>NC_142608.1:58577904-59777904 GCF_041222555.1 Hakea prostrata
ATTATCAGATACTAACTAGGAATTTATGCTTTAAACATATGCACACAATGAGGTTGAATCCCTCACTTTGATAAGTGGAGTATAAAACTTAAAGAAAACCAAAGGAGAACAAACACGCCCAAAATACCTCACAAAGCACAATTTCTAATTTAATTTAAAATCACACCAGAGAAGCATACATCAAAACCTAGTCCAAACCATCATACAACAGGGGTAGTTTGGGTCAATCAATGTCTTCCTCTCTGGTTTCCTGCATGGGGTGTGATTGCCCTGTGAAGGAAGGAGAAGGTCTTCCATGACTTTGGGCAACCTCCTCTCAGGTAGAAAAGGAAGGTGCAGTAGCTGCAGAGGTCTCCATTGTCTTCACTCTTACTTCTGATTTATTCTAGGCCCATAAGGCTTTCCAAACCTTCCTTCTCTAAATGTGGTTTGACAGCCAAAAACAACCCTAGATCTCAAGGCGACAAATCCAAAAGATCACAACTAGGCTTTGGAAGATCTTCTGCTAAATGGTGGCACCAGTGAACTGGAGGACGATAATTACCCTTCTTATCTAGATCCAATCACGTTAAGGTTTCTTGATCAATTCGATCCTCTCTATGGGACCTCTCATCTAAAATGTCAAAAGAGAAGACCCTCAGAGGCTGGAGGACCCATTTCAAAGTCACCAAGATCTCAAACTACGATCTGTATTGCATATGCCACTTTTCTTATCTGAAACTAATTCTCTGATACACACTAGAGCTTATGACGCAGTTAAACAATAAAATAATGTTTTTTTAAGGTGAGAATATTATTAAATAGGAGGTCCACAAATCAAAATTCACTTTTTGCCCCTTTTAACTTGTGGGGACTAGGGATCGGCTGTGGTCACCTAGGGCAATCCTATCAGTCGACCCACCCCTGATTTGACACAAAGAAGAGGTCTTTTGGGGTGTGGTTTATTGTGGTACTTCCATGCTACCTATGCCACTTAGCACACTCTAAAAGGCACCTTTCCTGACCTAAAGGACCTCAAGTCTATCTGTGAGTTTTCAATCAATCTTCTTTAATCTTACTAAATTTTTTTTTATGTTAGACTTCTTCCAAAATTCAGCAAATGCTGTAGATTCTTCACTTCAACACCATCTATATCCACGGTTTTATTATAACATCTAATGGTTTTTACTTAGATACCACAACTCCATTTCTATTGACATTCCTAGTTTTCAAACCCATAAATTGAATTCGAATTAGATTCTAGAGAATTTTACAATAGAAGGTGCATAGAGGAAAATGTAAATTGCTAAGATTATATGAGTGATTGAGATCTTTAGTTGGATTCACATTTTCGGTGATAAACATTAATAATTAATATTATTTACAACAAAAGAACAATAATAATTATAATATTTTTGAAAGAGAAGGAAACCGCGTCCTAACAAGTAACTTGGTGATTTTGAGAAACTAATATTTGCTCGGTATGTAAAAATGATCAAAAGGTATGAAAAGTATTCTGGTTGAGGAATCAAGGCAAATTAGGCATTATATATTTCAAACTAGTGAGGCACTACCGATACGGTTATAATGAAAGGAGCACCAAAGAATTCAGAGTGAACATAGTTTTATTAGTAATAAAATCAAATTAAGGGACAACGGTAATTATTATTTTTTTTCTTTTTCAGAGAATTTAAAAGGGAAACGTTTGAGAGGGGGTAAAAGTAAATTGAAAGCAAGTACAAAAGGAGTGAGAAAAAATAAGAAGAAGAAAATAAAAAACTTATTTGAAGAGATGGACGGCGACGACTGGCGCGGGGGAACATGTCGACAACTTCGATCACTTGACCACCGTCGAGAGTCGAAAAAACTTCTTTACGGTCCACATCCGCAGAATAGCCCCGCCAACTCGTTGTTGCACTCGACAATCTGAAATATGAGCTGGTCACATGCAGTTGCAGGTACAGTTGCTTCCTTGCATAGCCTAGGGTTTGTAGTTTGGCCCTGCTGTGTACAAATCTCTCTCCGCTGTCTCTCCACTTTGCTCATCACTATTTCGCTGCTTTTTTATTCGAAAACCTCTTTCATCCTAGTACCTGCTTTCACTGTTCCTCATCCAAAAAATAGAGAACTGTAATTTCCTAAGTCCCTTCGCAGAAGAAGATCCACTGATAGATAGCTCTCTGGTCCGAAATATCTGATTATACGAAAACAAATGGCTATCTGTCCTTAATATTCTATTTGGATTACTTCATCAGTTCAAAAAGGATTTTTATTTCTTATTTTAGGGTTAAATCCCCATCTGTTTTTGTCCCTCTCACATCCGCGGGTATATGGTATTAGCGAGTCACTTGTAAAGCAAACTTTCAAGCTCTTATTAATTCAATGTTAGAATGTAGGTCATTAGTTGCTCTCTTGGATGTCAAACTGATGGAATTTTGTGATTGTGATACTTTAGGTAGAAATCTTCGCCTCGAGAGATAGTGGGGAAATTGAGGTGGGCAATCGTGTTGTGTTCAGTCGAGAACAGAGGAAATGCAGAAGAGGGAACAAGGCAAGATAGGCGGAGCCACAGGTAGTGGCACTCCTCTGACGGCAAAGAGAGGTCGTCCTTTCGGTAGTGGAAGCAACAATGCTGCTGCTGCCGCCGCCGCAGCCGATTCTGCTGCACCGTCAACTCTCCTGGGTCCATCTCTTCAAGTTCATAGCTCTTTCGCAGGTAAACCTTTCCAATAGCTACTTATTTTCTGTATCCTGCATCTATCCTATTGAGGAGAATGTACTGTCATCATGGCTGTGCCATAGCATTCCATACATTTTGTGGTTGAAGTTCTTAACCATTAAACGGGAAGAGAAAGAAAAAAAGAAGGTGCGGGGTGTTATTTTATGGGGGTATTGCAATATATATCATGAATTCTTATATTACGTGTGTTGGATGTCCTTTGAATTTCGTAAGTTTTCAGTTATTCTCAACGTTGATTTATGTCTTATTTGTAGTTAAAAAAATTTCAGATTCTTAAATGGTACAGCAACATTTGGAATTTCATGATGAAGTTTGATTTTGAATGCAGACAAAAATTTTAATTGCTTGTGCTTGGTTGTTGAATGTTTCAATAAAGCCCAATTTTGAATGACATTCAATCTGTAATTGGATGCAGAAAATTAATTAGGTTGGTAACCTGTTTTCGGTTGATATGGTAATTTGGAAGAAATGTATTGTTTATATCCCTTAATGGGAAGAAATTCACTGGACACATGTATTAAATTAGCATCCCGTAGCACAAGGCTTCACAGCTGCAGTGTCTCGGAGGGGCAGTACACAGCTTACCTCCATTTCATGGAGAGGCTATTCCTTTTCTTATAACCTTTATGCAACTTAACCATTGTCAACTGCAAAGGCTTGCCCACAATTATTTGATTATGTCCAAGTCATGGATTGCTTGGGTTAGAACTTATGTGCTGCACATCAAAATATAATGCTCTGATCAGTATAGAATACCTCTTCCAGCCACGATATATTAATTTCGTTAAGCTTTAAAATTTAGGCAACTAACTAACATCCAAGCCTTAAAACCTTTGCCATTTGCAGCTCCACTAACTCGATTGCTCCTGCTTCCAAGAGAATGAATACCATAAAGCAGAATTTGAACAACAAGATACACAAAGAAATTGATTGATTAGTCCCACTTTAGTAAGAGACGGGTAGAAGCCAACATCAGGATCTACGATGGACTGGTAAGCTCAGGTAAGTCAGAACTGGATGTGGGACCACTTGAGGGCTAGGATTAGGTTTAGTCAAGTAGATGATGGGGAAGCCATCAGTGAAGGTACGAGGTTTCACAGAAGTGTGTTGAATGCTGAATTTAAGTTTCAGCAAATTAGGGTTAGGGGGGTTTTGGTTTTGAAATATGAATCTTTGGGTGAAACTAGCATTTAAGGATTGAATTTGGGGATGGGGCTTGGGTTGACTGAGGAGCCCATGGGCTGTTTGATCCCAACTTGAGAGGGATCTTCAGGTGGCTTGTTAGTGCTAGCCAGAAAATAGAGGTTTCAGTTGAGGTTAGGGTTTATGGAATCTAGGGCTTCTAATGACGAGCTGATTAGGAGCCAGGAGGAAACTAGAGGAAATTCAGAATTGCAAGGGAGGAGAAGAAAAAAGGGGGGAGGTATGGAAGAAAGACGCACACAAACCATTCACAAACTCAAATAATCATTTCAATATATCTCTAACAATGGGGATTACATCATATATAAAGCAACTCGAATGACTTCTGAAATAAGATTAATTCTCTAATCAGTACACTAGCTCCGATAAGAAAATTAACAAAATTAGACACCAAATATCCTACGTAGCTAACTTTTGGAATAAGTAGAATAGAATAAACAAAGACATTCATCACAAATGACATAAATTCTAAAATTCTCAAACTGGAACTTCTTCATCTCTATTTGGGACTCAATTAGGTTTTGGTCAGTCCAAGGCAGTGTATCTGCATTCATTCCCCTGGTGTTGAGAAAACCTTGTCCACGAGTTTTGTAAAATGACTAAATGAGAGTAGCAACACTTTTGATTGGCATCTGAAAATGTTGACTTTGATGGGGAAAAAGATCTAGCACATCTTATGGTCAACTGTCATAATCTGCTGATGATTGTTAGAAAACAACATATCTTCAATGGGAATCTGATGCTAGGGTTTCACAATCAAAATCAGACCGTCAATTGAATATTTAACCACAACTTTGATCGTGCATGCATGTACTTCAGGTTCTTTCATTTCTACATCTGATCTACCTCCTGCCGATTGCAACATGGTTGACACATATCATAGAAGTAGATTGTTAATATTGGGAACCTTCCGGAGACCTGGCTTTAGTTTAAAGGTTTGATCTGCATTCCATGGATTTGTATCACTAGTCGGAAGGTGTAAATCATGTTGATTAATCTCTATGTATTAGGTTGATGAGAACAATGACAGAATTGTAAATTCAAATGAATTCAAAAGGGATTGCAAATTGAACAAGTGGGTGATTGGTTGTGTGTGTGTGTGGGAGGGGTAAAATTGGTAATAGGAGGTTTTGGGAAAGAAAAATATCTAAAGGAAGAGAATGGAATAGGGATCTGGGGAGGGTATAATGGGAATGATGGTTATAAAAGGTAAAAGGTGAACTTATCTCAAGTTGGGAAGTGGGAACATAAATATGAATCTTTTAGTATGAGTTGGACTACTCAAGCTCTAGAGGGAAAAATGGCGATGAAAAAGACCAAGACTGGATGCGTAGACAGTCATGGCTTGGACAATGAGATGTTGCAACTTTGACAAGGAAAATTTGGACTTCTGCAAAGGTTATAATAGGAATGATGTTCTAAAAGGAAACTTATCTCAAGTTGTGAGGTGAAGACATAAGTATGCCTTCTAGAATGAGTTGGATTGCTCAGGCTGTAGAAAAAGAGGGGGGGGGGGCTGCGACAACGAAGACCTAGACTGGGATGACAACCCTGCAAGACTTGGACAAGGAGATGTTGCAACTTCAACAAGGAACGTTAAAGGAGCCCGATTTGCATTTGCACTTCCAGGAAGGAGAGCTGTTGCAACTTCAATGAAACCTGGGTATGTTTTATTCTGTGTCATTTTTTTCGGTTGGGAGGGGGGGGGGGAGGGGTTTCAATTCCTCCTATCTGCTATTCTTCTCTTCATTGTTTTGTACTCTGTTTCTTGTTCCGGGAGAGAATGTGGAATCAAAAGGGTGGGCTAGGGTGAGATTTCAGTGAAAGATAAGGCTGGTTTCTCCCTTTTCCAAATCAGCATTCTTGTTTGGTGAAATTTTTATAGATTTCTATAAGGGGAAAAAAATAATCAGCTTCCCTTCTTTTGGACTGAATTTGTAGTACAAAGTTACAGTTGTGGGGAAGAATAAGAGAGGAAGCTGCCTGTAGAATTGAAGGGACTGGGTTGGGTTTTCATTGGTACGGAGTCACAGGGAAAGGGTTAGGGAAGGGAGAGAGATGAATGGGAAAGGAATGGATCCTTTGGCTTTGATACCAAGTTGATGGTGGACCTGTTAGGAAAAAGGAATTGCAAAAAAAATTCAGATTCACAGGGGAGGGGAGATGAACTGGTGTGAACAAGGGTTCACCCCCGGCTGAAACCCTGGAGTGGGCCCCAAGGCCACTCCAAAGTGGCTCACCTAGAGCTGGCCGAACCCTACTAGAGGGGTAGTTTGGTCCATTCAAACCCTAAATACCAGCTGAATTTAATTTTCATAATTTTCTTTTTCGGTTTTCAAAAGAGTCTTGATTAGTTTGAAGACTTGTTTGAGTTGAAGATGAGTTTTGAGTCCTTGGGAGTCTTTCTTTGAAGGACTCTTGTAGTCTTTATTTACAGGAAGAGTTCCTTTGCTTATTGTTGAAGTCTTAGAGTCTTAGGAGGAATCTATTTTCAAGGTGATTCCATTAGATGTTTAAATCTTTATTTGGGTGGTTGAGATTATTTGTAAGGGAGATCGTAACCTATAAAGGAATCCCACTTAAGTTGGAGTCTTTGGAAGGCTATAAATAAGCCTAGTCTTTCATTTTATTTTTTAAAGTCTGATTATTTAAAAAAGATTAATTGAGTTGAGGGTCGTGGCCTTGTTGAAGGGGCCACAGTTGATTCAAGAATTGAGAGTCTTCAAAGATCAGCACCTATCTTCAGCTCTAGCATGCTTCTTCCAGTCCTTATCATCTTCAAGTATCTATAGCAGCCTACAATTAAGTACAGCAGACTCCCACCCCCTTCCTTCACCTCCCACACCCATCGCACCCCTCCCCAGTCCCTCTCTTGCCTGCGCAAGCCCTCAAACTGTCTCCCCTTGCTTTCGCACCTCTGGCAGCAGCTCCTCCAACCCCCTACAGCCCCCCAAATCCTTCTCCCTACCCCCCTGCGGTCTCTCCCAGCTCCTCCCTGACCTTGCAGCACCCTCCCTCCCCCTTTCTATCCCTTTCAGCCCCTTCTCTTTTCCTCTACTGACTTGCAGCAGATCTGAAACAAGAAAAAAAAGAAAGAAAAGGAGAAGAAAGAAAAGAAAATAAAATAAAAGGAAAAGAAAAGAAAAACTCAAAGATTGCCCAAGATCTTCAAATTCTTCAACTCATTTAGTTTTGTTAAACCAAATCTTACCCAAACCTTCACAGAATAATTTTAGGGGCATCCTTGGTACCTTAGATCATCCCATTGACTTTTGGAGATTAGTTGCTAGAAGATTCTGTGCAAAGCCTAAATTTTAAGAAGACATTCCAAGAAACCCTAATCCTAAAGTTGGGTTTACATTATGAAGACATAAGAAAGAAGAGAGAAAAAAGAGGGGGGGGGGGGGGGGAAGGGAGTGGGAGGAAGGAGACAGCCACACAGGCTCTTCACAAACAAAATCTCAGTTTATATCTTCTATCCATCCCAAAAGACAGGGAGTACATCGAATATAAGGAAAGTTAAAAGAACCCTAAAAGAATACTAACTCTCTGACTAGGACACTAGTTCAACTAAGGAAACTAACAAAATTAAAAGCCAGTTATCCTGCATAGCTAACTTCTGAAATAAATAGAATAAAATAAAGAAACTATTTCCCCAAATAGAATAAATTCCTAGGTCTCAAACTGGACCTGATTCAGTCCATGACTCCATGATAGTGTGTCGACATCAATTTCAATGGAGGGAATTGGTAGCATGGTGGATCAAATGCAGGGGTTGATGTGGGGAAGATGTCGGCTGAACTTGAGTGGTTTCTAACGGTGAAATAAAGCTGTGGAGGTGTTTTCATTGGCTAGGGTTCATAAGGAACTTCGAGAATGGAGCGATAGGGTTTGGAAAATGAGTGGTTTAGAAGATCAGGTGTTTGGAATGATTCGACCTAATGTTTGATGGAGAAAAATTGGTTTAACAATGAAGAAGAGCTTGATCTTGCAGAATTTTCCAGCAACTTGAGATTGATTAGGGCAGAATTGGGGGAAGCTTGAGAAATTCAATGGAGGGGACTACGAGTTAGTAATACTAATCCAAACAGAAATGCTCAAAAAATTTCTTTTATTATTTGAATCATGGCCTTAAAGGAGATACCAGATCTATAATATAGCCACTGTGGTTAACATAGATTTCAAACTCAAATTAGGACTCAAAAATATAAAGTTATAAACTGTGACCCTGAAAAAGACTAGGATTATTGTTCACATAAACAGTTATTTTAGGAGATTCCTATTTCAGATTCAAAGACTAAATGAAAAATAACTAATTGACTAAATAAAAGTTTAAATAAAATGCTGAACCATTCCCATGATTTGGTGCTGGTGGAGGAAGGCTTCCTACACCCAACTATACCTAATGACTCTTGTTTAGGAGGAAACTCTAAATCCAAGGCTGTTTTTAGTCAGCCGAACTGCATCATTAATCCTCTCAGCAAACTGTAATTCAATCTTATAAAGTTTTTGGGACTGGGCATGCTTATTGGTGGCCTAAAAGTTTCACCTATATCGCTAACTACGTAGAACATTGAAGGGAAGATTTCACTCCAGGTGTTTTTATGACAGTTTTCATCTCTCTATGTTGGAAATTGGTGGGAACTGTATGGTAACTAATATTATTAAGTATTGTTGTGATTCTGAGCCTAACAAGTTGATATGTTAGGGACCCATTGCAGCTTACCAACATGACTAATGAATCTTCTGCACCGAAGATGGTCACCTGATTTTTGCCTACTTGTATATATGATTGATTATTTGGTTTGCTTCTCCCTTTTCCCAGACCAAAACAACAAAAGAATAGTTCTGGCTCTTCAAAGTGGGCTAAAGAGTGAGCTGACATGGGCTTTGAACACTCTTACCTTGCTGTCTTTCAAAGAAAAGGATGACGTACGCAGAGATGCCACCCCACTGGCTAAAATACGGGGTTGCTGGATGGGCTTCTTCAAGTTGTGGGTGTCACCAAATCCTATAGTTTATTCTCTTTCCTTATTATTTAACGCTTTCAACTCCACTTTGCATGCACTCTTATATTCTTATCTCATTCGATCATTTGAAAAAATCCTGGGTCTTGGAATATTAGCAAGCATGCAGCTGGAAAATTTTAAGTTCACCTTGCAAGAGTTCTTTTGCCAAAAAGTGCTCCTTACAGGGTCATTAACATAATGTAGACTTAAATGGAACAGATAGATGATTAGTTTGATATTGCTCTTCCAAAAAGAACTCGAAGGCTGGCGGGTCAGATTGCTAGGTGCAAATACTGTAGTTTCAGGATTTGGGAACGTAATACTTGAGGCATTGAGTTTCAAATGATGCTCACGCTAATCCTAGGTAACAACAAATATCTTCTTTATGTAAATTATTAAACCTTAATCAACTTACTCTAGCTGAAACTATTGAATGTATGGTCATTTTATCTTCTTTCCTTTGTTTTTTTCCCCCTAATTTGGTTGTAGCATGGGATCTGGTTCCAGTACAGAGGGCTCAAGCTAAAAGAATATGACGCGCCTAGTCCTTCAGAATGGTTTTCTGGCAATTCTTGAGTTCTCTAGTCATCCATCAATTGCTGGTTGCCGCTTTCCTGATTCAACCATTTAACAACTTCGGGATTTTGGAGTTGTTCTCTCTTTAATTGGGACGATATAAAATCTGTAAACGCGTTGTATGTTTGGAAATGAAGATCTAATCGAAGCTAATTGATTTATCATGGTATATGAAGCACATTTAAATGTTTTCTTAAATTGTAATGGTAAACAAATGCTAATTTGCAACCCGAATTTAGCTCTTGGAGAATAAGATTGGAGGGTTGAGACAGAAATTAGAAGATAGGGAATTGGGAAGAATATGAAAACACTGAAGGGGGAAATGGGAGTTGGGAGATAGCATTCTTCATTGCCTTCAGAATAACTTCCCCTATTACATTTGTAGACTTGGGTATTCCCTATTATTCCCTACTTTCTTAAAATGACATTTCAATCCTCACATACTCTTAGAATTTTTTTCTTATTAACCACACCTGCATACCATGGCCGTAACAGGGGTTGAGTTTGTGCAGTTTTTATGTTAGATTCTAGTTCTCAGAGTTAGTTCTGATGGATGTTCTTATTTACGCATGTTTTGTCATGCTTTTCTTTAAGAAATGTCAGGTATAAATTAACCTGGAAATGTTTGAGTTTGATTATGTTACATCTTCCGTGCCTCAAGCCCTCAACCATGTATTTTGGCTGATAAATCTGTTAGTGTCTAATTAGAAAATATCACAATGAGGACTGCCTGCTGCCCATCGAACAAATAATTGGTCTCCGATTTTTTTTGAAGGGGTGTGTGGATGGTAAGCCTGAAGATAAATTCTTAAGTTCTATATTCAGGAAAATATCATTTTTATGCAAAATATGAGGTACTTGTGAGAAGACTCTGTAATAGGACATATTTCTATATCTTGAAGTTTTGGAGTTTCATGTAACACAATTGTTTGATTTTGCAGCATAAGATGAACTTAGGTAACCAATCAGTGGAAAGGAATAACGATTCAAAGGAAGAGATGGAGCCAAATGTGAAGGCAGAGGAACCAGTAGTCGGATACAACAGCAGCAATGTGAAGAAGGCACGGTTACAGTCAACGCTTTCAGCCCTGCTTAATGACCCGACACTGGCTGATGTTCCTAAGAAACCCACACTTGCTGATGTTGACACCTTGTTGAGCTTGGAATTAGGCAGTGCTATGAGAATTTTCATTGTTAAAATGGATAATACTACATTTGGTACTTCTTCTCCCAAATACTATCGCTATTGTTGATATTTTTACTCGTGGAATTGTTTGGTTATGCTGGGGGCTGACTTAGTCTTTGTCAGGGAAGATGTTGCAGTGTTGAATTCAGCAACTGTTAAAGATTTGAAATTGGCAATCAAAAGGAAGACAAATGATATGGAGCAGTCTCAGTTGGGACATCGTCACATTTCATGGTACATTTACTTAGCCTTTCCATAAAATCTCACTTTTAGTTTATCATTCCATGGTGCAAAATTCATGTGATTTGGTCTTGTTGGCTTTTTCTAGAAAAAAGGAGAATGGCTAATACAATAGATGAGCTTCTCATTGTATCCTGTTAAGTAGAATGGTTATGAAACATCTTCTATTTTTGTGCTCCATAGTCTATACCATGGTAACTTGAATGTCTATTTCCCATGACCCTATTATTTATATTTTTTTGAGTAGAAAGGAAACTATGGTGGATTATTTGGGTGGACTAGTCAAACCTTGGGCCCATTTATGGACGAAGGACTGAGGCCAGTGAGAACTTTGGGACCTCATGTGGATGACCTCAAGGGTGAAAGAAGAGTTGAAATCCTGGACCCTCTGCTTCCTGAGTCATGGTCCCCTACCAATAGAGTTACCTCTTGTAGTCATTGTCCATGACCTTAAGGCCTTTTATGGGGATCCAGATCCTCTCCAACTCCGTAAGTGCCTAAATCTCCCCTATCACCAAACAGAAAGGGGCAAATTGACCACCCCACTCCTACCCAAGCACCTTCTTTTGGGGTGGGAACCAGTCCTGCTTGAGCCTGGTTGGAAGGGAGGTGGGCAAGCAGGGAGTTGCACAGGCAACAAACATCTTTCACTGTGATTGGTGAACTATTAGTTTTTTAGGGTTCTGAGGTAAAAAAATGTCACTTGTTGTTTTTGTTTATTATTTCTCCGAATACAATGGATTGTGACCTTCAGGCTATTTTTCTATTCAGGATGCAAGTTGTACGATCATCATTATTTTGAGGATTGTCTTGGTTAAGTTTTTATATCAGATGATTATGTTTAGCGGAGAAACTATGATCCCTCTAAAGGAGGAAGCTTCCGCACTTCTTTCTTTTTCAAAGACAAGGTACTCGCCAGAAGATAAGCTCTAAAAGAGAGAGAAGAGAGAGACATGGGGGACACAAGACACTTTCCTGATGATAGATACATGTACCTGTTATCTAAGCTATTTTGGAGTTTATTTCTCCATAATATGTCTTGTTTCCATTTGGAAAGAATGGAGAATCCTGTGCAAGATAACACCTTAGGCCATTTGCTAGCATCTCATACTGATTCTTTAGGGGACAACTTATATGGAACCTATTGAATGAATCTCTTTAGATATTAGTGGCAAGGGTTCAACATACTGTGTTAGGATACTAGTCCATTGGAGGGGGCGTACACTATAGGGATAGAGTAGAGGGGTTGTAGGGGATCAAACCCATCCAAACATGTGGGGGATGGGATCAGCTATAGGGACAGGTGGTGAAATCCTATTCGGGAGCAACCACTCCCATGTTGTCCTATGTGGAAAGAGGGTTTGTTTGTTTGTTAGGATTTGCTTTGGGCTACATTAGGTAATGGGGGTAGAGAGGAAAGAAAAGGGGGGGGGGGATTGAATAGTGTCTTTTGGGGCAAGCTTGCTTGCAAAGAGGGGAAGAGCCTCAGTTGGGGCATGTTGATGGCTGTCTTCGGGTTTGGGGAAGATCATTGTAATGGGGTCTTGATTGGTTGAATTGAATGCATTAGTCCTCTTAAATTACATTGTAAAATCTTGTTTATGCAATTCAAATGTTGTGTGAGTGTGTGGTGATTCAGAATGCTGCCAAGAGCTGATACGCAGGTGAATTAATCATAGGAGAAGTTCTTGTTCAGTGGATTCTATCCAGTTATTCCAGAGTTCTTTGAGGATCTTAACATACTCATGTAGGATTAGAATCTTGGGATTTTCTTTTAGGTGTATGTTGTATGCCGCGTGTATACGGATATATTTGACCCACGAAAAAAGTATATACATGCATAGCTCCTCACCCTTGTGGCAGTTTCACTGCTTTTCTTTAAACTGGGAAAAAAATTAACCTCATACATCAGCTTCATTCTTGTGGTTTTCTAGTTAGATATAAATTAGATTGATGTGTAACATTTATTTGTTTAAAAGACATATAATGGGGGCCAAAATAGAGAAGAAAGAAGGATAAAGAAGATAGGGGGAAGAAGGGAAATCTTAGAAGAATTAGTCTTGAAGAAGGGGAAGAGGGAGAAGAAAACTCATAAGAAGAAGAAGAAGAAGAAGAAGGAAATAGGAGAGAGAGAGGGGGGGGCTACAAACGCACAAAGCTCAAGCTTCAATTCATATTTTTCTATTCCATCTCAATAAGCTGATTCCAAGTGTTTAAATAACAAAACAAACATACTTGATACGAACACAGACTATAATAGGACTCTTGGTAATTTAAAACTAACAAAAACTTATCCAAGATATCCTACCCAAATAAATAACTTCGATTACATGATTATCCCAATAATAAATAATAAAATTCTAAATTATCTCTAGAACTCCCACGAAAACAGATCCTATTTTATCTCCTTGCAAGCTGGAGTTTGGGCCCACCAAATATGAAAATATCAATCTGGGTTCTGTTCCGCTCGTGCGTGACGTAATTTCTGGTTGTGCTGCATCTGCATATCTAGTTTTTTACTGTTTGTGCTTTGCAGGAGGCATATTTGGGCAAACTTTTGTCTTTCCTACAATAATGAGAAGCTCATTGACGATAATGCTCTACTCCAGGATTTTGGCATACGTAATGGCTCTCAGGTAATTGCTGTCCCTTTGCGTGATTTACTTCTCCTTTTGCCTGAGATCAAGGTTTTGAAACAATCTCTCAACAAAAATTGCTTAGCTGAGGCTATGTATGAAAATTGTCCCCCGACTCTACTTGTACGGAATCCTTTGGCACCGGGTTTGCCTTTTTTAATAGCTGATGGGAGCAGGAGGTGGGAGGTGTTTGGTTCCATTTAACGGCTTCCTCCAATGCATTTTGGAGAGCTTACCTAGATTTTTTTTATAGATGAATAATTGAATATATAACTGCAAGAAAGAACAAAGAGGGGGGGGGGGGACTGGCCTTCAAGAGGGAGGCCGAAGGGTGGAATCAAGACCCCATGAGACAACAATGAGCTTGTTCCTTGGGGTATCAACAACTGGGGGGGGGGGGTGAGGAATACTAGAGTCTAGTAGAAACATTAAAACATATGGCTTTCCAAATCAAGTCTAGGAATTGAGATTTGGAAATCCATCTCCTTAGGTTGCTGTCCCACCACAACTTACCTAGATTAATAAAGATAAGAGTGTATTTTCCTTTAATTTAAATAATCTGTTTTTTATGTAGGTACACTTTGTTCCCTGTATCATGTCAAGATTATACCGGAAACATGCTCGGAGGAGAAAACATCGATTCTTCCATGGTCTTAGAAAATGATGTCTGGTTTGTGATAGTGAGGTTTTTATGTAGTGACCCACTGTAATTTGTTAATAGGTTAATTATGCTTCTGATGAATGCTAGACGCTTGGTGTGGGATAACTTGGGTTTGCAAACATGATGATGATCAGCTTCTTTTTCAGGCAACCTTTTTCTTTTCTGGTTTGTTATAAAGTTATACTATAGCATTGAAGAGGATAATTTTCTTTTTGTCCTAAAACAGGGTGTCTTTTTGTTTTCTTTTAAAATATAAACAAATGTTCAATGTATTTTGGTAAACTCATGAATCTGTTCATTTCCAAGCTTTGCACTGCAATGCTAATTTCCTATTGTTTGCCTCTTAAGAGGTATGGCTTTTCTTATCTATTTGACGATAGATGTCAATCTTCAGTCTGATATTTTACCTTTGCTGGTAAAGAATAGCTATTCTCTTCCAATGCTTTTGGATGGTTTTAATAGGACATCTAAGGAATTTTGAATCTTCCCAGATCTTGCTGCTATTGTGACACAAATGTTTTTCAGAGTCACTCACTTTTTCCGGGCCTATGGAGCCTGTAAATGTAGTTGCATTTTCATCAGTAGTTGGGGAAGAAGCTTCTTTTATATTATTAGTGGGAATTGGCTACTATTAGAGGCCTCAAGTTTAGTCAGGGTAATGGTTGCCTTTTGAAAGCACTCTGAAACTCATATTGTACAGTGCAAAGAATTGACTTTTACAGAGATGTTACAACCTAAAGACGTCCATTGTAAGCAGAAGTCCATGCTTGAATCAACTTTACAATTCTAAAAGGATAAGTCATCCACTTTGATCCGCAACATAGTAACAGAAGACTGCAACAGTATGGTGATGGTGGGAAGCTCTTAATTCCAGAAACTGAACCATGGTGGTTTATTCTTTTATTCTCGGATTGGAGTGTTTGCCACCATGGAGGACAAACTCTATTGGTTTATTGTCCAGTCTTGCTTCTGAACTGGGGAAGAATAACTTCATTTTTGGAAAGTTTTAGTATCATAGTATCAAATAGCAACAGATAGGTTAGGCTACAGGAATTCTGTTTGGATTCTTGGATTCCAGAGCAATTGAGGGCAATACATTTTCTTACCCGAAAAGGAAGATCTAAGCAAAACATTGTGTTGGGTTCTTGGATTCCGAACTACACTCTCTGTGTTGGATTCCAAAATTTGGAGAACAGCCGATCCAATTTTCAGTTTCTTTCTTCTTTTTTTCTTTAGTGTTTTGGATTGTTAACTTTATAATGGGTGGGGACTATTACAAAGACCACATGGAGCATCGAAACCAGGGCGTCTTCACCACAAGTCCAGAGCACCTCCTCTGATGGGGACTGTATTTTTTTGATGTTTTCTGACCACAAAAATAAAAGAACTGCGAGGAATGTACACTGTGACTCCCACCAATCACCACAAGTCCAGAGCACCTCCTCTTATGGGGACTATAGGGACTGTATTTTTTTGATGTTTTCTGACTACAAAAATAAAAGAAACCGTGGGGAATGTACACTGTGACTCCCACCAATCGAGATTTTCGATTGTTAATTTTGCACTAGGCCAGCTGGTAGTAACGGATTTGGCATCCATGACCCACCAATCCGGGTATCAAAGAATTCGAATCAGAATGATCCTAAGTGAGGGCAGGCGATCAGTGATTCTCCAGTCAGGATGAGTAGGACCCACCACACTCTCACCGGAATATTAAATATTCATTTGTTTATTGGTCGATAATTTTATCATTCATTCACAGCTTCGGAATAAAGATTACATTCAACTCCACAAGTCAATTTTTGTGGATCGAAACCAACTCTTGCGGGGGAGACCTAATACCGATCACTGTTTCTGCTCTTTTGGGATTTAGAGACTCTCAGAAGAAGAGAGAATAGAATTCTCATTCTCTGATGGACTCGTCTTCGCAAAAGATAAAGTTTTCATTCATACGAGTTGAACACCAGAACCAGAACCAGCGGTGATCGATGTCTCCTCCAATCACAAACAACAACGGCAACAACCCTAGCAGACCTCCTCCCCCTCTTCCTCATCATCATCATTCTCAGAAGCCCACATCACTCCCTGATCTCTTCCTCACAGCTCTCTCCCTTTTTTTCCTCTTCTCCTCATCTTCCAAACCTCAACCTCATCACATCTTCCCTAAAATCCCTCCCTTCTCTTTCCCTTCCAACCCTCGTCGTCTTATTCTCAAGAACCCAATAATGTCCCAATCCAAACGCACCGGCCCTAATCGCTTCTCGAATCCTCAATCCCTCTCTGATTGGCTCAAACCTCGATTGCCTTCCGATTCTTTTGCTTCTTGGGGTGTTAAGCCAGGCACCAAGAACGTACACAATCTCTGGCTTGAAATTGCTGATGGCGAGACCTCCCTTGTCGACTCCAGCCCTCCTCTGCGTACTGTTCATGTCGTCACCGTCAGAGTCATTGATGGCAATGGAAGTGTTCTTGTTGAATCGCACCAGGAGTTATCTGACGGCACCATTCGTGAACGATGTAGGCCGTTGTCGGAAAAGATGAAGCCTGGAGAGAGTGTTGAAGATGCTGTGAGTAGGGCTGTTAGGGAAGAGCTTGGATCAATAATTCAAGGGAATTCAGATGATGGGTTAGTGAGGGTTGTGCCTGGTTCGTATATAATGAAGGAAGAAGAGAAGGCATCGGTTTCCTACCCAGGTTTGCCTGCTTTTTATGTGTTGCATTCAGTTGAGGCTTTCGTGGATGGGTTGCCTGGAGGGGAATTTTGTACAGAAGAGGTCGGAGAGTACAGGGACAGCAGCGAAGCAGAGATGGTGGCTGATAAAGCAGTGTTTGTTAAAAGACATTTTTGGAAGTGGGTTGCTTCTGACTCTGTTTGATTGCTCCTTTCTCGTTCAGGGATGGTGAGTTTGAGCTGACCTCCCCTTTTTTGCCTTTTTCCTGCTTTAAGCTTCTTTTTTTTTTGTTCAATATGCAACTCTATTCTTTATAGGTTTGTCATGGTGGAGGTTCTCATTCCATATGCTCGCTAATGTAATGAGATTCGAAACATACATAAATATGATCATATGAGTTCTACATTGATTTCTTGTTCTGTTTTTCTTTTTCGGTTTTTAACATCGCGTTACAAAAGCAATTGAAGCAAACTAAACACGAATAAAATAAAATTTGATTCTGGGTAGAAAAAAAAAAACCAGTGCTGCATGGTTATCCATTCTCATACAATTGAATAATTGATAGCCCAAAGTGTGGGGAAGAGAATACTGAAGGAGTACCCATTATTAGCTCTCCACTACATAAGAGAAAATATTTATTCGGCAGCTACTTCTGGAAGTCAATTCATATATTCTTAAATACTTCTGGAAGTCAATTGGTATATGCATTCTGAGATGATTGAACTTCCTGGCCGCGGACATCTTCTAGTAGTCGATCCTCCTTTTTGATCTTCTAGCGCCCCTTCCACCTTATTGAGAACCCCAAAGATGAAATATGCCAAAATACTTAGGGATACACATTGGTTTACCCATACTTGCATCTTGAACAAAACAATATAGATAGATGCCAAATTGTAGATGAACCATCTGATGTTGATAAGAAAAGCTATAAGCCTTACCTTTTTTTTTTTTTTTTTTGTTGGCCCCTGGGAGGGGGAAAAATTGGGGTTTAAAAAACAGACTGACCGGCGCCTTTTGTAATTCCTGTCAGGAGGAGCATGTTATCTGATATGACAAGTGGAATTTTTTTTGAGTGATTGCTTAGTCAGTTAAAAAGTGGTGCTGGTAGTTGTACTCCCATATCTCATTTTTCAACATACCAAATCAATAAGAAAGAGATACTGAATCACTCAGAATGAACCAACCATTAAAGTAAGCAACATACCAAATCAATAAGAAAGAGATACTGAATCACTCAGAATGAACCAACCATCAAAGTAAGCAATGGCCAATGTGCTTTTTGAAAACTTAAATTCTATCCCTCCCCTCCCCTGATCGTGTTGCACTCTATATCTCCATAAAACGGCAGGGAAGTTGAGGCTTGAGGTATACAGAAAAAGATGTCAATGTTGTTTTACTTCTCGAGAGACTTCCAGAAAGAAAATCCACTCTATTCTGTATAGTTTTCTAAACTTCAGTAAATGCTGGATTTATCGGAATAAATTCCTCAAGAGTAAATGAAATTCAAACTTGCATGAATTCATTATAATCTTACTGAAAATGTGAAACCTATGTTCAACGGCAAGGGTAGTTTCATGAGTAAACAACGGTAATGATTCTTACCTGAAACTAAATATCACAACGCTAATACCCAAATGCAAGTTTCGGAATAAAGTCAATAAACCATGAACCAGAAATAATTCAAATTGGTTTAAAGCTGCATTGAATTACAAGAATGCTTCTTTATTGGAACATTATCTTTGGCGATGGTAGTAGTTATGAACCCTGAAGTGCACCATTCCCAATTTTACGAAGCTTAGGGGCTCTCATGGGGAATTTTTATTTGAGCATGTTTTAAAGATAAATCCTTTTTTTCCTAGGTGATATATCTAACGTTACAAGTCAACCAAAATGTTGAAGCTTTTGGTTTCAGCTCACTTATTTCCAATGAGGTCCAGTGATTCACAGAATGTCAGATGGTGCCAGTCACTTAGTAACACATTGCCCAACAGGAGGTTGATTATTCACATTGTTATTTGTTCAGCAGAACATAAGACCATTCCTGAATGTGTGAAGAACATCTTGAAGCTCTTCGACAACTGAGGATAATTTGATGTTTTCAGGTAGATCTATTGCCTTGAGTATCAAAAGATGTTGCCGGGATATCATATCCTGAACCCCCTGTTAAATGATCATGGCCTTCGAACCTGGATATGGAAATTTCAGGAAGACATGGCGAAAAGGCTGAGCCACGCATTTTCAATTGTTAATGCTTAAGCTAAATCATGTTTTCTTCAAGCTGAGCAGTATCATCAACAAACTTCCGTGCCAAACAGGTAGGGGTCTACAACTAACAATTTTGAAGTAAAGTAGCAGTTGGTGAGATTAGCTCAAATCTAGTAATGGCCCAAAAGGTACATAAAATTACAACATTTGATAGGTTAAAAAGTGGAATTAATGGATTTGATTCAGGTGGTATTGAATGAAAAACTTAAACAAAATGAGAGGGCAAGGGAAGAGTTGATGTTGATAACACGCCAAGGGCCAAGGAGCATTGTTCCCTTCAACATGATGGAGTAGTCTTTAAGAAGAAATGGAGAACCATCCAAGTTCAAAAAGGCATACATTCCTCTCCCTTCTCTCTACTGTCTCATCCTATCTGATCTGTTACTTCACTCTCACATCTTTTATTATTCACAAGTTATACTCCAAAACGATCCCATTTATCCCATCAAACAACCCAGATTGAAGCAGTCCTGAATGGTAATCCATAATTATGTGAAATATAAACAAAGAAACAATAGAAACAATCAGGTGGGCTGTAGATCTTTGCCTAGCAGATTAAGAAAATGTTTTGAATGGAGTATTCTACTCCAAGAATGAATCGAAAAAGGAAATCTTTATTGATCCCATCTCATATTTTTACCAGGCAAATCAAAACTTTCATCAAAGGATGAGAAAATAATATTTATTAAAGAAAAAAAGTTCACTTTACATGATGTCAAACTTGCTGATGCTTCTTTTAGAACTTGTTGATGCTGGACGCTTATCAGGTCCTTAATGTAAGAAATGGGCAACTGCTTGCTTTTCTGTCACAGAGCGAAGAAGAATCTCCTAGCCTTTAAGCCATGTTTGCTTTTCCTTTTTTTTTCTTTTCTTCTTTCTCATGGAAATGTTTGCGTTCTTTTGACAGACTTTAACTTCTCACCATTGGCTTTATCGATTCTTCCTTTTAGCCGTCTTTCAATAGTTCCAGGTGACTAGTCCAACGTGAAAACTTATAATCAAGTAATTGGAAGCCATCTCTTTATTAGTTCTACTCGTGTCTCACAACTTTTGTCATCTAGAATGTACGAAAAAGAATGTAGAAAACACTAACCACACATGTTCATTGCAGTCAAGACCGATTTATTCTCACCAAATGAAATGTTCTGGGGGTCCATTTCAGGGGCCTAAAATGTGCTTCGATGGTAGTTTTTCAAACTTTGAACATCTTTGAATAGGCATGGTTTTGTTGAGAATTTTGAATCCTTCAAAATTCTTAGTTGTAGTCTTGTAAATCCCTACCTATTTGGGGTCCTGTGTTGTTTTTTTGGATTGGGGTCCTGTGTTGTTTTCTTTGGATGTTTCTGAGTAGCTTGGCCTGTCAGTCCTTTTTTTTTATAAGTAGAGTTTTTCAATCCTATAACTATTTATATTCTCTTAATAGGGTTTAGAGGGCAGAAGAAATGACTAGATTGTCTACTATCTCTAGTAAAAAAAAATCAATTACAGGTGCGTCCTACTCTTAAGAATTGAAAGCTATAAATGGACATCTTTTTAGAAGAGTAAGGTGGCATTTGTAATTAACTTTTTTTTTTTTTCCTTCTAGAAATAGTAGATGTAATTGATTACAAATTAATACCTTAAATTTAATGCTTTAATTAGCAAGAATTTGATGAATCGGGGCTACTAGAAGTTTAATCAAGGCTACTCAACTCTATCACAATTGCATTCAAAAGAAACAAAAGTTCTTGGGCAACTGCTTGTCTCCTTCCTCAGCCTTAGTTGTCAAAACAAAGACTAACTGTACAGAGAAACTTGGGTTTTGGAAGAAAAGTAATAATTAACGTTGAGCAGACTATCTAGTCAAGAGTAAATGAGTCATACAACATCGACCCAATCTAGAGCTTGACTTCAGTGCTACACATTAACTGTGTTGTGAACAATCTCGACCGAAATCTCAATCTCAACTGTTAACTGCAGGTGTTGCGCCTAAGCAATTTTAACCTTCATAAAATTGAGTCTCTTCTTTATATTAATTGTTAAAATATTTGACTAACATGTCAAAAAGTTTCAGAAAAGATGAAAATAAACAGTGACAAAATGTTGGAAATAATCTCATGTCAGAAACTTCGAAAGTGCCGCCACAATTTCTAAGACCTTTGAAATAAAGAAAATATTTCTGCTCAGCCAATAGAATTGATTTCCGCAGGTTCCGGTGAATTGAAATCTAACAGGAGAGAGGTAGTTACTCGATGAAAATAATGTGTTAGAAAGAAAAGAAAAAAAGCTAATGTATCTGCTCACGTGTAAATGACCCATACGGAATATCTTCCTCTTGAAGAGAAATTTGTAAGGACTAAGGAGAGGTTGTTGCTTAACAAGAGATTTCATTGCTTGGAAGGTATTTTAGAAAGGGAGATGTAATCTGTGCATGATACAATATAAGAAAGATCATGTCCGTTTCTTAATGAATCTGTTAAGCCTTTCTCTTTCCATGTTCATAGGTTTCTTCTCCCTCTCTCTTTCATATAAGAACACAAAGCTTCTCTGTTTTTGTCTTCAATTAAGTGACGAATAGAAGAGAACCAAATTAGCAAGAAATAAAAGGCTCTGGCCTTCTTCATGCTTGTGGGTTTACTAGCTAGCTGGCTTGTTTGTGACCCTCTTCTTTTGATTTCTATCTGAGGTGGTTAACAGAAGTGGGAAATGAAAACTGCAATAGCAAGAAAATTTGTGGCGTTTTTCACGCTTCTTGGGTTTGCTAGTTTCATTGTGATTCATGTTTATGGGGATTATCCGAAGGTAGGTTTGCTGCCAAACGAACCTCATTATTTCCAAATGAATCAAATGCAGGAACTAAAGGCTTCAATCTTCCGCCGTAGTCTGGCTTCTTCTCCCATCTCTACTGCGCCATCACCGGTGATCACCGTACTCTTCTTCCTCTTTAATCTCTCTCACTTCTTTTCAACATCCAAGTTATGGGTTAGGATAGAAAAATATCAATGATCTTGGCTCTGTTCTTCGGATGAAATCTTCATTTTCATTGGAAATGCTCTTCCCCTGCTGTTCTTGTTTTCTGGGATGTTCTTTTCTTCCCCTTTTTTAAATGGATTCCCTCTGATTTAAGTTCATATTATGCAGACAGTATCCTCATCTCCGCGAATTTATCGAGCAACAGCCTACGGTGCTGATCCAACAGGAAAAACAGATAGCACAGAAGCACTCCTCAAGGCTATTTCTGATGCATTTGAAGCTCCAACAAATGGAGATCTGATGCAGGGGATCACTAACCTTGGTGGTGCACAGGTATACCTTGAAGGTGGCTATTACATGATAAGTAAACCATTAAGATTGCCAGCCAGTGGTGGTGGAAATCTTCTGGTAGGTTCACACAAATCTATATTCTTCTCTCATTAATTTGCAGCTTCTGTAGCATCTATTAGAAGAGCAATATTGATTGTGTTAATAAATCGCATGAACAGATTCATGGTGGATCACTGAAAGCTTCAAATAGTTTCCCTGGAAATCGGTATTTGATAGAGTTATCTGCATCTTCAGCGAGTGAAGAGGAAGCCATGAAAGAGCAGATATCCAAATCAACCTACACCTATGAATATATCACACTCAGAGATCTCCTTTTAGACTCTAATTACAGAGGAGGTGGCATTTCAGTCATCAACTCACTTAGAACTAGCATAGACAATTGCTACATAACCCATTTCACAACCACTGGAATCTATGTCCAAGGTGGCCATGAGACATACATTAGAAACTCTTTCCTTGGGCAACACATCACCGCCGGTGGTGATCCCGGTGAGAAGAGTTTCTCTGGCACTGCAATCAACCTAGCAGGCAATGATAATGCTGTCACAGATGTGGTCATCTTTTCTGCATCAATTGGAATAATGGTGTCTGGTGAGGCTAATACACTTACTGGGGTACATTGCTATAACAAAGCTACTGGTTGGGGTGGAACAGGTATTTATCTCAAGCTGCCTGGTTTGACACAAACCAGGATTGTGAATTGTTACATGGACTACACTGGCATCGTCGCAGAAGACCCAGTTCAACTACTTATCTCTAATACATTCTTCCTGGGTGATGCTTTTATTTTATTCAAGTCCATTAGTGGAGTGATCAAAGGTGTTAACATTGTTGACAATATGTTCTCAGGAAGTGGTAAAGGGTTGGAAATAGTCCAATTAGATCAATCAAAAGCAGCTTTTAAGACAATTGATGGAGTTCTTATTGATCGAAACAATGTGAATGGAATGAAATTGAAGGCAACTGTTGCAAGAGGAGTAAAAGAAGGCAACGGAAGTTCATGGGTTGTTGAGTTCAACAATGTTTTACTGTTCCCTAACCTCATCAAACATGTTCATTACACCTTGAGCACCATTGCCTCAGGCAGCTTCCCTAACCATGCCCTGCGAAATGTGTCGGAGAATCGCGTGGTTGTTGAATCGGATAGCTCTGTACAGGGAACCATTCATGTTACAGTCGACCAAAGTCCTGTGAGCAATGGATGAACTGATCTGGAGAACCCATGACAAGGAAGAAATGAAGGCACAAGAAGGAAGGAAAATCAAATTGAAATAATTCAGTACCATACTAGTCTAAATTTTGAATTGGATTCTATTTCTTTCTTTTTTTATATATAATTTTTTTAGATGTCCTAAGCATGTATTGGTGATTGAGACGTACACAATGAAATCACAAGTTCACAACTCCATTAAACCATTCCAAAACTCTTTGTTTATTTGAATCATATTCAAGAGATTTTTCTAAGTAAATTTGGTTTAAAATAATCCTAGTATATTACTTTCTCTACAGGTTCATGGGAAAAATTCACTTTTCAAACCATTTTTTCCATCTCCTATAATGACATAATATGACCTCTTGGTAATGATCTTGACCACCAAGGTATTGAAAATGTGGTATGTTGATAAAGGGAAATAAGAATGAGAATTCAAAGTTCAATTTTTCATAGAAGGTTCTTTATGTTGAATTAGGGCTGTTGTTAGGTTGTGTTTGGTATGCATTCTTGAAGTAGATTATGGTCCATAATGACAAGAATGATACGTGTCTTGAATTCTTGTATCCAATTTCAAAGAATGGTCCGCTTAGAGATGTTTTGGTGCAATCCAATTAACTATCTTTGAAATCTGTGGTGGTAGCTAAGTATGAAATGAATCATCACAGTGAAAGTGCCTATTTGAAAGAGTATTTAATTCAATGCTTTAGCATCTAAATTTGAGGTTTTTTATTAGGGTTCAGCTTCAAGTTTTCAATACTGTTTTGGGGTTTTGGGTACTCATCAGAATCTTTGCATTAACGTGTGAGCTATGTTAAATTGAAACTTAACCACCTGGGAGGTGTTCTCTTAATTGAACTGTGGTGCCACAATCTCACTTTGTGATCAGCATTAGTTTCTCTCACCCAGGTGGTTGTCAAGCCAGCAAAGAAGACTGGAGATATCTGGTTTCAAAGTTCAACTAATCTGAGAAGTTCATACTTCAAAGGGACCCAATCTGGAAGTTCTTGCAGAACTTTGAAATCAACCACAATGCCCAGCTGTTTGAGAGGACTGTAAGGGGCTTTTTATTTTTCCCTTTTTCAATTCAAGACTTGGTCTAAAGATGAACAGAGAAAGTATTTCACCTGCAATTGCCAACACATGAACACCCCATCCTCTGATTCTAAATTCTAAGTGCCTCTTTCATATCATCCGTTCGTCTGTATAAGGTGATATGTATCAATTTTTCATCTTTGCATATCATATGAATAGATCAGAGTTTGAATCTTCTCGAGGCCAGGGGTGAAGCCCCTTTCTATATTAATTATAGAGCAAATTGCACTGACATCCCAAAATGGAGGCCTTAAACTATTGACACCCCTCTTTATGTTTATAAAATACAAAGACCCCAAAATTAGATTTTCATTGGATATATTTGTCCAATTTATCAATGAAAATAATTAAATCAATGTTTATTTTCTTTCAATTCAAAAAATATTCTTATAATAAACAATGTCTTAATGGTTTTCAGTGACTAATTGGACAAATATATCCAATGAAAATCTAATTTGGGGTTTCTGTGATTTTTAAACATAAAGTGGGGTGTCAGTGCAATTTACTCTTAATTATATAAAAACTCTTCTAAAGATATAATCGTGGTGTGTGCAAACTATCCCAGATGAACCTCAGATAAAAAAATAAATAATAATAATAATAATAATTTTATAAGAAGAAATAAAACCTATTTTGCCACCGTACACTAAAAGCATGCGATGAACTTTATTGCATCCCCTTCAATGCTGAAATTAGGATTGGATCGGATTGAGTAGATCAAAATGGTTAGTTAGATTTGGGCCACTTGATACTCTCTTTATGTTTTTTTTTTCCTTTTTCCCTAACGCAACTGATTTATGAAAAGATTGGTGGTGAATACAATGAAATTCTCTTCATTGAATGTTAAATTATTTTTTGCTTCCACTTATCATCAATCCGACCTTAGCTCAGTTGGTAGAGCGGAGGACTGTAGTTGGTTGACAGCCATAGATAGTCCTGCGATCGCAAGTTCGGAACTGCGTACGGATATCATGAATCCAAAAGAGAATGGAATTGGCTTAAACACCTTGCAGGGGATCCTTAAGTCGCTGGTTCGAATCCGGCAGGTCGGATTTTTTTCCCCCTTGACTCTTCCAATGGTTCTTCTTTATTGCAAATCTAGGTTTGCATTTTGCTTTGGAGCTGCTCGCAGCCACCCAGATTAGAGTTAGGGCAGTTGATAAGGTGACAGTGGTTGGCTGTCGAGCGTGCCCCAACACGCCCTCTTGTGCGCTGGCGGCTCCACATTGGCGATGTTGTTTTTTCTTCCAATGGTTCTTCTTTATTGCAAATCTAGGTTCGAATCCGGCAGGTCGGATTTTTTTCCCCCTTGACTCTTCCAATGGTTCTTCTTTATTGCAAATCTAGGTTTGCATTTTGCTTTGGAGCTGCTCCCACCACCCGGATTGGTTAGGGCGTTGATAAGGTAGCCCCAAATTGGCCCTCTTAGTAGCTGGACTCAGGCTCTGGTTTCTCACATTGGACTAATGTGTGTTTTTTTACTTGAACATAAGATGGCTACTGGCTTCTATGTAATTACTAGGCCTTCACGATAGGACCAGTGTTTGAGTTCGTAGTTTATAGAGCTAATGCTTGCATAGGAAATTCATTTACATGTCACATTAATCAACTTTGATGTGACTTATAAATGTATTTCAACCATTTGATGTGATTTTGAAACATATGTCACACATCTACAAGGAAATGGATGGTCCATATCTGATAAGAAAAATAACTGATAAATTTTCAATGATAAACCAGAAGTATCAAACTTATAAGATTGTTAACCACTCCTATAAAGTGAATTCATGTAAGTCCTACCGAGGATGAAATAAAAAAAAAAAAAAAGACTTGCTTTGTACAACAGTTTCTCAAAAATATGGTCATAGACAATGTTATAATAGAATAAAATTTACTACTATATTGAAATATGTAGCTAGCCTAGCTTCAACTTCAAAAGGGAAATCAAAGAACAGAATATACACATTCTATTTAAAAATATACAATAGAATCTTTAGGACAAGGTGTCAATAGTTATTAGGACACAAACAGCTTTGTGAGTGTGAATGCATGACTATATGAGCAGCTTGGGTGGAATGTGGACAGAATCCAAATTCTTCTTCTTCCTCTCCTATTGTAGAATTTGTTGGTTTGCTAGTAAGATATTTTAGATTATCTTTAGCAACATTATAATAACTCCGACCTTAGCTCAGTTGGTAGAGCGGAGGACTGTAGTTGTGATTCATTAAGCAGATAATCCTTAGGTCACTGGTTCGAATCCGGTAGGTCGGAATTTTTTTTATCACTTATTTCCCTGGAATTGTTTTCTATTTCTATTGGTGAGATTTGTTAGTGTTTGATAATTCTTATGGACATATTCCTTTTTCTGACATTTTTGTTTTCCCCTTCTTTAATATTGTCTGTTTTCCAACCGTGCCATTAGAAATTTTATGCCCGTATAAATTTCGTATCCTCCATTTTCAGATAACTGTAAGTCTGTAACAAAAACTCTCTCAAGATTTCAACGGTTATAATTTATCAGTTTGCCAGGTTTCAGTCCAAACAGTAGTCCCCTACTCTGTCTAGTTCAATCAAATCCATACTCGGTGAGATTAAAAGATGCATATGAGAAACCCATCCATCCAACTAGAAAACATTACAACTACGTATGCTCAAGGATGGAGCATTGGACTCATTTGAACTCCCTCTTAAGTGCAGGGTCGGAGGAGTCATAAACTTTCTATCATTATCACACAGGAACAGAAACTATTATGAAGAAAAATAGTAAGCAGAATCCGAACATAACCCATACCCTCCCTCCATACAGTATTCAAATCTGTTACTTTTGAAAGACCCAAGCTGCTATTGAATCAAAATCACTCTGTGAAGTTGGAGATACGTTGTACAGAACAATCAAAAACACCACAGCTTGCGCAGTAAAGGAAACAGATCAAAACTGGCTCACTAAGACATATCGAGTTGGGCAGGCCTAAGGGTTCAATCAAACACCATGCTAAGCAGATAAAACCAGAAGTATACTTTTTGAGCGTCATTTAAATTTGTAAAAGAAGAACAAACAATTGAGCAACATTCACAGGTCATGATCCCCAAATCCTCATCAGATTTCAAAATAATAATAAATGATCACATAAATGAATAATTATTCATTTCTAGTTATTCATGAAATCCATCAAAGTGAGTTGTACTTGATCCAGATCGCAGCTGAACATTTTTTTTATTATTTGGTAACAGCTGATGAACATATTTAGTTGTATGAAAAAACACCATGAGGGTTGTCTTACGCATACAATAATGTTGCAAATATGGAATGGGAACCTAAATTATTCCTTCAAGGAGGTTTTGGGACATAGCAAGAACTTTCTTTGACAACAATCGTTCAACAGAAAGAGGTAGGTCTTGCACTGTTAAGAGAGTCAATATTAGGATCAAAAGTAATAACCAACAAAACAAAAATAAAATTATGCTGCAAATACAGAATGGGTACCTATTCCTTCAAGGTGGTTATGGGACAGCAAGAACTTTATTTGACAACAATGGTTCACAGAAAGAGGTAGGTCTTGCACTGTTAGGAGCAGTCAATATGAGGAAACGGGTAAGAATGTCAAAAGTACTAATCAATATGAATTGGAAAGAAGAACACGGAAGAGGCAGCTTGCTCATGTGCATTCAGAAAAATAAGCCATGTATGTAAGCTAATAGAAGACAGTATATCCAATAAGACTACATAAATTAGGACATAATGAAGGGCACTGAATGATCTTAGACTTCAATTTTTCAGCTCAATAGCAAATGAATAGTGGTTCAACACAGTTTCAGATGTATCTTTGTAACTAGTCTTTCTTACAACTCCAAAAAGGATGGCTTAATGGAGTTTACAACCCAACCACAGACAAGGCCATTGATAACTATAGAAGTATTAGCTCTGGATCTATAAATCCAAAACTCTGAAAATGTTCCTTTGTCCAGAATAAACAGATTAGTCATCAATTACCCCTAGAAAAATCAGTTAAAACCACCATTACCCTGTTGCTATCAAAAGCTCAATCCCATGCATATACAACAGCCTGTATTAGATCCCCAAAGAGCCAAGCACATATTCTTTCAGCATTTATGAAAGGTATCCCATCTACCTTCTTACTTGCAAGCCCATCCAATTCTCAGCCTACATTCCCTATCAAGTATCAATGCAAAGAATTTTCCTGTGTATTAGCCAATCATCATCCCAATTCATTACTTTACCCTGTCACATCTGCCCCTTGAATTCTTATATGGATTTTGGCATTATAGACATGGTCTCAAATAGACAAGATGATGGTGGTGTAAAGATCCCCCCCGATGCAAAGAGATGCAAACAGACAACTAATAAATGGAGAAAAGCAATAAAGTGCAACATTGCACTTTCTTGCACGTAATAATCTATGTTCTTTTGTTTTTCTTTCTTCCCCCAATGATGTTTACTCTATAGGCCTACAGTAGGACCCCCTTAAGGCATTCTAATGTTAAGTTGTTTTTTGGAGGGGGGGGTGGGTTGGGGGAGGGGTGGCAGGGGTTAAAACAGTTCTAAATGTGGGTTTTATTTTTTGTGAAAATTTTAATTGTGTATAAGTCTTCATTAAGTTAGTTAGAACTTAGAAGGTTCCTTTTCTGTTTGTAACTGTTGAACTATAGCTACACATCAAAAGGTCCACCTCGCAAGGGTCCCACACATGTTGGGTCTGGAACTAGAAGAGATGAGTTGGGAGATGGTCCTAATCTTCTGTATCTTTTTCAACGAAGCACCATTCTTAAGACTAGAACCCTGGCATTTACCCCATGTTGCTAGTTCAAAGGGGTTGTTCGGGTTGAAAGGGCTGAAAGTGCACACTCGTGTGTGTATTTAGAGCATACACCATCTACTGACCAGTCACTTTTTCATCAGACAATCCTAAAACCTTTCTGTTGGCATTGCAGTACTCATTAACAGACATGAGCACCATTAAACTCATCAACATTCTCTTATCTGAACCTAGACAGAACACAAGATTGCATCAATTTCCAAGCATATTCTATAAGGACTTCCACAAGTGGCAGCTTTTCTTTCTCCCAATCAAGCTGGTAGTTTTGAGACTTTTAGACCTGCTTCATATCTATACTATTTTTCGGCACATAATATTGTGATATATAAAATCCTAAATCAATAAAAATATAACCTGTACTCAACATACTCAATTATATTGTCCAGCCTCTCCACAAACAGGAGTAATCCACTAAAATATAATACAGTAAAATATAAGCCTACTCCAATGTAAAGTTGAATTTTTCTTGTACAAAGTGAAGACTAACCCATGGATGTTCATTGAAGAAGATCTGCAAGACTAGCAGTGGAAGGTCTTATACAATCAATTTTTTAAGTTCTGTTGATTATGTGATACCACTAGGTTGCTAAAATCAACAGCAGGATGTTCAAGTCTGACGCAACACACAAAATTCAGAATGTTGGAATATACAAGCATCTGTAAGCAAGCACCACAAATAAAAGTTGCACCCTCAAACTTAAGTATGATGGATAATATGAGTGACACTAAGCAAATCAGCAAGAACGTCCCAACCATTTAATAAACATCCAGAAAGATGCAGCAAAATTAGAAATTCATTGACACTATGTCAAAAACAATGAGTTAACAGAGGAAGAAGTGTTCCAATCAACCACAACAAAAAGGCCAAAAAATGGCATATTAACTAATTTTCTTGAGTGAATCTACAAGTATATAAAATGCACTAACGGCACTTGAACATGGTCGTCCCCATATCTATCGAGTCTCCAGTTTGGTTAAAATAAAACATCCAATTTGTTGGTAATTCTCAGATTGCAACTTCTAATGTGAAATGGAGAGAAACCATTAGATTTCTAGATTGGCAACAACGAATTTTGGTCAAATTAGAGTGCGTGCTTGTTGTCCAACAAAGCCTACTGTAGTTTAATTACAAAATTTTAATTCGTCCATAACTTCAGCTAATGAACAAGGAGGTTGTTTACTTCATTAATGAGCATATGTGCATCTCTTAAAAAAGCACATACCTAGACTGTGGGTCCCTATATGATTGAGAAATGAATCTCCAACTGAAAACTAACAATGTCCTGCCTTAGGGGAGAGAAGCTTCTGCGTTCCCCATGTCCTTCAACCTAGCCTGAAAATCAATTCCTTAAGTGCCTGCGTCATAATGTGATTACAAGGCAAAGCACAAAGCTTGGAGTTTTTTCTTTTTATTTCTTTATTTCTTTATTTATTTTTTTACTTTATATATGTATAAGTTCATACTAACATCAGTGTACATTTGTCAACTGTAAGTAGCATGGTGATATTTTACAGTGGAGTTATTCAACTGGAAATATCAGAAGGATTTAACCTTGTCCTCTATAACATGGAGTGGACAACCCATTTGAGCTGAATATGCTGAAGTCTTAGGTTATGGAAAAATGATCTAGATACCATCAAAAGCTGTGTTTACGAGATGAAAAAAAAAGCCCAACCAACTATCCTACTTTGCTTTACATAAATAAGGTAAAGACATTGATTGAACAAAAAGCTGTGCCTGTGCTTTCTTATTCATCTTGAATATTCCGATATATAAAGTAGAACCCTCATGGTTTCACCTCCCTAAAGCATCAATATGAAATTGTGAAAAAACTTATTTTGAAGTTTTACATCATCTATGAATCAAGGATAAGTGAGAGCTAACAAAAGATGCCTATAGATGCACATCCAAACTGTAAAAACTCAACAAGGATGCACCCACTTAATGTAGATTTCCCACAATTCAAAAACATGAATGCTCCAACATCCCTTCCTATTTACAGTAGTTCGCTTCCAGTTCCTATACTAGAAAAGAGCTGTAAAAAGCATAAGATACACGAAGTATGAGGCAACTATAAAAACAGAGGATATAAAGGAATACTCAATTATGCGGTGTTGTTATGAACTAGTAACCAAGCCATCTTGCATATGCAAATAACCTTCATTACACAAAGTCTCCCTCACTGCCCGATAGAAGTCCAACCATGAAGAGGAGTATGGTTCTGTTGGTCCCCATAAGAATGTCGGATTAGGACTAGGCGGGCAGGCAGTGACCAAATCCAACACCGACGCGGCCGGTTTCAATTGCAGTGGGAAATTAAAAGCCAAATTATCCACTTTGTGCTCATAAATTTTCCCATTCCTGTCCAATTTATACCTGGAAGTTCCCTGAAACTGGCCCTTTGCCTCCCATGGAACCCTGGGAACACCTCTCAAGTTCCATCTGATTAGTATCAAATTCTCAGAAGGCTGCCATATCCTATAAACCTCAAAGGAAATTTCCCGAAACAGGATTCGGCTATGAAAACGCAAGGCCCAGAAGATCAATTTATATCTGTCAATTCCGGTGAAGGTATTCAGTGGGTCCATGAATGTTATGTCATCTCTGAAACAACAACAACAACAACAAAATCCAATAAAATCACAATCTTTCCGAAATCAGTAAAGAACCCTAAAGCCTTAGAAAATAATTGAGGTTTTTGGGAAATACCTGTAGATGTCGTAATTAAGGTCCCTGCAGAAGATTAAGGGCAAGTCTTCTCTAAGAGTCCTGACAGCAAGGCCGACATTAACGTAGAAATCGTCCTTGTGCTTATCCTGTGCAATTGGGAGGTCCTTATCCTGAGCACGGCGGACGGGTGGGGTTTCGAGTTTAGTGAGAGGCGAGGAAGCTAGCAGAGGAGGTGCAGCAGAAGTGGATTTCGTTGAGGAAGTTTGGTGAATTAGATTTTCTTTAGACTTAGCTTGAACAAGCAGAGTGGGAGAGAGATTTGATAGAAGAAACGCCATTTTCAATAGCTGCTTCCGAATCAACTATTCATGGCAGAGAGACACAGAGAGGGCGAGAACTGTAGAAGCCTAGAAGGTAGAAAACGAAAGCGGAGCTGAGGCTGAGCTGATAGGTGGCTTCTGGTTAGAAGAACATCTGTGTTCAAATGAGAATCTCACTTACATTGGGTGGCTTTGAATGGCTCACAAGTCAGCCTTTCAAATTCCACTTCTACCCTCATTAATCCAAATATTGGCCTTTCTAAGCTGTTTACGTATAATGTTTAAAGCTCAATTATAAGAAAATATGAAAATTATCAATATTCATACATAACCCATGGAAGAATAATTTATGGACTAAGATCATTCAATTATCATGTCTACAAGTAAAATGATTGTGAAATGCTTTTGGTACAGGGATCTTAGTCTTTTATGTAGAGGCAGTAAAATCAATGAGGTTTTGAATTCATATCTACGTAATACAACTCATTTTAATTAGTCTTACTCTTCTCCCAACCCTTCCCAACTTTTTTCTTTGTCTCGTGTTTTGACGACTTACTTTTATATTGTCATGTGTTGACGTTTACTAATCAAACAGGATAAGTGGATTGTTAGCGAATAAAAACTTGAATTCGATGGATAAGGTTGCAATAAAGAACATTGAATGTAACACAATAATAGGCAGACAAGATTACAAGAAAAAATGGTTCCAAGAGAGTATTATAAGAGCATATTCTTGATAGCTTTTTGTTGGAGCATCCGAAGGGAATGAAGAGCATATGCTTACTCCTTTATGGTGTATGCTAGTTTTGGCTTGACTCGAAAAGTCATAAATACGATTACATATAGAGAATGATTTTGAAAAATCCACCAACTAGAAATAATAGAAAGTGACAAAAAAAAATGGAATTTATTTTTTTCAATTTTTTCATTTTTTGTTTGATATGTCGAGAGGAGGAAAGAAACAGATGCATTATATTTATGCCCTTACTATTGCTATTTTAGGTTGTTTTATTTGTGCAACCTACTTATATTACTGTTGTTTTGAAATTTATCATCTCGAATCTGTTAATGAATAGAAGTAATAATAGTGATTTTGCTTGTGAATTGTACCATACCCAAAACTAGATATGGGCACTACATACCAAATGTATTTGTTGGTAAAAACAAAACTGCAGCAGTCAAAGAAGGGCTGGAAAGAAAAGAAAAAAATCCAGTTCAACATATCACCCAGGATGAATCGTCCTCTTCAACCTCACTGTGGAGCTTATCAGACTCAAAAACCCCCCATATCAGAAGGAATGTTGTCACCCACCTTGAGTTTAACAATGGAATCCTTAGCAGGTGAAGAAGAAATTTTCTTGGCCTGTTCCAAGTGAATTTCTTTGAGGGCTTCTAGTAGTGCTTTCTCAGCGTAGATTTCGTGGCAGACTCCAACTGCAGCTGCTACAATAAGGATCAAGAATATCAGAAGAGGCACAACGAAAGCCATCATTCCTCCATTGAAATCTTTCCAAGCAATAGAGATAGAAACAATAAGTACTGCAAGTAGAACCCAAAAGAAGGCGTTGCTTTCGAGCTGTTCAAGAATCAAACTCCAGAATGGAAGGGCTTTCATGATTGTCCAAATCAATCAAACCGTAGATCCGACGCAGTTCATCCTTGGCATCCGAATTCAAGCCATAAATTGGTTCCACCTCAACTGCCAAACGCAGTTTGACCTTGACATCCTTAGCCAACGCCTTTAGGAATTCCTTTACAGGAGGTCTTGATCCAGTATCGTGATCAAGTTTCCCATGTTCCTCCCCTATTTTATCCATTAGGATTCAGTGAGTGCTGTAGAAACTCGAGAAGAAAAAACAGAAAAACCTATACAAATTAAACAAAGTGACCAGCCGGTCTGATTCTGTAAAGCTGAGATTCTTTTGAGGTGTAAGCTAATTTGAATTATTTCTACATCATGTCCTCCTTCCTTTTGAATTCTTTCTATATGATCTCCTCTTACTTTTATTTCATCACCTTCTTACTTTGGGTTTATTGGTTTCTCTATGAAACTTTCTCTTATGGTGTATTTTTGAATCTTTCTTTAATTATTCATAGTTACCTTAAGAGCTTGGAAGAAACTTGTCCTTGATATTCAGTTTCTTTGTTTTTAAAATAATTGTACCGGTCTGCAATCTGGTTGAGATTGGTTTAAGCATTGAACCTTCAGCAGTTAATGAAGAGAAACCACCACTAACTTCAAAAAAGAGGAAAAACCCTACAAAGAAAGATTGTGAATTGATCCAACCGTCAAAGATGGAAGATAAACCCTATATAAACTAAAGCATTACACAAAAGAAGGATGTCTAAATCGTTTCCCTCCATTAAAACGTCATTCTATTAAATTTTGCAACTAGCTAGAACTCTGTGCATAATGTCTAACCTTGTTTTGTAAGCAAATTTTAAAGAATTTTAGGGCACTCATCAAGTACAAATTATATTTGACATACACTTATAAATAAAACTCTTCTCCACAGTTTAAGATTTAACGGGTTTTATAGTGTTGTATCAATTCATCCTGTCAATGTCTTGCGTTCTACCTTGGCTCAGTTGCCACTTTCATCTAGCAGATTAGAGTTTGAATTCCATTGGGGTTTATAGTTAGTTACCCTTTTGAGGAGTAATCATAAATAGACTGTCCCAAGCAAACCTCAATTTTAAAAAATAATAAAAATATATTTAATAATGAAAACAAAACAGAAAAAACTTCACCAAATTACACATACTAAATGTATTTGGTTGTAAAAGGAGAACTGAACCCAAAGAAAAATGAAGAAAAGAGGAAGAAGAAAGAAAAAAAATTTTGAATCCGTTCAACACATCACCCAGGAATAGGGAATGGGAATGGATGAATCCTGTTCAACCCGTGAGCCTAATAGAAGAAACAAGTGATGTGCAAGCTCACCGAGTAGGTTATGATCAGACTTAGAATCCCGCACACCAGAAGAAATCTTGTAGTGAACCTACAAAGGTTACAATGGAATCCTTGGCACATCGGAAGAAATCTTTCATTCAACCTAGAAAGAAAGGCCACCTTCTTCAGCTTGCAAGGAATTAAGGACTGAATAATTTCTTTCTCGGCTTCTAGTAGTGCATCCAGGGCGTTGGTCTCCTCCCAGATGCAGCTTCTGCAATGAGGGCCAAGAATATCAGAAGAGTCAAGACCAAATGCCCCATTTTTAATCTCCTGTGGTCCTAAATACCCATAACGCCAACCAAAATTGAACTGAGCAGCAATAGAATAGTCCCAAGTAGAACCGAAAGGGAGAGGGCAATATTAATGGGGTGTTCAAGAATCGAACTCCACCTCGGAGGAGGGCCTTCATGATTGTCCATGTCCAACTCAATAAAGCTGAAGATCCAAAGCAGTACGTTCCACTTCCACCAGAAGAAGAAGAAGAAGAAGAAGAAGAAGAAGCAAAATACAAAATACAAAATCCAAAAGAAGAACCCCTAGCTGCTATAATAACAGCGCAGAGCAGCTAAAAATGACTAGCATTTTCAGATTGTAGTCATGAGGTTCAAAAGAGATGGCTAAATGATTACTTGTAGAGATCTTCCATGGTAGCCTTCAAACGTGCAGCATCAACACCAACAATAACGTACTTCAATAGCCTCAATTTGTCCCATATATTCTGGAAGAAGTGAAATGTAGGCTGCAAAATTCCAAGTTAAGGCACTGTAAACAAACTATAAAATATCCGAACAATGAAACCTGAGCCAGTTTTGGGCACAACCAAACCAAACTTCTTTAGGTTAAGCCCTCCAGCTAGTATTAAAAGCATAACTAATCCAAACTCACAAAATAACAAGAGAAAAGAGGGGGAAAAAAAAAGTGCTATGCACTAAACATGCTGCAACATCATCTTTTTCCCTCTTTCTTTGGTATATGGAAGTTGAATAACATGGTGAACTGAAGGAAGACTTAAACATATGGCACATCGAGAACAAATGCAAATTTAGACGCATGATTTGATTCAGGACACACGGTTTTAAATCATCATAACTTGAATCTGTTGTTTGCTCCATCAAAAAAGGAAAAAAAAAAAAAAAACAGTTAATTAGTTAATGTCATTAATTTTGTAGCTTACTTGTTGGGGGAAGGGAAAAAAATGAAACAGAAAAATAATTGAAGCCTATGCAACACCATTAATCTACACATAATTTATTCAATTTCCACATGATAGCTAGCCAGAATGTTCCAAACTATTGTTGGAGAAACCGAAGCTTAAGAAACTCCTTGGTTGGTAGACAAAGCGTAGTCAAAATTTTATTTCATTGTTGCAGACTTGCATCACTATTATATCTTTTAGCGGCCAAGTCTTAAGAGATCGAAAAAGTAAAAATATCAGCTCCCATACAAAGTGTGGTCATTGTCAATACTCAATAGTGTACTAACCATCCAAAGTCTTAACGGTCTGTGTCATGCAAGATCATTGACTGCAAGATACTCTGACTGATTATTCTTTCTTGTTAGTTTCTTCACAGTTGAGTTCAACATCTCATATGGAAAAAAAAACTTGTTTGACGATGGCATTACGTGGTTTAGTATCAAATGGTAAAACCCAGCCCTCAACCAATTCAAAGATGATTTGTTCAAGACATGGATCATCCAAATCCATACTCACTTGAATGTGGGAATTCAAATCATCTATCATCTAAAGACTAAAAGACTAACCTAAAGTGGACATAAAAAATATCATGTAAAAAGTATTCATTACCCTAAAATTGTATTTAATTAATAGCTGAAACCAATCCAAGACCAAGGCTAGCTCTGACAAGAGATTGTTCTAACTTGAATCCAAGATAATGTCGGGGCAAGTCAAACGACTACATTTTCCAGCTAGCATATAAAAATGAAGAGTGAAATAAGTACATCCATAAACTAGAAAGTACAACCACATACTTGCTACTAGGAATTGTAAAACTTTTGGGTGGGAGGAGCATCATATATTCTCTAGGTAACAGAAACCAAATACAAGTCTTACAGTGTTGGCTTTTTGTGCCTTTAGCTTTGAGTTATTTCTCATACTTCATGAATAACAACTTAATGCATGAATACAATGGAATAACTATATCATGCACTCTTTTAGTTCACTTGGTTCCAATTATCTAAATCTTCAAAGCATGAACTCCATCCCATGGAACCAGAGCTAATAGTAACACAGGTGGACAGAATCATATCTCTATTATCAAGTTGTATCGCTGAAAGTCTTACTATTTTGAGACAATTGTCAATTTAGCCTGCAGAGGTATTACAACAATAAAATATAATAACATGTGATCAAATTTGAAAACTAACTTAAGCAATGGATATATGTTTTTATTTCAACGTTAACAAAATAAGAAGTAATCTGACTTGACGAAGTGAAAGCTATGTATGGAATTGCAATTTTATTCTAAAAGCTATGTATTACATTGATATCGATTGTAAGATGTATGATATAATGCCGGAATGAGATATTGCAATTTTATTCTAAAAGCTATGTATTACATTGATATCGATTGTAAGATGTATGATATGGATCTGGATTGGTGACGGGAGGGAAGAAGTAATCTGACTTGACGAACTGAAAGCTATGTATGGAATTGCAATTTTATACTAAAAGCTATGTATTACATTGATATCGATTGTGGTAAAGTTGATACACTACATGTACAGAATGAATACTCGATTTTAACGTGGTTCAATCTTCAATGTGAAGTCTACGTCCATGGTGAAATCCCTAATCAACTATACTCTGGGGAGAACATTTATTATCTTTAAATAGAGATGGTAGTGTACATGATGTAGTATTTTACAATGAGTAGAGTTCTATAGAGAATGAGAACTTTTACAATGCTTAGGACTATTAGTCTTTATGTTATACTGAAAGACTAATATCCGATAACACTCCCCCTCAAGTTGGATCAAAGATAACATCTGAGGTCAACTTGGACAATAATTTTTGGAATGTTCCCTTGGATAAAGCTTTTGTGAAAATATCTGCAAGCTGCTCTTCACTTCTTATGAATGGAGTTGTAATAATTCCATCTTGGACTTTCTCACGAATAAAATGACAATCAATCTCAATGTGTTTGGTTCTTTCATGAAATACTGGGTTGGAAGCAATGTAAGTAGCTGCTTGATTATCACAAAAGATCTTCATAGGTTGACTAAAACTGTCAAATCCTAATTCTTGAAAAAGAGATCTGATCCATACCAATTCACTAGTTGCAGATGTCATTGCTCTATACTCAGCTTCAAGACTTTGAACGTGCAACCACACTTTGTTTTTTACTTTTCCAAGTGACTAGGTTTCCTCCAACAAATACACAGAAACCAGTAGTTGATTTTCGATCAATAGGATTACCCGCCCAATCAGCATCAGAGAATCCTTCAATAATAGTGTTCCCATTTTTCTTCATCCATATACCTCGTCCTAGAGATGACTTCAAATAACATAGAATACGATCTACCAACTCCATATGTCCTTTGGTAGGAGCATGTATGAATTGGCTCACATAATTCACTGAATATGCAATATCAGGTCTAGTAATAGTAAGATAAATTAGCCGTCCTACTAACCGTTGGAAACAACCAATATCTTGCAGAGGAGTAGAATCACTAACCACTTTGCTATTATAGTCCATGGGAGAATTAGCTCGTTTCACACCCATTTTTCCAGTTTCTTTTAGAAGATCAAGAGTATGCTTCCTTTGACAAATGAACAATCCCTTATTAGAACTTGCAACTTCAATACCAAGAAAATATCGAAGTTTTCCCAGATCCTTGATGTCAAAAGTTTTACCCAAATATTGCTTGAGAGTAGTAATTTCCTGATGATTATCTCCAGTGATAACTAAGTCATCGACATAGACTAAGACGACAACTGTACCCTTAATAGTTTTCTTGACAAACATTGAGGAGTCTGATCCGCTTCTTTTGAATCCAAAAACTAGAAGGGATGTACTTAATTTTCATACCACGCTCATGGTGATTGCTTAAGACCGTATATTGCCTTCTTCAACTTACAGGCAATGCCATCTTGATGTTTCAATGGATGACCTGGAGGAACTTCCATGTATACTTTTTCTAGCAAATTTCCTTGTAAGAATGCATTCTTTACGTCCATTTGAAAGAGAGGCCATTCACAATTGACGGCTATTGACATTAACACTCTTACAGTGTTCATCTTCACTACAGGTGCAAATGTTTCCTTATAGTCAACTCCAAATGTTTGGGTATATCCTTTGGCGACAAGCCTAGCCTTGTATCTTTCGATTGTACCATCACTGTTGTATTTGGTCTTATAGACCCATTGACAACCAACTGGGTGTACACCATTTGGAAGTGGAACAATATCCCATGTATGATTCTTATCAAGGGCCTTTAGTTCATCTTCCATAGCCTTCATCCATACTGATGAATTATTGGCTTCAAATTAATTAATTGGTTCCTTATGATCCTCAATGGCAGTTAAAAAGGCAAGGAATTGAGAAGAAATACGATCATAACAAATATGAGATTGAATGGGATATTTACTGCATGATATGTTGAGAAGTCATGCAATCTAATGGAAGGTTTAGAGATTCGAGTTGACCTTCAAACTTGTATAGATGATGTCTGCTCATTCTCAGGTGGAACCAATATTTCTAGTTCTTCTTGAGTATCAAGATTGTTTTGTTGTTCAATGTCGATTAATGAGCTATCTGACATACTTGGTAACGGGATAGGAGCAAATTCCTGAACAACAAGTTCATTATAATGATCCATATTCTCCCCTTGAATTTGACTCCTGTCAGGATAAAACATGTGAGTTTCATTAAAGGAAACATCACGAGAAATAAAAACCTTCTTGGTGGAAGGATTATAGCATTTATAGCCTTTTTGTGATGTCGAGCAGCCCAAAAACACACACTTCTGTGAACGAGGATCAAGTTTGCTACCATGTTGCCAGTGAACATAAGCAACACAACCAAAAACTCTAAGATGAGTCATCGTAATTGGACGATTATAGAGAACCTCCAGTGGAATCTTGAATTGTAACACACTACTTGGAAGACGATTAATCAAATAACAACTTGTAAGAACAGCATCAGACCAATAAATTTTGGGAAGATTTTCATGGAAAAGTAAAGAACGGGTCACCTCAAGCAAATGCCCATTCTTACGTTCAGCAACTCCATTTTGTTGAGGTGTGCCAACACATGATGTTTGATGCAAGATTCCCATATTTCTGAGATATGACTGGAAATGAGTATTTGTATACTCTGTGCCATTATATGTTTGCAACGTTTTAATACTAATATGAAATTGAGTGTGAATCATATTGCAAAAGTCTTGAAATATCTGCAAAACTTCAGTCTTTGATCTCAATAAATATAACCACGTGGCTCGTGATTTATCATCAATAAAAGTAATGAAAAATTTAAAACCATCTTTAGAATCCACAGGAGAGTGCCAAACATCAGAATGCACAATCTCAAAACACGTATTGGAAACATGAGTAATGTTCGGAAAGGGCAACCTATGTTGCTTAGCAAAATGACAAGCATCACAACAACTGGAATCAAAAGAAAAGGATGAATTCAAAAAATTTAGAATCCTATCAAAAGGATGGCCCATACGCCAATGCCAAAGTTGGGATTCCTCAGGGTTTCTCAAAGAAACCAAAGCACTATTTGGAGAGTCCAACACATAAAGACCATGTTGCAGGCGACCTTCACCAATCGTCAGTCCGGTTCTACTGTCCTGAAATATTACTTTGTCCTTGGAAAATATCACATGGCAATTCAAACTTTTAGTGATCTTGCTAACTGATAGTAAATTCATAGACAAAGATGGCACAAACAATGAATCTGTTTCAGTTGAAAATAAATTCAACTTCCCATGTCCTTGAATAGGAACAGTGGTGCCATTAGCAACCGTAATAGGAGGGAAGGAGTTCAATTTATCAGTACTCAAATCAGATAAATAATATGAAGAACGACACATATTGTCAGCTGCACCCGAATCCACTATAAAATAATTCTGAGATAAAGTTGAAAGGGCAAGGGAAGTACCAGTGGTGTGAGCAACATTGCTTGATTCAGCTGCTGAGTGAACAGAACTATTTGACTGAAGGAGCTGTTGTAGTTGAGATGCAATCTGTTCAAGAGAACCCTGAAAATCTGAAGAGCCTGCTTGCGCAACAATTTTTGGATTTGATGTTTTAGTGGTGGTCTGATCTTTAGAAGGACGCAAGTGAGGGTGCAACTACCAGCATCGTTCTTTAGAATGACCATCACAATTACAATGATCAAAATGATAAGTAGGTCTTCCACAACCTTTCCCAAGATGACAACCGTAAGAGACTTGATTTCCAGAGCCAGAATTAGGAAAAATATTTGTTTTTGCAACATGGGCAATAGTATCACTTGGATCAATCCCTGTTTTAGATTCAAATTGCATAACATGTCTTCTAGTTTCTTCCCTCTGAATAATTGCACAAACAGTAGTGAATGTGGGATATCTGAATTCATAAGTATCTGTCTTTTTAAGTCTTCATATTCAGGACGAATACTGGCTAACAGTTGAAAGACATGGTCATGCTCATCTCTCTTCACATATTCATCAATAGTTTGGGATGGGGACGATACTGACGAAGTTCGTCCCATTTCTTTTTAAGGTTTCCAAGATGGTCAGAAAAAGACTAAGAAGAGCCTTGCTCAACATAGGCAATCTCTTGTTGCAGTTCATAGATTCTAGAGGAATTATCAGCTTATCCATACATGAGTCTCAATGCATCCCACAGAGATTTAGCCGTTTCAGAGTAATCAAAAATCTCATATATCTGAAGTTTTATGAAATTAAAAAGCCAAGTCATAATTTGGTTATCATTAGCAAGCCATTCATCATATTTGGGGTCAGCAATATCAAGGGCTTTGGTTTGTCTATTAACATGACCAATTTTAGAATGCCCACCTAAGGCAACAGTTATTGCACAAGACCAAGTCAAAAAATTTCTCTCATTGAGTAAGGTGGAAGTGAGACGACCAGTGGATTCATATGAAACATTTGGGCCAGTCATGATAAATACTCCAATCAACAACCAAGCAATTGAAAAGAAACTTCTTCAACCAAGCAACCAAGCAACACGTGGGATTCTGTTCTGCCTTTTTTTTTTTTGGGAAACGAACTCAGAAGGGCCAAAAGGTTTACGTGAAACCCAATAGTCTCCACCACTCTTTGTTTTTTTTGTTTTTTTTTTTTGGAGAAACGAAAGCAGAGAAAGGCACCGCGTGAAACCCAAAAAGTACTTTTGGGTTTTTTTTTTGGTAACAAACAAAAAAAATATGAAAAGGTTTTAATACGTAGCTGATGTAAATTTCTCGATCTTCTGCGGCTCTATTCTTTTCCAGCAGATTTGTTTTAGATAGGTGGAAAGATGGATGGCTGCAACGGTAATTCAATGATCTGATCCGGCAGCGTCCCAAAAATGAGATTTGAGGTACAAAAAAAATTCCGTCGAGTTGCCGAAGAGACGAAAAAAATCGCTTCAAAAACGTGCGCACATCGAACAAATCCAGGTATGCTCTGATACCATGTACAGATGGAATACTCGATTCAAGAAATAACGCGCTCGAACAAATTCAGGTATGCTCTGATACCATGTACAGAATGAATACTCAATTCAAGAACGAGCGCGCATCGAACAAATCCAGGTATGCTCTGATACCATGTACAGAATGAATACTCGATTTTAACGTGGTTTGATCTTCAATGTGAAGTCTACGTCCACGGTGAAATCCCAATCAATTATATTCTGGGGAGAACCTTTATTATCTTTAAATAGAGATGGTAGTGTACATGATGTAGTATTTTACAATGAGTAGAGTTCTACAGAGAATGTGAACTTTTACAATGCTTAGGACTATTAGTTTTTATATTATACTGAAAGACTAATATCCGATAACATGAATCTAATAATACCGGGAATGAGATGTATGATATAGCCGTTGCTGGATCTGGATTGGTGACGGGAGGGAAGACTGATTGCATGAGATCTGCCGGACTTAGATTGGTGACGGGAGGAAGACTGACTGAATGGATATGGATTGGTGACGGGAGGGAAGACTGATTGAATGAGATCATCAAACTCCCTGGCTCTGGATTTGACGCCGGCGACGACGCCGCTCCCGCCTTGTATACAGTATACTCTGAATGGCGGTTTTATGCTCTTTGTTGAGATGGATGCGAAGGCTTTTTTTCAAAGTGAACACCCGAAGACAGAAAGAACATTGGTGATACGTATTTCCATGCTTGAAATCACCGAACCCCTTCTTAACCTTTTTCTCCAGAAGCTTCTAGTAACTGCACGCCAGTGATTGAGAGTAATGGAAGAGCTTCTGGTAACTGAGCTTCATAGTTCAAGAGTGAGTGAATCAATCAGTGAACGTGAACAGTAGGTATGCTCTGATACCATGTATAGATGGAATACTCGATTCAAGAAAGAACGCGCTAGAACAAATCCAGGTATGCTCTGATACCATATACAGAATGAATACTCAATTCAAGAACGAGCGCGCATCGAACAAATCCAGGTATGCTCTGATACCATGTACAGAATGAATACTTGATTTTAACGTGGTTAGATCTTCAATGTGAAGTCTACGTCCACGGTGAAATCCCCAATCAACTATATTCTAGGGAGAATCTTTATTATCTTTAAATAGATATGGTAGTGTACATGATGTAGTATTTTACAATGAGTAGAGTTTTACAGAGAATGTAAACTTTTACAATGCTTAGGACTATTAGTTTTTATGTTATATTGAAAGACTAATATCCAATAACATGAATCTAATAATACCGGGAATGAGATTTATGATATAGCCGCTGCTGGATCTGGATCGGTGACGGGAGGGAAGACTGATTGCATGAGATCTGCCGGACCTGGATTGGTGACGGGAAGAAGACTGATTGAATGGATCTGGATTGGTGACGGGAGGGAAGACTGATTGAATGAGATCATCAAACTCCCTAGCTCTAGATTTGACGCCGGCGACGACGCCGCCGCTCCTGGCATGCATACAATATACTCTGAATGGCGATTTTATGCTCTTTGTTGAGATGGCTGCGGAGGTTCTTCTTCAGTGTGAACACCCGAAGACAGAAGGAACATTGGTGATACGAATTTCCATGCTTGAAATCACCGAACCCCTTCTTAACTTTTTTCTCCAGAAGCTTCTGGTAACTGCATGCCAGTGATTGAGAGTGATGGAAGAGCTTCTAGTAACTGAGCTTCATAGTTCAAGAGTGAGTGAATCAATCAGTGAACGTGAACAGTAGGTATGCTCTGATACCATGTACAGATGGAATATTCGATTCAAGAAAGAACACGCTAGAACAAATCCAGGTATGCTCTGATACCATATACAGAATGAATACTCAATTCAAGAACGAGCGCACATCGAACAAATCCAGGTATGCTCTGATACCATGTACAAAATGAATACTCGATTTTAACGTGGTTCGATATTCAATGTGAGGTCTACGTCCACGGTGAAATCCCCAATCAACTATATTCTTGGGAGAACCTTTATTATCTTTAAATAGATATGGTAGTGTACATTCTACTGACAACCTTATATGGAAGACTCAAACCCAAAGGACAGAAGACCCAATGCAGTCTTCAACTAAGTAGGTAACAGAATAAACTACAGTAATAAAAAAAACTGCCTAGAAACTGGACTGAACTTACAAAATCCTTATGTAGCCTTGATGAAATTAATAACAAAATATTTTAGAAGAAAAACTGTTACTTAAATAACCCCATAAGCGTGTAACCATATTAAAGCCCATTAAAATTGTACATTGCAGTGAAAACACATGGGATCAAGTCAACACATGCATACTGGCTACCAACTTTATTCTTATTTCTAATAAAATAAGCCCATTTAGGTGTTTAACTGCATTAAAGTATTGGTCTGTAGAATGCTACTGCACTTATTGGGACTTCAGTTTACACCTGCGCATTTAGTTTTAGTATTCAATATTACCCTTAATTATTTTTAATTTGCTGTTATTTTGTTTTCCCTTTCAATGTGTTATGGAGGTGGTATTAGACTTGATTGCATTTCTCACTTAACATAAATCTGTTTTCAATGCAGGTTTTCCTGTGCCTATTGCTTAAGATCAAATCTATTGACAAAAAAAATAAGATTCTAATTTATGGTAGTTCGTTGATTTTATGAGCTTTATCTGATGGTTTTTACTTTCTTGAATATGATCTACTGATTGTTTGGACCAAAAGAAAGTATGATCGTCATCACTTTAATCTCGATCAATGAATAAGTCAGAAATTTGATTTGCCATAGTTGCTTTAGTATTGTATTCTTCACCCTCTTAATTGACTTTTCAGTTACACATCTGTTGTGATTGAATGCTGAAAATTAAATTATTTTCATATCCTTCACTTTTTCTTGTTAGATTGAGGCACAAGGGCTCCATTTGACACTTGAATCATTGGCCTCCCTTCCACCTTTTTCAGCAACTACTTCTAATGTAGAGGGTTTAAATGGAGGGAATTTTAAACCTGAAGTTGCGAAAACTGGGTTGGGATCATCTGCAGTAATGACAACTGCAGTCGTAGCCCAGACTGCTCATTGTATTGCTCAAGGGAAGGTTGGCAGTGGGTTTGATGTCAGCGTTGCGATCTATGGCGATCAACGCTATGTTCGTTTTTTACCAGGAGTGCTCTCTTCTGCTCAGGTTCTCTTCTTTCTCTTTCTCTCTCTCAGAGATATATGTGTGGATGGTATAGTTTTTGTTCTTTCTGTGGGTATTTATGTGTGTATATTGGGTTGGGGGAGATTTAGATGGAGTGAATGTAGGAGATTGAATATGACCTATAGCTAGAGTGTCCAGTATGACAAAAGCATACTGAAACATATAAAAATGTGTAGTTGGGGTAGTGTGACCATGTTATTTGATGACCTCCTAACATAGAGGCTATAGGCGCGACCTGGTTTCTTGAATCTGAACTATCATTGTTACATTAGTGTCTCAAGAACTTTGTGTGGATTAACTGAGAATATTCCTATAATGATTTTTATATAATTATTGATGTACTTGGCACAATGGTCGGTGGACCACAGTTGTAGCCTGAGGTCAAGGTTTTGAAACAACCTCTCAGCAAAAATTATTGGAGTAAGGCTGCATAAGAAAATTGCCCCTCAGACTCTGCTTGTGCGGAAGCCTTGGGCATTGGCTTTGGCCTTCCGCCCTTTTATTGATGTACTTGATGGTTGGGTGATGGGTGTTATTTTCTAGTTAACTAACTAAATTTGACAAGTTGTTGACTATTAACCTGCCGTAGCAATTAATATCATGTCCCATGCTGTATATTTTTATTAATCTTCTCTCTTTAAAGAGAAGCTCTGAATCATCTTACTTTTACAAAAAAAAAAAAAAAAAGAAAGAAAGAAAGAAAAGAAGGATATATGGCTTCGGGTGTGAGTTTCTCCATGTATCACCCAATACTAGCAGTTTCAAATTACACAGTATTAGCAAACTGTTGTAAAAACTAATAGTCTAATGAAACTAATAACTTATTCAACTTCATTGCAATAAATGAGCTTCCCCATCCCCGTCTGGCAAGCCTTTAGGCATTCTTTTGGTCCCTTAAAAAGGGTTGCATCCAACCATGCTTTTGGTTTGTGTGTATGTGTGCCTGCAATCAGTGCCAACTAATGGGCAAATTTTTTCCAGAGAACATCAATTGATGATTCTCCCTTTGAACAATAACGTAAAGACAAAACACTTTAATCTGAGTAAATGATAACAATCATATATTTGGTAGTTTATCATTGCAGGATGCTGTCAAAGAAAGCCATTGCACGAGGTCATTACTGATGTTATAAAAGGAAACTGGGATCACGAGAAGACTAAGTTCCCCTTGCCACCATTGATGAATCTTGTGGGTATACCATAATTTTCCATCGCATGCATGGCTTACACTGTTTTTCCTTGTTAAAGAATTCTTTTTACCAGGAATATATGTTTTGTGCAAGTTATAACATATCGATTGGGATTTTTGCAGCTCTTAGGTGAACCTGGAACAGGAGGATCATCAACGCCATCAATGGTAGGTGCTGTTAAGAAATGGCAAATATCTGAAACTCAAAATGCACAAGATACATGGAAAAGGTTAGCGGAGGGGAATTCAGAACTCAAACTACAACTCACTACGCTGAGCAAATTCGCAGAAAAGCAGTGGGATACCTACAGATATGTTATCAACAAGTGCAGTGAGCATAAATGCGGCCAGGTAAATACATATAAATCAAATACAGGCACTAGCTGTAGCTGGTCAGTGTGAATGAAAAGTGTTAAGTGAGTCTTCCTAAAACAGACGATTTGCCACATTGTTGAATAGCAACATCTTTCTTATTACAGAACAAAGCAAAAAAAAATAATTGAGACAGATGTAGATTCATTCTAAGTAGAGGAAGAGGTTTGGCAGCATGCTGCTAAAAGAAAGATAAGGCTAAGGATATTGGCCCTCTTTTGTTCTCTGTTTTTTTGGTATTGCAATAGCTCAACTAGGTAGCTCCAGTAGGGTTGATTTTGTTGGCTAAATCATGAATATAGTGCAAAGCAAGTTCCAAGTAATTTGACAGGGGCTTGTTCTGCTTTATTGGGGCTAATTAAACTCTCTTTTTGCTTGTGATAAATGTTAGATGTTTCTCTGTCTCCCCATTTCCTAGGCTTGTGAATTCTATGGTGGGATTGCTGTCCATTTTGTTCAACCAAAAACATTTGCATGATGTGACTAGTTATTCTATGATACCAATGATAAATGGAAACCTGGCATGCCCAGACTTGGGTGGGTTGTCTATGGTTTGAAACTGTCTTGGGGTCAGTTTCTGCTCATCGCATGTTGAGGGTGAAAGCTTAGCTCAGTGATATATAGACCCTCATTGGAATATGATGGTGTTCCTCTTTCCTTTTGGTGATTAGAAAAAGAAGGATTAATGTCTTGGATTGCTACTTGACTTCCAGTTGGTTGGTTCAGGAAAAGCTTAAATTTTCTGTGAAAATGGTGGGGCTGGAAATTATTTTAACATAGAAAATGCTTATGTTATGGATTTGGGTCCTTTGAACATCCGAGCATGATGCTTCATCTGTATTTCTCGTATTATCTTTAACAACCCCGATGGTGTCAATTGATATATGTCATCTTTTCATCAAAAGACAAAATTAATAGAATTGGTCAACCATCTACAAGGATAAACCTGAGGTCCATCCTATTATTCTGATTTTGCTCATGTTGGTGCCATTGTAGTGTTTGATACTTGCATCATTGTTTGGATTGTCTATTTTTAGCCTGACAAAATGGTCTCCTAACTCTGATTTTCTATGTATGAGATACTAGAAATCTCTCTATGTTCCACATTACAGAAGTCTAATTTGTTTAAATACGTAAATGGATGTGCTGGTTTTACATTGTTATTAATTTGCTTTGTTCTTCCTACAGATAGAGCCCAAGTCACAAACTCAGCCCAAGATGATCCTTGTAATCATGGAGTTAACTCATCTCCAGTATATCAGAAGGAATCATGTCACCTTCCTTGAATTCAATAATAAAATCCTTGGCTGGTGAAGAAAATTTTATTTTCCCTTCATCATGAATCAGCGCGGCTTGCTCATAATGAATTTGTGCTTTCTCATCGTTGATCTCCCGCACGACTATAACCGCAACAAATAGAATCTGGATAAAGAACATCAGAAGAGCCACAAAGAAAACCACAATTCCCATCATCCGTAGTTCTTCATACCCATGAAGCCAAGCAATAGCAAAGTAAAAAACAGTTGCCACAAGTGAAACCCACATGATGTTGTGGTACAACAGTTCAAGAATCAATCTCCAGATCGAAGGGCCTTCAACATTGTCCATGTCCAACTCCATCAAGCCAAAGATCCAACGCAGTAGAAGAACCTATACAGCAACAGAGAAATCAGCAACTGGGTTTCTGTAAAGGTGAGACTTTCTGAAGAACAAGGCTTACACAAACACTGGGCAGAATAATTGTGTACTTATAACAGAGCAGAACAGAGCAGAGATTCGGTTAGATCAGGTTTATGTACAATTCGAATTTAAACCTGAGAGAAGTATTTGAATCAGAGAGGAAATTGGAGTTTTGGTTTATTACAAATAACAGATGACAGTTTGTTATGAATAATGATTATAACTTCTTAACAACCCCAAAAGATGAAGTAGGTTGCTTGCAAATCTTCGCCTTAAAAAAATACAAGATTACTGATAGCACTGAAAAACTTGATGACGCGTTATTGAAGCCATAACATAAGCATTATTAGTCCAGACGGGATCAATAAAAGCAAAGTCAAGGAAGGAACTCCACAAAACAGGCAAAATCTTTACCAGAAACCAGTCAAAGATATCCCCAAGAAATGCACAACATTAGAATTTAAAACAAGGAATTCCTGCAATTAATTACAAAGATACAAAGTTATATATAGCTATATTGCAAAAACAAAGACTTGTTTTTGGCTATAATAACTACTAAGATCAGTCTAAGACAACTACTAGAGAAAGAGAAAGAACTGAACTAATGAGAGCTTCTAGAGATCAGAGCACAACTGAACAATTTCAAATTAAACACCTTTTAATCTCTATCATTTGAAACTAGGCACCTTATTTCTCTTATAGTATTTGATTAATTTGTAGATGGTGCAAAAGCTACCATACAAGATTTGAAGCAGCGATCAAGTGATTGGAGATTACTGTATGCACTCAAAATTTATTCAGGTAACAGTCCAATTTATTAGTAGAATGGTTGAGAACCTCACTATGAAAAAAGTGCCTTTGTAGTCAAAAAAATTTTGGATAATAGATTATACACCCTTAGATTCTCTAAATTCACAAAGGCTAGCCATGTGAAACCTCTAACAAAAGAGAGATTGTTTCTAAAATCGCATTCACATGAAACCCTAGCTCCATTGCTGACCTCAAGTGAATCTTATCTTGGTTGCAATGGTGATTTTAACACTAACACCTAATGATAGAGGAGGGTAACAAAAGACCCAATTTCCTCAGAAAGGTATCAAGAAAAAACTTTTGGGAAACTAATTTCCGAGATTGGAGTCATTGTATGGAATGTGTTGACGGTATAGGAAACAAGCCTACAAATTTTGAGTGCACACGGCGGTATAGGAAACTGTTTAGTTGAAACAAAGATGGACATCAGCTAAAATTGCTGCTGCAACAAAATAGGGTTTCACTTGGGCTCACTTTTGTGAATTTAGAAAATCCAAAGGTAAAAATAATCCTTGTTTATACATTGGCTCTCAGGTACAAAATGAGCCACTTCAAATAAGTTCATTGCTCCGGCCTAAAATACGATTAATCTGGCATAAGCTACATGAGCCCTGAGTAATTTACTAGATAAATTGAGCCCCGAGTAATTTACTGGATAAATTGCATTTCATCAAGCATACCCATTACAAATTTCATTCCGATCAAATGAAATTTTGCAACTATCAATACATCTCACAGTAGCAAAAATGTATTGATCTGAAATATATAAAGATTCAGTGATTCATATTTTGCCAACCAATCCTTCTTAGTCCACACCTTTGTCAAGAAAATTCCTCTCTTGTAATTCTTTACATAGGGATTCAGAAAATATATGGATTGAACTTTCTAACAAAATAACCAAAAAATTCCTTCTACCTACCTATAAAGTGAAAACTAATCTATTTCTCGTAAGAAAACAACCAAAATTGCACCCAAAGACATTGAGTAAAAATATCACTCAGAAGATGAAGATGAAGATGAAGAAGAAAAAGAAGAAGAAGAAGATGAAGAAGAAGAAGATGAAGATGAATCCTGTTCAACCTCACCGTGGGGTTGAGTTCTAACAATGAAATCCTTGGCAATTAAAGAAGAAATCTTTTTGTTCAGGGCTTTCATTCGTGCTTTCTCAGCGTCAATCTTCCTGGAGCCATGAATTGCATGGAATGCAATCATGATGCAGCCATGAATTGTAGCGAATGCAATCATGACCAAGCGCATTATCATAAAAATCCTAAAAATCCGAAAATAAACCGCAATTCCCATCATCGGTTTTCCATGAGAATAGTAGTCAACAGTAAAGCCAGCGAAAGCAGAAACAAAAGCCGCAACTATGACCACCCCAATGCACTTTTTGAAGTGTCGAGGAACGAAAATCCAAACCAAAGGGATTTCATAAAACTTCAAATTAATCAACGCCCATAACAATTCCCATTTCTTGGCAGGTGATATCCATCCATATTCCTCCATCAAGATTCAGTGCTACGGAATAGAAACTCAAGCAAAAAGAAAAAGCAAAAACCAACACAAGTATGAGATGCTTACACAAAATACTAGGCAGTAATGAGTATTTATAACAGAAAGAAAAAGCAAAAACCAACACAAGTATAAGATGCTTACACAAAATACTAGGTTGCAATGAGTATTTATAACAGAAACAAAGCAGAGCAGAATAGAGATTCAGTTACACAAAGTGGAGTTTGGTTTGTTACAAACAAATCATAACAGTTTGTTATGAACAATTATTCGAAACTTGAAAAGTCAAAATTCCTAATAACAAATCCACAACAAATCTTATCTTGGTTTTAGAGATAATTGTTATCTAGTGATTTTGAATTTGATTTTCAAATTTAAATCCACAACAAATCTTATCTTTATTTTTTTTAAACAATTTTTTACAAGCATGCCAAAACTCAGCTACTGAGAGAGTCCCCATGTACAGGGGCGGACCTACTAAAGATGTCCCCCCGGATTACTAAAAAATTTTCATAATTGCCTGTATTTTCTCATTTTATATGTTAATTTCCTTTTATTTTTCCAGTTTTTTCTCTTCTTACATGTGAAATTTCACTATTTGCCCCCCTCTCCCAATATTGAGAATAAATTTTAAAGGTAAAATAATGTGTATAAATGTCATCTCTATCTAAAAACTAATTCATCAATCCCTATTTATTCTCCCCTCTTATCTCTCACATTTTTTCTTCCTATTTATTCTCTCATCTTTCTATAAACGTGGGTTAAAGGATTATTTTTGAAAAAAAAAACCTTATTACATATTTAAAATGTCATTTTTAATTAGAAACTCCTCAATCTCTATTTATTCTCTCATATCTCATATCTCATCTCTCTTCTCTCCTCTATTTTTTCCTATTTATTATCTTCAGTTTATTTTTGCATATTTATTCTTCTCACACACGGAATTTTTGGAAAAAAATCTTCTCCACAATTAGGTGCTCTTTTTCTTTCTCAATTTATTTATTGTTTATATTTTTCTCATTTTTTAAATATTTTTTGATATCATATTCTCTATTTCTTTATTTTTTTCTGCAATTTTTTTATTGGATTTTATATTGTGAATAAAATGTCTATAATTAGTAAATTCACTAACCACCATTAGTTTGTATATCTTACCTTAAAAAAAAATGGTTTGCATCTAACTTTTTAGGGTTGAAGTCATGTGTAATTTTTTTTGTGCTGATACTTTAATTTACAAATTTTTGTCAAATATGTGTGGGCCCCACAAAATATATGTAGACTATCCTTAATATAGTAATATAATACATAGATGATACCTCAATAGGTCTTATAAGGGCCCACACAACATGTGTAGCGTAAAAACATTGGTGCTTCCCTAATCCGAACTTCTATTCTTCGGCCTCCCCCAATATTGAATCCTGGTTCCGCCACTGCCCATGTAGCACAAATTTTATCGTATGAAACTGATCTTCTTCACAGATTAAAGCGTGGAGAACATTTCAATTCAAATGAGTTTTATAATCTTGTATTAATTATAGTTTGCTCTTTCACTATTTGCCATTCTTGTGAATGTAATGAGACATAGACTTGGATTTCACTCCTATTGTAATTAGTCTCTGACTCCTGACTTGTCGTTAATGTATTTCATTCTTCTTACACCAGAGCAAGCTTGGGAGTTGGGACAGCAAGGAGACCATGGCCCCTGATCAACCTGGTCCCTAGACTTGTTCGCATTGCTTCAATTTTACGTAATTAATAGTTGTTTTAACGAGCATCCTAGTTGAAACTTGAAACCCATCAGTTGTCAGCTAGTTTTGATGGAGTTGAAATCCATGGAAGCAGATAAAGAATTATAACCCAGTGAGTATATATGAACAATTGATATCACCTCCAATCAGCCAACCATGAAACTCCAGTAGAGTTACCCACACAGGAAGGAATCTGTTCTATTAACTTAGGAATTCGTGAACAACGGCCACCAAAAGATAAAATAAATATTTATTGTTACTCTCCTCTCAGATGTCTCACCTTTGATTTCCCTAACAAAATGACCTTCTGATCATCTGATGTTATCTTGCACACAAATAATTAATAACCTTCATTCCAATTGAAATCAAGTTTTTTAAGGATTTTGCCTTCAATGAATATTTGAGCTTACATGAGGTTTACAACGAGTCCAAAAATAGAGATCTGACAGAACACAAAAACTGAATGCACTAAGAAAATCATCAGAAAGTGAATCACTATCCGAAATTTGTAAGGTTGATTAAGGAACTGAAGTTGGTGTCCTCGTACATCAGCTACCAGTTAACAAATATTACTTGACTTAGAATTGCAATCAAATTTTCAGCTTCAAATCCATCTCTGAGAGGGATAACTTGCCGCGGTGATTAAATACCATGAAGTCCGGGTTGTCGGGTAATGAAACAATCCTGCATTGTAAAATATTGCACAACTGCTATTAGATAATAAAACTCCAATGTTTGACACTCCAACATGACCAAATACTGCAACTGAAAATTCCAACTACCAAAAACGTGTACTGGATGAATTGAATGGAAACATTTTCTATGAACATCCTTTACAAAATTATATTTACAAAACAGCAAAGATGGTTACTATTGAATTCCAAACATAGTTTTAGATTTTAAGTAGAGCCTTGCTGTTTGTACATAGGTCCTTAATTAAAAATGTAAGCATTGCCCATAAACTGGATGTTTCATGCATCATACATCACAATGGACATGATGCAATTGCCATAGCCCTTAGTAAAGACCCCCCCCCCTTTTTTTTTTTTTTCCTACACTTATACCTGGGTCCTGGAGCAAGGATCTACAAATATATGAAATCATCAGATTGTAATAATTTTCTGAAATGATTCTCCTTCTGTTTCCCCTTGTTGCTGCCCCTACCAAACTAACTAGAAAACTCCTCCCTTTCCTCCTGTCTTCCCCTGGGCCCCCAACCCAGCAAAAGAGGGGGGGGGGAATCTGCTTTCAACACACAAACCAACTGATCTGTTTCATAAAGGAATGATTAAGATACATAAATCTGAAAGAGAAACAATACCGGAATAGGTTACTGGGGAGAAAAACAATACTCCAATAGGCCTAAAGTGTCTAAAAGTTACAAGCTAAAGCAACCATCGGATAGGCTGCCATTGTACTCAGTACTAGTTGGATTCCCCACTAAAACCTTTATGATATGACAATGTGTTGCAGATCCACTGCAGCCCCATTTAGAAAAATGGGCCAGCTGCTAGATATGGGTTGGATGCTCATATAGTCACATCCAAGTAATATAATTGCTGGATGACCTTTATTGTACATGAATTCTACATTCGAGACAGCCTTCCTATTAACATGACATCTCCTTACCCTTTACTGGAAGTCTGGAAAGGATACCACGTAGATAGCAAAACCATGAAAATCGTCAATCAGCCAGGACTATACATCAAAAACATATGCACATATGAGCACAAGTAGACACTAGTGTGACACAGGAAATGAATTCCTAGAAGATTAGTTATGCCTCCATTTCCTTGTTTTGCCAGAAAGTCTGCAATATCATTCACTGTCCTTGGCTTCCTCCAGAACAAGAAGTTCCCACTAGGCAACACTCCAAGAAGCCTCCTTGTAAAAGCACATCACTCCCTCATTCATTGTTTTATGATTCCCCTCCCCCCTCTACCCTCTATATGGCAAAGTGACCTAATTCTGTCACTAATTTCTAGCAAATTTGTGTTTCCTTTTTTAGAACAGGTTTAGAACCTTAAAAGTTGGGATCTATTTTTGGAATGTATTCAGAATCAGTAAGTTGGATTTCCATTGCTTTTAAGACTGATGTAGAGCTGTATTTTTTTTTTTTTCAACTATAAATAAAGGATTAAGTGGCAGAGGCCACACCCACTGCAGAATCATCTCTGCCTCTTTCTTCTCCTCCTCATTTTCTTTCTCCTCTTCTTCTTCAGCTCTCTGATCTATTCTTCTAACTTGCAGTGCACCTCAGTAGGAGGTTCTAGTTTGTTATACTGATGATTGTGCTCCTACCAAAGACATCAGCATGCTGCAGATGTGACTAGCTACCATGATATCTACAGAGAGCTGCTGCTGAAACTGACACCCCAAACATATGTTTGGTCCATAGTAACTGTTCCAAACAGGTTCAACACAATAGCCAGATCACTTTCTTCACCAGGAAGCTTCTTATAACAACTCCAACCATGCAAGTTTAACCTAACTACTCCTACCATCTAGACAAACTGAATTAGAATAACTCTACCATCTCAGGACATCTTTCTTGAAAATTACTAATAAAATTTCATCAAATGGTGAAAACAGTAGAGAATGTCCTGTGCACAATGCTCCCACTACAGCAGGGTCTAGGAGGAGAAACTTATGCACCTATTCCCCACTTTGCAGCAAAGGCTATTTCACAAGAAAAATATAATAGTCAAACCGTATTTGTCAAAAAGTGAATAACAATACAACAACAATGATAAAATCATAACCAAAAAAAAAAATCATCTATTACACACCACCTATGCTCTGCCATAAAAGTATATTCACTCCTTGGATTGGCCAACCTGCAGAGTTTCGTGGCACATCTCAACTTGATGGTTGACCATGGATCAGAGTTTCTCCAGTCTAGCTTCAGCCTTCAGGTGTCTACTTCTCTCAGTATAATTGATACACGCCACCTATGCTCAGCCAGTATATTCACTCCTTGGATTGGCCAAATGCCAATTTCGTGGCACATCTCAACTTGATGGCTGACCATGTATAAGAGTTTCTCCAGTCTAGCTTTAACCTTCAGGTGCCTACCTCTCTCAGTGTAATAGACATTTTCAAACTTGCCACAAGTATTATGCAGTGTGATATGCAATTGTGCAGAAACTAACAACAGGAACGAATGTTGCTACAGGCAAAATGCCCAACAAGTCTAAACACCATTCAAGAACATAACTGTCACAGAGGCTAAGCAATCCAAGAAATTGGAGAGGGTAAAAAAATATTGAAGTCAACGATAGCAAGAGGGCCAAGGCAACCAACCAAGATGCCCAGCGAGGCAACTCCTTGATAACCATGTTTAAGAATGGAGTATTCACAGCAAATGCAGTGGTGCCTACTCCTAATCACAACTAAATACAGAAAAACAAAAAGAATCAAAGAAAGAAAAAGAAAAATATACACACACACACACAAACAAACAAAAAACAAAACAAAACAGTACAAAGCAAGAATCAATTTTTGCATTTATGTGCATCACAAGTTGGCAAAACGCTGGAAAAATCCGACTATATTATCTAGTCATCAAGCTTTCGATACAGGGCAACTGCAGAATTGGAAATCCTACAGGTTGTTAGACAGGGAAATAACCCTACCCAATTGGAAAAACAAAAGGAGGCAAGAAGGGATAAGTTATATCAATGAGGGATATAAAATATCAGATAGACAAATAAATGGATGAGATAGAATTCCAAGAGTGAGGGGGGAAAATAAAATAATAAAGAATTGGAGGGAAAAGAAAGAATGAAAAATAAACAAGGTCCACACAGAATGGAACTGAGACCATAAAGCAATAACAAATAGGATGAAATGGAATTGCTAGATTGTTTTGTAGGAAGGCTGCATCGTTGTTCTGATTCAGAATTATAAACAATGATAGGAAGAAGCTAATTAAGGAATTTGGAAGAATTAGATATCATCATTAAAAGCAAGGAGAAATCTTAAGAGAAAGAAACAGTATAAATAAACAAGACAAATCAGGAATGCACAGAACAGGCGAAACCCTTTAACAGCAACCAGCCGAAGATATCTCTAAGGAATGCACAATATTTACATGCAAAATAAGAAAATCATATAGTTGCAGAAGAAACCAAAACAAGGAACACATTTACATAGCTTTCCTGCAATTACAAAGATATAAAGTTAGAGCTATCCTGTAGAAACAAAGGTTTGTTTTGGGCTACAATAACTACTACTAATACTAGAGAGAGACAGGCTTTTTCTGACACAAGGTGATGAAGGAAACTCAGACATCAGTTCCTAATCCTAGCTAAACTGAACTATTGAGAGCTCCTAGAGATCAGCACACAACAGGACCATTTCAAATTAAACAGCTTAATCTCTGCTGTTTAAAACTAGGCACAATATTTCTCCATAATATTTGACTATTTTGTAGGTGGTGTAAAAACTAAAGATTTGGTGCAGCGATCAAGTAATTAGAACGAGATTACTGTATCCACTCAAAATGTATTTAACTAACAGAGAACAATGTGCCTTTTATCAAAGCTAAATCATGTATTTTCCTTTCCCAAATATTTCTGCGAATTTTATTATATTTGAAAGCACTCACAGTGTGCCGAACACCAAAAATCCAGGAAAACTATGGCACACCATAATATTTGGTGCAACTGACATGTAATCTTAATTGTTATCTTAATGTAATCTAGCACGCTCACATGTAAACACCTTCTATGAAACCAGAGAGTATCACAATGAGCGTAAGCACCAAAAAAGCCCATATTCACCGTTAATGAATGTTCCATAATCTCTCAATCTCCCAAAAAATAGCACTGGATGTAGAGAATACTTTTCATGCGGACAACAGGCAATACATTACACTGATAAAATTGCCGAACTAGCACATTCGATTTGGAGATTGACGGGTCCTAAAAGCTTGTTCACATCGAATATGTATAGAATATGAATAAAGCATGATAACTAAATAATAGCCTCCTCTCTATCTATATCGTTGTCTCCATATATTGACTAATCAACGAAAGAAAGAAAGGGATTCAAATCCAACCTGTTTTCATCCGAATGAGGGAGTATGGATAGGAATTCTCCCGGCACACTCAACGCCGCAAACATGCAGAAAGCTAAACTCAGGATCAGTTCAACCACCACCTGCATCATCGCGAAATTCAAGTTCCATAAGTACCACACCGTGTGAAAAACGAACGAGGGAGGGGACTATGATTTACATTCATCGGAGGTCCCGAGAATTCTTCCTCCAGGATCTTCAACAAACTTCTATCTGCGACAAAAACAAACAAATTTAAAATCAAAATACTCAATATAGATAAATTGAATATGCTTAATAATGCTTCGAAAACCTAATTTACTGATTCTGAGTCGTGAGTGAAGACGAAGAAGAATCGTGAAAGAGAGAGTTTACACTGAACAGTAGAGTAAGCTGCGTGACCCAGAATTGCAAGCCCGATCATCCCAATCAGGAAACCAATCCCCATCTTCACAATTCCAAACTCTTCGATCCTCTCAGTCCTCACCTTACCTTCTTCCTCGCTTCTTCTTTCTAATGCCCCTCCTCGTTCCTTAAGTCCTGTTTGGTTGTATAGAAACTCAAGAGTGATCCAAATCTCAGTCGCACACTTTTTTTTTTTTTTTTTTTTTTTCAGTTTTTTATTTAGAAATTAATATATTTCCTTCTGAATTTCAGAAGATGATATTTTAGTTAGAAATTAAGGGTAAGAAATCATGTTGACTAGGTTTTGGTAACTAAGGATGCTTTCTTGTGGTAATATTTTCAGTTATTCTCTGATGTAATTAGATGCCCTACTGGGGTATACTTTTCCACCATTGTTAAGGACATGTGGCACCTTGAGCTCTTAATTTACTTAATTAGGGATCTTATTCTACTACTTCATAGTTGATATTTAACTTGGTTTCTACTCTTCCATTGGAAGAGGATATCCCTTGGTTCATCCTTCAATCACTCAATGCAAGGTTGGTAGAGTAGTAAGATCTATATTTCTCAATGGAGAAATCATGGGTTCGACCCTTGCGGACAACAAAGCTCCCTCTGAGGATGTAATCAAGGTGCGCGCAAGCTAGTTATGATGAACCTTAGACACAAAAAAAAAAAAAAATTCAATCACCCAGGTAAAAGGTCATGATTGATTATTATACCTTTGAAGTTGGTCATGAATCCTATTTTGGGTACGCCGGATGATGGTTTCGCCATTAAACTCATGTGTCCAATGACTTTGTTCGTAGTTTACTTTTTCTAGATGTGGTTGTGTCTGCTGGTCATCATACTCGTCTGTGTGTGGCTACAAATGTGACACTCAAACCACTTTTAATTTTGAAAGACAATTGATTTTTAAACGTGGGCTGGTTGAAGTTGGGAAGTCATGACATCCGTTGGGGGGGGGGGGTTTTGGGGGGGGGGGGGGGGGCATTTATGGTTTCTTCAGGATTTTTGATCATGTACTAATGGTTTTCCCCTTCTCTTTCCGGATAAACGGTGGTTTCGCCGGCAAGATTTGACTATGAGATGAATCAAAGAGGCGGAAGAAACGTAGAACGTTACTTTTCAACTAGTTTTGTCATCAGTGAAAACCAACAAAGCCAGTGTCTAATATTGTATCCAGTAAAATCAAATAACCAAGTTGTATCTATTCTCATGACTATCCAATTTGAGCATTTGGATTATAGAATCAATGAATGACACATTGGAAAGATGTAGAGCGTAAATAGGGTTTTGAGTATATAACTTTAATCCAGTATCATTCTATGATTACGAGTCTAATGTTGTATCTAAGCTCTAAGCCAAATGCCAAATATTGCAGACTTTTCTCTAGTAAGAGTCTTAAATCTCTGGCAACAAAGTATTAGAATCCATAAATCGATGAAATCAATGAGCTAAGCTTGGTTAATCAATCCCAAAATCTTTTGTCATTGATCCACCACATCAATTTTAAAATTTGTATTCACTATTATATACATCATTTTTCTTTCGAATTTTTTTGTTATGAGAAAGAAAATACATTAGTTAGAAGCAATTACATATGTGAACTAGATATACACTCCTCCAAGTCATGTATATTGTATTATACATTGAATGGAGGGCAAGATTCGTGGATCATTTAAGTAAAAAAAATCATTCCTAAACTGATGAAAGGGCATATTTCAATTTTGATTTGAGTAGAGTTAAAATGATCTTAGTTTCTCGTAGCAGCAAGGCTCTAACTCGAGGCTTTAGTAAGAGATTAACCTGAGCTCAAGAAAGTAGAGCTTGATCTAAACCTTGCCATAGGCACAAGAGGATAGCCTGGAAAAAAATGATCAGTCATCAAAACCCATAGAAATGATCTGAAATGAACTATCACCAAAAAAGAGCAATGACCTAAAATGAAGCATCACAAAACAGAGCATGAATCCATTAGTCCGGTTCAACCATGTACTATGAACCACCTTTTCTCCCGATTTATCTCCATCATGCTTCGGCTGCACTATCCTATACGGTCCGACATGAGGGTCCCCAACACGGCAACACAGGTCGATATATCGGACAACTTTTTGACCGACAATTATCGAGAGAGAGAGAGAGAGAGAGAGAGAGAGAGAGAGAGAGAGAGAGGGGGGGAAGGCTTACGGTGAAAATGAGAAAATCACCGTCTTTTCTCCTCCTCTGTTCTTGTACTTCTTCTATGTTCTTCTCTTCTCTTTGCTCTCTAATGGGTGTTTCTTCAAATGAATCCAAAGGAATAAGCCATTTAAGTTCTTGATCTATGGCCACACCGGTTGGATTTGAGGTTTGCTAGGTAAGCTCTATGATGCTCAAGGTATTGAGTTCTGCTAAAAGATTTGAAATCGGGAAAGTCATTTTCAGGTGTGAGGGTGAATCCTGTGAAGGTGAAGGAGAAGCCCAAGCTAGCATTTGATGCCCTACTGAGAGCGGTGCCGCTGCTCACCTCGTTGGATGACTCCACCTTCAGTTGTACACTCTCCTCTTCTTCCTCAAGTATTGTTGCTTGTGGTGGTGGTGGTGGTTGTTTCTGCTACCACCACTACTGTTCTTTGGTGATACTTCTGAGAATCTCTTCCCAAAACTCAGCATCCTGGAATGATTGCCACCACTATTCTGATCTCATGCCTTCTTCAACCGACATAGATCTGCGCAGTGACTTCTTCCCGCTGTTGTCGAGGAGACTTAGTGTATAATTCGTGTCACTAGAGGGGAATCATGTTACCCCCAGCAACTCGGCGATATATCGCTGAGACAGTGAACCACCGCTATTATGACATATGAAAAACACCAAGCCTACGAGCTACCACAGGTCCACAACGGTATGCAGTCGGTCCGGTTCACCTTTGAACCACTTGTCGGTTTAGAGTAGGCGGTTTGCTTTGGAATTTCCGTGTTTTTTCTTTTTTGGGGGTTGTAAATCCGTGCTTGCTTCAGATTCAAAACCATCGTAGACTGAAACCCTCACGATCGAATACCAGAGCAGGTACTTCAGAGCTCTTGGAAGTTGGAACCCTAATCCTTTCCTCTCCACCGTCTCCATTGCTGGATAACTTGCGCGGTTCCCGGCGACTGAGGCTATTTACCCTCGTCTCGAATCACGATCGATTTTGCCGAAAAATCCTGTGGAAGAAGCGATTGTTGCCGTGGAAGCCCGGATTACTGCTCTTCTGCAGCGACTCTCCAGCTGAAGCTATTCTTCTCCTTCTCTGTTCGGCCAGTGAGTAAATCTCTTTTATCTCTGAGTTATCCTTCGAACCTATTACTATCTTTTCGGGATTCTGGTAATCTATCCCCCTTTTTCAAACATGGTTGGAACTTATCGCGTTTCTTGGCTGATGAACTGACACTGTCAATAGGAGCTATAGAGGGATAATTGAATTCCATTGCAGTATTGTTCTCAAAGGTTGTTATTTTGAGCAGGGAAGGGGGAAGTGTTGTTCAAAATCTGTTGCAGCTTATTAATTTTGTAGATGGAATATATTGGTTTCTTGATTACAATGGCTTTTTGGAAGTTAGCATCCCTGTTTCCTATTTTTGCAATGAAAGTAGAGGCCCTACTGTTGATATGTATTCCACGGATTTGAGAAATTCTTCTCTGTGTTGGTTTCTGCGTATTCATTTTAGTGTTCTATACTCTACAGATCTGCTGATTGAATCCTAGAGTTTTCCAACTATCTTACATTCTTACTCCAAGTAAGATTGTTTCATTGTTGAGAATGCCGTCAGATTCCTTTCAGTTCCACAGAACTGTTCTACTATTAGAAATAGTACATGACCGAAATCTAATTATATCTTTGCTTAGTTACTGATTTTAATTTTGCATTGGGTTTCATTTTTACCTGTGACTCTGGTTTTATCTTGGTAGGTACCTCTATTAACTTTGAGTAATTTGTGATGTCTCTACACTTATTGAAGTATTCACATTATAACATGCTGATTAGCGTTTATGGAATAAATGGAGTTGTTATAGGGGTATTTTGGTTTTGGGGGGAGGGGGAGCGGTTGTGGGCTTGGAGCAGGGAAATATACATGAAATGCAATTAGTGGTGATTTATGTATTAAAGTCGCTGTTGATATTTATTGATTAGTTCCTATTTGTGGCCAAACGTCTCTACCTTGAGACTATTCTAAAATGATCTAGAAACATGACGGGGTAAATAAAATAGAGTTCACACAATAAATGGCTGTACATTTGGGGCTAGTCTGTGCTTCTTTCAGATTCATTATTTCTAGATATCGTGATGATAGTAAATGGATTTCACTTGTAGGATGCCATTTAGTTCATATTAAAATCTTCTTACAAATGCTTCTCCTGAATTCTGTCACATGATAGTATGCCTGATGTGAATTCCATTCTGTTTATGCATTTTTATTTTTGGTGGTGCTGTTTCAACTGTTAAATTGATTCTTGTTTGTTTTGTACTGAAACCAGGTCCACATTTGTCTAGTGTGACAGTATCATGGCAGACTTGGATGACCTACTTCTGGAGGCTGCAGGAAGAACTGGTGGTGCTGGAGGGAACCGTCGTCTTCCTTCAAGAAGGCGAAGAGAAGGTTCATATTCTGATGATGGAAGTGATTCAAAGGATGATGACTCGGATGATGATCTAGGTTACAAAAGCCGCAAACCCTCTGGCTCGCAAGTTCCTTTGAAAAAGAGGTTAGACCCTATAGAGAAGGATGATGATCGGGATAGCCAAGGAGAAGACGATTACGAAGATGATGAACGCCGAGGTGGCAGCAGTGATGAATCTGATGTTGGTAGTGATCTCTACAAGGGTGATGAAGATAGGGAAAACCTTGCCCAGATGACCGAATTGGAACGAGAATATATTCTCTCGGAAAGGGCCACTAGGAGAGATGATCTAAAATTGAAGGAGACAGTGAGAGCAAAGCAGAGCGGAAAGAAGTCTGAACCGGTAAAAGAGACTACGCCTCCCCCTCGTTTGCGCTCTTCAGCTAGATCTGCTGACAGGGCAGCTGCCAAAGATGACGCACTAAATGAGCTACGATTAAAACGGAAGAAACAGCAGGACCCAGAGGGCCATTGGAGATCAAAGGATGCTGCAAGAGGAGGTTCAAGTGGCCGAGGTTCCTCTCCTATCAAGCGTAGAGGCATCCCTGCAAGTCCGAGTAGCTCCAGCCAGAGTGAAAGTCAAAGTGGTAGCCACAGCAGGGATGATGGATCAACTGGGGATGGAGACTTGGGTGATAGTGATGACGATAGGGCGGATGATGGGAGGGATCAGCCAGCATTTGAGGATGTCAAGAACATCACCATAAGAAGGTCCAAGCTAGCTAAATGGTTTATGGAGCCCTTTTTTGAAGATTTGATTGTGGGTTGCTTTGTGAGGGTTGGGATTGGGATGTCCAGGTCTGGGAAGAGTATCTATAGGTTGTGTATAGTCCGTAATGTCGATGCTACAGATCCAAACCGCCAGTACAAGCTGGAGAACAAAACCACATATAAGTACCTCAACTGTGTGTGGGGTAATGAGAGCTCAGCTGCCAGGTGGCAGATGGCCAGAATATCAGATGCCTCTCCACTCCTTGAGGAGTTTAATGAATGGGTCCGTGAGGTGGAGCGCAGTGGGGGAAGGATGCCAACCCGGCAAGATGTCCTGGAGAAGAAGGAGGCCATACAGAAGATGACCAACACTTTTGTCTACTCTGCAGCTACTGTGAAGCAGATGCTGCAGGAGAAGAAATCGGCCTCTTCAAGGCCATTGAATATTGCTGCTGAGAAACAACGCCTGAGGAGGGAAATGGATGTGGCAGAAAGCCGGAGAGATGAGGTAGAGCTGGAGAGGTTACAGGGGAGGTTGAAAGAGCTGGAGGCTATGTCTCGGCAGGTGAAGGAGAAAGATTCAAAAGCTGTTAGATTGGCAGAGATGAACAAGAAAAATAGAGCTGAAAACTTCAAGAATGCATCAGAATTGAAGCCGGTGAACATAGGTCTGAAAGCTGGGGAAGCAGGTTATGATCCTTTCTCAAGGAGATGGACAAGGTCAATGAACTATTATGTTTCAAGGCCTGGTGGAGGAGATGAGGCTGTTGCTTCTGTAAATGGAATTGCAGTTTCTGAAGAAGCAGTTCCAGAAGGAAACAATAATGGAGGAGGAGCCAGGACCAGGGCAGAAGCTGGAATGGCTGCTACTGTGGCAGCTCTAGAAGCAGCAGCTGGTGCTGGGAGGTTGGTGGATACAAGTGCGCCTGTTGATCAAGGGACGGAGTCAAACACGCTGCATGCCTTTGTATTGCCAATATCATTGACAGGACTTCAGAAGTTCGGGGGACCCCATGGAGCCCATGCAGGATTTCTAGCCAGGAAGCAGAGGATAGAGGCAACAGTTGGATGCCGTGTACCAGAAAATGATGGGAGGAGGCATGCTTTGACACTTTCAGTGAGTGACTACAAGCGACGAAGAGGTCTTCTTTGAAGGGTGATGATGGAACTACCATTTACTTTAATCAGGTTACAATTGCTGATACACTGAATTATAGGAATAACACCGTGTTAAGCTCAAAAGTGAATTGGAATTGTCCTTGTAAACCTGTGAACTATGATAATTGTGTTTTCTTGCTTTAGCCTTGTAAGCAGTTGTTTTTCTGTGATGTGATTAATTAAAGAAACACTCATATCATCCGAATTGGTGCATTTCCTTTATCCCTCTGCAACACCTTTACAGCTAAAAGATCTTCTATTATGCATGACGGAGTGTTAATCTTGGAGTCAAGAGTTTTGTTTCGCTTCTTTATTTTTCTGGGTGAAAGTTTTGTTCGTTTATGATGCATGGGAGTAGAGGTATAGCAATGTTTTACCCAACCCAAAAAAAGAAGAAAAAAGAAGGAAAAAAGAAGAAGAAGAAGAAGAGTTTCAAGGTGGACCGTACACCGTATGCTATCTATTTCCCAAAATTTACGGTTTTAATTAAAGTATTAATCTCAATTAGCAACCTTAAGTGAGTTAAAATTGGTTTAATATGGTATAAATATAACCACAGGTAGCCAATGCATTGTTATTTTTGTTTTTCCAGTTTGGCCTCTAATACTTTTTAGGTAAGTAGACGTTGTCTATTTACCGGCTTTTCAAATGACAGGCTACAACGGTTGGGTTGACACGAAACTCGCTCCCTTTCGTTCCTGTAACAGAATTAATTCATTCCAAACTCCTAATAAAAACCATGACCCACCTGATCAAGCTCCTCATGGTGCTTTTTCTTTCTGGGTAGAGATCAGGTGAATCAGCTGAAGCCGATCAATAGAATCTCTGCTCATGATGGCCCCTTCAACAAGAAGTTCCAGTCACCAACTACCCATCAAACCTCTGTGTTTCTTCCTAGTGTTTGTATTTTTTCTGATACAAGAATCCCAGAGCATCCACCCACCACCGAACCGAAATTTCTTAGAACACCATGAAAAGTTCTTGCAGGCCGCAGCAGTTCGGTCGAAGGTGGCATTCACTGCTTCAGAAAATGACAACGGTGTGAACAACAAAACTCTGAAGAAGGTGAACTTCCTGACATTTCTGTCTTGAAACTCGGAATTATTTTTTGAAAATTTTTCTCTCTCTTCCGTTCCCTGTAATTACTCCTCTCAAAAGTTCCACCTCTTGGCTAAAAAACTGAACTTTTGCTTATGCTTCTCATCTGATACTTTAAAATAGTCATATTATCCTTTATTTCGATATTTTTAATCAATTTTTTTCTTCATTTTCTATTTCTCTTAATTTTTTCCCCTTCATTAATTTGTTAATAATGAATGGTTGGTTCGTGGTTGTTTTCTTTTTATGATGAACTCAGGCAGGGAGAGTGTTTTATCCAATAGGGTATGGAGCAGATCCGACTGGGGAGAAAGACAGCAGTGACCCCATTTTAGATGCTTTGAGGGATGCGTTTCAGGTGACGACTTCTGGGTCGACGTTGCTTCCTGGGGTCCCTGATCTTGGTGGTGTTGTCATTGATCTTCAAGGTGGAACCTGCAAAATCAGCAAACCCATCCGTTTTCCTGCTCCCAGCATTGGCAATGTTGTGGTAAGAACTCAAAACACACACAAATCTGGTGAAGATTGTCAATAAACTGAAACCTATTCAAAAGTTAGAAAACAAAAGCACAAGCAATCATACAATCATAACCCAAGAATATACATGGTTCAACGAGGTATATAGGTGAAATGAGAGCAATTCCATTAGTAGTAATAGACAGTAGTATTACAAGCTCTCTTCCTCTTTGTTTGCAAAGAATTTCATGTGACACTAATAAGGACCCTCATTGATCCAAACTTGTAGTTCATCTTTGCCAAGTTTGGAGAGTAGTTTTCCTTTACTAACCCACTATTGTGTTCTGTGGTGATGGAAAATTTTCAGATACGAGGAGGGACCCTGAGAGCCTCTGATTCCTTCCCGGGTGACAAGCATCTCATTGAATTATGGTCTCCCCATTCTGAAAAAAACACTGACCCAAACTATAAGCAAATTTACTATGAGGATATCACCTTCCGGGACGTCCTCTTCGATTCAAGTCTCCGAGGAGGTGGAATCGCCATAACTGATTCAGCCCGCATTCGTATTGACAATTGTTTCTTCATCCATTTCACCACTCAAGGAATCCGTGTAGATAATGGCCATGAGACCTTCATCTCAAGTTCATTCCTTGGTCAACATTCAACGGTTGGAGGCGATAAAGGCGAGAAATACTTCTCTGGTACCGCCATAGATATTGCCAGCAATGATAACACAGTCACTGATGTTGCCATCTTCTCGGCGGCTATCGGAATTATCTTACGTGGCCAGGCTAACATTCTCACCGGCGTACATTGTTACAATAAGGCCACAGTCTTTGGTGGTGTAGGAGTACTAGTGAAGCTGGGAGGGTTGTCCCAAACGAGGATTGTTAATTGTTACATGGACTACACAGCTATAGTGATGGAAGACCCTGTTCAAGTCCATGTCAGTAATGTATTCTTCTTAGGAGATGCTAATATTGTGTTGAAATCTATCAAGGGACAGATATCAGGACTGAATATAGTGAATAACATGTTCACTGGGGATCCTAAAAAAATGGTCCCTATTGTGAAATTGGATGGAAAGTTCACAGATATAGATCAAGTTGTGATTGATAACAACAATGTGAATGGCATGGCATTGAAGACGACGGTTGGAAGATTGACAGTCGCCAAAAAGGGGACAGAGTGGGTGGCGGATTTCTCGTCCATGTTGGTGTTTCCAAACCGGATAAATCATTTCCACTACACATTTTACTCTCCAAGTATTCCAGGTTTCATGTCACATTTCATCAAAAATATATCCAAGAATGCAGTGGTTGTGGAGAGTGAAAATGAGATTGAGGGGGTGGTATCAGTGGTGGTTAACCAAAATGCTAAGAAAGGAGAGAAGCAGTTCCTTTAGGTGAATCCCTTGTTGCCTATATTGAATATGCCAAACCCAGTACCAACACTTTTAATTAAGTTGGGCTTTGGGGGTTATCATGTATTCTGATCCTTCACCAGATTAATGCATGGATTGATGGTGTCTTGTAACATTGGGTGAGGTTACTAAAAGAGGAGCTAATATTTTTCATTTTCCCAAGAATGTCCAAATTCTTTCATTTGGTGGAATGCATTGGAGAATTCTTGACAATTAAAAATAACCCAAATATTTGATTTGAAGCATCTTCATTTTTAGTTTTTCAATTCGTTTTAACTTAATATTTAAGAGCACCTTTTAAGTACATCTTGAGTACAGACATGATGATTAATTTTGTGCCATTGTGAGCTCATGTATGATCATTTTCCACAGAAAATAAAGGTTCCTCCCCTACCCAATTGTCTTTCCCTTTATAGGGCACAAGATATGGGACAATATTATTCCAAGTACCCACAAGGAGTGGTTTCACGCGTGGCTTTCAGATAAAGAGAATATTCTGCAATTGTTTCACAAAAACTCTTTCATGGTGTGAAGTTTCAATCCAAGCTGTGTCATTGGTCCTTAAATTGTCTCAAGCTCAAAGTAGTACTGTGTCTTTACTTTCACATTCTTTTCTCTCTATGGACTTCTACTGGATCAGCATTCCTTGATAATGGCTGCAGGTAGCAAGTCCATGATCATACTAGGCATCAAGACAAGCTAGTACTCAAAACTCAAAAGAGTCCCCACCAAAGAAACAGCTAGTGCACCAAGTCATGTCAGAACAAGAAGTACTAGCTTGCCTTTATTGTTTTGAGGGAGGAAGGGTGGGTTGCTGTGATCGGTATCCTCTATAATCTCAGTTTCGTGAGTCCAACAATTGCAGGTGCGCCATGTCAACAATGGAGATATGTTGATCCAGTGCTTAATTAGCTAGTGCTGCAGGTTCACCAATAAATCTGTGACTGGTTGAAGAGATGCATTTACATCCACAAGTTGCATCAAATTAGGAAATAAAGGACATGAATTCATTTCATTTGTGAGGGATCAAATTATCAATTGCTAAATGTTTATATTATGACGTGAATTCTTATACCCGACTTTGAAGATGAACCTACATTGGCATATTAATTTGGTGGCTAGACGACCCCGATGACCCAATTCCGGAGGTCTAGGGCCTATACAGGTTGACCCATTTACACAATTAAAGTTTATACATATGCATCTTATATTTGTTTATGAGATCATTAATAAGAGATTTAGGATTTTGGTTAAGAGTTCTTGTAACACCGTGTTAGCTAGTGATTGGTTGAGAGGTTTCTCATTCTTTTTATTTTCTTCTACATATGAAAATTAAGTTCTTCTTTGTCTGTGAACGTTGTACTTTACATTGGTGTATAAATCACGTTAAATCCGTAATCAATTGATCATTTGCAAACGCGAGAGAGAGAGAGGGGGAGAGAGATGCCCATTCCTTTTGGGCGCACAAACAAAAGGCAGCTCAGGCAGTGGGTTATACGTAAGCAAGTAAAGCATATCCCATGCCAACATTTTCCTCTCATTTCATCAACACCATCTCTCTCCTGGAGTCTTTGAGGGGCTCAACCTTAGTGTGTTACTTTAGATGCATGGTACGATCGATGTGGCCCTTCCCTGCATTCATTCCCATCTCTTCCTCTTATCTTCCCTTCTTTCCTTCTTCCCCTTCTTCCCCTCCATTCTGATCCATGGATAAACTCACCCCGCCCACCCAGAGTCCCACTGCCAGCTTATCATCATCGTCCTCTCTAGAGGGCTCAAACGGGTTATCTCTGGACTTCAATGTGGTGGTCATCATGGCCGCCTTGATATGTGCTCTCGTCTGTGCCATTGGGCTTAATTCTATGCTCCAGTGTGTAGTTAGGGGCACCCATCGCGCAGTTACCCAGCCAGTTGAGTGGGTGGCTTCTCGGCACCAGAACACGGGATTGAAAAAGAAGGAGATGGTGGCACTTCCTACTTCAACATACAGAGCACCCAGCTCATCGCCCCCAGCAGCAGCAGCAGCAAGCTCATCCCCCACCAGTACTTCAGCTTCTGTTTGTGCCATTTGCTTGGTGGACTTCTCAGATGGAGACCGCTTGCGGGTGCTACCCAAGTGCAACCATATGTTTCATGTCCCATGCATCGATGCTTGGCTTCTATCTCACTCTTCATGCCCCACTTGCAGGCATCAACTCAAGTCTGATGTAGAGATACTAGTGACAGCTACATGAACTTGTTCATTTTCGATCACATTATTGGGTTCGAAGTTTAAGCCTTTCTAGAGCTCTCTATGACCATGACCACTCTATACCTGTTATTCTCTCTGTCCTTAAATTCGTATCTCCTTTCTTGTCCATCTTCAAGCATTATTATTCTTTCGTTTGATGTGTGCTTTATAGCAGTTTAATTGTGACGGTTAATTTATGTTATTGGGAATACCAAGCAATGACATTATATCTGTATATATATATGCTTTGTATGAAAGCTACAAGCATTGATAACGATCCAAGGAAAAAGCCAGCATATATTTGCAGTTCATCACTATTCTTCTTTGTGTAACTCTCACTAAAGTTCGAAAGCAGGTGGAAAAGTGTAATTGCCATTTTTCTTATGAAATTCTTTTGAATTGTATGTTGACAATATTCCGAAACAACATTAATTGTACAAGTGGAAGGTTACACTAACATGCTTTTGTCTTGAAGATACTTACCTTGTTTAATTTCAGAAAATCCCATGATATGTTTGTCAGTAGAGCTGTATTAGAGGAATGAGTTCGGATTCTTGAAGGGACTCTCCCAATGAGTTATAGGATTCAGTAACTTCAGCATTCTAATTCAAGGTTCAATGATCGAGTACCTTTGGATTGAAATATTACATGTGGCTGGATCGTATGATTTTTCTGGCAATTACATGAACCTTCTTTGCATTTCCGCTAGCAGCATTAGAAAAACGGATGACAATTTTACCCGCAATCCTGCTTATTGTTTCAATCTCATTACCCACAACCATTTATTTTTTCGTACAAACAGGTGAAACCCACAATATTTCCTTTTTCAGTTCTTTCATTCTGTTCTGCTGCTGCAGCCTCTTATCAGCATCCCACTGTTCACTGTGCCTGTAATATCTAAGGCCATTAAACCATAAAACAGCACCAAAGAATTCACATCTGAAAGCCCACATGCAGCTAGGACTTATGGTCTCTAATCCTAAAGCCTGAAGCAGTTTCAATGATCTAAAATGATGCAAAGATCCCAAACCTTAAAAACCAGAAGCACAGAAAAGGTTGGGAGTTTGGCTACACAGAAAACCCAAAAGCCTGAGTCTTGTGAAGCAAATTTCTTGGTACATATGAAAAGAAGAAGCAGTAACCTGTCTGAAGTGGCCTACCCTGTCTGTTGGCATGACTCCTAGAACTCAAAAGGCTGCCAAAGCATCGTGAGATGCTTAAATCTGTGCATGGCTCACCTTTTGGAGTCTACAAGGAAGATAACATGGAAGCCATACATGGTAAGTGTTCCTGCTACATAACAAAAATGATACCCTTAAATCTTGGTCACGTTTCAATTCCTCACTAGAAGGTTGCTTGGTTTGGACTTCTTCCAGTTTAATGGTGGCTAAGATCCATTCCATGTAGTATATTTTAAATCTTACTATATTTGTTTGAAGATTAAAGGTATGCATGTACACACACTATAGTTCTCTCTTTTTCAACCATTTAGTTTCTCATCTAATTAAACTTCTAGAGGTTCACTGGGATGGACTGTCTTGTATCACCTAAAATGTTAGAATTGGTTTCCTTTCCAGGGTGATGAGAACAGGTTAAGAGGTTACATGAGAATGCATATTCAATTAACCTGTTTGTACATGGAACGTATGTAAATGCAATCCAACTGTTCAAGGATATTTACAATTAGAACTGTTTAGTGAAGAGTTTGAATTTGATTCTACCCTGAAATTCTTGCACTGAAGAACAAAATTGAGCTATTTACAGTTATAGTAACAATATATTGAATGGCAAAATTTATTGCTTAGGCTATTGATTTCATGTACATCAGTATCAGATAGGTGGGTGATCCAGAAAGAAATCAGGACCAAAAGCAGATTAACAAGAAAAGAAAACAGAGAAGCAACAGAAACAGTTCAAGACTTGGTTGAAGAATCTTCTTCCCAGTTTCCTCTGCAAAAGACTCTGTAGCTCTGCCCTGCACATTTCCCTCCCCCTGTTTCCAACATGCTTCTGTGTGGTTATTCAGTATATATGCATGAGAATTTGTTGCCATCGAAGCACTCAAATCTTGACAAGGCTTTTGCTGGTCTGGCTCCATATTCAACAGTGACAGATTCCCAATTCTATTACTGTGTCTTAGAGGAGGCCATTTCCAATCCCAATAAGATATCTCAAACTCTACTACATTTGAGAGCATTGAAAAATCATTTGGTAATTTTGAAATACGGTTGATCCTGGTTCCTGTGAGGATAATGTTACGCAAACATCTCATTCTTCCCATTGATCTTGGTAGCTCTTCAAGATTCCCGCAATTCTTCGCATCTAGCACTTCAAGCTTCTCTAGAAGTCCAACATCATCTGGCAACTTCTTGAGTGAGTAACAGAACTTGAGGGTAAGACATCTGAGCTTACTCAATTGCCCAATGGAGTTGTCTAACCTTTCCAAAGACGTACAATATCCAAGATCTAATTCCTCCAAGCTGGGAAACCATGAAAAATCAGGGGACTTGGAAAGATACCTACAATTACTGAGATTGAGAACTTTCAATCTTCGAAATAGCTGCAAACAAAAGAGGATATGTATATATCAGTGCACTTAGCTATAGAGTGTCATAATCTATGCACAACGCTCTTACAACTGCAGCTTTGTGGAGGGTCATAATGCATATAGCCTTGTCCCTGTTTTCACATAAAGGCCATCTATAAAATTTAAAACTCAAACGAATAAAGAATAAATGATATATCATACCTTATTTTCATCTTGAATTCTGATATGCCAAGCTTGTTCAATCATAATGTTCGATGACAAATCAAGATGTACCAATCGCTTGTGATAAAAAGTGGCTGGTAGAATATCCCATTGACAGTTATCCCACTTGAACCATCTCAATGCAGAAGGAAGGTTTGCTAGGTCACCCATGAACTTATCCGACTTGATGTCAAGAAATCTTAGATTGGGCATCATCTCAAGGTGTTCATGAGATAAATAAACACTAGGTAATTCATTGGGAAGGATAATGCCTTTTATCTTGTCAGTTCCCTACAAAATAAATTAACATGTAAATAAACTTAGTGAACACCATGGTTCCAACAGAGGAAATGGAATAATGATTAAAGACAGATCTCAAACATTTAGAGTGTTTACCTTGTGCTCCTCAAACATGTCCAAGATTTCGCCAGTAGACCATAACCTACTGCGCTTACTTGGTTCTGCAAGATTTTCTTCTTTGACTATGTTCCTTCCCATGTCTCGAATTTGATCATGCATTGTCAAGGAGCATTCACCATAATCTTCAAATTTTAGAAGAGATCTCTTAACTAGTCTATCTACTGCAGATTTCGGATGATAACCACAGGCTTCCCAAACAGAAAATACAGTTTCTTTTGGCCATCCGATGAAAAAACACGCAGCATCAAGAAACATTGCTTTCTGATAATCATCTTCTAGATTGTCATAGCTTACCTTCAATCTTCTTTGGACTTCTTGGGGAGGAATTTCTTTCAACTTTTGTACTGTACTTTCCCACTCTTCTTTATTGGTTATGCCAAATAGGGAAGACCCCAACACCTCTAAAGTTAAAGGCAACCCTCCAGAATAGCATGCCACATCATGTGAAAGTTGCATATAATCTTCATCAGGTTGGTTCCTCGAAAAGGCGTGCAAGCTAAATAGGTGAAGAGACTGAGTATAATCCAGCACTTGAGGCCTATAAATTTTATCTTTGTCGACTCTAGCCACATTCAAAATATGCTCGTCTCTTGTTGTTATTATGACCTTACTTCCTTGGCCAAACCAACTGAGTGCACCTGACAAAGCATCTACCTGTTCTTGACTGTCCACATCATCAAGAACAACAAGAACTTTTTCATTACAAAGACTTTGTTCTATTAACTTTTTTCCTCTGTGATGATTACCTACATCAATGTTTGTTCTGAAGATGTCTCTAAGAAGTTGATTCTGCAAGGACGTTAGACCCCTCCATTGTTTTGCTTGTTTTCTAACATCTGAAAGAAAACTATGCTTATCGAAGGTTAAAAGGAGATAATTGTAGACAGCTTTTGCAATAGTTGTTTTCCCAATGCCACCAAAGCCAACATATTCCCACGAAATGAACATCATCGGAATCAATATTTAATAAAGACAATAGATTATTTAGATGGGAATCACTTCCAACAGGATATTTACATACAGCCAAGTAAGTGTTATTAATCAATTCACTTGAAACTCTTTTGACAACTAATTCAACTAGCTCTCCTTGATCCCTGCAATCATTTCATACCGAAAATAAAATCATAACAAGAACTAATTTTAAATTTAGGCAACAATAAAAATTTGAAGTATGCATCCTCGGATCTAGGAGGGATTTTAAACTTACCCATTTACATCTTCTTCGAGAACCCATCCCTTCAGATTCCCTACGAATCTCAAAGCTTCCCTCCAACTCTGTACAACGTGAGGTTCAAAATTCTTCTCGTGGTCTTGAAACGGTCCCTCAAAACTTCCAGTTTGATTCCGGACATGCGAAGGCTCAACATCGAAGAATATGGGCAGGACCATTTGAGATCTGGATTTATGGCAATCAACTATATGAGAAAGTTCACTTAGGCACCATTTGCTGGAAGCATAGCCTTTGGAGAAGACAGGAATTGATATTTTCGACCTCTCAATTGCTCTAAGGAGGGTTGTCCCTATAGCTTCTCCGGTCCATAGATCTTCACTATCAATGAAATGATTGATTCCCGTGTTCTTCAGTGCTCTGTGAAGGAAGCTGATGAAGCTTTTCCGGAGGTCTTTCCCTCTGAAGTTGAGAAACACATCGAAATTTGAAGGTCCAGATGAAGAGGTAGAAGAGGATGCCATGGCCATGAAAATGTGGCTGCAATTGTTGGAGTTGCAGAACTGTTAGGAGTCTTGCAGTAATATATCATTCTTGAAATTCAACGATGTTCAATTAAGAAACGAAAACAAAAGAGGATAAGCATCAGAGAGCTTCCAACTAATAGAGCAGATAAGTATCTGACAGCTTCCAAGTAAGAGAGGTTTGAAAGCGGATAAGTATCTGTCAGCCTCCAAAGAATAGAGATTTGAAGGGCTGAAGTCTCCTGTATAAAGTCAATGTCTCATTTTTGTGCATTCTAAAAAAAATGAGTCCATACCATATACAACATAAATTTGAAATGGGTTGGAATTCTTTATTACTAAATAGTGCAACAGAGGATGAACTGTAAAGCCCATGACTCTTAATTGAAGTGAGGCCTTCTGCTGCAAATCTCTTTCTGCAGACCATTCTACTGCATACCAACTTTCAGTCAATGCAGTTAACACGATGATCCACACAACTCCTCTAGTTAAGTAATGCAACATTAAGTTAACTTTTGAGTTCATTCAATACAGCTCCAACCCTACTCTGGAAAATTGCTTTCCTTGATCAGTGACATTTGTAGCCTATTAAGAGCACTCAACAGGGCGTGTTTACACTAACAATGACAAAATTCCTCAGACCTATTTTGCTGCAACAATGAATAAGTTTCTCTAGAGTCAAGTTTTCATTTTCCTTGTTGAGTGATTTCTTTATAGGTTAAGTCTTGGTAAAAGAATATAGGTAAGTTTATAACAAAATTTTGCATTCCAAATTAAAAACTCCAAACTTCATGGTAATCTTTGCAAACAAATTTTGAGCTTGAGGCTTCAAAACTCAATTCCTGATGTCCAATGATATACTCTTACGTTAACACCACATGCCTAAATACCACATAACCTACTATCAGCATACAAAACTCCCCCCCCCCCCCCCCCCCAAAAAAAAAAAAAAAAAAAGAAAAAAAAAAAGAGAAAGAAAAAACCTACTATCAGTAAGCTAGGGAATTCACCCAAAAAATAAAAAAAAAACTAAACTAGGGGGGAACACCTATTTTCCATTTTCATCATAGTATTTTTCTTTTTGATCTTCTTCATCATTATCATCAACATCATCATAGTATTGTTCATCCTCATCTTCATCATAGTAGTATTCATCATCATCATCATCATCATCATCATCGTGTGGCATATACATGAGTCCCCCTGCTTGCTGTCCCTTCAACCGCACTTGAATACGGTCCCTTATGGCGGTTCCCTGAATTAAAAAGAAACGGTAAATGATAAATGAAGCATCAAATTGATTGGCAAGTAAATTAGAACTCATAAAACTACTGCATGCAAGGACTAACCATTTTATGGCAACCTTCCTCAAACATCTCGAGGAAACCAGCAACCCAGCGATCTGCATTCTCTACCCACATATTACGATGCATACCAGCAGTTTTTGCCACAGTTTGTATCTGTAAACGTTAGGGAACAAAACCAATTATAACTTTCTCCACTAGCCATCAATCTGGAAATTAAAAAAGCAGTTCCTCTCACGGTTTAAAACAACAAAGCCTCGAAACTATTTCTGTAAATGAAACTCTGAAACTAAATATGGTCACACCCATCATCCATATAATGTCCTGATTAGCCATAGCCCAATAGCAGCAACCGGAATATGAAGAAATCTGTTTGTAGTGCATACACATGTGTATGTCCTGTTATTATTTATTATAAGCCACTACTGAAGTCTTCTTTTCAATTAAGGCAACAAAAAAAGAGCTGCATTCATTTAGTAGTACATCTGGATACCAAAAAACCAAGCGAAATCATTTCAACACAATTAACTCTTCAAACTTTGGAGAGGAAATTTTTTTGTCATTTGAAGAACCCCGTTAATCTAACTCGAATCAACATGTGCACATACACCTCTCCTTCCATATTACTGATTTATATATTATTAGACCAATTCCCACAAAAAAAATACATATCATTGAACAAATTTGAATAGGGAAGAGACCATCAATGAGTACGTCACTGAAGTTTACTGACAGACATTTCCTCCGCCATGATCCCTCACGAAGAAATATCATCCATAAACAAAGATAGTCAGTGGACCACATCATACTGAATAAGAACACTCCTTGCCCAGCATCTGACCAACGCATGCACACACAAACACAAATGCATAGAAGAAACCTACTTAACACTTCTACATCAGAAACATCTACAATTACAAATAATTATGCATACCTTCTCCCCAACTTTTTCTTGTTGTTGCTTGACTTTCTCATGTAGCTTCTTTAAACCCATATTCACTCTCAGTCGCTTCTCCTGGTGACAAGAACCATAGAAAATTAATAAGAATCCATTCACCCAAAAAGAAGAATTGGAAGAGGATTATTTCCTGAATAGCATGCACAAATTTGAAGGCATAAATTGGAATCAAACCATACCTTTACGTAGCTAACTCCCAGTTCCTTCCTGGAATATCCACGATCCAGGTTTCGCATCACATACTCGTTATAATCTTTAAGCATCCTCATTATAACATCTGACGTAGAGATCCCCTCAGTCCGCTTGGTTTCCTTAAACTTTCCAATGGACTTAACCTGGTAACACAAGATTTGAGCGGAATAAGAAATATGAACAGATACGAGAGAAGAAAAGAAAAGAAGTAGGTTCAAAACTCACAAATTCATAGACATCCTTTCCAGCTCCACTCGCATCGGCATAACTGCATACAATATATGCAGCAATATGTAATTAGCTATATATATGATGACGGAAAAGCAAAGGGCTTTCAATTTAAGTGTAGTCGTAAAACTGAAGAAGGGGGAGGAAATGAACTTTTATATGATTGGCATTTGGTTTAAGTTTACGGAAAAGCCACACCAATGATTCTTCTAGGATTTTTAAGAACTCAAAAATAGGAAAGCACAGAAGACAACTTGACCATTATTTCTCAAAATTACTAGCACCAAAGCACAGGACTATTATATATGACGGTATGTATATGGGCTGATTAACCTTACGGAAGAGAATCGTGAGCCACAAAATCAATTTTATGCTTGTCAAGAAACTCTTGTGTCATCACCCATGGGGCGTCAGGAATAACTTCATCAACCCATCTGCATTAAATAAACAGTCAGCATACTCATGCTCCAAGATGACCAGAAATGACATATGACAAGGAGGAAGGGATGGGGAAGCTTACATAACTTCTAAAAAATTTTAATACTAAAAATAATGATAAATTTGCTTGTGGAATATGATCAGGATTTCAGAATGACCTTTCCTCCTTAAACAATGTCCACAGCATCTGAAATTTAATTAACAGGAGACAAACTAAAGCACACACAAACAGACCTGCAGTGGCGAAGAGATTCATAGCGCTCAGCTTCAGTCATGACAGTTTTGCCCTTATACTTGTGTGTGATTTCATCACTGCAGCACCCAACAAGTAGGTAGGTATTGGGGAACCTATATTTTACAAGTTCAAAATAAGATAAGAAACTGATCAGCTTCAGGACCATACATGTGTCAGTGGAGCGGATGCGCAGAAGTTTCACAAACCTCTAAGAATAACAAACAAGATCCACAAGAAAAAGTAATAAGAGTCCAATAGGAAACTAGGAATCACCAAGGGTTTGGAAATTTTAAAATTTAGTAATAAAAATGATAAAAGTAGAAGAATTTAAGTCAATGGAAAATGCTTTATGAATGACAGTCGCAAATTATGTTGTCAGGGTATTAAAATGAGAATGCTGGAAACCAGATTCAGGGATCCAGTGAAGCAACAAAATGAAATGGATCAGACAAGAGGTAATATATGGTACAACTCGAGTAACTCCGGTTTCTATGGAGGCTTATTGAAACATCAAAATTTCCAAAACCTTAATAAGATATCTCACAACTCCCTGCTCAACTGGTCATAAGATTAGCTAGAGCTTTTGGAACCCATAAATCCACTTGAGAGGTTTGAAATTACTGAGACATACCACATAAAAACCCATCCTTCAATAAATTACTTTGCACCTCCTGAAGACTTCTTTCCTGTGCTAGTAAAATCAATTAAAACGTTTCTACTGACCTGAAAACCCCACCCAAAATAGAAAGACATTTTAAGGACCACTGGAGGACAAAATTTTCAAGATGTAGGATAATAACAAAACGTTTTGGAAAGATCAAGAGCCTTAAGTTACTTCCTTATGAACAGATTTCCAGCAAGTAAGATTTTGGTAAAGGAGTATGGGAATCGAATGACATGGTTCTGGCCAATTTCTATAGAAATTAAGCTTTCTGGAAATGGAAGAAAATTTTGATCCAAGGAAGTATTTTTTATACCGATGATCTCTTATCATCAATAATGCGAAACAAAATTGTCCATTAAAACTATCAAAAACTAATCTTGGCGTGATGGAGACAGTAATACTACTAATTTGCTAAAATTTGTCAACTAGGGTTGCCTTCGCACAGGTACACATTGCCAAAGCCGCATAACACAAAGGGTTGACAGACAATCCACAGATAGTACCATAACAAGTAGAAAGCACCAAGAATTGACACGGAAAGAAAGATATTAAGCATATGTGATCAAATTATATGAAACAACATGTTTGCAGGATTGCAGGAAAATCCTGCCAAAGACGAAAACAGGCAGAGAGAGAGAGGGAGAGAGAAACCCATGTAAAAATTCGGATCAAAAGGCAAAATAGTAATTCTGAAACTGATTCAAAACGAATAAAAGAATCGAATAAATAAGAAAGTCAAGAACACAAGTGAAATCTTAATTGTTATTCCTATTTGAAAGATGGGTTAGATCCCTCACAGTTTCTTGGCTTGCTCAAGTGAACGAGCATGACCGAAATGGAAGAGATCGTAGATTCCATCGGCGTAAACACGAATGGGCTTATCAGCCTCCACAGCACCACCATTCGCCTTGTTCTGCTTCTCCATTCTCTGCGTTCGCTCCCCCTCTCTCTCCCTCTCGCTTTCGCGTGAGTTTCGCTTTTGCTTGTCTCCTATTTTCTTGAAATTTTGTATACAGAAGTATCAGATAGTTTCCGTCCGTTGTGGTTTTCAAAGAAAATGATGTGTTCTAATCAATCAGGACCGTCCAAATGGATGTACCCATCAAGATAGCGACACCTAAAATAGTCCTGTCCATCCATTGGGTGGACTAACAAGGAAGACAATTGGTCAACACTGTGTGCCGTGCAACGTAGTTTATACAGTTCACATTGGTAGTTTCCTCACAAAATCTATTTGGCAACTTCAAAGAGCATGTCGCTGGCAAGGTATCTTATGATACCCTATGACATTAGCTAATATGTATTTATATTGGATACAGTCGATACAATATATATCCGATACATTTCTTTAAGAGATTACACTAAACTACATTGTCTAATATAATATAATACTCAATGCAAAACAATGTCTCTTAAAATCAATACCCAATACTTTAAACTTTGATTCTAGGTAAAATGATAAAGTTTTTGTTCGTGTTTAATTTCAAGAAGATCTCATGATCGGATTAGATTCAATTGATTTAATGAGTTCTCCAAGATAAAGTTTGCAGATTGAATGATGCCTTGAATCTTCATCATAGCCCATTTCTTTGATATCAAGAAAAGGTTAACTTTTGGAGCGGTTCTTTTTCCCCCTTTTGTGGTTTGGGACTTGGAGTGGGGATAACGTGGAAGCTTTCACTCAAGATCGATAAATTCATCAAGGACCAGTAGCTTTCTAATGGAGGCCTCGGTTATCACGATGGGCCCTCTGGACAATGATGGGTGATGTTTACACAATTTGGGTAGTAGATAGGAATTTTATCCATTCCATTTCTTAACAAGGAAATGGACTGTGTGGATGTCTGACATGTGTCCGAACGTCATATCAAAAGAATAAATTAGATTTACAAGTCACATCAATTTTTTCTTTTACTTTTATCCCAATATTTTGATGTGACTTGTAAATTTAACTTCAACCCTATAATATGATGTCAGGACACGTGTCCCACATCCACTATAGTAGATAATCGGTTGGCCCATTCATTAAGTCCACGTTGATATAGATTGACAAATCTTGCAAACTTACAATGTTTTGGTTGGTCTATTCATTAAGTCACAACCTTTCGATGTGATTTGTAAATTTAACATCAACCCTTTGATGTGATGTTAAAACACATGTCACACATCCATACAGAAATGGACTGGATAAATGTCTGTAGTAGATGTCGGTTGGCCCATTCATTAAGTCCACGCCGCTATAGATTGACAAATCTTGCAGACTTACAGTGTTTTGGTTGGGCCAGCCCAAGCCCAAATAATCAGGGTTTGTTTTGGCAAAAAGTGGATTAAGCAGCAAAAACCAGCAGTTTTTTCAGTTACCAAATATATCACCTGCTGATCTAGCTAGCTTTGGCTTTCCTGATTGTCCCTAGTTGTTTGTTTGGTGCATTACAATTGGTTCCATGCAGTTCAGAAAACACTCTTGTATTATGCTTTATAGCAGTGATGAATGGATAAGCAAGACATGCACAGTTAAATTTTATATAATTAATCACTCTTTGGAGCCCATTTTCTTTGTAATTCAATTCAAAATGTTAAAAGACCTAAGCATATTGTTGCAACCATTGGTCCCCATCAATGAAAGTTGTATTAAGAAAAGAAGCAGCTTGTGTATCATTCAGTCTTTGAGCATAAGGAACTCTCATGGTCATATTAGCTCCTGCACCTGAGCACATATACTCTCCATAGAAGGTAGTCCTATTCCACACAAACAAAAAACAACAGTTCTCATGACTAATTTGTTACATCTGGCCTGCAAACTTTAAAGCAAACGAACTTAATTCTTCAAGCTTTGATACTTACAAGTCTCTGGCAGGATCATTGAAGTCATTCCAACCTTCTGGGGAGATGATATCTGTCATGGTTGTGTACGCAAAAATGACACGAGAGAACGGCCTCCAAGCCCGACCGAGCCATATTCTTCCTGTTCCTCCTATGGAGGAGTTCACAAATACAAACCCTGTGTTTTCATCCTTGGAAGTTCTACCATGTGCTGTAACAGCTCCATTTATATTCTTTGCTCCAACTGGTACTGGGCTTGCTATAGATATCAATTGGCAGTTCTGAGGACAGAAAGAGTGATGAGTAAGTAGCTCTGGAATGTCTAACTGCAACTTACTAAGAATGCAAGCAAAAGGGAAGTAGTACCTCATAAAGAGACCTTGCATTACCAAAAATGAAATCAATGGATCCTTGAATGTAGCAGTCCCTGAAGTAATGTCGACCCCTATCATCATGAAGGGTGTCTTGGGCTCCAAAGAATCCACACCCCCAGAAAGAAGCTTGATCTCCTGCTATCCTAATGGCCACTGCTTGAGCTCCAATATCACCAGGAGCTGGAATTGGAGCTACATTCTTGAGAAGGTACAAATGTAATTAGATACTAATTTGGAATTATGCCTATTATGTAAAAAATAATCCTAAGCATCTCCATCTCTCCCTATCGAAGCAATAGACATTGCATTAAGATTCTCCCATTAGTTCCTTTCAAGCTAGGTATTTAAAGGAAGCCCAAAAATTCAGTTTAAGTCTTCTCACCATGAAGCTAATGTTCTTTGCCACGAAATTGGATGCAAAAACCTGAACTGAACCACTATAGAATGTACCGCCTGAAGAATTGGCTGTGCCATTCCATGAAATTGCAGTAGACAGGAAACCTTGCCCTTGAAAGGTGATATTTGGTTTGGTCCTTTGAACCATCACCTTCTCACTAAACATAGTTGAATAAGGAACTGTATCATGTTGCAGATTTAAATTCTTCAAGGAAGCAAATAAGTAATTAGCTACCTTGGCTAACTTACAAGTATACGCCATTGTTGATCCATATAATGATCCTCTTTTGGCTTAAAACTGGAGCTGCATCGACAGCAGCTTGCACTGTTGTAAAATTGCAACACCCGTTCTTATCAACACAGATGATTGAGGTGGTGTTGGTGTCTGGTGGAGGGAAGTCAGGTGGGAAGTCATCACAGATAGAATCTGGTTTCTCATTTGGTTTGTAATGGTGGTGGTGGTGGTGGTGGTGGACGGTGGCTGCCATGGCTGCTAATGTTGCTGTGTGGGAAGAATTCTAGAACAATGGATGATTGTGATGAGAACAAGGTGGTGAAAACTTGGTTGGTGAGGTAGGTGAGGAGAGGTTGTTTTGGATTTGTGAGATGCATAGATATGAAAACAGCCAAAATTGCAAATAATGCAGCTCTTCTGAGATTCATTTTCTTGAAGCTAGTATGAGTGTCTGGGAGATGAGAGAAGAAAATATTTCCAAATAGAGTAAATAGAGGTATGCCCTTGAAGTCTAAGTCTAAATGGCATGCCTTACAAATTACCCTTTCTCCTAATGCTATGCTTTTGGATATGTGAACCTACCAATCTTAGCATGGGGGTTGCTTCAAATTAAAGGACTCTAGCAACCTCTCTCTCTCTCAAACACAACCGCTAGGCCCATATCATGTTTTTTTTTTTTTTTTTTGAAGAAAATGAGACTTATATTAAATAAGAGTAAATATTATAATATGAGAACCGCCGACCTCGTCTTTCATGTTGAACGAAAAGAGTGAGGCATTTAGGTAGTCTTACAGGATCACAAGAAATGACATGATGTAGACAAGCCGGCCAAGTACAAGGCGCATCGATTAGTCTCCCTTTCTTCATGACGGAAGTTGCATATAGTAAACCTTCTCCAAAGCTCATCAATTTCTTTAAGGATGTTTATGATGGTCCAAGCTGGTTGGCCTAAGCCAAGAATGATTTGAATTGAGACCATAGAGTCTGATTGAACAATGACTTTGTGAAGTCCTTCCCAAATGGCAAACAAAAGTCTAGTTTTGATAGCTATAATTGCAGCCTATAGGATGGTGATATTGTTCTTTCCATCAGCAGCTACGAAGACAACCTATCCACCATGGTCACGACAATTGGTACTAAAACCTCCATTTTTGTCTTTGATTGTTTTAAGTATGACTCATGCTTTACATTGTGTTGCCGACGGACACGGGGGAGGCCCCTCGACAGGGGTGTGGGGGCACTGCCCTGATAGCCTGTAGAGGATTCATATTTCTGTGGGTCTTGGCATTTCTTTAAAGTTTAGGCTTGAACCCATGAATAGTTGTGGCTTAAGGTTTTTAAGTATATATATATATATATATATATATATATATATATATATTCTCTTGTAACAGAACATTATATGTAGTTGTTTTCGAGAAGAATAGAGTGAGAAACCTAATACTAGACGTATAGCCTCACATTAAGGTAAACCAGGGTAAAATTCGTGTCTCCTTTTTCCTTGTTTTCTATTCATTTGTGTGTGATTGATTGCTCTAATCCTAACAAATTGAACCATCGATGATATAGATTTATGAGAAGCCAACCTGGGATTGAAGGGAAATCCAGTCATGCATAGGTTCCTTATCAGCAACGTGCCTCATCTGAAGGTTCATCACAGGAGAGTCAATGACCGGCCCATGTACTCTCTTCTTACTGTTCTTATGAACTTTTTGATTGGATCAAGTCCTTTACCCAACACTCATTAATTCTGAACTCACACGCTAAACCCATCAAGTCTGACATCAAACTCATTAGTTGTTCGCAATTTTGTAGTCAGCTCCTTCAACTGAGTAGAAAGAAAAGTAGGCAATTTCACCCAGTCTAGCCATTTTAAAAGAAAATGACCTCTAGTATCAAATTGTACAGAAGTAAAAAGATTGAAAATTTTTCGATCAACATATATTACCATTCTCCTTTAACCCCACACACCTTTCTCTTTTTTTTGGGTAAGAAGTCAAATGACTTCATTCAAAAGACAAGCTAAACTCAACACTCAAGGCTGAGGCATACAGGCATACCCAATAGAGACTGCCACCAAGGGGTGGATAGGGTCCAATGTGTCATGCTTGTCAAAGACACTACTTTTATCATGCCCTTGGAACATTTTAGAATCGAGAAGGAGATCATGAAGAGAATTTTAACAAAATTTGGATTCTAGTCATCTTTCTATGTGGGTAATATTAGTACTTTAGTCCAAATTTGAGAGAATTTTAAACTAAAATGGATAAACAGTTTACTGTATTTTATGTGCAATACGTACTTGTCCTCCCCACCCTATGTTAAATGAGTCTAGATTCTCTTCACTTAGGTGCACGGTCCACCTTTTTTTTTCTCTCTCACACTCAACCTGGCAAGTTGCCTGTATGAGATTGAGTGTAAGAGGAAAAAAATAAATGGACTATAGACCCAGGTGGAAAAAATCTGAATTAATATTGAATCTAACTCCGCCTATGTTGAGGCCAAGGTGCGACATTTCGGCGAGATTCTACATTTTCAGAGGTGCAGACACATTTTCAGGTGGAGTTTGACATTTTTAGAGGTTCAGTGCAGGGTGCGATCGTCAGGTTTGGGATGGAAGGGTTTGTGAGGTTTGGAAGAACTCGAGCGAGAAGAAGAGGATGAGGCAGTACTGGCCATGGATTTCAGCGATTTTCGTGAAGTAACGGCGATTTTCCGGTGACATATAACATAAATCGATTTCGCCCCCATTTTCTTTTCGCTCCTCACCGAATCGGGCAAAATTTCGCCCATATGTTTTACTTTGGTTGAGGCTACCCAAGAGCCATGAACCCAGTCCCAGAAACAGGTACAGACACCAAATATTACAAGACAATCATCTCCTCGACACAGAACCCTCCCTGTTAGTGAAAACGCTGGGAAACATAGCAAGATGGAGCATGGAGGCAGAGACCGAAACCCTGGGAAACATGATGCAGAGTCTGAGAACAAAATAAGAGCTTTCGTGGGGACATGGTTGCCGGCTGCTGCGCCACCGACCTTGTGGCATGTACCCAAGATTCCCAGCCGAATTCCTCTGCAACACGGCTCTTCTAGAGAGAGATGGTTTGATGCTAGCTACCTCCATTAGAGGACATGGGTGATTCACTTGTCAAGTTATCAATAAATAAGGTTGAACAGTTGGTCTCAATGCAGCTTACCAACCAAAGGGAAAAAAGATACTGTAAAGTTGAGGTGTTGAACAGGGAAAGGTTGAGAAAGGCAATCTTACCAAATCCAAGTATGAACCATGAAGGCGGCATATATGTCCTTTTGTTGAAATTCAACTTTGTAAAGATGAGTTGCAGGAATCCATGATTTGTCAAAGGAGGAGTGAGTGAAGACAAATTCTTAGTATCCATTGATGCCAGACCCCACCTCACCCTCACCCACACCCACAGCAAACCAAAACCCTATCTTAATCTTCCTCTTCAAATCAGCAACAGCGAAAAAAGGTAATTAAATGGAACAAAATTTTAGAATATTCCAAGACATGTTTTGAGCTAATCACTGAAAAACAACTCAATTCCTTATTTCCTTAGAACATAAATCAGAAGAAAAAAAAAAAAAGCAACATAGAAATATTATTAACTATTATCTTCTAGAGGAAGCGTGCAAAGGGGTAGAGAAGTTCATAAATATTTACATCACTAGGCAAATCCAAAAAGCCCATCTGTTACAAGTCAATACCTAATTTTCATCCTTGCTTGCCACTTTGATCTTTTTGTTTTAATGGGGAAATACCTTATGAAGCACGTGGGTTGAAAATACCATCCATCAGAAACCCATCAGAAGCAGAAACCTCCATGTTTGATCTCTGATTGCCGTTACTGAATCTCAGAAGAAACAGATCATTTGCACTGTTGTTGTTGTTGGTGGTGGTGTTATTGTTCATAGAGAACATATACGGCTGCTGCTGCTGCTGGTGTTGCAGATGGTACCCAGAAGGTGCCATGACTGTAGCTGCGTTCAGATTGTGTTGACCATTTCCAAGGCCAAAATTGAAGCTGGTTGGAGCAGTTTGAGGTCCAGTGGCGAAGGGTGCACTAGGAACTCCGGTGAATTGCTGAACCATGGCACGGAAGTTGGTGGTATCAGTGTTGAGTAGAGTTGTAGGAGTTCTCCTTGAAGCCCTTGATCTTCTCCGGCTTGGTTTCACAACACGGCCTTCTGGGTTCAAGTGGGCACTAACAGGACTCAAAGAAGCTGAATTTCCGGTTGTCGGAGTGCTGACTGAAGTCACCACTGTTGCGTCGGAGAACTGGTGGTGGCCGTATATAGCTGATGATGGTGGAGTTGGTGATTGGTCTTCTCCGGTGAGACTTCGCCGGTAGAATTGAAACCAGTCAGTAGGACTAGCCATTGTATCACTCATGGCAATCTGAGGAGAGATGAAAACAAAACTCTCGATCTCTTTCTCTCCCTCTCTCTCTCTCCTTCGTCAATTTGTGAGGGAATTCAAGGAGGAGACACTCTATGAGAGAGAGACGTATTTATAAAGGCCAAAAACATTGACTATTCGGTCAATATTTCTTATTTTCTCTATCTTTATTTGTAACAATGATAAACAATAAGGGGTAAAAACGGTATTATGCTGTTTAAGCCGCAGAGGCAGAGCCAGAGGCCTGAGGGTGGGTAAACTAGCACTGTCTCCGTCTTTCTATGACTTTCCTTGGCATAACTCCTTACAATCTGATTACCAAAAAAAAAAACTCCTTACAATCTTATATATCAAACTTTACCCAAAAAAAAGGAAAAATTCCTTCTATATGAAACCATTTTGCACCCAAAAGAAAATTTTTAAACTCAGACTTGTTGATTAAATTAGAGTCGTTTATGTCTAAAAATAAGAAGCTTAATTTCGGGAGATTGTTCTGTTGATAAAAATTCAATATTTCTATGTAGGAGATCAGAGTTCTAATCTTCTTGGAGTAGAGAGTAAAGCTCTACCCTGAGGATGTAGTCGAAGTGTGCATAAGCTAGCCCGAATGAACCTTTTTTAACACTTCCCTCTAAGTAACCTCCTAAAATCAATATCACTCCCAAAGTTATCTAATTTAAATTAGACCCCTTATAGGGTAAAAATATAGTTGAGTGGTGATATAAGGAAGTTAATTATTCCAAAAGGACAAGAATAATTTTGAACAGAAAACCTTATGCTCGATTCATTTCTTTGTTTCCTTTTACCGTTTACAACTTTATCGTCTCTCAATCATAAATCCTTGCAAAGTTTGGGAGGCATGTTCCACAAATAAACTCCATTTTTTAACTTAAGATGCGACAGTATAATTGAAAATGAATAAACAAAAACTAACAGAGACCAATGGTATTAAGCAATATAACTGATAAATTGGGTAACTTAGGGAATGACATTAACATTAGGGGGTAACTCAGGGAGTGACATTGAATTTTCAGTAATAAATAATTCAAACCCTAAGTGATTGCTCTTGGCTCTACCATAAGTTTTCAAGAAAATGCTTGGGAGTAGCGCTGCTCTGAACAGTCCACGACACAAATTCAAAGTTGGGTCTTCGCGTAATTTGGACCATTAATGTGAACAGTCTAAATTAAGTGAATGAATGTTGGAGGACCCAAATGTAGACCACTTGGAGCAATGTTGCTCCCAAGCAAGTTCCGAGTTTTCATATATTAGTAAAGGACAACAAATAAAGGGAGGGGGACATTGATTAGAGTACATAGACTATTGTGTGAGAGAGCTCTTTGATTAGCTAAGTGATCTGTCACATTATTTTATTCTCTCTTTATGTGTGAGAAGATGTTTCTATCAAAAGTAATATCCTTGAGTCATTAATGATATTCCAAACCTGAGAAGCAAAGTTACAATCAAGAAAGACATGCTCTGTTGAAATAATCAATCAAGGTTTAAAGTATCGATATTGAAAATCGTATCGATTAGGTGATTTTAAGAGATGTATTATCATGTATTAAATAATGTATTGTATTTGTCAATGCATTTTAGTGCAATTCAACAAAGAAACATATCGATATGTATAGTATCGGTTTGTATCTAATATGGATATGTATTGACTATTATAGTGTCATATCATAGATACTTTAACATTGCCGATAAGTGTAAGTTTAAGTAATTCATATGATTTCATCTATTTAACGGTCGAAAAGACATAGAAAACACAAGGCTTGAAGAGGAAGACAAATCCCAAGAGCAAAGGCTAGTAGGGATCTTGGGCTAGGCATCAATTTTGAAGGGATTGTGCTTCAGTGAATGTGCAACACTAAAAAACATAGGGCAACGATCGAAAAAGAGTGATCTAAGTCAAAATCTCCACCACTCATTTTGTATTTTTATTTTTTATTCCAATTTTGAAGATGAAATGCAGAAGAGTGTTTGGCACTCATTTGATGTGATGGGTCCTCTTCTTTCTGGAACGTCTAGTAGGGCCAGAAACGTGGTGGGACCCAACATGTTGGCGAATGGCTTCCTGGAAGGAACCATCAACCATGAACCAAACCTGACGTCATCATCTTGCATTGACACGTCAGCAGCCGACTTGACTCGCGGTAGGTGACTGCGGAGCATTTCGAGGCGGAGTCTTCGGTCAAAAGGGAAGGCGTGATCCCCTACTCCCCCACCCAACGTATTAAATCGTGATTCCCTCCCTGTAGTCTCCATCATTTATGTATTTTTACACGATCAACGACTGAAAAGCTTCAAGAGCTTGAACTCTGATTTTTTTAATTTATTATTCTCAATACCTTTTTTAATTTAAATTAATACAACACCTACAATGCCCCTAGCTTTTGTACATTAGACTAGCTCAAATCTTTACAAAGATTTTGTCCATTATCTTCTAAAAATGGTTGATTTTGTATTTGGTACTCCGCATTTAATGCGTGAGACCCTCTAAGCCAAGCATCTTGGATTTTTAGTTCGAAATTTCGATTGAAATTTTGAATCTGATGCACTGATATCTTGTATGACGGTCATGCATATGATTGAAGCAATTTCACTATATTTTTTATGAGTTGTAATGTATTTAGATGTCTAATTAAAATTGACGGAGTTGAATTGCTCCTCATTTAGGATAGTAGTCATGTTTATGGGTTTCAATTTTTTTTCTCGTTGGAGGAGTTCTTCAATGAGTGTTTAATAAATTATAGAATCTATTTAGACATGATATTCTAGTTTAAGGGCACTTGTTCGATTTTTTTTGAGTTAATATAATACACATGATTGAATTATCTAATTCATTGAGTATTCATCGAAAGATTTCCCCTAAAGAAAGGTACCAAATTCATAAGTTTACACTCAAACACACAAATCACATTTTCAAAGAATGTACATGACATAAAAATAAAAATAAAATAAATAAAATAAAGTTAAAAAAAATAAATAAATAAGAAGAAGAAGGGTGATTGTTGTGAGATTTGTGATAGGTTAAAGACAATAGTCTGTTTTTTACCCCAAAAATAAAATAATAAATAAAATCTTAATGACGATTAAATTACATCTTGAATGATCTAATAAGAATATTCAAGATAATGTTGCATATACATGGTCTTTAGTAGTGACATCATTTTGTTGATAAGACAAGAGTAATGATTTATAATCCTAAGAAATGCCGATAAAAATCAATCTTAGAGAGGAAAAAAAAGATAAAAATCATTCTTAGAGAGGAAAAAGAGGGGGGGGGAGTTTTTACTGCCAACCCCTTAATTACTAACTAAAATTTGTATCATTCCTCTAAGTTATTTAATTTATCATTAGACCCCCTAGAAGGTAAAGATATATCAATGACACTTCATGTTGTTTAGAAATTATAATCAAATATAAACTTAGAATGTGAGGTACAATAATGGTATTAGTAATAATGGTATTAGCTAACGGGTCGATCTCAAGGAGATATGTCACTTATAATTCAACTTCTTAATAGTAATGCGAGAGTGCAATGATTCAATTTTTGTTAACTAATTAACTAAAATAAACGATCCTAATCTATACTTCTAATGCAATCAAATTGAAAAGAAAAATAAAATAAACACAATCAATGCATAAATAAAAGACAGGAAAAAAAATGCGAAGAATAAAAATAAAAGGAAAAGGGAAGTGATCAAGAGGATTAGCTCGGATCGAGGGAAGGGGAGTATAATAATAATAATGACTTTGACCGTGGACCCTTTGCCGTAGCTTACAGTCCACCGATTGGAGGAATGGATATTAAAGGGAAAAAAAAAACAATGCAGAAAGTAAATAACAAAGCAATAAACAAAGCAATAAAAGGAAAAGGAAGCCTTAACCAGATAGGCACGACTGTAGGCATATCTAATCAAGGATCCAGGGGAACAATAAATAAATGCTGAAAGTAAATTGCAGAAAATAAAAAAGGAAGCCTTAACTAAAGAGAGGCACGACTGTAGGCATCTCTGATTAAAGATCCAGGGGATGGGAGAACAATAACGAAAATAACATAAATTAAGGATCCAGGGGATGGGAGAACAATAAGTAACTGCTGAAAATTAATCATAAATTAAGAATATGGAGGGGTAGATAGAAGCAGGAATGGAGGGAGGAGAGAAGATTAATAAAGAAGGTTACTTACTTGCGAATTGAACAAACGATTTGAATCTCAACCAACCCTAACAACCAGATCTAGATCTAGAATGATTTAAATCTACAATTACTAGATCCAGAGAAAAACGAATCTAAAAACTTGAACTTAAATTGCATTACATAAAAAAATTAAACATAAACATTGAATATACAAATTTAAATCTCATAAATGCAATCAAAGAAAACTAAAGAAAGCCTAAATAAACTGAAGAGAGAAAAAATAATGCTTCTACTAAGCTCTAGAACATGTTCTCCTTTGATGGAGTATGCTCTCCTTTTATAGAGTTTACATGAAATATGAAGCACGGCTGAATTTGAATTTTAGGGTTTTGACGTACTAATTGTGCCGACTTAGAGAGATCAGATGCATAATTCCACCGTTGGATTTGAGGTTTAAATAGTTGTGAAGCTCTCCTCAAAAAATCAGCAAGATCGAACATCGGATGACTGTTCAATGAAGGGTTTGATCGAAACTGAATAGAGGCATTCAAAAACGGGATTTTTCCTCTTTTTCTTTCTGAATATAATTATTTTTCCTCTTTTTCTTTCTTTAATTAAATCCAAGATAGGAAATAAGATATTGAGGTATGCAAGGACTCTTTTCCATTTGGACTCTCTCAATAATATCTCTGTAGATTTAATTTAAAATCTCAGCCATAGATCAAATTTGCCTTCTTCTCTTCAATATTTTGGAGTTGGCCCATAATCACACATCTCTAGCCCATCATGCTCCAGATCAGGCAGGCCTATTTTCGCATTTGAAAATTTTAATAGACTTCTTGACATGTAAAATAGCATGATTCAAACCCAAAACTCCAAATATTTGCTTAAATCTTGAAAAGTCCTAAAATCTACAAAAACAACATAAAACCCAAGGTAACTCCACTCTAAGTGTATAAAATGCATGCTTTATGCCCTAAGATTTTACACATAAATGTGCTCATCAACTGATAAATTAAATAATTCAAGAAATGGCATTAATATTAAAGGATAACTCGTCATATTAAAAAAAATAAAAAATTAATATTGAAACTGTTTATAATTACATGACAGCTAATGGCGATTATAATTTGACCGACAAAATAGTAAAGTGATGGCAATAAGTCGGCAACGAAGTTGTCATATTGACCATAAAAAACATATTTTTTTAATCTGAAACCAATATGAAGTTCATATTCTAAATCCATACAGGTATAAGTAAAAACAAATCTTCATCTATTACAGAATAGAAGATCCCATGAAGAAAAAAAAAATGCTAGAGCTTCAAGAGGAAGAACCCTAAAAAGGAAAAAATCAGAGAAGATTGAAAAAGAAAGAATTAAGAAAAGTCAAACTTCACATGGCGTTGATGAAGGTAACCAAGGGTGGGTCCCATATTAAGAAGTGACCGATTTAGCATCGCAAGTAATGTTGAATTTGTGAGTTACCATTAGAAAAGATGTCAAGCTTTTGGGGGGTAAATTGAAAAGTCAAACAAGTACTGAAAATATTAAAAGGAAAAATGGAAGAGTAATAATTGGTTCAAACTTCCAAGGTGTGAGTCGTGTGACCACCACATTGGACTAAGTCCTGGTCTTACCTTGTGACCCATCAAACCTAGAAACATGGTTTGACTGCTCTACCAAATAATTCAACTACTCCATCACCCATTAGATCACTAAAATAATCCTGTAAATAAGTTACATTATATGTCACAAATTGGTAACTAAAACTAATAACCAACTGGTTCAAACCATGGTCGGTTCAATTGCCTCGATTAGGGCCGGTTCAAGAAGTTAACCTAGAGATGTCTTGGGCATGAAGAAATTCGACAGTCATAGAAAGAAACGTGATTCTGCCAAGTTTGGAATAAACAATCGTGCTTCATATAGGAAATTACAACTAAGACAGATGTACATAAGATTTGTTAATTAATCTAATAGTCGTAGCAAACACAGAGTTGTTTCTAGTGGTGAAACACCTCTTAGTGAAGAGGTCGTGGTTTCGACTTTTGTTGAGGCATATTAATATCTCAATCCCCCGGCTTAATAAAGCCCCTTTGAACGGAGTCGTTTCCCCTCCATTGTGACTTTTAATTAAACTCTACAACTCACCAAAGCTCTTTAGTGGTACTCTTATTGACTTAACCATCGCATGTGTTTTTCGAACTGTCGAGTCGGCCCACTTCTGACGTTTGTTTTGTAGGTATTCAAGGATTAAGCAATTTTTAAACGCATCACAAACGAATGAAATGCCTTCCTTATGTTTAATTACAAATGGATTTATTTAGCTACAATAGAAGGCGCTAAGGGTCAAGATGAAGCTTTTGCATATACATGCTATTTTTAATTTGTTCATATGAATGAGATTTTCCTTTTTTTGGAGTTGGGGTTCATCTGGGTCAGCTTGCACATACCTTTACTACATCCTTAAAGGAGACACCTCAGCGAGAGTCGAACCCACAACCTCTTCACCAAGAGACATGGATCTTACTGCTAGAGCAACTTTGTGTTGACAAATGAATGAGATACTCTTTTGGGGTAAAATGTAAGTCTTTTTATTTTCTCTAACTTTAAATACATAATAATGATATATAAAATTCATGACTATGGTTTGATTGAACATAGAATTTGAATCTTCTAGTGTTCTAGAATTAAAAAAAATTATTTATCATATCACTGGTTTTCGTGTCATGTTTTAAGATATTTGTTAAAGATAATGTTCAATATTAGTATAGAAAGAAAACGAACCAGTAATGAAAATAAGACTCACATATATCTCAATGAGAATACATGAAACAGAAACCGAATATAATTCACATGTAAAGACACCAAAAACAAAATCAAATTAAGTTGTCACATGTATCACCTAAATACAATCCATGCCAATGCATGTGAAATTGTGAATGAGGACCCACATATCGCTTTTGGACCTGGTACGCACTTTGACATTTGTCATTTGATAATACGAGTTAAGTTCAATAGAAAACTCGTACAATTTCAATGACTAAATTATAATTCAAAATAAACAAGAAAGAGTTGCCCTCATTTTTATTTTATTTATTTGATAAAATCACCAAAATTCCACCAAAGGGAGTTCAAATAAAGGGAATTAAAACATCTATGTTATTTCAATATCTATTTTGGTAAAACATTGAATGGTCTAAGCTATAATGAAGAAGGGCTTGTATAACATAGACCTTACAAAAGAATAAATCTGAAATGGATTTTTCTCCTGTTGAAAGATTAGAATTCAACCCTTAAGTAGAACCAACAAGAGAAAAGTATTCATTAGAATTGTGATAAGTTGATTTCATACATATTATTTTATATGATTAATTTATTATATTTTCATGTATTTACAATTGTTTTATATCAATTTACCCTAATATGATATGACAATGAATATGTTGCACCATTTCCTTTAATTTCTATAATTTTGGTGATTTTATATATTTCCTAACAAATTCTAATAAAGATTTATTACTTTTCATGTGGAAATTATCAATCAAATCCGGGTACTATTCAGTCCTACCTCAAGTCAAAAACATAAAGAGAATGAGTCCTTGCAACAAGGATCTCTATTTCCTATAGGATTGATCAAAGAAGGTAAAGTAGTATCCCCAATTCAAATAAGAAGGAGAGAAGAATCCTAATTGGTGTCTCTGTCCAGTTTTGATCAAGATCTTCATCGGATGGTCATATGGTGTCCGATCGACCTGATTTTTGGAGGAGAGCTTCACGACTTCTGGTCTTCAAATCCAACGGTGGGATTATGCATTGGAGATCTCTAAGTTGTCCGATTCATACGTCAAAACACTCCTGGTTGTCAGATAAGAACCGATATTCAAACTCGAGTTTAATTAATCTATAAGGAGATCAAACCCGGAGTGCGTTTTGGGGCGGGGGCGGGGGTTGCGCGGGTGGCGGGTGGGGAGTTTTTTTTTTTTGTTTTGCTTTTGTTTTTAATTTGAAATAAAAAAATTTATGTTTTTCTAATATGTATTTTGTTTAAATCCATTTGACTGTCATCAATATAATTTTGAATATTGTTTCCTTGATTGAGTTTTTACTAATCATGCCTTGATCACTAACGATTGTATCATGAATCTGAAGGATTGGGTTTTTCTCCTGTTGAAAGATTAGAATTCAACCCTTAAGTAGAACCAACTAGAAAGACAAGAGAAAAGTATTCATTAGAATTGGGACTAATAGATAGGGAAGGAATCTCGACTACAACCAGGAAAATATTAAAAAATAAAGGGGGAGGGGAATGCTTAGTTATGGTGAATCGACCCCTAGGTCTTGCAATTAATAATCTCAATTTAACTTTCAATTTGCAATATAGTCTAGAAATTATTATCTTCCTTATTATTTGTTCAAATAAAATTGGTATAATTAATTTGGTACTTAATCTATAGTCTTCGAGGGATCGATCTTTTATCATTATATTACTTGTTACGACAACCATACACTTCGGTACTTTCACAACAAATTGGACAAACAGAGGAATCTTAGTTTAAATTTTGAAACTTTTTTTTTTTGGGTAAAACAATTTTGAAAGAATTGAAAAAACTTAACACAATCATGTCCTTTTTGAAAGAGAGACCCCCGAGGTTTATCAATGTGCTAACTTTTTGGCGAGCTTGATTTCTGTGCTGATAGAGATTTGGTTGAATATGAATGGTTTACCTTACAAGCTTCATGATTAGTCAATGAAGAGACGAAGGGTAGACAATTCTTTTGCCACTAATCTTATAATTTCTTTATTATTGTATTTAAAATATGTTTAATTTTATTTATTTAAAAATTTTAACTTCTCATTATTATGATGTTGCCCAAACATTATTGGTAACTACAACTTAGTTCAAGGTTGTTATCTAGAAGTGTTTGATGGGAGCATCATTTTTACAAGGCTCATCTGAACATGTATTCTAAGAAGAAAATATTACTGCAATTTTCTGTAAACTCTGGTCCTCCGTTTTGTTAGCAAGAAAAAAAAAATTCATGTCTCTCTATCGTTCGGTTGCTAAGGAAAAACTGCAAGAACTTGATTTCTTCAACATTGAAGACGATAACCTGATGAACTCACAAAAGACTTCCAGAAACAAGTTTATCATGTTTTCCGCATGATTGAACTAATAACATGACTAGTTAAGTTCTTGAGTTCAATATTCAATAAATTGATTACTTGCTCCTGATAGTTTTTACATTACGATCTCTCCTTTGTTCCGAAAAATGTGTGGTTATCCCAAAATGTGCGCCTAGATTTAAGGTGAGTGGTGGCCATCAAAATCCAATTTTCTGGTCCCCTATCAAACCTCCAAAGTGTGCAAAAGCATGGGCTGATAGTGATAGAACCAAAATGTTTGGCCTAGTCTTCTTATGGATTATTGTCTAATGAGTCTCTACCAAATTTGATTTGATGTTAAAATTTCAGAAACCCTAGCAGTCAATCTGACCCAACCCATTTCTTATTGGATTGGTTTGGTTTTGATTTGGAATGTAACAAAACTTAAGTTCTAAATCGGATTATTCAAATCAGAACTAATAATGAAATTTGAAAACCGGATTTAAATAGATACACTAACTGAATCGATATAAAGTTATACACCCGGAAATCATTAAAAGAAAATAAGACATTTTTGTAAATGATCTTACGCACCCTTATGGATTTAGGAGTGCGATCAGCCCAGGTTGAAATGGGCTGGGCTGGGCTGGGCCCAGGCAAGCTTGGGCCATGACCCATTAATTAGTTGAACCCAAAGCCAAACCCAGACCCAAATGCAAGACTGGATAAGAACCTCAAGTAACAATTTGTGTTGTTCCTAGGGTTGCAACAGGGTTGGGCTGGGCCAGGCTTTTGCAATCCCAAGATCAGCTCTATGTATTATAATCTAAGCTCATTCCAGCCCTAATCCTAATTCAGGGCCAATGATTATTGTCCCTAACCCTAAACCCTACAGGGTCAAGCCAAGTCCATTCTTGGCCCTAATTGGCCTAATCCTTGGCCCTATACTTGGCCCTAGCACATCCATGTTCCTAATTCATTGAGATCAAAATCAAGGTCAAAATTAGGGTCAACACCAAGCCTAGGGTCAAGGCAAAAAATCAGAGACGGGTTGGGAGGCCAAAGAGTAATCCTAGGCCCGCTCTTGGCCTTAGTTAGGGCCAGAAAAATCTTGAGCCCAAGCCTATTTAGGCTCAGGGCAAAACTTGCATCCCTAGAGCTTGTTCCCTCAAATTAAATGAGTTAGGTTGAAGAAAACCAACTCTATGTCTAATTTGCATTACAAGAACATCAAATAATGGAAAGCAAACTATAATTAACATATAACACTAAAAAAAATCTTTTGAATTGAATTGAACTAAATTGTGTTTTTCACGTTTTAAACTGTGGAGAACACTTTGTTTATAACCATATTACAATTGTGCTACAAGCGGACTCTTTTTCGGCTGCAGGAGAGTTTTAGTGTGTTTATTCATAACAAACTTTACTTTCCTATCTGATTTGAACTCAACTGGTTAGGGAAAAAAGTATATATATATATATATATATATATATATATATATATTTGAACTCAACTCAAATTGTAGATATCCTGATGAAACAGAATCTCTGCTGCTCTGTTATAAGTATGCATTGCTAGTACCAGTTTCTCTCTGTTCTGTATAGGTTCTTCTTCTTCTTGTCCAGTTTGTTTTTGTACAGCAGTGAATAATCTTGATGGAGCCCAGAGGAAATGATGGTGGACGGACGAGAGCCCGTGTGAAGAAATTGTTGAAGGCGTTGGCTAAGAATGTGAGAGTGAAGTTGGATTTTAATGTGAACAGAAGTTATGCCATGAATTCGGATAATGAGGAGGAACTGCGTCAGATCTGCAGCTTGATTGATTCGGACAATTACGAAAGCCCTTGGACCTGGAGTTTGATTCTTCAACAGTTCAACGAACCCTCCTTTTGGTTTCAACTTGCGGTTGTTGTTGTTACCGTCCTTCTTGCTCTGTTATGTCCGTGTGAAACATGGAGGATTGGATTTGCAGTTTTGGCTGCTCTGATGTTCTTGATATTGATTTCATACGTTATCACTCAAGTCTGGGAGGAGCGATGCGCCGAGCAAGCACTGCTAGAACATCCCTTCAGGCAAACCGCCGTGATTCTTGATCATGAAGAAGAAGAAGAACCTGCTAATTAAAGATTATTCCATTATCAAGTTCAAGTTCAAGCTTGGGTGTCTTTCAATTTTGTTTTTTTTTTCTCTCTTTTGGGTACAGTTTATTATGTTTATGTGTTACAGTAACTTCTTGTCAAAATTTTTTTTTTTTTGAGGTAGAAGAAGCAATTTTCGTGCTTTACTCAATCAAAACCTTAGTATTTTGGAGATTATCTTATGTAATTTTGATTACTTTAATTTTCACACTCTAATTCGTGAGTGGGAGATATATTAATATTATTTGAATTATAACTTGTTTACAATGAAACTCTATAACTTTTTGATACTTTAATTATAATTCAAATTCTTTGTGATCGGTTGGAGATAAGATCAATTGAAAATAGAGTTAATTATAGTGGATTTAATTTGAATCTGAATTTAAAATATCACTAAAACTCTTGGTGATCGGTTGGCGATAAGATCAATTGAAGATAGAGTTAATTATAGTGGATTTAATTTGAATTTGAATTTAAATTAATAGACTAAGTTTGTAAAGTTTACTTAGATTACTCCACGTGAATCTACAAATTTCATCATTTTTTATATTTATAGTGGAATCCAAAAGAATGACTTAATTTACGTTTTTAGGCAAAAAAGTAAAATCCCTGAATTTCATGAATTCATAGAGGTTTTACAACCAAACATGTATAAATCTTCAATTCATGAATTCAAGGATTTGAAATCTCTGGATTTAGATAACGAAACAGGGTCTTATACACGAAGCAATCTCTATCAAAGCTATTGTGAATAAATGCATGAACATGGATTCCTTGTCAATTTGGCATTATGATGTTTAACTGTGATGTGTAAAACGTATTTGGGCGGCTAGGTATCCAAGGATAACTTGCTGTACTTTGTATTTCTATCTACTCTCAATTGGATTTTCAATGTCATGGTGAAAACCTGTTATTACATGTGGGAGAATAAAGAATCAGGTTGTGTTCTCTAAACTCAAACCCAATCTTATTAATTGTTATCCTCTTTTGGTTTTGTCATGTTACACAACCCCTGGAATATGCCATCAAATTCCTTGGAACCCTAAGTGCACGTTTGGAAATGGATTTTTTTAGAATGATGTTCTTTGCGAGAATTATTTTCTAGTATTATTATCAAAGAACACTTGAACAATGGGGATTAAAAAAAATAAATAAAAAAATAAAAATAAAAATAAAATTCTTATAAAGACAAGAAAAAGTTAAAAATTGCCCGTGAATGAAGTTTTAGTTGTGGAGAATTATTTATTTTGAATTGTTTTTCACGCTTTAAACTGTGGAGAGCAATTTGTTTATAACTGTGATACAATTGTGCTACAAGCGGTGGACTCTTTTTCAGCTGCAAAAAAGTTTTAGTGTGTTTATTCATAACAAAGTCTACTTTCTTATCTAATTTTTCAGCTGCAGAAAAGTTTTAGTGTGTTTATTCATAACAAAGTCTACTTTCTTATCTAATTGAAATACGTCCCTCATATTTGAACTTGAGAGGTGAATATACATGGGCCAATACAGGCTAAAATTGTGGGAGAAAAATTTTGAAAAATCATGAAAGAAAAAAGATAGATTCGAAGTCTATTAAATAAAAATTGGTTAAACATTCAATTTATCATAAATTAATTAAAAAAAAATCAATGATTATGATTAGATCTGATAACATCAATGGCTGAATTATTACGATATTTAAATTTCTATTAGTAGAAGAGAAAGAAAGAACAAATAAATAAAATTATACTTTATGAAAAGAATATTAGAAAAATCGTGAGTGTGAGAGAAAAAGGGGAATAATTTGAAAAAGAGAGAGTGAATACCTGATAACTGTGGAAATATTTTGTCTACTAACTATTCAAATATTTTTGGAGGGGACAAATAGTATAGAAGTATTTGAAACATAAACCAATAAAAGAAGAGATTCATGAGAGAATAAATAAGAATAAAAATATGAAAGAATATAGGAAGAAATTCATGGATCATAAGTTAGTTTTTTTTTTTTTTTTTAATTTTTGGAGGGGGCAAGTAGTATAGTGGTATTTGATACGTAAAGTGGGAGAAATAAGGAAAAAATATAGGGATTTTTAAAATTTCAAAAAATCAATCTTGATGAAACCTAATCTCTGCTGCTGCTGCTCTGTTATAAATTAAGTACGCATTGCTATCTAGTTTCTCCTCTAATAGGTTTGGTTCTTCTTTAGGGTTTGTTGCTTCTTCTTGTCGAATTTGAATTTGTTTTTTAACAGCAGTAGTTAATAGTCTTGATGGAGCCAAAAGTGAAAGGGAATGATGGTGGATGGACGATAATCTCGATGGAGGAGCCAAAAGGGAACGATGGTGGTGGTGGATGGACGAGAGCCCGTGTGAAGAAATTGTTGAATGCGTTGGCTAAGAATGTGAGAGTGAAATTGGAATTCAAGGTGAAAAGAAGTTATGCGAGTATGAATTCGGATAATGAGGAGGAACTGCGTCAGATCTGCAAGTTGATTAATTCGAATTCGGACAATTACGAAAGCCCTCCGACTTGGAGTTTGATTCATCATCAGTTCAAAGACGCCTACCTTTGGTTTCCACTTGCGGTTGCTGTTGTTGCCGGCGTTCTTGCTCTGTTATCTCCGTATGAAATATGGAGTATTGGATTTACGTTTTTGGTTCATCTGTTGTTCATTTTCTCGATTTCATACGTTATCGCTAATGTCTGGGAGATGCGATGCGCCGAGAAAGCACTGCTAGAAACTCGGTTCAGGCAAGCCGCTGCGGTCATTCCTGATCATGAAGAAGAAGAAGAAGAAGAAGAACCTCCTAAGTAAGGATTATTCCATTAACGCAGTCTCAAGCTTTGGTGTCTTTCAGTTTTGTTATTTTCCCCCTCTCCATACAGTTTTTATTTTTGTGTCTCAAATTTGAGGTAGAAGAACCAATTTCCGTGCTTTAATTTACTCAATCAAATCCTTAGTTTCATTATTATTTTGGAGGTAATTACTCTTTTACGGTAGTGCCTTAAGTTAGAATTTTGTTTGACGGATAATTTTTTCACACTCTAATTCGTGGAAATATATATTAATATTATTTGAATTATATTTTGAATATGATCCTGCCCCGTTGATTTGAATTTAGAGATTTTTCCTTAATTGTTTGTTAGCCTCAAATCTATCGGAGAAGTTTGTAGAGTTCTATCAAACTACTCCGTTTTGGTCCTGAATTTCATGAATTCATAGAGGTTTTACAACTAAACATGTATAAGTCTCCAATTCATGAATTTAAAGATTTGAAATCTCTGGATTCAGCTAACAAAACTTATATATGAACTAATCTCCTATTGTAAATAAATGCATGAACATGGATTACTGTCAATTAATTTGGCATTATGATGTTTAACTGTGATGGTTAAAACGTATTTGAGCTGTTAGGTCACTGTATCTCCGAATTTAAATAACTTGCTGCACTTGTGTATCTCACTTTGTATTTCTATCTATTCTCAATTGGATTTTTAGTGTCATGGTGAAAACCTGTTATTACATGATGGAGAATAAAGAATCAAGTTGTGTGTGTTCTCTAAACTCAACCCCAATCTTATCAATTGTTGTCCTCTTTTGGTTTTGTCACGCCCAATCTTATCAATCTAAAACTGTTCCAAAAACAATTTATGTTGTTTTTATTTTAACAAACAAAAAGATCAATCAAACAACTGGGGGGGAAAGAAAAGTGCATTTGAATAGAAGTTTGAGTTAATATCCATTTAGTTTTTGTTTTTAAGGACGATGAAGATAGTCAACATTGTTTTACAAAATGTCTTCTTAGACAAGAAAATTAGACCGTATAATTTCCTAAAAACTAAAGAACAATCCATTTTACCAAATATTTTTTAGCGCCAAAAACTGTTCCAAAACTTTTGTTGTTTTTTTTGAGACAAAAAGTCAATCCCCTTTTTGTTTTATTTCAAAGTGTTTTTTCAAACATGAATTGGAAATTTTGAAAACTTCTACTTTTAGAAACAGTTTTTTTGCAACAATTATTTCTCAAATCAAAAGTTGGGTTGGGATATGTTTAGATAGAATCATTTATAGTGAGTACTCATGAGATTTTTTATATTCTAAACGTAAGAATCTCGCTAAAACCCAATTAATGCTATGTTCGCTTCTAAAAGCAAGTTTTATCGAGCCCAGGTCCTCTCCATCCAACCTACCTAGCTAGCTATTTCTTCTTTATCTTTATGGGGTTTATTATTAATGAAGGAATTTTAAATTGAAATTTTCCAATCATTATTTATAACAAAACTCTATAAATAAATTAATTAATGGAAACATACCATAACAAACTCTTATCTGCCACTAATCTTGTAATTTCTTTATTATTGTATTTATAATATGTTAGAGTTTATTTATTTAAATAAATAAAAGTAAAGATTTGAACTTCTCATTATTATGATGTGGCCCAAATATTATTGGTAATTTACAACTCAGTTCAAGGTGGTTTACGTGGAGGTGTTTGATGCCTACAGGGCTCATCTAAACCTATATTATGAGGAAAAAATATTACGGTAGTTTTCTATAAACTCTGGTCCTCGGTTTTGTTAGCAAGAAAAAGAAATTTCCTGTCTCTCCATCATTCGCTTGGTAAGAATAAACTGGAAGAACTTGCTTTCTTCAATATCGAAGATGACAACCTTCTCGGAGAGAAACTCGCAAAAGACTTTTAGAAACAAGTTTAACATGTTTTCTGCATGATTGAACTAAGAACATGACTAGTTAGGTTTTTGATTTCAATATTAAGTAAATTGATTACTCTGCTAATAGTTCTTACATTATATTCTTTCATTTGTTCCAAAAAAAAAACACACACACACACAACCCTTCATGGATTATTGTCTAATGAGTCTCTACCAAATTTTATGTTAAAATTTCAAAAACCCTAGCAGTCAATCTGACCCAACCCATTTCTTATTGGTTTGGTTTGGTTTTGATTTGGAATGTAACAAAACTTAGTCCTAAATCAGATCATTCAAATCAGAACTAATAATGAAATTTGAAAACCGGATTTAAATAGATACACAAACTGAATCGATATAAAGTTATAAACCCGGAAATCATTAAAAGAAAATAAGACATTTTTGTAAATGATCTTACGCGCCCTTATGGATTTAGGAGTGTGATCGGCCCAGGTTGGAATGGGCTGGGCTGGACCCAGGCTAACTTGGGCCATGACCCATTAATTAGTTGAACCCAAAGCCAAACCCAGGCCCAACTTTACTGGGTCCAACCCAAACCTCGTAAGAATCCCGAGTAAAAATTTGTGTTGTTTCTAGGGCTGCAACAGGGTCGGGTTGGAACGGGCTTTTGCAATCCCAAGTATAGTCTTATGTATTCTAATCTAAGCCCATTCCAGTCATGACCTTAATTTAGGGCCAACGATTATTGTTCCTGACCCTAAGCACCCACTTTGATTGGCCCTGTCCCTAATCCTTATTGACTTATCATTGGCCCTAGCCCTGATTGGCCTTATACTTTGCCCAATCTCTAGCCTTGATTGGCCTATCCTTGTCCATGTTTTTAATTTATTAATATCAAACATCAGGTCAAATTAGGGCCAAAATCAAGGTTAGAGTTAGGGCAAAAAATCAGGAATGGGTCGGAGAGGGCCGATGGGCCATAAAGTAAACTCAGTCCTCCCTTGGCCCTAGTCGGGGCTATAATATTTTGGCCCTAACCCGCCCTAAGGGCCAAATAACATATAACACTAGAAAACTCTTTTGTATTGAATTGAATTAAATTGTTTTTCACGCTTTAAACTGTGGAGAGCATTTTGTTTTATAAGTGTACTATAAATATGCTACAAGCGGACTCTTTTTCATTTGCAAAAGAGTTATAGTTTTTCTATTCATAACAAACTCTACTTTCCCATCTGATTGAAATACTATTAAGAACTAGCTAAAAGAGTTATAGTGTCTCTATTCATAACAAACTCTACTTTCCTATCTAATTGAAATACTGTTAAGAGCTAGCTAACTAAGCACATCAGCAAAACAAAATGAACAGGGTATAGAAAAAAAGTATTGAACAACTTAAAAAATGCTGCTTATGATCAGGTTTAAATAAATCAAAACCACAACCAACAAATCCACTGTTAGGATCCCACGATTACTATATAACAGAGTGAAATTCTGTTCCTAAAAATTAGCAACCACTTGGACTTAATCATCTTGGACTCATCTACTTGCCTCAATCCTAAATACTCGGTCAAGCAAACAAGCAGCAAACAGAAAAACTACTTTAATTCCAACAATTACATCTCTCAAATTGTAGATATCCTGATGAAACCGAATTTCTGCTGCTCTGTTAAAAATTAAATATGCATTAATTTCTCTAATAGGTTTTTTTTTTTTGGCTTTGTTGCTCTTCTTCTTGTCGAGTTTGTTTTTTCACAGCAGCAGCGAATAATTTGATGGAGACAAGAGAGAATGATGGTGGATTGACGACAGCCCATGTCAGGAAATTGTTGAGGGGGTTCAGGGGTTGGCTAGGAATGTCAAAATGGAATGCCAAATCCCTTCGACATGGATTTGATTCTTCAACAGTTCAACGATGCCTTTCTTAGGATTCTACTTGGGCTTTTTGTTGTTTCTGTCTTTGTTGCTGGGTTCTATCGGTATGAAATATGGAGCATTTCAAATCTATCTTTTTTTTATTTTTTATAATTTTTTTCACAATTTCTTTTTCACTTTTTTTCTTTCATGATTTTTTAAAGTTTTTCTCACATAATTTTATTTCCTACTTTATTTTAATATATTTTTTATAATTTACTTATAATTGTGTTATTTATATTTTAGTCCTCCTATTAATTTACCTAATTTTTGACTGTAGTCCTATGTCAAAATATAATAAAAGATTCTGAAATGGGACCCAAAGTGGGTTCCAATGTATATTCGGCCTCAATGTTCAATCTTAGCTCTCCCCCTGATTCTCTCCCTTTTAGGTACAGCTTTTATGTTTATGCCTTTGATGTAATAATCTTCTGGGAGTGCAAAGGTTTTTTTTTTTTTTTTTTTTTCTTTTTCTTTTTTGAGGTATAAGAAGCAGTTTTAATGCTTTACTGAATCAAAACCTTAGTTTGTTAATTTTTTTTCTTTTTTTTCTTCAAATTTACTATCAAACTAGGGTTCGTTGCCATACTTTATCTGGGTTAAATTAGCGTTCATTTCAAGTAAACGACTCTCTAGCACAAAAACAAAACTTATAAAGATTGAATTGGACGGATTCTAAAACATTATTTAGAATTTAGGAAAATTCTACTCTAAGAAACAGTTTTGGGTCAATAACTATTTATCGAATAAAAAGTTGGGTGTGAGTTACGTTGTTTAGATAGAATAGTTTATAAAGGAGTAGTCAAGAGATTTGACATTATAAACATAAGGATTAAGAACTGTGCTAAAACCCAACTAAGATTATAATTATTATTATTATTTTTTATCAATTTTCATTCTCTATTATACATATTTAAAAGAAAAAAGTACAAGAATTCATTATTGGTTAAGAATGAAAAATAGTTTGGTGACATTTTTTGGTAATAAATTATGGAATGAAAATTAAGTTTGGTATGTTTGCTTTTAAGCAAGAGTCGTTCTCATGTTATGGTTTGAGAGAGGTTGAAAGTGAGAAGTGAAAAAAAGAGGAAAAAAATAAAACTTTTATAAAAGAATGTATATTGACTATTTTAGGCACATCTTAATTTTAAATTTTCAAGTAAATGAAGAGTATCACCCATAATTTTTTTCTATTATGGATTTTGAAAGTTTTTTTTTTAATTTTAAATAAAAATAAAATTAATAATAGATATTAGCAACTAAAATAATAAAAAAAATCTCACAAAATGATAATTGATAGCAAAATGTTCACTTTTAAAAGCAAGTTTTATCCAGTCTTCTCTACCCAACCTAGCTAGTTCTTCATTGTCTTTAGGAGGGTTATTATTGATGAAGGAATTTTAAATTCAAAATTTCCAATCAGTATTCATAATAAACTCTATAAATAAATAAATTAATTAATGGAAACAGACCACAACTCCACTGAAATACGTCTCTCTCTCTCTCTCATGTTTGAACTCAACTCATTCAAATTGTAGATCTTCTGATAAAATCGAATCTCTGCTCTATTATAAGTTATTACTTATAAGCACACATTGCTATCTGAGGTGATTTATGTACACTTGTCACTCATCGGATGGTCAATTTCTGCATAGGGAGAAGATAAAAAAACCTTCCACGGTCCCACCTCTGCCCCACACAGACTTAAGCTTGGACACAATTAATTAATCAACGTGGTGGGGTCCACGCATACTCCTTACATTTTATATATATATAGATATATATAGTTATTTATTATTTATATCTCCTGCCTTTCTTTCTCTCTGTCTTGTCGAGGAGGAGGCGAAGTAGAATTTGGTGGTGTCCAATACTTTGATTCTGCCTAGACCTCAGTTTCTCTCTCGCGCTCGCTCGCTCGCTGAAGGTTGAAGCAGTTGATAGATATGCAGATCTTCGTTAAAACTCTCACCGGAAAGACTATTACTCTCGAAGTCGAGAGCAGTGATACCATTGACAATGTTAAGGCCAAAATTCAGGTTCGCTTCTTTTCTTTTCTTTTCTTTGCTTCTATTCTATAATTTTATCCTTCAAATCATTCACTTTTGATACAAAGATTTCGGCTTCTGATTTCTTCACTGTTCTTCGAATTCGTCAGATTTTCTTTTATTAATCTTGCTTTTAGGGCTTATTAAGGAGTTCTTTATATTCGAAATACTTCTCTGAAGTTGGGGTTGGGGTTGGGGTTGGGGTTGGGGTTGGGGTTCGGGTAGGGTTAGGGAAGCTATGTTGGTTATTAAATCCCTCATAGAGGGATTCTTTCTGTGCTTGTGGTTCAGTATTGAGTTTTTTTTTTCTTCTTCTCTCTCTTGTGTTTTAAATTTGCGGTGTTTGATTGTCAATTTCTCCAGTCATCTATTCTTATTTGTTATTGTCAGATTGGATTTGGTGTTTTGGCGTATGGTTTCGATATTTGGTTATCCCCTATATCTTTTGGGAATTTTGGATTTCGGAATTTGTGTTGTTTGTTTGATCGTCGTATCGTGTTTGACATTTCTATCATAGAATGTGTTATTACTTTTGACAAGCACTCCAAAACCTTTCTTCGAATAAAAAAGGTTTATTTGCGGTTTGCAGAACCTATCCTAATCGTGAGTAAGGTAGTGGATTTGGGAGAGCAGCGGCAGGATTGTAGATAAAGAGTAATAAGAAAATTTGGACAATCAAAGTGACAACAAAACTGAAGTGCACAGTTTGATCGAGCTTTCAATTGAAGAATTGAAAAAAAAAGCCTAATTTTCAGTTGTGAAACCCTACATTAGATTCCCATCTAAGAGGCGTCATTTGCTAATGATCATTGGAAAATTGTAACTGTTGATCATTGCCCCCTCAAAGTTGATACGTGGATGCCTATTAATTTTTCTTAATTCTCCAATTCCTGGAAAAGTCTTTTGCATCCCCAGGGGAATCATTGTAATGTCTTTTAGTTTATTTTAGAAGTTGATTTGGTTTCCCAGTTATTCATGGTTTCTCTTTATGCGTGGTGTAACTTCCTCATTGTTCAAAAGCTTGAGAAAGATGACTAAAGTTGATTTTGTTTATGGGCTTATTTGTTAGTAAACATATATGCCTTCTACACTCTGCTTCTCTCCCCACCCTCACACCACCCCCCCCCCCAAAAAAAAAAAAAAAGAAGCATTTTTTTCTTATGTGATTTTATTTCCTCCCCTCTTCTTCTTCCTTCACTGGCCCTTCACCTCATCCCCGCACCTATTTACATCTTACATGCAGACATTAATTGATGGACTCTCTCATTACAATTTTAAAATTTGCATGACATCAAGAGGGGAAAAAAATAAAGTGAATTATGTCCTTGATGGAAAAAAAATAAAGTGAATTATGTTCTATTTTTTATACAACAAATCCCTCAATTCTCTTCTTAAAGAAAGGAAAGAAGGAGAAAACAGGCTAGGTTTATGTGGGGGCATGCTTATCTCTGTCTCAACCTTTTGCCTCTCAATATTGTTGTTGGTGATATTCTCCTGCCTGAAAAATAATGCAAACTTGTAGACCTACCTAATTTTGATACCCAAATTCATGTCTTTATATATGACGCTACACTAATACACCTATCGTATTGTTGGCAGCAAACCTTTTATGGTTATGATCTAAGCTGACATCAGTTGTTTAGAACATAGCATAAAGCACTTTTCAGTTCTTCTTACTAATTAAGGTTAATAAACGGTTTTTCAGGATAAGGAGGGTATTCCACCTGATCAGCAACGACTGATATTTGCCGGGAAACAACTGGAAGATGGTCGGACTCTCGCAGATTACAACATCCAGAAAGAATCAACACTTCACTTGGTTTTGAGGCTTAGAGGTGGAACCATGATCAAGGTGAAGACCCTTACCGGGAAGGAAATTGAGATTGATATTGAACCAACTGATACCATTGAACGAATTAAGGAGAGAGTTGAGGAGAAAGAAGGGATTCCCCCGGTGCAACAAAGGTATGCTCTCTTTTTCTCTCTCTCTCTCTTACAAGATGGTATGCCATCCTTATAAGATTACTGTCCATCCTAATATCTCAGAAAACTCAAATTATATGACTTGCTCTAGGGTTACCTGCTCCTGAACTAACCTATACTCTCCTCGTGCATTATATATGATTCATTTTTTTAGTTGAAAACCTTTTACTTTAAGTTAACCATCCTATCTTAGGGCAACACTCATTTAGGCCTCTGTGGCTCTCACCTTACGGTGTGACCAATGTAGCATACTAGCCTGAACTTGGACATTTCAACCCCAAGTCAAACCTAATCCAAGGGACGTTTAGTTCTCTGAAGATCAGAAGTCAATTCTGTCTGGTCGGTTTGCTTGTGGTCAAGAGCTGACAGAATTTTCATTTATTGCTGCTCTTCTTTTGAAATGTCCTTTTGTTATCTTTTGTAACTTCTTTTGGTTGAAGACACCTGATGGAGAGTAAAGGACTTAATTTAGTAATTGCTGAAATTTTTTGCCTGTGTTTATTCATTTATCTGCATGCCCCTTTAATTATTGGTACTATTTGTGAATTGCTTGTGCATTGAAACTAATGAATTATCCTGTCAAGAAGTTTCCATCGGAATGCACAGAAAATTTTAAATACATTTACATAAACTCTTCAATATGCAAAATTTCATATGGAGTAGTGACTAGTGAGTATAACTGCAATGATGATGATTGTGAATTGAGCTCTTTTTTATGGGTGAACTGCCAATCTCAGTTGTGTTGTATCTTAATGATTAACCGCTGACTACATTTAAGGGGATTTTTGGGATTTTGACCCCTCGTCTGTAAAAGCTTTGGTAGATTGGTGTTGAGCCTGGGGTATTGATGCCCTTTTTGCCTTTATATGTGTCGAAAGTCTCCATGAGTAACCGAGGGAAAGATTAAAGAAGACTATGAGTAGAATGCAGTTAAACCCTGGGTAAAGATTATAGGCTTGTTTTGGCCAGAGTTTAGCAGGATAGCGCTGTTGCTAGGCCCTAACTGAGTGTTAGTCTGTTTTGAGCCACATGGATGACTGATGTGGGGAATCTGGCATTAGCATGTTTGGTGGTTGTTAATTTATTACATGTTTCTCCTTATATCTCTTTGAAAAGCTCCTTTCAGGACACAGGAAAGCCTAAGGATGGGGGCCTAACTGTGCTTTAAAATTCTGTGCTAGATTATCTGCCATGGGGCTCTTTCTGTTGCAGTTCATTAAGGCCTAGTCAAAACTGTTCCATTGCACTTATCATGGTCCATGACGTGATTTTGTTCTCTATCACCTTTGATTGCAGGCTCATCTATGCTGGAAAGCAGCTTGCAGACGATAAAACTGCCAAGGACTACAACATGGAGGGTGGTTCTGTTCTTCATCTCGTGCTTGCTCTTAGAGGCGGGTCTCTCTGATTCTTTTTCTCTTACATGATGTCCAAACTATCTGATCCTAATTTAAATCATGTGCATTGATTTGATTTGGGCATGTAGATCTTATATCTTGTGTAAAAACACCTAGATATCTTGAATGAGTTCAGAGTAATAGATTTTCTTTGATTGTTATACACTTTCAGTGGCACACAAGTTAATAAATTCGCTTTCCTTTTGAGTTGGAGACGTAGTGTGATATCCAACCCAGGTGCTGCATGGTGAGTGTTTTTCATAGATTTGTGAATTTTAATTCGCCAGGTCTTTTGTAACATGCGACTTTGTATCCTTGCTTCCCAAGATTCCTGAAACAGAACGAGGATTAATATTTTAAATAGTTCGAGAATTCTCTTAGAATATCGTTGGATAAACTGGGGTCAAAGATCAGTATATAGAATGACTTTTTTGTTAATTATATCATGCACACAATGTTCTTAAAGATTACCCTAATGCCCGAAAATCGTGGTTCACTTTTTGTTTTTATCATTGAGAGTTCCTATTTCATTCTGTTATTGTCTACCCCCTTCAAGAGTAGGTGTGCTTCAGGGTGGAATTTTATCGAGTCAGAAATGGACCATTCATTTTCTTATAGATGTATGACATGTGTCCAACTATTACATCAAATGGTCAAATTACGACCAAAATCAGGGCTAAGGTCAGGGGAAAAATCAGGGATGGTCCATAAAGTAAACTCAACCCGCCCTTGGCCCTAGTCAATGCTAGAATATTTTGGCCCTAACCCGCCTTGAAAGCCAAAATCTTAAGCCCAAGACCTATTCGGGCTCAGAGTGGGTGGGAAGGGCCAAACTTGCACCCCTAATTCTTGTTCACTCAATTGAATGAGTTAGGGTGAAGAAAACCAACTCAATCTAATTGCATTACAAGAACGGCAAATAATGGAAAGCAAACTATAATTAACATATAACACTGGAAAACTCTTTTGTATTGAATTGAATTAAATTGTTTTTCACGCTTTAAACTGTGGAGAGCATTTTGTTTATAGGTGTACTACACTTGTGTTACAAGCGGACTCTTTTTCAACTACAGAAGAGTTTTAGGGTCTGTTTGGTTTAATGAATCAAGATATTTAAAATCTCTAGATTCACAAATGGGAGATTTATACCTGTTTGGTTGTATGAATCCCTAGATTCATGAAATCTAGAGATTCATTTTTTTACATTAAAAACGTGAATTTGTAGATTTATGGGTATGCGGTGAAATCTTAGGATTTCACCCCTACTATAAAAACATTAAATATTTGAACTATGACTCCATAAGTGTTTTTTTAGAATGATTCTATAGATTTCATTACAAAGATTATAACAAAACCGTTAATTTTATGAACCATGACTCCATAGATTTAAAATCTCTAGATTTTTGAAATCTTCAAACTCAAGTAATCAAACAGGCCTTTAGTATGTTTATTCATAACAAACTCTACTTTCCTATGTGATTGAAATACTGTTAAGAAATCTGTTAAGAGCTAGTTAACTTAGCACAACAACAAAACAAAATGAACAGAGTATAGGAAGCAAAAACAGAGTATTGAACAACACAAAATGGTGCTTACTTTATTGAATACGATCAGATTTAAATAAGCCAAAACCACAACCAACAAACCTACTGTTAGGAACCCACGATTACTAAATAACAGAATGAATTTCTGTTCTTAAAAAACAGCAACTACTTGGACTCATCTACTTCGCCACAATCCTAAATACTCGATCAAGCAAACAAACAGTAAACAAAAAAACTATTTTGATTCCAACAAATACGTCTCTCAAATTGTAGATATCTGATGAAACCGAATCTCTGCCGCTCTGTTAAAAATTAAGTACGCATGAATTTCTCTAATAGGTTCTTCTTTTGACTTTGTTGCTTCTTCTTCTTCTTGTGGAGTTTGTTTTTCACAGCAGCGAATGATCTTGATGGAGTCAAGAGGGAATGATGGTAGATGGACGAGAGCCCGTGTCAAGAAATTGTTGAAGGCTTTGGATAAGAATGTGAGAGTGAAGTGGGAATTTAAACTGAAAAGAAGTTATGCCATGATGGATTCAGATCTGTAGCTTGATTGATTCCGACAATTACGAAAGCCCTTCGACCTGGAGTTTGATTCTTCAACAGTTCATCGCGCTTCTTGTTGTTGCAATCGTTGTTGCTCGGTTATGTCTGTATGGAACTAGGAGGATTGGACTTGAGGTTTTGGCTGGTCTGACGTTCTTGATTCTAATTTCATACGTTGTCAATCAAGTCCAGGAGGAGCGACACGCCTTGAAAGCACTGCTAGAAAATCAGTTCAGGAAAGTGAACGGTGATCATGAAGAAGAAGAAGAACCTGCTAATTAAGGATTATTCCATTAACGTTGAACTCAAGCAGTCAAGCTCAAGCTCAAGCTTTGGTGTCTTTCAATTTTGTTTTTTTTTCCTCCCTTTTCGGGTACAGTTTTTATTTTTATGTTGTACGTAACTTTCTTGTCACTTTTTTTTATTCTTCTTCTTTTTCTTTTGGAGGTAGAACTTAGTAGAACAATTTTCGTGCTTTACTCAATCAAAACCTTAATTTGATATTTTTTGTGGTAATTACTCTTTTAGGGTAGGGTAGTGCCTGTTTGGTTAAGTTAGAATTTTATTTAAGAGATAATTATTTTACCTTATAATTCTTATATTAATATTATTTAAATTATAACTTACTTACAATGAAACTCTATAACTTGTTGATATTTTAATTATAATTCAAACTCTTCGTGATCAGTTGAAGATAAAATCAATTGAAGATAAAATTAGTTAAGGTGTATTTGAATTTGAATTTATAGACTATCCTTAATTGTTTTGTTAGCCTCAAATCTATCCAAGTTTGTAGTGTTCCGTTAGATTACTCCACGTGAATCCACAAATTTATTAATTTTATATTTATAGTGGAATCCATAAGAATGACTTAATTCATGTTTTTAGGAAAAAAAAAGTAAAATCCTTCAATTTCATGAATTCATAGAGGTTTTACAACCAAACATGTATAAATCTCCATTCATGAATTCGAGGATTGGAAATGTCTGGATTCAGATAACGAAACAGGGTCTTATACGCGAAGCAATCTCTGTTAAAGCTATTGTGATAAATGCATGAACATGGATTCCCTGTCAATTTGGCATTATGATGTTTAACTTTGATGGGTAAAACGTATTTGGGCTGCCAGGTCTTCGAATCTAGATAACTTGCTGTACTTTGTGCATCTCATTTTGTATTTCTATTTACTCACAATTGGATTTTCATGTTGGGTTTTGTGGGCTTAACTAACGCTGATCCCTTTATCTGGCCTATATTCCTTCAGAGGTATTATTGACATTTACTATTATAGGAGTGGTTAAAGGTTATGGATTTATATTATAAATAATTTCTTGGTTTTACTATTTCACATGATACGTTTGGGTTTGAGGTTGTTTTCTCATACATTCAAACCAAGCATTCCAAGGAGATCAAAAAGAGGATCTATAACAAGAACGCACTACATGTATTTATTTCTACGCTTCGGTGATTATATTCAAACTATGATTTAAACATTATAAGAACAATATAGGTCCTGGTGGATCCAACATTTTAATGTCATTGTGAAACCCTGTTATTACATGTTGGAGAATAAAGAATTAGGTTGTGTTCTCTAAACTCAAACCCAATCCTATCAATTGTTATCCTCTTTTGGTTTTGTCATGTTACACAACCCCTGGAAAATGCCATCAAATTCCTTGGAGCCCTAAGTGCACGTTTGGTAATGGATTTTTTTAGAATGATGTTCTTTGCGAGAATTATTTTTTATTGTTTTTATCAAAGAACAGTGGTACGAGCATAATTTTGATCGTGTGATAAAATTTGTACTCAGAACACTTGAGCAATGGAGATTTAAAAATAAAATAAAATTTTATGAACGCAAGAAAAAGTTAAAAGTTGCATGTGAATGAAGTTTGAGTCAAATGTACATCTAATTTTTATTTGGGATAATTACTATTGCCCCCCTTATTATAGCTTTATTACTAAAATAATCCTACTCTTTATGAAATTACTGTTGCCCCCCTCAATTCTAACAGTGTTAAGCAACCATTAAGGTTGAATGTTTAATGTCTATTTTACCCTTTTATAATTAAAAATGCCAAATAAAATATTATCCTCATTTAGAAAAAAAATCATATGAAATAATTTTACATGTGTATTTTTATCATCTTGAATTGAAAAAAAAGGCACCCTATTGGGTAGTAGGACTTCTTAAAATAACTAACATCAAATTAGACAATAAATAAATAATAATCCATTAGAAGTAGAAACTTCTTAAATTGATAACACTAAACTAGAAAGTAAATAAAAAAATTTAAAATAACACAAAAAATTAGGAATTACTATTTTTTTTATTACCAAATTGAAAAGTAGATATCGAAATTTGAAAATGAGTATCCCTTGATTTTCTCTCTTTTTTTAGACTAGGAAAGAAGATTGTTTAATTAGGTTTAAGTTTTTCCTAATTACTCAGGATAGTAATATAATTTAATGTAAAGTGTAAATAAATAATATAATAGACTATAGGGTTAATTTGGAATTTTTAAATAAATAAAATATGCCATATCATCATTTAAGTAATGGAGTATCCTATTTCGTGCTTTACTCAATCAAAAGATTCAAAACCTTAGTTTGTTTCTTTTTAAAACGATGTTCTTTGCTATAATTATTTTCTAGCTTTTTTATAAAGGACGGTGGTCCAAACATAATTTTGATCATATGGTAAAATTTGTACTCAGAATACTTGAGGCGATGGAGAATTAGAAGAAAAAAAAATTTCTTATGAAGGTAGAAAGGAGTTAGAAGTTGCATGTGAATGAAATTTGAATTGAATGTTCATCTTTGATGTAATTTTGACGTGCTTTTTATTTTTGAAAACAACGAAGAAAGTCAACATTGTTTTGTAAAAAGCCTTCTTAGACAAGAAAATTGAACCGGTTCATTTTCTAAAAACGAAAGAAAGACCCATTTTACCTAATGTTTTTTGGTGTTTTAAAAACACAAGAAGACCAAAAATTGTTCCTTGGTTGTTACCAATCATGCCCTAAGAATGCCATAGAATAAGCCCAAACTATTAAATCCCCCCAACTTTGAGCAAGATAAGTGGTTTTAAATAAGGACCCATTTTGTAATTCATCTGAAAAACTATTATGTTGGTTCTTACTTTGAGGAACAATAAGATCAATAAAAAACCATTGGATAGGATTGTTTTATTTCAAGGGATTTTTTAAACATTATTTAGAATTTAGAAAAATTCTACTTTAAGAAACAGTTTTGGTGCAAGAACTATTTCTCGAATAAAAAGTTGTGTGTGAGCTACATTTAGATAGAATGACCGTGCTAAATTCAACTAACACTTTTTTTTGTATCAATTTTTATTCTTTTTTTTTTTTTTTTTCGAAGGGGCTTTATTAAGCCAGGGGATGGAGATATTTAATATGCTTCAGAAAGAGTCGAACTCACACTAAAAGATGTTGGTTTCAACCGCTAGAATAGCTCTGCGTTGGCATCAATTTTCATTCTCTATTATGCCTATTTTAAAAAAAAGGTACAAGAATTCATTATTGGTCAAGAATGAAAAATAGTTTGGTGACATTTCTTGAGAATAAATTATGGAATGAAAATTAAGTTTGTATGTTTATTTTTAAGCAAGAGTAATTCTTACGTTAGGGTTTGAGAGAGGCTAAGACTGAAAAAGTGAAAAAACAAAGAAAAAATATAATTTTTATAAAAGAATATGTATTAACTATTTTACCCAATCCTAACTATAAATTTTCAAGTGAACCTACATGTAAATGAGAAAAATAAAATTATCACCCATAATTTTTGTCTGTTATGAATTTTGAAAGTTTTTTTTTTAATTTTAAATAATAATAAAACCAATAATAAATATCAAACAATTTAAAATAATAAAAAAATTCTCATAAAATGATAATTGATAGCAAAATGTTCACTTCTAAAAGCAAGTTTTATCGAGTCTCCTCTACCCAACCTAGCTAGCAAGCTAGTTCTTCTTTATCTTTTGGAGGGTTATTATTAAAGAAGGAATTTTAAATTCAAAATTTCCAATCATTATTCATAATAAACTCTTTAAATAAATTAATTAATGGAAAAATACCACAACTCCTTCTTTTCTAGCTGATTGAAAATTTGAATACGTCTCTCTCTCATATTTGAACTCAACTCACTCAAATGGAGGTTCACCAAAAAAAATATTCGTTCAAATTGTAATATTCTGATAAAATTGAATTTTTTTTATTAGTTTTTTACTTGTAAGTCCCACAAGATTTGTGGTGGTAAAGTCGTCGGAGAGCACTTTTGCGGGGTGATGATCCGATTCTTGCTATTTGAGGTGATCATTGTACGCTTGTCACTCATCGGATGGTCAATTTCTGCATAGGGAGAAGATAAAAAACCTCCCACCTCTGCCCCCACACAGAGTCAGAGTTAGACTTGGACACAATTAATAAATCAACGTGGTGGGGTATATATATATATATATATATCTCCCGCCTTTCTTTCTCTGTCTTGTCGACGAGAATACTTTGATTCTGCTTAGATCTTAGTTTCTCTCTCTCGCGCTCGCTCGTTCGCTCGCTGGCTGAAGGTTGAAGCAGTTGATAGATATGCAGATCTTCGTTAAAACTCTCACTGGGAAGACTATTACTCTCGAAGTCGAGAGCAGTGATACCATTGACAATGTTAAGGCCAAAATTCAGGTTCGCTTTTTTTCTTTGCTTATATTCTATAATTTTATCCTCCAAATCTTTCACTTTAGGTACAAAGATTTAGGCTTCTAATTTCTTCATGTTCTTCCAATTGGTTAGATTTTCTTTTATTAATCTTGCTTTTAGGGCTTATTTAGGAGTTCTTTATATTCGAAATACTTCTCTCTGGAGTTGGGGTTGGGGTAGGGTTAGGGTTAGGGAAGCTGTGTTGGTTATTAAATCCCTCATAGAGGGATTCTTTCTGTGCTTGTGGTTCAGTATTGAGTTTTTTCTTCTTCTTCTCTTTCTTGTGTTTTAAATTTGCGGTGTCTGATTGTCAATTCTCCAGTCATCTATTCTTATTTGTTATTGTCAGATTGGATTTGGTGTTTTGGCGTATGGTTTCGATATCTGGGTATCCCCTATATCTTTGGGGATTTTGGATTTCGGAATTTGTGTTGTTTGTTTGATCGTCTTATCCTGTTTGACACTTCTATCATAGAAGATGTTATTACTTTTGACAAGCACTCGAAAACCTGTCTTCGCAGCACCCGGGGAATCAATGTAATGTCTTTTTAGTTTATTTTAGAAGTTGATTTGGTTTCCCAGTTATTCATGGTTCTCTTTATGCGTGGTATAACTCCCTCATTGTTCAAAAAGCTTGAGAAAGATGACTAGAGTTGATTATGTTTACGGGCTTATTTGTTAGTAAACAATTATGCCTTCTACACTCCGCTTCTCCCCACCCTCACACCCCCCTCCCTTCCAAAAAAAAAAAAAAAAGCCTTTTTTTCTTATGTGATTTTATTTCCTCCCCTCTTCTTCTTCCTTCACTGGCCCTTCACCTCATCCCCGCACCTATTTACATCTTACATGCAGACATTAATTGATGGACTCTCTCATTACAATTTTAAAAATTGCATGACATCAAGAGGGGAAAAAAATATAAAGTGAATTATGTTCTATTTTTTATACAAAAAATCCCTCAATTCTCTTCTTAAAGAAAGGAAAGAAAACAGGCTAGGTTTATGTGGGGGCATGCTTATCTGTGTCTCAACCTTTCGCTTCTCAATATTGTTGTTGGTGATATTCTCCTGCCTGAAAGATAATGCGAACTTGTAGACCTTCCTAATTTTGATGCCCAAATTCATGTCTTTATATATGACGCTACACTAATACACCTATCGTATTGTTGGCAGCAAACCTTTTATGGTTATGATCTAAGCTGACATCAGTTGTTTAGAACATAGCATAAAGCACTTTTCAGTTTTTCTTACTAATTAAGGTTAATAAACGGTTTTTCAGGATAAGGAGGGTATTCCACCTGATCAGCAACGACTGATATTTGCCGGGAAACAACTGGAAGATGGTCGGACTCTCGCAGATTACAACATCCAGAAAGAATCAACACTTCACTTGGTTTTGAGGCTTAGAGGTGGAACCATGATCAAAGTGAAGACCCTTACCGGGAAGGAAATTGAGATTGATATTGAACCAACTGATACCGTTGATCGAATTAAGGAGAGAGTTGAGGAGAAAGAAGGGATTCCCCCAGTGCAACAAAGGTATGCTCTCTTCTTCTCTCTCTCTTACAAGATGGTATGCCATCCTTTTAAGATTACTGTCCATCCTAATATCTCAGAAAACTCAAATTATATGACTTGCTCTAGGGTAACCTGCCCCTGAACTAACCTATACTCTCTTCCTCATACATTATATATAATTCATTTTTACAGTTTAAAACCTTTTACTTTGAGTCAACCATCGTCTTAGGGCAACACTCATTTAGGCCTCTGTGGCTCTCACCTTACGGTGTGACCAATGTAGCATATTAGCCTGAACTTGGACATTTCAACCCCAAGTCAAACCTAATCCAAGGGAAGTTTAGTTCTCTGAAGATCAGAAGTCGATTCTGTCTGGTCGGTTTGCTTGTGGTCAAGAGCTGACAGAATTTTCATTTATTGCTGCTCTTCTTTTGAAATGTCCTTTTGTTATCTTTTACAACTTCTTTTGGAAGTGTCTTGAAGACACCTGACGGAGAGTAAAGGACTTATTTAGTAATTGCTGAAATTTTTTGCCTGTGTTTATTCATTTATCTGCATGCCCCTTCGATTATTGGTACTATTTGTGAATTGCTTGTGCATTGAAACTAATGAATTATCCTGTCAAGAAGGTTCCATCTGAATGCACAGATAATTTTAAGTACATTTACATAAACTCTTCAATATGCAAATTTCATATTGAGTAGTGAGTATAACTACAATGATCATGATTGTGAATTGAGCTCTTTTTATGGGTGTACTGCCAATCTTAGTTGTGTTGTATCTTAATGATTAACCGCTGACTACATTTAAGGGGATTTCCGGGATTCTAACCCGTTGTCTGTAAAAGCTTTCGTAGATTGGCGTTGAGCCTGGGGTATTGATGCCCTTTCTGCCTCTATATGTGTCGAAAGTCTCCATGAGTAACCAAGGGAAAGATTAAAGAAGACTATGAGTAGAATGCAGTTAAACCCTGGGTAAAGATTATAGGCTTGTTTTGGCCAGAGTTTAGCAGGATAGCCCTGTTGCTAGGCCCTAACTGAGTGTTAGTCTGTTTTGAGCCACATGGATGACTGATGTGGGGAATCTGACATTTGTTTTAGCATGTTTGGTGGTTGTTAATTTATTACATGTTTCTCCTTATATTTTCAGTCATTGAATGAAAAATGAAACTTGACTCTTTGAAAAGCTTTGTCATGACACAGGAAGGCCTGAGGATGGGGGCCTAACTGTGCTGTAAAATTCTGTGCCAGATTATTTGCCATGGGGCTCTTCTGTTGCAGTTCATTAAGGCCTAGTCAAAACTGTTCCGTTGCACTTATCATGGTCCATGACTTGATTTTGTTCTCTATCACCTTTGATTGCAGGCTCATCTATGCTGGAAAGCAGCTTGCAGACGATAAAACTGCCAAGGACTATAACATGGAGGGTGGCTCTGTTCTTCATCTTGTGCTTGCTCTTAGAGGCGGTTCTTTCTGATTCTATTTCTCTTACATAATTTCCAAACTATCTGATCCTAATTTAAATCCTATGCGTTGATTTGATTTGGGCATGTAGATCTTATTTCTTGTGTAAAAACATAGATATCTTGAATGAGTTCAGAGTAATAGATTCCTTTTGATTGTTATACATTTTCAGTGGCACACAAGTTAATAAATTTGCTTTCCTTTTGAGTTGGAGACGTAGTGTGATATCTAACTCAGGTGCTGCATGGTGAGTGTTTTTCATAGACTTGTGAAATGGGAATTGTTTTAATTCGCCAGGTCTCTTGTAACATGCGACTTTGGATCCTTTCTTCTCAAGATTCCTGAAACAGAACGATGATTAATATTGTAAATAGTTCGAGAATTCTCTTAGAATATCGTTGGATAAACTGGGGTCAAAGATCAGTATATAGAATGACTTTTTTTTTTAATTACATCATGCACACAATGCTCTTAAAGAATACCCTAATGCCCGAAAATCATGGTTCACTTTTGTTTTATCATTGAGAGTTACTATTTCATTCCGTTATTGTCTACCCCTTCACGAGTAGGTGCTTCATGGTGGAATTTTATCAAGTTCATTTTCTTGTCAGAAATGAACCATCCATTTTCTTGTCCGAAATGAACCATCCATTTTCTTGTAGATGTATGACATATGTCCAAATATTAAATCAAATGGTTGAAATCCATGTATAAGTCACATTAACTTTTTAAATGATGTGATTTGTAAATGGACTTTAACCTTTTGATGTAATGTTGGGACACATGTCATATATTTACAAGGAAATAAATGTCCATTTCCTTGTTAGAAATGGATAGGATAATGGTCCCCTTCTTCCGAAGGAGGGGGGGGCGCACGGTCTTGGGCCTGAGCAAAAATTCTTTGCCAACCCATGCCATCATCATAAGTTGGGCGAATGTAACATTGAATATGCACAATTGTCCAATTTCCATTTGAGAATTTCTTAGGTGTTTTTTTAGTGCAATGCTACAGCGCACACTAAGGAAGGCTGTCATTTATACAAGAAATTTAGTGGTTGTATGGCAATGATTATGTGCCAATTTTTTCAATTTGGCATAGAATGAACTTTTTGTGCTTCTATATGCCAAATTGAGATTGGGCACATAATCAGTATTGAAATCTTGTATGGTTGGGCATAAATGGACACATTTTTTTGGCCACATGGGCACAAAATCAAAGTACAAAATGGGCTTCAATTGCAAAGAGAGGGCTTTGCTTGCGTAGAGTCACGAGAGAGTCGAGAGATACGTAGATGTGTTGCTTTAGAGCTTTTAAAAATAGTTGGGCAAATGACATTGATACCCCGATTCATTGTCAGCTTCCCACTTGTGCCCTCTGTTTTCTCCCAAAAGTGCTTTTGTGCCCAAGAACTCCAATGTGGAACTTTTTAATGGTATAAAAATTGTGTCAAACACTCAATTCAGCACACTTTTGCTAAACCAACACATTATTTTTAGACCGATTTACTATACATAATTTCGATAACTCCTGTGTCAAACTGGGCTAATGGCATAAAATTAGTGTCCTAGAATCATTGTCATCGAACCCTTGAGTGACCAATGTTAAATGCTTGGGGATTAGAGTTGTGTACGTCTGACTCCATGAGTTATTCCTGTTTTATGGAACGAAATCTTGATTAAAAAATTATAATTTTTTTTAATTTTCTTATGTTTAGGTTGGCTTTCACATTTTCACGGTTTTCATTACTTAGGGTTTGGGTTACAATCTTCTAAACCCAAATCGACGGTCAGTTCTAGTCTGGTTTGTGTATGAAAATATAAGCTGGAACAGTAAATAAGGCTATATACGGTGATGAATTTATTTTTCGTTTTTTCTCACGTTTTTTAAGTTTGGGCAGAAGATTAGGAATCTAACCCAATTTGCGGGTAGGAACCCTAGATAGATTATCATTTAATTTGATAATATTTCCTAGTTTAAGGAAATTGAGTTGTATCATTTTTTTTCATGAAATCCTCTCGCATGCAGACATTTACTAGCACTATAAAGCTTTTCTTGTTCTACAGTTCACTATCCTGGGTTCAGAGGAACCTGCATATATATATATATATATATATATATATATATATATATATATATATATATATATATATATATATATATATATATATATATATATATATATATATTTATTTATTTATTTTATAACTGGTCATAAGAAATATGATCCCAATATCGGCCATTGTATGGGTGCCTTTCACCTGGAAGATAAATCAGTCAGATTTAGTAGGTAAGCAAATTACTCCCTCTCCTGTAAACCAGCCGTATGGTTCACACCAATGTCTTTTAGTAGAGAAGAAACTGAAGATGGTTGGGAGCAATTCTTGAGATGAAAGTGCCTGATTTGTCTTTAGGTTAATTGACATAATTTCTGTTCTTGAGTACTTAATTGTGGCTTATTTTCTTTTACTTTAAGTAATGCAACTTGTCATAAATGGAGTGCTTTCCAGATTTCACATCATTCATGTAATTGAAGATCCCTGACATGAAGAACCATTTGATATGCAGTCAAAGATCTCCACAAACCATTACATACGTTGAGTACAGAACTATTTAATCTCTATAAAGAGAAACTTAACAAAGGGTCTGTACAGCACAAATCATGTAAGAGGCCCTCTGATGATGTAATCAACTTGTGATTCACCTGGTTGAGATTTCTCTTCTTAAAATCTCAAAACAGTGAGACCCACTAAATGTGTAAGCAATGGCATTATCATACCATGGTTTTGTGTTCTGGCTTGTGAGAATATTCAAAATCTATATGAACAAAAGCTCGTTCGATCTCCGGAAGTTGCTCGAGCTTCTCTTGCAGTGTCTCACCTATGTTATGTGCTTGACTTAGAGGCATGTCTGCTGGAAGAACTATGTCTACCTCTACAAAGTAATGAGAACCGAATGTATAGGCCCTAACTGTGTCTATGTGCTTGATCTCTTCATGATGGTTCCATATCAAAAATGTTAGTTTTGACAAGTATTCTGGAGGTGCTGTTCTACCGATTAATGACCAGACATTCTCCCTCACTGTCTTTGCCCATGTACCAATTGTGTATAATGCTATCTGCATTTCAATGTATCAAATGTCATTAGCCTCAAAAACAATCACATTATAAGCCACCAAGTTAAACTAACTTACAAGTATAGCTCCAACTGGATCAATCCACCAATAGTATCGAGTAGCAAGAACAGCTGCTACTAGACCTGTTGAGTTGGTGATGACATCAAAGAAATGATCTTGAGCATAGGCTTGAACAATTTCATTCTTAAATCTTCGGCAGAGCATCATCAAGCCAAATTTTACTATTGTAACAGAAACCATTATCCCTATCATCCATTTTTCCTTTGCCCGGTCCAATTCCGTGTGAGACTGCAACAATCAGTGAAAGATTAGTCAAGCAATAAACTAACCCATACATATAAACTACTGTTGTGGAAACAAGTTTGAGATGGCAAGCATTAATGGTGCTCATGGGTAGCTCATGGTGATTTCAGATTAACTGCTCTATAATACCCTCTGATTTTTTGGGGAGGACCTTCTGTTTGGTCTTCAAGCAAAATCACTAGAAAGCATTATATATGTTGGATTTTGAAGAGTTATGCTCAAAATCTGAATACCTGTGAAACAAGGTCCCGACCAGATTCAAACAATATTTGGAACCCAAGAGTCGCCATTACTGAGGCAAAAACAATGATTCCCTGTAACATGAAGAAACATAAAAATAATCACGAATACAGTAAATCACAGAGATCAATAAACCAGTTGATTTTTGTTACCATATTAAAACATTATTGAGAGCTTCTTTTTTCCCCAAACTATACAGAGCATGTTAAGATTCAATTCAGGATGAGAGTTGTTGAGTTCTGTGAAGAACCCAATCATGATTCAATCTCTATTTTTAAAAGAACTTGTAGGAACCCACCTAGTTCATTTTCAAAGGCAAGAACAGATCCGACCTACCCCACACACAGCACCAACCCCCTCTTCCTCCCCCCACCTAACCCTCCAATTTCGAATAGAAAGGAACTACTTCAAGCCCAGAAGGGGTTTCTGCTAAACAGGTCTTTGCATCTGCTAGTCAAGCCTCTACAACAACCTCATCCTTGATACCATTATGGTTATTGTAGGATACCATTAGCCTCCAACAAAGAGCTAGCTAAACTAGCTTAGCACCTTCTGTGTCTATCAGAGACTCACTGACACTCACAACCAATATTGTGAAGCTCCTTATTCTTAATCAAGAAACTGGTTTTCAGAATAGCCTAGAAATAATACTGGATTAAAGGGCTTACCACTGTTACAGACATGGTTGTGAAGTTAGCCTTTGCAACTACTGTTTACCAAGTCTGGTGGGAGAGAAATCTTCTGAAGTGGGTAGGGAAATCTAGGACACTTTGACAAGATTTGGGTTTGAGACTATTTCTTCTGAAATAATTAGACATGCAAAGACAAGGGCTTACCACAGGTTGCATTCGCCTCTTGCCAATCGGATAACCATAATGATTGGGTTTTCTCATAGCATGATCGGTGAACCACAGTATGAAACCTGATAAAAGATCCAGAAGAGAGTCTAATGTGGATGCAATCACAGCTAAGGATCTGCTCTCCACAGATGCATACACCTTCGCTATGAAAAGTACCAAATTTGCTACATTAGATACATATATCGCTATCTTCTCGCTCTTGGCAAGCTCCTTCAGTTCACCCTGTCAAGACCCAGAGTGAGATAAGTTATTTATTTTCTGTGAAAGAGACAAGAAACTCATGCAATCACTAACCTCTGTGAGGCTTCCAGGCACACAGCCCGATTCATTCACTGTTTCCATCTCATTAAAACCTTTCAGAAGTTCCTCCTGCCTCTTGTAATATTTTGCAATCTTTCCATTCTTTCCTTTCTTTCCTGAGAATCAAAGAAATACCCATGAACCATCTCATCAAGTAAAACCCAGATGGGTAAGAAGGAGAAGATGAAGTTGGGAGAGAGAGAGAACTTACGCAGAGACAGAAAGTCCCCAAAACCAAACTTAGAGTGGGTTGGTTTCTCCGGCAAGCGAAACTCCCCAACGTTGAGCCTCCATGACTGCTCACTGCTCTCAGTAGCCTCTCTTTCTGGATACAGAAGCTCCATTCTATAATCGGTGGAATCAACTCCAAGTTCTCCGGCCATTTTCTCTCAAAAACCAGTCACTTTTTCTCTCTTTTTCTTCCCAAAGAAGAAGTAAGAAGCTCCTGTTTATATACAGAAAAGAAAGGCGGTCCCTATCGTTTCAAAACAATATTTTATTTGGCTAGCCTTCCTTCTTTTAGTACTCATCTTTTTAAATCTCTTAAAACAAAATTTTATAATCCATGCGCTGATGCCATGTTCATATATACGATTAGTATATTAAAATTTTCTTCTATATTGAATGTGTTAAAAAAAATTTCATTGATTCGAAATTGCAAATTTTCTTCTTTCAACTTGTTCCCATTTAAAGCTATTGAGAGTTTGGTGGATCTAAGGCTCTAAAGCCCTTCTTTGTTTGGGTAATCAAATTTTCAGAGTTTCAAACAAAAAAAAAAACAAAAATGAATGTATGTTATTTTTTTATAATATCATTTTACATTTACAAGAGAGGATTAATCAAGATGTGATCCTGATCCAACCGACCAATATCAACTGATGTGATCTAAGATTACCGATTGAAATTAGTTTAATCTCTTAGATTTCAAACAAAGCATCTATCTTAACTTGTAAGGTTGATTATTTTTACATTGAATTTAAGTTATAATACAAAAACATTAACTTTTACATGAAAGAAAATTATCGCAAGAAAAATAAATAATGCTGATAAACTTGAACATCCATCTTAATTTCTTTAATTCTTAGAAAAAGAGTCAAATTCATTTGGATCAGCTAATAGTAGGTATTGATATTGTCTACGGTACTAATAAAAATAATATTGTTTACCAAAATATGTAAAATATATATTTTTTAATTTTAGTTTATAGTACCCAAGTATTAAAATTTTTACACATAAGAACAATTTTCATATAAGACATTATCAACATTGAAAAATGTACCCTCAAACAAAAGTGAGCCAGAAAAGAAAATAATTCTACAAGTCAACTATTTTTGGTTAAAAATTATAAAGAAATAAGTGATGCTGACAGATTTGAAAACAAATCTTGCTAAATTTGACAAAATGCACATGAAGTTACATGAAACTCAAAATTAAGCTTCTCTATGTATATTCAAATATGTTAATCTCATTTTTCCTTCATTCATTTTAAAAATATGTTTACCTCTACATCTTATTTATATTTTTTTCATAAACTATTTCAACAGGTCTATTTTTCATTCATCTTATTTCGGAGGATTCTCTTTTCTTCAACAATGAAGGAAAACCTTGTCATTTTTCTTTCATCGATCAATCATGCTTGTATTGTGTTGAAAAATAAATATTCAAAAGAGATACGACTATGAAGGATCATTTCTACTCACATATGTAAAACACGTATTGAAGCTTATTTTGATACATTCACATGTATTTCAACTTGTTCAGACCCCATGTAGAGGTCATATGCTCCCTAGAAGAAACACTTACCAGACTTTTATAGGAATATCCGAACTATATTACCCTTCCTTGTGCATTGAACCATGTTTGTAATACATAGTCAAACAAATACATCCCATCAATCGTATTCATTCAACTCATTTTTTGGATCATTACTTACATAAAAGATTTATATGCACGGGTGGACCATCAGTGTTCGTTGGAAACATTACAAAGAAACGTGTCACAGCACTCTTTGCACCACATCAAACCTTAACCGAAGAATAATTGTAAACATGACTATACATAAAAATTGGGTCCTCGCCTTTAGGAATCAATACAAACATATAGATTATAGATAAGAAACTAGAAATTTCCCACCACCTTCTTCCCCAAAGAGAATTGCAATCTCACATCAGGTAGGGATAGGTTGTCCAGCCTTTGAATAGTTAAGCCAAAGTGAAGGAGGAATAAAAAAACAAAAAAAAACTTTCCCTTTATAGAATTTTAAACTCCCAAACTAACAAAATCCTAATCTTTGGTGCTAGACGAATTAATGGATGCACCTTTCATAATATAAAGTAACACCTTTATCAATATATCAAATACAAACAAGAAAAATATCTAAGTTTTACCTAGATAACGGTTCACATGTCATCATCACTAAATATATTATATTACGGTTATGATATAGCCATGGTTTTTGTGAATAATCACATCCGCATATTGATCACCTACAAAACCAATACGATATTGATATGATTTACATGAATTTTATCATATTGGATCCTTACCCTTGTGAATCAAGTATTAGACGTAGAAGAATATGCTAAAGAGAACTGCAAATCTAACACCTTTATAGGTGGGATAAGTTGTCGTTGAATACCTAAGCCACAGTGTCATAAGATTTTTGGATGCACCTTCCGTAATCTAAATTAACACATTTACTAATTCATTAGATACAAACAAGAAAAGACTTTAACTTCTATCTCGATAATGGTTCATGCATCATCCTAACTAAATATATTTTATTATGTTTATAAAACCATATATTAATCATCTATAAAACCAGTACAATATTGATATTAATTAATCATATTATACAAAATTTTCCCTAATTTTCACTAAAAGAAATATGAGTGTTATTTATTTTATGTTTTTGTCGAAAGAATAGCATTTTATTCAAATAGATCATTAGAAGACCTCCTAGCCCAAAGAAGGAAGATATCAACGAGGAATTTCACAATACTTTGAACAGCTTCAAACGAGAAGATAAATAAAGCAATACCTACCTAATGCTACTTATGATAGCCAGATGATAAGCTTAACGCGTTAGATCCAATAAAAATGATTCTCTGCGCAGTAAATATATATATATATTGAGTGGAATCAAATATTTAATTTTTTTAGTGCATGATTTTGTTCTACCGAAAGGGGAAGAAATTATATTTTTTGTCACTAAAAGTGGAAAAAATGTCGTGATTGTGTTATACCAAAGGGGAAATTACATGCTCATGTACAAAAATAATGGGACTGTTTAATGCTTTCTTTGCCATTGCTTTATGTCTTGTTCATTTTATATTCTTCTCTTTATTATTTGGAGTACAGAATAGGCAAGATATACAAAAAACATTTTGTTTTATTCTTTCACATTCCACTTATAGAAGAAAAATAAAAAATTATAAAACTTTCCCACTTAATCTTTCTTTAGTGATTATTTATTATTCTCTAATTTTAAATGTATCAAATTTATGAAAATTTATTTATTTTTCTTTAGAAGAATATGGATGTGATTTCTGTTATGAAGAATATTTAGAATATTCTCTTATATACAATTTTATTGTAAAAATTAAATTATAATTTTACAAAAGATGGATAGATAAGATAAGATTCCAAATATTGGATTCTTTCTCCTTCATCTTCTCATTTTTGTGGTTTCTTTTGCTTTTTGAATCCAAATCTCAACTGTTTATTTTTTTAAGTAAAAGTTTGTGTGGCCTTCTATGAACGATCTAATGTATGGAATTCTTCCTAAGCTCCTACGATGTCGACATTTCATGAAACTCATTCTATGATGTCGGCATGAGAAACCTCTTTAGAATATATATACCTTTAGAAGATTGCTTTAAGTTAGGTATGAGTAATGCAGTGTCTCATGCTTATACAACCAAAAGAGTAGTATATCAAAAATGAAATTATTATGGCTGGTAAGGAATTCACAACAACGCTATTCTTGCTTGGAAACAAAGAAATTAAATTTATCTTTTTCAAAACTTAAATCTTGAGATCCCAAGGAGGTTGGTCTAAAACTGGTTTGTGGGGGTTGCCAATCGTTACAGAGAAGAACTGCTCCATTTATTTGTATATACATTCTTTTTTTTTTCAATGGTTAAAGGGAAGATGATTCAACATAATAAGATCTATAAAACCTCAAACGATTGATTTAGTTAGTAAGATCAATGTCTTCAAATGATTATATAAAACAACCACTAAATATGTAGTTAAGGTATGTGTAAACTGACTTGAAAGAACTTCAATTCTAAAAAAAGACAAAATAAGATTAATCAGAGAAAAATTTGTCACAAGGGTGTTAATTCATACTTCTTATTGTTTATTATAGTTAATATTAAGGATAATAACTATTTCCTCCCCCTCTGTTGTAGCTTAATTACTACTTTATCTCTTATATATTTTTTTTAAATTACTATACTTATTATTGCCCTCCACCATTAAATGGAAAAAATCCTTTGTTGTGCACAACAATATACATACGCTAAATAACAGGTTGAGATTTAAAGTTTGATTTCAAACTTTAAAATTTTAAAATAGACTTGTAATTTCTTTGCTTTCTCAAGCAATTATTTGACATATATGTACATTGTTGTGTATACAAATGGGCTTTATTAAGCCGAGGGATGGAAACATTAATATGCCTCAAAGAGAGTCAAACCGACAACCTCTTCACTAAGAGTTGTTGGTTTCACCACTAGAACAATTTTGGGTTGGCAATAATCTAAGGTTTTATTCGACTTATTTATATGTTATATTAAATTATATTATTACGTATTTAGAAGGGAAAAAAATTAACCCTAATTTGATAGCTCGTTATTTTTTTATATTTATTTTAGGGTAAATATCATTTACCTCCCCTCTTAGCTGGACAAATTGCACTTACACCCCCTCTTAGTTGGATAATATCACTTATCACCACTTTTACCTAGCAAATATATCACACCTCCCTTCTGTTAACTTTCTCGATTAAATTTAACTTTTACCGTTAAGTATTTTTCTAAAACTCCAAACTACCCTTGGTTAAAAATATTTTTTTATTTTAAACCCTAAATTACTGTAATCACCCTAACAGTTAAAATACTAAATTATCCTCAATTAAAATAGGGTAATTTTCATCTGGACCCCCTTAGGTTTGGTTGAGGTCACTTTTAGTCCCGTTTAAGTTTCTTTTTGCATATGATTCCCCTGTGGTTTAAAGAAATACCTAAATAAGGACAAGCTTAACAGAAACTGTTAGTTTAATAAATTTTGTGACAAAAATACCCTTATGTTTTTGAATTTTTTATTTTATTTTAGTTTTAATCTACTAAAAAATACTACAAAATAAATAATTACCAAACTATTTCTCGCAAAAACAGCAGAGTTTTTATTTCGATAAATGCCTAGATCTCCACAAATGGCTTTCACCGTCGCGGTTGAAGCACTTGACCGGGTCTTGCGCCGATGGTGATGGCTGGACTAAGAGAGGACATCAACCCTTTCCTTCATCGATTGGTTATTCCTCTCCGTTCGTATCTCCTTATTTCCAAAGAGCTTACTGCACTGATATTGAGAGGGCTTACCTTCACGCAGAGGCGAATATTGAGAGGGCACTGGTCACTGAACAAGGTTGGATGGCGAATCAGGAAGAGAGGTCTCGTTACCACTCAGTTCTACTTCGCAAAGTTGGTCGAGGCTATACCTGCTACTTGAATAACCCACGGATGATGCGCGAACACAGAAAGAGAGAGTTTGGCTGTTGAGTTGATTTTCTACTGCTAATCTTGCTCTAAGGGTTTGACGCCGACGCCACACTATATATCAGTGCTATTAATCCTAGAGTTTCTTCACATCACACTTCTTTTTGTCTTTTTGGAGGCTTCTCAAGTACCCTTTCTGTCAAGGTCTCAAAACCAATCTCTCTCTGAACGAGCACAACGAATCAATCTTGAAAAGATTCAACTTCACTAATGGTTTCTCTCATCAAGCACAAATTTCTCTACTCTGCCTCTTGTGATCGTTTTTGGAAAGGGTTGATGTTCCTCTTTTAGTCCAATCAGCTGTGCAGTTTCACATAGACGCCGGTGTCAAGCGCTTCCGACTTCGTCGACGGTGAAAGCCGGTGTAGATTTAGGGGTAAATGAAAACTCTATTGTTTTTGCGAGAAATAGTTTGGTAATTATTTATTTATTTGGTAGTATCTATTTTAACAAGTTAAAACTAATATATGAAAAAAAAATCTAAAAGACACAAGGGTATTTTTGTCACAAAATTTATTAAACTAACAATTTCTGTTAAGTTTGTCTTTATTTAATCATTTCTTAAACCACAGGGGAGCCATATGCCAAAAAAAACTTAAATCGGACTAAAAGTGACTTGAACCAAACCTCAGGGAGTCCAGATGAAAATTACCCATTAAAATAATTATTAAAAACCAAAACACCATAAAAAAAACCTAAATTATCTTTAATTTTTAAAAGCCCAACATACCCTTTTTAAAAAAAAAATTCAAACAATTAAAAAAACACGTACTACTATCAAGTAAAATTAAAAATGCAATTAAAAAAAAAATAAAATGTATGTTGATAAAATTAAACACGTATTACTATTTTGGGTTTTTTTAATTGTTTGATAATTTTTAAAAAAAAAGGAGAGGGTATGATGGGCTTTTAATAATTAAAGATAATTTGGGTTTTAACTATGGTGTTTTGATTTTTAACAATTATTTTAATTGAGGGTAATTTAGTATTTTAACTGTTAGGGTGATTACGATAATTTACGATTTAAAATAAAAAATATTTTTAGCCAAGGGTAGTTTGGGGTTTAAAAAAATATTTAACGGTAAAAATTAAATTTAACCGAGAAAGTTAATAGAAGGGAGGTGTTTGATATATTTGCTAAGTAAGAGGGAAGTGATATTATCCAACTAAGAGGGGGTGTAAGTGCTATTTGTCCAACTAAGAGGGAGGTACGTGATATTAACCCTTTATTTTATAATTTGGTATTATTTTTTAGTTTTTGTTATGTACTTTTCAATTTTATGTTAATAATTTTAGAAAGTTCTTTTCTTAATTGAAAAAAACAATAATTTAAGTTTTTTTTTTTTTTTTTTTTTTAATTCAAATGATAAGAATACAAGTTCAAAATTGGTACTTGATATGGTTTTTTTTTGAATGATGATAGTATTGTGTTTTAACTACTGACTAAATAGACATTAAACATTCAAATATATCGGTCTCTTAACATTGTTAGAATTGAAGAGGACAACAATAATTTCATAAAGAATAGATACTTTTTAGTAATTAAACTATAATAAAAGGGCAATAATAATTATCCCTTAATACTATTTAACATATAATTTTTTGTAGGATTATGCTCTGTATGCTTCTTCTTCCTTTTTTTTTTTTTTTTGTTTGATGGGCAAGATTAGACTTGTTCCCAACGAGCATGATTGTCATATTAGGATTGGCATGCTGTCAAGCATCCTCAAGCCATGCAGCTCTTAGATGATTAAAAGTCTCCCTCCTAGATGACAAAGAAACATCATCTAAATGCCAACCAATTTGACACTCCAAATTTGACATCCTCAAGGAAGGTGTAGGGATCAATAGCCGACAGGGTGCTCTGTGAAATTAAACAAATTTTAAAGATCCTCAAAAATATTAAGTAATTATTAAGGTAATTAATTAAAAAATGAAAATATGTATTAAGGTCAAGAATAAATAAGTATTCTTAAAACTTCTTTTACTAGACTAGACTAGATAAGCGGTTCAAATATTCAGCTAGGAGGGTAATAAGAAATTAATTGGATTGTTATTAGAAATATGGTCACAAAATGGATTAATCCAAATTGGGAAGATCATGTTAGTTCTTTCTTGTGAAAATAAATAATTGTCATAAATTTAAATTAATATAAACTAGTCTAAATTCATCATATACGCCCTGAGAGAATTCATTTTAATCCTAACCGTTGAATAAAAATCCTCGAGATCGAGATTTGAAGAACATCCTGGATCTGAAGAACCGTTCCGCCTTTCTTCTTCTTTTTTTTTTAATAAATAGGGACTCTCTACTCAAACTCAATCACAACTCAATCACTCTCACTCTGTTCACTCAGTTCGCTCATTCACACACTAATGGTTGTTGTCCCTATCACGTATGAGAAAGTGGAGAGAGGCTTTGACAAATTTAGGCACGGATTGAGCTACAATCAATGTTCAATGTGTCTTCAGGTTTTCAGCTCGGAGTCAACTCTTCGCCATCTGGTTCAACTTTTTTAAAAAAAAGTAATGATACTATATACTTTATGATATTATGTAAGCAGAATTGGAAATCAATTCACAAGAACACTAATTAGGTCACCCGAATCACCAAATCACTGACTCTGATACCAATTGTAATATCAAGTGGTGAACAGTCTTCAATCTGAAGATCAGTCTTCGTTGCCATCTGAATAAAAAGCACAGAGCGGCAATCCAGAGAACGTTGCATGTACGCAGCGAGCGCCGGTGACGTCGATGCCGTCGGCTTCAAATCCGTAGGTGCCAGAGCACCGAGGGAGTTTGATCGTAACTACATTCAATCCAGATCTAGGGAATTCAAACCTTAATCAAATGTTCTACAGCAGAATATATGAAAAAAAATATTTTTAAAAATAATGATACTATATACCTTATGAGATTATGAAAGCAGAATTGGAAATCAATTCACAAGAACCCTAATTAGGTCACCAAAATCACCAAATCAATGGCTCTGATACTAATTGTAATCCCAGGTGGTGATCGACCTATGAGATTCTATCAAATGAAACAAGAAGGAGACAAAGAATGATGATGGAGTTCATGAGGCGATCTGCAGAACTGTGTGTGTTCTCCGTGAGCGCCAGCAACACCGTCGGCTCCATGTCCGTAGGCGCCAGAGCACCGAGGGAGTTTGATTGTAACTCCATTCAATCCATATCTTCCGCTCCCTTCAATCTAGATCTAGGGAATTCAAACCCCAATCAAATGTTCTACAGCAGCATATATGAAAAAAAAAATTAAAAAAGTAATGATATTATATACCTTATGAGATTATGAAAGCAGAATTGGAAATCAATTCACAAGAACCCTAATTAGGTTACCCGAATCACTAAATCACTGGCTCTGATACAAATTGTAACTCCATTCAATCCATTTTAGCTTTTTGGCTCTTGCATTAATTTTGAAGTTTTCTTCTTATTAGCCATATTTGATGAGTGGGACTTGCCTTTGTGTTATGTCCATTTGAGGTAATTTACCTTTATGCTATGTTTATGCCTAACGATCTGTAATGGAATTATTATTTTTTAAAAAAAAATTATAATTCATTAGATGAAGCCATGAAATGGCCTTAAATAATACATCCAAGCGTCAAATCATTAGCAAATTGGAAGAAATATTCCAACTTTTGTTGTTAACTAAGAAAGGAACCGATCCCAATTGTCATTTACATCAAATAATTTGACACACAGAAGGCCCCAATATTCAAAAACACAAAAATGATCAAAGTTCCAGGAAAATAACAGAGATAATCCGAGAAGCCAGGAAGTGGCCTTAAATGATACATCCAAGCGTTAATCATTAGCAAATTGCAAGACATAATTCAATTTTGTCATTAACTAAGAAAATGACCCACCCCAAATGCCGATTACATGAAATAAGTAAGACACAGAGAAAGCCCCAATATTCAAAAACACAAAAAATGATCATAGAATTTGTGGCTTGCCAGATGCTCCAACATATGGTACTCCAGTGTACATCTACCATGTTGATATCCACAGAACCCTTAAACTTGTTGTGAATGAAGGATATCCAATCAAAAATTGAAGAGCCATCTAAAGTATTGACTCTTAGGTGAGAAAGTTCACAAACAATTTGTGCACATTTTTAAGTTACCAAGCTAGGAACTTTTGAGTCAAACCAGAATAACATAACTTTTTCAGTAAGCTTCACCCAGCAATGCCTTCCCTACATAATATGGATCAGCAACATAAGAGCAAATCCACCCCCCCCCAAAAAAAAAAAAAAAAAAAGCGGAAAAAAAAAAAAAAAGAGGAACAAATCAAAATATCAGGCCTATTCCATTCCGGCAAAAACAAGTCCTAGCTTGCCATTTTCTAGCTCAACCGAAACCTTCTCTTGTTTCATGATCTCAACAGATTTCTCAATCTTGGTCTTTTTAATGTGCACAACTTCCTTGTTTTTGGTTTTCAGATCAATTGATTCATCCACAGTCTTTTCATTTTCAACAACTTTATGCTCCGCCTGCTTCAATCCATTGGCTTCTCCATTTTGCACTTTGAATTCCTTGTCTGAAACATCATTGCTTTGGACAATCTCACTGGTCCAATCTTTTAGCTTCTCGATAGCCTCTTCATCTGCATAAGTTAACATTAGATGGCATTCATAATACACTTCAAATCTGTAATCAAAACAGAGCAAAAGCACAAGTACAAGATAAGATTTACGTGATTCACCCGAAGATTACTCCAAAGCTGAGCAGAGATGGTTTTTACTATGAATAAGAAGAACAAATACAACCTTTTGCCCTTTTCTATAAATATAAATACTAGTAACACATTCTACTTTCAGAAAAACACTAAAATGACCGTGCATGCAAAAAACACCAAAATCAGCAAAGCAAGATCTCATAAACAATCAATTCGAAGAGTTCAAAATCTTAAACATGACCCATTGCTTACTAGGCAATGGAAACATCAAAAACTAAACAAGGGCAAAGCCAGGATTCAACATCGAGAGGGGCCACAATGATTTTTTTGTAGGTTTAGGGTTTTTTTCTCTTGGGAGAGACGTGGGCTCATTTTGGTAAATTTAATGCTTGAGCCTTGAGGGTGTATGATTGTGGTACTTAAACTTCATAAATACAGAAACCAAAGGATAATGTCTCCAAAAAAAAAAAAAATGTCGAGGCTCTGTATTTTAAGGAAATATCGTACTTATCCATTCACACACACACACACATCACCCTTTTTAAGGAAATATCGTACTTATCCATTCACACACACACACATCACCCTAACCCTATGGGGCCCTTTGTTATTCATGGTCAACGGCGGAGTACAGAGTGCTCTCCGTCGGAGGAGACAATCCAGACTCACAAAAGAGGGGGACAAGAAAAAAAAAAGAAAAAAAAGAAAAAAGAATAAAGAGAAAAAAAATGTCTAGACTCACAAAAGAGGGGGACAAGAAAAAAAAAAAAAAAAAAGAAAAAGAATAAAGAGAAAAAAAATGTCTGAGCCCGGGTTCGAACCGGGGACCTCTAGTGTGTGAGACTAGCGTGATAACCGACTACACCACCCAGACGACATTTGAAAAATCTCTTGAATTTTTCTAAATAAAAGAATAATATACAAAGTTAAATCTATCAAAGATGATCAACAATTAAATCCTTCACTCATTCATCAAAATTTTCCTTTTCCCCCTTTTTCTTGACATCCAAATGTAACCTAGAGTGATGTATGATGATATGAGAGTGATAATGGATCTTGTCCACCCAACAGTCCCAAACTCCCAACCCCGAGTCCTCTCTTCCTCCACACCCTAGAATATAATTCTAATTTCTACAATATTTAAAGCTATTCTATTGCTATATCATGGGAGATTAAAATTTAGCTAAACATGGAGAACCATTATAGGTGCCCACCCAAATGGAAAAAAGCAAAAAGCTAAGAACATGAATTAATGTATAAGAATGGCTTATGTGGATGTGGGACTTATTGGACCTTATAGCTCACCTTATGTTTTCTTTTACAAAAACACTCTCCAGCTGACAGGAATGCAAGAGTTGTCAACTCTTTCCCCAACCCTTATAGTGCTCTAGTAAAGCCAACTTCCTTTGTCTTAGCTTCTTTGTTCTAATGGATTCGTCTTATAGAGAGAGCCTTCTAAAGACATATGTATATAGGACCTTTCCAGCTTCAAATGTCATCCTCAACTAGAAAGAGAAATGCATATATGCTTGTACAGATTACTGAAATTAGAGGGCGAGCCTTGGTGCAACAAGTAAGATCACTTTATTTTAATGAAGTACATGATCATAGGTTTATTGTATTTTTTCCTTTTAGGTACATAAATGAGTCTAAAGACTCAAACAAAAGGAAAAACTACTGAAAAGAAAGTCCTAATCATGAGTTTACTTCAAGGATCTCTTTCAACTCAGGGTGGAAGCTTTGGAAAGAACACTAAAGACCCCATTATACAAGCTTAGGGGACCATAAGTTGACTATCATCATCATGGAAATCATATGAATCCTGAAAAGATAGTTCATTTCCCTTAAATGAGTTTACTTTCTCTCTTCTATGACCATAAGACAATATTGTTTTCCATGCTACTATTGGTGTTGTACGAAAGATTCTTACAACACTCTTGTTTCCCACTTATTAGTGAATTTCTTAGAGCAAGTGCAAAAGCCCCCACTAGATTCCTGTGAGATTCATTACAAAGTGAATAGAAGGGAAAGTAAACTAGTACAAAATTCCTGGCCTACTAATGAATAGAGCTTCATTTGATGTGTAGCCACCAATAGCCTCATATGTAGTTCAAAATTGATGGTCACTCATTATGAGGCTTCCCTTTTCATACCTTAAAGAAAAGAAAGAGGCCATGGAGGTGTGGAACTCATTGGACCTCTTAGATCACCAACCTACAAAACCTGCAACTGACAAGAAAGAACCCTCATAATGTTCTGGGTACTGGGTAGGTCCAACCTTTCTTGTCTTTGTCCTCTCAATAGAAGTGTTTAATGGTTCCTTCAGATTAGTGTTTAGTTACTTCTCTTATCTCTCTTTCTCTCTCTCTCAATCAATTACAAATATCCTTCTGAGTGATAGTATTTAGTGTTTAAGCTGGTTTAAACCAAGGTGATGCTTCGGTGGGCTAAGTGGTTTAGTTTTTGAAATGGGGCGAGTGGTAGTATTTAGTGGGATGGGCTTTAACAAATTTTTTAAGTGGTAGTATTTAGCGGTGCATGGAATCACCAAATCACTAGCTCTAATACCAATTGTAATCTCAGGTGGTGAACAGTCTTCAGCTTGAAGAACAGTCTTCGTCGCCATCTGAATAAAGAGCACAGAGCGGCAATCCAGAGAGCGGTGCATGGAAACACCAAATCATTGGCTTTGATACCAATTGTAATCTCAGGTGGTGAACAGTCTTCAGCCTGAAGAAGAGTCTCCGTCGCCATCTGAATAAAGAGCACAGAGTGGCAATTCAGAGAGCGGTGCATGTACGCCGCGAGCGCCGGCAACGCCGTCGGCTTCAAATCCGTAGGCGCCAGAGCACCGAGGGAGTTTGATCGTAACTCCTTTCAATCTAGTCTTCCTTCCCAGCATTATATGAAGTTTAGCTACCAATTGTTACAGTGATCGATAAGTAAACCATCAATGGAAACCACTAAACTATCGTCAATCACCAAAGTTGTCACAACTCCCTTTTGTAGATAAAAATGCAATGCGATAACATAATTCAGTTACATAGCTTTGTGATGATCCGAAGTTCAAACGTATTGAATCAATGGTCTCGATGCCGTTCATCAATCCACCGCAGTAAACGAATTACTAACCACCTTATCAACCAGTCAATTTAACATTGACCATCCATTGGTCTCCTACACTAAAATTTGCAAAAACAGGTGTAAATATGTTTGTTATACTTTGAATTCCTAAATTTGATCGGCAACATATGATTATTCCTTTCTTTTTTTTCCCGATGAATTGTACTTTTGTGTTTTCTTATTTTTTTGGTGAATTTAACTCATACCGAAAACAATGTAGGTGAAACACCCTAAAACTTTCATTTTTTTTTTATAAAAAGTACAAAACTTTCCCACCTAATCTTTCTTTAGTTGATTATTTATTATTCTCTAATTTTAAATGTATCAAATTTATGAAAATTGATTTTTTTTTTTAGAAGACTATGGATGTGATTTTTGTTATGAAGAATCATCTTTCTATATCAAAGTATATAAAACTTGATACGTTTAAGTATGTAGAATATTCTCTTATCTACAATTTTATTATAAAAATTAAATTATAATTTTACAAAAGATGGATAGATGAGATAAGATTTCAAACATTGGATTCTTTCTCCTTCATCTTCTCATTTTTGTGGTCTCTTTTGCTTTTTGAATCCAAATCTCAACTGTTTCTTTTTTAAGTAAAAGTTTGTGTGGCCTTCTATGAATGATCTAACGTATGGAATTCTTCTTAAGCTCCTATGATGTTGACGTATCTCATGAAACTCATTCTATGATGTCGGCATGGGAAACCTCTTTAGGATATATGCCCTTAGAAAATTGCTTTAAATTAGGTATGAGTAATGCAATGTCTCATGCTTATACGATGAAAGAGTAGTATATCAAAAAATGAAAGAGTTGACCTTATGGCTGTAAAAATATAAGAGGTCGCATTTATTTTCAGAAAATGAAATAATAGTCAAATAATCATATAAAACGACCACTGAAGATGTCGTTGAGATATGTTTAAACTGACTTGAAAAAACCTCAATTCTCAAAAAAAAAAAAAAAAAAAAAAAAGAGACTTGGTTCCGGAGAAAGATTTGTCACAAGGGTGTTAATTCATACTTTTTTCGTTTATTATAGTTAATACTATGCTTTGTAGGAAATGTATAGAAAGTGTAAGAAAGACTTTCATATGGTAGTTATTGACCTAGAAAAAGTTTATGATAGAATTCTTAAAGAAAAGAAGTATTGCAAGTGTAAGAACAGTGGGAAGACAAAGTAATGATTTCCCAATTACAGTTAGGTTACATTAATAATCAACTTTAAGCCCATATCTATTTGCACTTGTAATGGATGAATTAACCAAAGACATTCAGGAAGAGGTCCCTTAGTGTATGTTTTTTGCTGATGAGATAATGTTGATAGATGAAATTCAAGTGGGGATTAATACCAAATTAGGATCATGGAGAGCAGCTTTGGAATCAAAAAGCTTTAAATTAAGTAGAACGAAGATAAAACATCTAGTTTATAACTTTAGTCATGATTGGGCAGACGATGAGGTGTTGATACTTGAAGAGAAGGAAATTCCTTAGAGTAATTGTTTTAGGTACCTAGGTTCAATCACAAATAAAAGATGTGATATAGAAGATGATGTTTCCCAAAAAATTAAAATATGGTGGATGAAGTGGAGAGGTGCACCCGGTGTCTTGTGTGATTGGCGTATTTCATTAAAGCTTAAAGATAAATTTTTATTGGACCGTTGTTCAACTATGATGTACGATGCAAAGTATTGGACTGTTAAAAATAATCATACAAATAAACTTAGTGTAGAAGAAATTAAGGATGCTAAGATGGATGAATGGCAAAACTAGAAAGGATAAGATAAGGAATGATCATATTAGAGTTGGTTTGAGAATTGCTCCCATAATTGATAAGCTTCAAGAAAGTCGTTTAAGGTGGCACAACCACGTTCAACGGAGACCTATAAATGCCCTTGTACGAGAGAGCTAGGAGTAGACCTAAGATAAACTTAAGAGAAGTGGTGAGAAATGATGTACACATTTTATGTCTTTATCTGGCATAGCCTCAAAATAGAAAAGATTAGAAGGCAAGAATCCATTGCGCCCACACTATTTAGTTGAGACAAAACCTATTGTTGTTGTTGTATGTTTTATATACTATTTTGGCAGAACCATGCTATATATGTTAAATCAGGTACAATATTGTTTGGTACCTGATACGATCTTAGTATAAACAAAATAATACAAATTAACTATACCATTTTAATATCATATCAAACACCAATACTATCAAAATACGTATACCTATACCCTTCATTGGGAACTTGGCATTAATTGTGTGGTGCAAACCAATTCAAGGATGGTTGTTTCCTTGAAGAAAGAAACACACGAAGTCCTACAAAAAAATAAATGAAACACACGAAGCCTTGTTCAATTAAGTCAGCCTTATAACGTGACGTGTGGATTCCCCCTGGCGTATCGGGTACTTAAATTTAAACTTTCAAAGGAAGATTAAGAAACTTGTATTGGCTTTTAGAAAACAATTGCAATTTCATACTATAAAACTTTCTTAAATGTGAAGGAAATGCAAACCATCGGCAGTGGTTGTAAAGGATAAGAAACAGAAGGGCAATTCAAGAGAAACAGAAGACGTTGATCTTCTAACTTACTTCTCTTCTTACTAGGATAAGAAACAGAGGGGCAATTCAAGAGAGTGACACCATCCTTGACTACAATCCAATTCATGGACGATATATTTTCAGAGAAAAGAAAAAAAAAAAGAATGTAAAACAGATACTGTAATCAACACTTCTTCAAAGAAAGCCTATACATTTCATGTAACTGAAGACTACATGACTTTGCAAGAAGAGAGAGAGAGTAGATTCTCTTCTCTTTACAGGATAGCCAGAGATCAATTTCACAAAAATAATCAGGAACAAATTCCTATCAGCTGCAACATGCTCCCCTTTGAGAAACAGTTCCATCTCGACCTCCTGCTGGCCCTTGTGGACGTCCATAGCCAATCTTGATGCCAGATGACTATCATCACAACCATAGGATCAGATACCAAGCCTTGTCCTTTCTTTTCTTTTCTTTTTTAATGCAAAAAAAAAAAAAAAAAATGTTTTCTCAAGGGAGGAGAACCTGCCATCCTTGCATTTTGACTGGAGACATTCAGAAGGGTGTATCTGAACCAAACATCTCCTGGTTCCTAACTGGGGTAAAACTTTACCTGATCAAATCCTGAATACATACATTCTTGTTTGGCTGGTAACCTCTGATGATTGACTTAGATGTCCCAAAATGAGCTTTTAATATGGAATACTGGATGGCAGGTTTCACTCCTCCATGGTCCATAGATGCAAATTTAGACATTTACATGTAAAAAGTAATTGTGCATCCTGAGACTTGTTTGCATTCATGCATGTGGTGTTAAGAATGTGTGTGTGTGTGTGTGTGTGTGTGTGTGTGTGTTACATTTTCTCTATTCTGGATGTGCATGTTCCCTACAGAGAGAATCAAGAGTAGTAGAAAATTTTCAAAAATGCAATGCATACCAGGATCAGTCAGAATTCCTAATTTGAAATTAAAGAATATCTTATTACCTCATTTGAAACATCAAACACACCTTCTTGTATCTTCTGAAGTATCTTTGCAGCAGTGCTTATGAAAGTCTGAAAATTTGTTTTCCCTTCATCAGTATTAAAAGATCAGGGCACAGGAGTCAAAATGCAGAAAAGTTTACAATTGTCACAAAAGACTCGACCCACTGAGGCAACAATAACAGGATTGACTAGGGCTCAGGTACATTACCTCCTCAACATTTTGTGCTGTTCTTGCTGATGCCTCTATGAATATAAGCCCATTCTCCTTTGCAAATTCTTCCCCTTCCTCTTTGCTGACGGCCCTCCGATGGGCAAGATCAGACTTGTTCCCAACGAGCATGATGGTCATATTAGGATTGGCATGCTGTCGAGCATCCTCAAGCCAGCTCATTAGATGATTAAAAGTCTCCCTCCTAGATGACAAAGAATCAAAAACACCCTGTTTCAGTTGGAGACATCATCTAAATGCCAACCAATTTGACACTCCAAACAAACCATCACATCTATGCAAACCTGGTTATATCATAAACCAATAGTGCTCCAGCTGCTCCCCTGTAGTAGGATCGAGTGATGGATCTAAAAGATTCCTGACCAGCCTGTGAAAGATCCAGGTTCTTGATTTAGATTTCCATCATATCAGAGAAGTTTCTTGCCCAAACCTAATATACTACTGACATCCAATATGCAGAAGAAACATGCATATTTAATAAAAAGCAGAAACAACAGATCATCACATCCAGCTCCCATAACTTCTGATCATATATGTAGAATAAGAAGGATGAATTTCAAAGCAATATAGTAAAACATTTCTCTCCATGTTAGCCAAAAGCTAATTACAGCATCTTGTAGCCAACCTTTCCACACCAGCTCAAATATCAGTTAGATCTACCATGCAGATGTCCTCCCCATATCCTTCCTCTTAACTGCACTACTTGGAAAGCACGGATGTCTTTGGCATCTCAACAAAGTAATATACCTCATTTCAATTCTTATTCCTCAATAAAATCAACACCAGACCAAATATCCACATTTTAATTCAAAAAAGCACCCAAATTAGCCTTTAAACTTCTTCCTTTCGAGGAGTTTTTTCTTTTCTTTTCTTTTCTTTTCGGTTGGGGGGGGGGGGACTGGCAGAGAAATGTGGGATTAGATGTGTACCATTATTTGTGCATAATATACATGTGTGGCGTTGTTGCTTGAAATTGAGCTTTTGTAGGCAAAGTGGCAGATAAATTATTTCAAGAAGATAATTGTCATGATAGTGGCATTTGCTTAATATGCGTCCAGAAAATCATGGATTACCTAACTAGACAAAAGGCGGCTTTTCTTTAAGATATCCAGCAGAAAATATTCAGGGAGGCTGATTAGAGATTTAAAGAGGGATGCCATTCTCAAATATTGAACAAAAGAAATAATTGGATGCCATGTTTCATGATGAAAAGTGGGATTTTCGTAAGCACACATAAAACAAGAGGCAGATTAGCAACTTTAAAATGGGGATCGATTCAGTTAAGACAGTCCAACAGGGTCAATAGAGCTTTAGGGCCTGTTTGGTTACATGAATCCAGAGATTTCAAATATCTGGATTCATGAATCTAAATTATCCCGTTGTAAAAATTTAGATTCTGATCTGGTTACCTTTACCTAAACGTGTTTGTGATTTTGGGTAATGGGTGAGACTGTATTTCAAAAAGCTTACATTTGCCTTCCAATCCGTCGTCATGTTTTTGGATGCCGTTTCATTCCACAACCAAACATCTAATTTTTATTTACTCCATAGATTTGAATCTATGTTTGATCTCTGATTTTGATCTCCCTCTGTCCCGGCCCTAGAAGACTTTATATGGCCCACTCATCCATTAGAGTTGATTTGAATGATGAATTATCTTTTTTCTAAGAGTTCTGGCGCTGCTGAGCAATATATACAGAATTGACATCCAAAACCTGGTCTCTTGCCTTGTCTCTACTCTCTCCTTCTCTTTTCTTCCTCCCAATAACATTTCAACCAATCAAGCTGCTGTTCAAGAAAAATCTACAACGACAGTAATTTGGATTATCTTCAACCCCAATTATTCTTCTTCTAATCCTCTACAACCCCAATCTCTGACTTCCTATTTGCTTTATTCAAACTTTCAAGAACTAACCATTCCAGCCATCAAAAAGAACTCCTTTTGATCAAACACTCCCCTGTCCTTGTAGGAAACTTGATCCTGATTTTAGCTCCCATCTCTTAAATAAGGGCGAACCAGGATCTGAAAGCTCCTGCCCAGGCAGAGTCCACTCTTGCCCTGGGGGGGGGGGGAGAATTTTCTGACCAGCCCCCATCTCCTACTGAAACCCTAAAATACTCCATTTTTAGTTTTCCCCCCTACAAAGCCTTAATTCACCCAGACCAAACCAACTGTCTGAATCGACTCCAATACTGATTGATTACTCTCCCTCCTCTCCAAACAAAACCATTCGAGTTTGGTAGCATTCTGACCAGCAGAAAACATATATACCCTCATTCATCCCTGTCCAGCAACCTGAACCGTAACTCCAAATTTGCTGGAACTTCAAATCCAGCACTACTCCACCATTAGGGAAACCCTGAACCTTCATTGATTGACTCTCCAACATTCAGTTGAGATAAACGTTCCATCAAACCATTGGTCATACCAATCCTAGCCAATGGTCTTGACCTAAAACCCCCCAAATTGACCAATTTGAGTTGCTTCCTCATTGAAGATCCAGATCATGGGCTCCCAGTTGACCTCCGACTCTCCCAGTTATCTAAGACTACAACAAGGGGGATTTTCATTTCATATTAAACAGGGGATATAACCAAAACATGGTGTGCTTTTACAAGGAAAGCTAGTGCAAAATAGAAGATGAAACAATAATAAGCAGTACTCACAAAAGATGAACATACAAATTAATAAACTCATGAAAGCAATGCTTTAAATATGCTTTGAAAAAACACGATAAAAGCTAGAAATAAGTGTATGGAAAACTACATAATAAAAGAAAGCCCTCGCCAACGCAGAGCTGTTCTAGTGGTTGAAACCAACACCTCTAAGTGAAGAGGTCGTGGGTTCGACTCTCGCTGAGGCATATTAATATCCTTATCTCCTAGCTAAATAAAGCCCCTTTGTACCAAAAAAAGAAAGAAAAAAAGAAAGCCCTCACATGATCAATGGAGTTGCCTCCAAGTAAAAGTCCATTTTCCAACAATATTTAGTTGGTACAAAGATGACTTTGATTGAATATTAAAGCACTCAATGTCATATTTGATAACATATACCTGTTACCAAATGTTTTAGTTTTTAAGTACCTTTGTCAACAACCTTCATCAGTACTTGGAAATTGCATAAAACTGTTACATATAGTGAATTGATATGCTCTCTCCATATAAAACAAGTTCCATATCATATGATTTACTTTAATAGTTACACAGCTCTGACACATAGATGCACACCCATACATGTTACTCAAATAGAATACCTATATCAATATTTTCAATACAATATATCATTAGTTTGAATAGATTCTTTTAATTTAAACACAGTTTCATGAAAAAGGAAAACTAAACCTGTAGAAAAACTGAGAAGAATCCAGTTCCATTCAAACCAATGAATGCCAAGGGAAACAATATATAATTTCTCTCGCAAACATATAAAGATCAGGTTCAAGGATGTCCATGCCTTAACCATAAAGAGAAATTAAATCCACATTTGTAGCCTACAACTTGATATGGGATCAAATTATATTATCATGGTTGATATGCATTAAAGTTTAAAAGAAATCAAAGAAAGTCCAACATACAAAATTGGATTTTAGATCTAACATAATGAAAGAAAGAACAAAAAATCCTAATTCAGAAAAATTAGAATTACCCAAATTAAGGGGGAATGGCCCATTCATTGAAACCAAATTTTCGGCATTTCCTTTCAACCCGTCAGTGATTTTCTTTTGGCCATAATAAAAACAGAAGCATTCAGGTACGCCTAATCTATCAAGTCCAAACACTGAATTACAACACATGGGAGATGCAGCAAATCGAATTCCTCTTAGGAAACTAGTCCTGCAAATAATGATTTCTAGTTTGCTATTCTAGCCTATAACTCATGCTCATCCCAAAGCAACAAACAAGATATGAATGAAACCAGCAACCATCGAAGAGACAGAATAGATACAGACCGTGTCCCAAATCTGAAGCTTGATGGGTCTGTTGTCGATTGTGACCATCCGAGCACCAAACTCGACACCAATTGTGAGATCATGGACAGGCTGGAATCTCTTGTCCGTGAATTGCAACAAGAGGCAAGATTTTCCCACACCTGCAACTCCAAATTAACCGAAGAAAACATCAAGGGTTGTCTCAAAACAGGGCAAGTGCTTCCAATTTGAGTAATGGAGGCTTCATAATAGCAAAAAAAAAAAAAAAGGGAACACAACCGCAAAAGATTACAAGGAAAGAAGTCTTTACCTGTATCTCCAATGATTATGTATTTGAAGAGGTAATCGTAAGACATGTCGATCAAAGAAAGAAATGGAAAACCTGAAAGATCTGAAAGTTAGCGATCCCGGTGAAGATGGTAAGGAAGGTGTAGGGATCACTAGCCGACAGAGAGCTCTGTTAAATTAAACAAACATTAAAGACTCAAAAATATTAAATAATTATTAAGGTAATTAAAAAATGAAAATGTGTATTAATTAAATTAAATAAGTATTCTTAAAACTTCTTTTACTAGACTCGATAAGCGGTTCAAATATTCAGCTAGGAGGGTAATAAGGTCATTTTCCACTAGGAGAAAGAGAAATTAATTGGATTGTTGTTAGAATATCGTCACAAAATCCGCATGGCAAGGGAGTGGGGGAGAATTCCCATTGCAAGATTCCAGTTTTGATTTTTGTTGAGGACCCAACGCATAAAGCATGGTCTCTTACTGATTGGTTTTTCAAATTTCAGTTTGCAGAGAATACATTTTGCATGAAGGAAGAAACAGTATTTTGCAGAATTATCTGGGAATACTTGAATGTTATCTCTATAAATAGAACTTTGATTTATGCCTTCAACAAAGAAAATGATTCTTGAATTGGAGAAAAACTGATGAACTCTTTCATCAATTCCCCTTGTAGGTTTTTCGTTCTGAGGAAAATGAACACGGGAATTGAAAGTGAGAACTGGAGGATTCTAAACTGTGAAATTCGATGAAAATTGTGCAAAGAACCAGTTTAGTTTCCTCCAGTATCTCACCTTCAATTGTTTGTGACAATACCACTCTTTTCTTTATCTCACCTTCTTCTGATTCACCAGGATCAACATGGGAATTGAGCATAAGAATTGGAGGGAACCAAACTGCTTGCGCTCAATACCCATGTTGAAGCTTCTGTAAATCAGTTTTTCACAGATCATTCAGCATAAGAATCGGAGGGAACTAAAATGCTCGCGGATTACAGTGAACAATTTGATTTCCTCCAATCTCTTATGCTGAATGATCTGTAAAGCTGGTTTACCGGAGGCATCAACATGGATATTGAACTTGAGAATTGGAAGGAACCAAACTGCTTGCAGTTTGTAAAGAACAGATTGGAAGTCAGTAATCCATATTTGCAACCCAGGCTCCCTGGTTGATGCAAATGATAAAGCTTAGTAGCCCCAGTATCCAACTCATCTCCTTGCCATCCCAGTAGCAACCATTGTTGATGTTTGTGTTTCCAAACGGGGGTTGTCATCCATGGATAACCAGAGGTTGAGATAATGGTTGCTGTTGCTTTGGCAAGTGATGCCTCAAAGGATTTATTACACTCTGTTTGTTACATAATTCTTAGCGACATGGTTTAGTTGAGAACATTTTGGAGATTGACGACTTACAGAGTACTGCCTAAGATCCCCTGCCCAAGTAAAAGTCATCTGTGATCAGTCTTCGCTAAAGCTTTACAATGAGACTATTTGTGTTTTCTTTTGCTCATCTTGTGGATTTCCAATTCCCCCCTCTCCAAGAGGGCTGTATGGTGCCACAGATCAATGAAAAAAAACTTTTTAACTACTATAATTGCTCAACAGCAGGAATAACTTCAATTCCAGAATTGTCCGTGATGTCCACATCTTTATGCACTGCAACTTGTTCACTGAAACTGCAAAGTGGTCTGCACTTCTTTCCTCATAGCTGAGATAATATCTTAGAGGGCGGTCTCACCGATTACATGAAAGGACAGAGTCTCAATGCCAAACCATCACAAACTGGACAATTTTATATACACCACAAACTATTGAAAGGTTGTAATATCAGTGTTCTTGGATGGAACCTTTTAAACCAGGGTCTGACAGTACTCCAAGGAGACATTAAACTGCTTCACTTTAAATGGCTGTATCACTATCTTTAAAAGGAAAGCCAAATCATGGAACACAGCGTAATTCTTTCATTAAAGTAGTAACTGTTCATGTTATATCATACAGAATGATGGTGCAGGCTCAAACCTAGCCAATGCTAATGTGACAAGATTATAAAAAATGAAGCTCAAAACTTTCCATGACATTCAGATCATTTTCCTTCTCTACAATTTCCTTTCTCCTTTTTCTCCCCCCTTCCTATTGATGCTACTATTTTCATTCTACAGTTATCCCAAGTAAAGTCGTAAGTCTAGGTTTTTTGTATCTTCTCAAAAGCAAAGAAGAACATACAACACTTACAGATGAAAGGGCCATGCATGCCCCAGCTACCCAAGGTGGCAACCTGAACCTCAGTAAAGGGAAGAAAACCCCTGCAGCAGCTGGGATGGCAACCACATTGTATCCCATGGCGAATATATAATTCAATCGAATACGGGAAAAAGTTTTTCTTGAGAGATCAATGGCTGTAATGACATCTTCCAAATTATTCCTCATTAAAACATAATCAGCAGCTTCAATAGCAATATCTGTCCCTGCTCCAATCGCTATCCCAACATCTGCAGCCGCAAGAGCTGGTGAATCATTGATACCATCACCCACCATGGCAACTATGCTTCCATCTTTCTGATATGAATGTATAGCATCAACTTTTCCAGATGGCATCACCTCTGCTCTCACATCTTGAATGCCAACCTACAGCCATGAGTATATATGTTCCCATCTCAGTACAGATCATAGAAGGTGATAATAGGTAAGCAACTATTCATGAAACAAGCAATTCCTTGTCAGAATTTGGTGATTGGAGAAAGAGGACCAGGGTGAAATAAATCAGTGCTTCCGGGAAAGAGAAACAAATAATTCAACACGCAATTATCAAGCGACATGATTTGACTTCATGCTTGACTACTGAAAGTCTGAAACTCTAAACAGAAAGGAAACAAACCTCTTTAGCTACAGACCGTGCTGTCCTCCAATTGTCCCCCGTTACCATGACTGGTTGAACACCCATTTTCTTCAATCCTTCTACAACAACAGCAGCTTCTCTTTTAAGAGGATCTGCTAGTCCTAATATGCCAATTAAAGTAACATCACATGCCACAAGTATCCCTGTCTTTCCACTTTCCTCCAATTCCACTAAAAATTTCTCAGCTTCATCTGGTATGGTAACCCCATTTTCAAGCAATAGATTCCGGTTCCCAACCTGTTCATAAAAGAATACAAATAAGAAAGAAATCGACAAAGCAAAATTCATTTCTCTATGATATCTATGAGTATATCATTGTAATTGGATGAAATATAAAGTCAAAAACTTACCAAAACCCTTTTCCCGTTTATGAAGCACTTGACACCTTTCCCAGGCAAAGCAGAGAAGTCCAAGGCATCAAAAAGCCATCCAGAGGTATTAGACTCTTTGTGTTCATGACTGGAATCTTTAGCAGCAGATGGTTCATCGAAGAAATGGAAATGACGAGCATAATTCACCAATGCTCTTGCCAATGGGTGTTCGCTGCTAGTCTACATTAGTGGACAAAAAGCAGCACCGACAATTGTTAGTAGAATGTTTAGCTGGATTGCATATTGCAATATCATACCAAGTGAAACCGAAATAACAATCTCGAAACCAATGGAGATCTGGACTAACCTCGGCAGAAGCCACCAAAGTTAGGAAGTCTCCACGATTCATTTCTGTAAAAATTTTCACTGTTGTGACCGTCGGTTTTCCCTGTGTAAGGGTACCCGTTTTATCAAACACCACATACTTCACCTTCTGAGCCCTTTCCAGAGCATCTCCTCCTTTAATTAGGACACCGTTATTAGCACCAATGCCTGTTGCAACCATGACAGCAGTTGGTGTTGCTAATCCAAGAGCACAAGGACATGCAATGACTACAACTGATATTGCAAACATAAGGGAAAAAACAAAACAGCTGCTGTTTTCAGGCAGCCACTCCATGGGGTACATCCCAAATGCTCCACAAATATACCTGCATTGGATTAACTTATCAAAATAAGATACAGAATGGAGTATACGGTGAATAACCGAAGCCTATGAAACTTACCATCCCAAGAGTGTCAGCAATGCCATTGTAACCACTGTGGGGACAAAAATGCTTGCAACCTGAAAGCATGGCAGCCGAGTTAGGAACAGGTTCATGATCCCCATCTATCTGTTTGTGTACCAGAGAGCTAAGAAGCCAAATAACACATGGTGTCACTGTGTCAGCTACTCAGGCTTTAATATGAAGCCTGAGACTAAAACCGATCAATGATGCAATCAGTCCTCAAAGCCATATCCAAGGCTGGTAAATAAATTGATCAGTCAGCTTGGCGTTTAATCAGCTTTAGCTAACTTGTCGGTCTAGTCATTTGGGATTGCGTTGGTATTGGTCATTGAACAGACAATCTATCAGGTAGGACAGAGATCCACCCCTTACATTAGAAATGTACAAACTCAAAACTGAAACTGTACAATTTTTATACTTGGTTTAATTTTGGTCTAATTAGGTTAAGCTTGGTCAGGCCTGGGTTTGAGACCCCCTAAGTTAAATGAGTACTTGAGCCAGGAAAAAGAAGAATACAAACATGATGACTAAATTTTAGGAGCATTAACATAACAAATTTAGTTTCTCACAAGCTGAAAGCTAAAACCGAAAGACCACAATCAGATGTTTTTCTTTACTTTCCTTCCTAATCTGGGTGACAAAAAGACTGCAACCTCCTTAAAGTAGGATACACCATTCAGGTCAGTACTACTGTATTTGGGAGACTACATTCAACATGTGACAATGGAACTTTCCTGCTAATGCCCATCCCATGCATTTGATCCACAAGCTATTTCATATCTCTATTGGTTATCTCAGCCTTAAAGTAGGATACACCATTCAGATCAGGAATACAGGAATCTGTAGAAAAAACTACCTACAGAAGAAAAAGGGAGAGGTCTTTCCGGATGACACCATACAGAAGGGCAAAGAAAGAGTAGAAGTAGGAAGGAAGAGGTATTTCCGGATGACAGGGCAGGAACAGTTAGTTTTTCCCCATGGACGAAGGATAATTTTGCAAGTCTGATGTTAGATACATTGGATGTTATCTGGATTAGGTACATGTAGCATTTCATATCCAAATTCAATCATTTACCCTCCCCCCGGGGGGGTGTCCAAGTATCCCCTCATACTTTTTGCACCCTATTGGTAGTCCTGAATCTTCGGTGCTCAAGCTCCATTTAAGATGAAACTTCAGGAGGCTTGAGCAGGGGACTTTGGGTTTCTACTTGTCCCGCAAAAAAAAAATTAAATAAATAAAATTCAGCCCTATAGAGAATTGCTACACAGAAAACACCAAGTACCCATCCAGAAAAAGCAGCTCATAAAAGCAGGCAGTTTCTGCATGGAAACTAAAAGTTTTTCTTTATCATTTGAAGCCCAGGAAAGGCAAGATCCTAGGAGGGAAATCATCAAGAAAAGGGGCTCTCATGACTAAGTCAAAAAAGGGGACAGTTCTACCCGAGTTCAATTCATTAGGAAGAAAATTATTTCATTATTAACACAGTTTCACTGTAAGAGAAACATTTAGATTCTTCATAGTGTACTGGTAAATATCAAAAGTTTGGTCGAACCATCTCCGACGAAGAATGAACACACATATTATAGTTTGTAGGATAGGAAGAAACTAGAAACCAACAAGGGAAAGGGAAGAACAATACTTCATATGTGTGAAATAAATCCTACTCACCATCTGTGCATTGTACAAAATTCAATTGCAGTAGACTCTCCCACCCTACCCCCATAACCTTTTCTTTTATTTTTTAGTAAGCCAATCAGCTATGCAGTTAAAAATTAACTAGCTCATTTATTAGATGGGATTGAACCACAGGTACTTACAAAATCAGCAAACTTTTGAATGGGAGCTTTTGACATCTGTGCTGTCTCAACCAAGGAGATTATCTGGCTCAAAACTGTGTTAGACCCTACTTTAGTGGCTTGTATGTGGAGGGCACCATGAAAATTAATTGTACCACCAATAACCAATGAATTGATCTCCTTCAGAACTGGTTTAGATTCACCAGTTACCATGCTCTCATCAACATAACTTGAACCCCATACAACCACACCATCAGCAGGAACCTTGGAACCGGGAAGAACTTTTAGTATGTCGCCAGGTTGAATTAGCAAAGCATCAATCTCCCTTTCTTGAACACACTTTCCTCCTGCAATGCAAAATTCAATGATCAAACCACAAAATCATTGTGTATCAATATATGCGTACAACAAAGAAAGGATGGTTCATTCTTTTGCCACAGAGAGACTAAAGTGAGGAATTATTGTGTGAGAATTCTGCTAGTACAACTTAAAAGATAGTTATATGTCAGTAAAGGCACACCTGGATCTTTGACAAGCAGGATAGCTGTTGCAGGTGCGAGTTCTACCAATTTCTTGATAGCATCTGATGTTTTTCCCTTAGCAAGAGTCTCCAAATACTTCCCCAGAAGTACAAATGTTATTAGCATTGTACTAGTTTCAAAAAATGTTGGAGACCAGACCCCGGTGATGGCACCATACAGAAGGGCAAAGACAGAGTAGAAGTAAGAGGCTGAAGTTCCCAGCGCAACCAAAACGTCCATGTTTGATGACCCATTCCTTAGTGCTCTGGCAGCTGCTACATAAAAGCGCTTGGCAATAACAAATTGAACAATACTCACCAATAAAAATTGCAACCAATCACTCATAATGAAGGGCCCACATCGCCAAAGCAGTAGAGAATAGAAAACGTGTATGCGGGGACAAACTACCCGTATCAGGAATACAGGAATCTGTAGAAATGTCTTGAGTATCAAAAATAAATTGAAAAGATCAAGAAGAAAAGTAACCACAAAATGACGGTAGTAAGCACAGTAGTTCATTATATCATACTCACACTGAGAAGCAGACTAGAAATGAAAAGTTTGAACATATTTGAAGACTCTGCTGTATGGTTTGAAGTCATTCTCGAATAAGGGCTCTGGACACTAACTTTAAATTTTCCATCGCTCCCTCCTTCAATCACATCAACTATAGATCTGGCACCTATGAGTTCAGGATCAAAGAGAACTTCTAGTTCATTCTGAGTCTTGTTGTAATTAAAATGCCTCACCCCTTTCAAGTCCCTAAGTATGCCATCTAAAAGTAGTAGATCCAACTCAGTAGACAAGCCAGCTACAACCAAGAAAATCTTATCCTGTTCACCACTCTGTACAACTGCAGCCTCAAAACCAGCATCTTCTATCGCATTGACTATATCGTCCTTATTAATTACAGCAGGATCATACTCAACTTCTCCTAATGAAGTAGCCAAGGCAACAGTTGCTCGTTTGATGCCAGGGAGCTTTTTTAAAATACCTTCAACAGAATTTACACAAGCTGCACATGTCATACCTCCTATCCTGAACTGCCCCAACAAAGTTTTCTGTGATTTAGTTCCAAATGTGTTGGAATCTGGTAAAATCTCAGCATCAAAACCAGCATCTTCAATTGCAGTCTTGATATCTTCATCCTGTCCACAACATATGCAGTCATAGGTGAGAACATACTGTCAGAGTTTCAGTAAACTATGAACCTACCAATTCTTAGAAACTCAGCAACAGTCAAGCAAACACAGAGCTAGTCTGCAAGCATAATGGAATCTCAGTATGACTAACTTTACGGCAGGAAGGATAAAGAGGAGGGAATTATACAGACAAGGCTTAATCTAGTGGCTCATCACCTTGGCTCCAAACAAAAGTTCTTACAGACACAGAGGACTCCTCTCCAATACTCAAAAGGTAAGAAAGAAACCATATGTGCTGAATGCAGCAGTTGAAAGTTGAAAAGACAAATAAATAACCCTAAATATCAAGCACTAGTTTCATTCTTCTTACCAAGCAAAAAGTTCTCAGTACAATAAGATGCATGGGAATACAAAGGAATAAACAGGGAGAAGACTTCAAGGCTATAGCCTACGCTATTAGAGAGAGAACAGAAAATCATTGACTTAATCACATGCTTTAGCCTACGCTATTAGAGAGAGAACAGCAAATCATTGACTTAATCACATGCTTTCGCAATGACTATGTAAAGGCATATGAACTACTGGGGAATTGACTGGTAAGAGCCATTACAATAAGACACTGCAAATTCAGGGCATGGTAATGAGAAATGGAAGAATTTGTAAGATTTTTCCATGATAAATCCAATCAGCCAATTAGACCAAAGAAACACGAGTACAGGAATTTACTCATCAATGGAACTCATCACCTGAAGTGACTTGCTGATGTGTAGGCAAAGAGAAAAAATATGAAACGACCAGCAGGAGCAAGTCTTATGAATTGAGAAGGCAAATTCCCCATACCTACTTTTGATTAAAAAGATGCCACAGCACTTTGAAGACATAATGGATGAAGACATTGGAGCAAACCCTCTTTTATTTAAACATTCTCTAGATACACTACGGAAAACATTGCATGAGCATGCCTTGCTAAGTTAGTTGCTCCAGAAGATTATTAGAACAAGGACATGCATCCCTCCCATTGACTTGGTGTTCTATTTACATGAGGTTGAAATAGGAATCTGCATTTAATGTCATTAACACGATTCCCTATGTTTACCCTCAAAAGAGAAAGGAAATGAAAATATACGCAAGGTTTGATAACATTGACCAAACAAGAGGCAAGGATTCCAGTCAAGGAGGTAGAAGTAATGAGAGGACTTGCCATTTTACAGAAGACAGGACCAAGATAGAGAAGAGTAGTGAAATAGGAATAGCAAGGATGGCTGAAAAATAATATTAATAACAATAAAGTAGGTTTTGTTACACGGAGCCTAAATTAACAAGTCTCATTAAATTTCAAGTGAGTTCATACTCTTAATGTAATTATAAGTTCAACTGTAACAAGAAAAAGTAAGGTTCATCTAATGGATATGCATGTATCTGTATTAGAGTAACCCATAATGCCCTATGTGTGTATTGTCATTCGATGGAAATTTTTCCTTTTTATTATCCCCCTACTTCACTAACTATGCAAATTAAACATTTAAATTTTTCCACAAACCAGGATCCCATAAAAAAAATGTAAAGTTCTTTTAGATCAAGATAAATAGACCTAATTAGCATTCCGGTACAAGGAATGCTATAACTTGCGTCTAAAGGTACGAGTCAAAGAGACGGAGAGAGCATCATTTTATTGACACTGGAAGCCAGCCATTCATGTCTTGGGAGGAGTCATCTGAGATGATGGAGGGATGATTCTTAGAGGTTTGCCTGGCTATGCCTAAAGGGATTTCAACCAGGGAATATGTGCTGGCTTTGCAAACTCGCCTGGACATCACTTTTTTTTTCAATGGACTTACGAATAGAAGAAGATTACTTAATCTCCAGTGATTTATACCTCACTTTCTGCACAAATGTCCATTGGAGACGGTCAGCAAATGACATCACTGGAGATTCAGTAATCAGAAAGCAAGAAGTAATTAGGCAAAAGTAATCAGTGTAATGATTTGCCTTTGGGATTTATAGTGTTAGTTTTTGTGCTGACTGCTATCCCAAACTCTTGCTGTCAGATAAATCAAGATTTATTACCCATAACCCCAACCCCCCCCCCCCAAAAAAAAAAAAAAAGAAGAAGGAATCTACTATGTAAATTTTGATCATCAACTGCAAATTAAATTTGGTTAATCAAAATGATTAATGAAAAGTAGTTCTCACTTCTAGAAGACTTCTCTAGAGAAGTAAACTTATGCTCCTTATTTTTACTCTAATGCTATAAATTTGTCTGCTTAATAATCATTCTTTTGGAAGATGAGTGTTTCAACTCCCAGGATCACAGGAAAATGCTCAACAGATAAGATAAAATTAGGCATAGTTGGCATTATAATTCCAATGGAACGAGGAGTTTTTATTTCATAGGAGTCAAAACATCCACATGTTCAGTTGGAGGTTACAATTTATCAATGGTGAGAAGTGAATAAGGGTATAACCATAACTCCCCTGATGATTATCCATATGATCATATCACCCAAGTCTAGAACAAAGCAGCAATTGGGTGATGTCATCAAACTCACAATAGAAAATTTCCTTGGTATCTAAAACTGCCTGCGATAAAGCTACACCAATCTAGCATTGGTTGGTGATAATTGATCTATGGCACATTGGGTCCATCAGTATAACTCAAACCTAAACAAAAAACAATGTCAAACAGCTAAAGCGAATAAACTCATAACATGATACCAAGTTACCAACATCCAACCCCCCCCCCCCCAACCAAAAAACATAAACTGAAAATTAAATTTTTTTGAAGTTAAGGGTACAGAATTGGGGGACAAAGAAAGAAGTTTATAAAAACTACATATATAGCTCTTGATCACAGACAACAAATAAATATTCTGGAAATGATAAACTCAAAAGGAAGACCAGAGGATCCCTGAATTTTAGACAAATCCTAAAATCTCATAATTCAAAGATAAGAAAATCATCTGAACCAGTTCTGTTAAAAGCAGAACGAACTCAAATACTCGAACACGAAACAATGACAACAAAATTGAAAATTCTAAAGAATTATAACCAACCCATAAACCAAAATAGGTTGTCGTGGGGGAAAAAGCACAAACCTTAACCAGCTTGGGATCAAACACGACATCTGCCTTGTTCTGAAGCAACGCCACAGACGCCCTTAAAACCCCAGGAATTCCAGCAAGGGCTGCCTCTACAGAATTGGAACAAGCAGCACAAGTCATACCCATGACACTAACCTGAATTCTCTTCATACTCTCAACCTCACATCCCAAATTCTCCCTCTCCTCTCTCTCATAAGAATCCAAAAGCCTCTCATCTTCAAAGTCGTCGGCATCATCCGTCAGAACAAACGTTCCTGTTTGTCTTCCGGAACCAGAAATCGAAGTGAGTTGTAGGTCTCTCATGCTCGACGCCATTAGAGGGTCGAGAGAGAGAGAAAGAGCTTAATTCCTTCTTCTTTTTATGTTTTGTGAATGTGAATATGAATTCAATGTACAGACATCACAACCCCGGCCCGGAGGAGGTGGGGTTGTTCGATTATGAGAAGAAGACCAATTAGTAGACTTCTAGAGGGACGTTTTTTGTTTGACCAAAATACCCCTAAATCATCATTTTCATTACATACATGTCCCTTGTACTACATTTTAGCATTTGTACTACAAACACCTTAAACTAACTCTTGTTGGCCCAACTTTCCTCTTAATTAACAAATCTTCTGAAGAGGGCTCAGGGATTAACCACTACTAGTCTTTGCATTTACTATTCTAAGTAATATTAATTTTTTTTTAATCAAAAAAATTTACCATCTAAAATAAAATCTTTGTGGGGCATCATTCCCCACAATTCAGAAAAAATGTTTAGGTACAAACTCATGTTGGTATGACATTTTTCGGCTCATGTAAAATGCAGACTGCCTACCTTAATTTCAGACAACCACTAAAATCAAAAAAGTGGATCTTATTCAATAGGATTCGTTCACCTAACTATGTCTTTTTCTTGACACAGGATTAGTCGAAGATGAATCAGTGTACATGGAACTTATTTGAGATCGAGACAAAACTACTTCATTTTTAATCGAAAGTAAAATTATATTAATTAAAATAAAAAATAAAAAATAAAAAAACATTCCTAAAGGCATTGAGAAGAAGAGGATTTACACTGAAAGAAAGTGGGGACCACCCGATTAGGTTCCATTATTGGAAAATGATGTCCAAATGTTTTAACTAACATAAGTAGAAAAAAAAGGAAATTAGTGCGATTTCCACTTAGTTTTTTTTTTTTTTTTTTTTGGTGAAAATTTCCACTTAGTTTAACATGACCCTTTAATGGGGTCCGTTTGTTACAAATACCGTTTTGGGTAATTATGGAAACTAACAAATAAACAGATGAGATGCACGTCCTTTGGAATCTTGTTGGTGCTGAGTAGACATGGCATGAGTCAAAAGTTGAAAAAAAAAAGAAAGAAAGAAGAAGCAAACCCAAAACTGTCTTCCTATCAAGATTGGATTGGATCAAATACATTTTCAGTCTGAATTAAATATGATCTCCTTTTCAATTGCTTCTCTATTATTGTAGATGTATGCAATGGTGCCATTCTGAAAGATCAGTAATTATTATATAAAATCATTTCATATATTTATGGGGAGATACTGTGTTAAGAACACAAAATTATAGAATTTTGAATTTATGAATGAGCTAAAAAGATGAGAATATTTAGGTTAGAATTTTCTCAGGACTCTCGAAGTCTTATCTTGCATTTAAGTTATACCTAAAAGTTGTTTTCTGGGAATATATTTTGGTGTTTGAGGTTCATCAGGGCCAACTCTCGCGTACCTCGATTATATCCTCAAAAGAGAACTTTATCGCCCACAAGGGTCAAACACATGACTTCTCCACTAAGAAATATGGATCTTACTATTTTATCAACTCTTCATTATGAGAATATAGTCAAAGTGCACATAAGCTAGTCATAACGAACCCAAATTTTATTTTTTTTTAAAAAGTAATGATAATTATATTATAGATCGTTAAGCATAAACAGGTAAATTACCTCAAATGGACACAAGTGCAAGTCCCACTCATTAAATATGACTAAGAAGAAGAAAACTTCAAAACTAATGCAAGAGCCAAAAAGCTAAAAAAATGAAAAATCGACTCACCCCACTATGTATTTTTTTTTCTCCAACTAAGAAACCACTTCTTATCCATTATAGCATCGGCTCAATAAGTGGAATCCAAGTCAAGAATGTTAGAATTTTTCTTATTATTTTAAAAATATAACATGATTAAACTTGTTATATAATCTAATGTACCTCACCTAGCAACTAAATCTCCCTATAGTTTAAATTTTGTGATCAAGTTGTACCTTATAAATCCTTCCAGTGACTGCTATTAGAATATTTAACCCTAACACTAACCCAAATCACCTTAGCTCAACTTAAAATTTCTTAAAATAATCTTTAATGTTGACTCGAATCAAATACTTAATCTTAACTTAGCCTTGATCAATATGTTTTCAAGTTTCAAGGTCAAAATTTTGAGTCCAAATTCTGTTTAGGCTCAACGGGGACGCTTAATGGTCAAACTTGCACATATAGGTAAAACCACTGTGAATAATTGGATTATTAATTATGAGAATGAATAATTCTCTGATTGCATGTTTGCTCTGTAAAATGATAATGTGAAAAATTGAAAGCTAGTTCATAGTGGAAACAACAGCAAGTCCCACGAATTATATACCCATCAGATCCACCAAATGTAATAGAAGGAGAACTCGAAAAGCTTAATAGATAAATAAAATGGGGAACTGACTCACCCAAAGCAATTACTTCTCACAAAATTTAAAACACTGGTCTCTAAGTGGGGGAAAAAGGGAGAGGACCCAAAAAAGGAATATTTCAACTTTTTGTACTTTGAAAATAATTAGTTGAACTTCTTGTAAATTAAACTACTGAACTAATTAATGTTTTGAACTCTTTAATTTTTATAATTAAAAATATTTGTTTTCATTAAAGATAACTCAAATTTAAATACATCATTTACTTTAGGGCTTATTTGGTTACTTGAATCAAAAGATTTCAAATCTATGAAGTTATGATTCATAAATTTAATTGTTTAGTTAACCTGAATCTGTGGAATGAAAACCCTAGAGAGCTCTTCGTTCTCGTTCGAAAGTCAAATTCATAAAGTTCTGTCAAAATGTTTAGCCCTTTTATAGTAAGAGTGAAATTTCTAAATTTCATCCCATACCCATAAATCTACATATTCTTCATGTTTTTAATATAAGAAGATGAATCTCTAGAATTCATAAATCTAGAGATTTTTACAACTAAACGGTATAAATCTCACATTCATGAATCCAGAGATTTCAAATCTCTAGATTCATAAATCTATGAATTCATGTAATCAAACATGCCCTTAAAGAAATATAACTAAAAATAGTAGTGGACTATTACAATAGTTTTAAAGGAAAAAGATTTGTTTCCTCCTTTGGCGATTGACAGTTATGGAATGATTAATGAGTTGAAAAATGAAGCTAGCAAACCTAGAACCTCCCTTCCATTAGTTTTCCAGACTAATTTGGTCAAGATACCTTTTTCAATTGCTTCTCTATTACAAGAAAATAAGTTCAATTCGTTTTAAAATGGATCATTATGGATCATTATGGATCATTATGTATATTAGTATAGAATAATATACAAAGAAATTTCAGAGATTACAACCGATAGTATCATCTTCAGTCTTCCATTAGCATCGTCTCACACAAAGTCGTGGAAAGCATTAAGAAGGTTGGTATAGTTTAACTCGATTTCTCCCCAAGAAGCCAAAAAGCTTAATAGTAATCATGCGTGAAATATATAGAGTTTCCTTTACATCCAGGATAATCAAGTGTTGAAATAGATAAACCAATACTTGTTCGGCTAATAAATAGCATTTTTGATCACCCAAGTTGCTCACATTTACCCATAAACTATCCTTTAAATCTATCTTGAGCATCTTGAACTGAAAACTCAGGCAGCAAACATCAAATTCATATTTCACAACCAATAACAACTTTCCAAGAGATTCTATGAAATGATCAGAAGAGTTAGTCCAGAAATTATGAGGCCAACACAAAGAACTCATGAGATCCTCTGGAAGTTTAATATCACAACTTGTTCCAGTTGTATCTGGACCAAAATGCTCCACCATTAATATAAGATCAAATCTTTCAGTGATGGCATACAATTTATCATTGTAAGAGATGATCGATGTCTCTAATGTCTCTAAGGCTCTTCTTATGGCACCCTCTAATGATGATCCACATCTCATCTCTGGGTCTGGAGAAGGTGAAAAATGGACCATAGAACCCTATTAGAATAGCATCCTCAATTTTGATTGAGTTCACCACCAAAAACTTCTCCATGAATCTGTGACCTAAGCTTCCACCAGAGCTTTGCATTGGTCAATGGATTCAAAAGAAAATAATCATTCTGACTTGCCATTAGCAACCATCCCCTAGTAGAGCCACGACAGAGACCACTTATTGATAGTTTAGACAATTCAAACCTGAGAACTTTCTTATGGGAAAACTGAAAAAATATGTATTAGTATATCCTGAAGAAAGCAAAACCCATGGGAGTGGTTGAGATTGCAATAACTGGAGTTGTCATACCTTTCTTGGCAGCAATGGCAATCCATTGCCAGGATTTGCAAGTTGCAGTAAAGCGATGGAAGCTCACCAAGTCTAACTTGGTTAGGATCAAACCAAATATGTCTTCTGGAAGGGAATCCATTAGTTCTTTAATCGAGCTTCTTCATCTTCTTCTTCTTGTGCTTCACCAAATCCTGGTTGATTCCTTTCTAAACTTGACTTTCTCTTTGATTGTGATTGTGATTGTGATAAAAGCTCATCGCATGCAGCCTCCATCACAGTTTCAGTCATCATACAACTCTATGATCACATCACTCCACCCTCATGACATGTGTTAAGTGGTGAAAGACTTCATTGTTGTTTGTGTTAATACATTAGCTAGACGTTTGAACTTCAACCATTGACTTTATCAGATATAATTATAATCATTGAATTTTTTTTTCCACTTAACTTATAAAAATAGATTTCTTTTACATCTTTAGTTAATGGACTTCAAACTTACCTATTCTCCTACAATTTATCCCCTTCCTTCTTTTTTTCTTTCTTTTTTATCTCTTGAATGTGTTCTCTTATTTTTTCTTCTTCTTTTCTTGTTTTTTTTTTGGTTTTTTCTCCTTTGTTTGCTATTCTTTGTCTTTGTCTTTGTTATTCGTTTTCTTTATTTATATTTTTTATTTTTTTTTTTTTTTTTTTTTTTTTTTTTTTTTTTTTTTTTTTTTTTTTTTTTTTTTTTTTTATATTTATACATAACGGGTAATCTAAATCATTAGTCGGCACGATCCACCTTAGCTTTGAATCTTTATTTCTTGTTTTGTGTTCCTACCAACAAATTCATGCTCTATCAAATCCTATGAACAACCAACCACACAACAAACTCCCAAGGGAAAGAAATCCAAAATTTCAACGGTCAAAAAATCAGTTACAAAGATAGTAGAGTTATATATTTACATCAAAATCTCGATGCAGAGATATAATCACAATGTACATCTCTCAATGTAATTTGGGCTATTGGATAAGGAATTCAAATGCAATTTGGGCTTCACTAAAATAATGTTGTGTAAGCTCAGTTCCCTATGAGAGGCTACCGTCTCTTGCCACCCCCCTTTAGTCATGAAAAATCAGACCCACATACATAACACCTATCATGAACACGCCCACCATACATCCTCTATAAGATTCTCCAAAAGAGTAATATTACTATTTGTTTTAAGATGACTGTTATCCACATTTTCACTAATCTTCAGGGAAGGTTTACGTACATTATGCCCAAGGAATTTGATTTATTTTGCCCAAAAACTACCAATTATGTCCAAGGAATTTGAACTCTCAAGTCTCAACATCTTACTTATGAAGTTCATTACCCAAAAAAAAATCATCTTATGAGTTGTGAATCGGTGTTTCGAGATCGTGAAATGATTAAGAATCGGCCGGTTCCAACGATCCCAATCGATGACTACAACTCGGCAGGCGCGCTGGTCCGCCACTTCCCATTCGCGCAGTGGTAACTGGTAAGCAGAGACACATATAAGCAAGAAACTCAGGCTCTCCCCCTGAAGGCCGTGTAAGAACATTTGCAGGAGCTTTTTGCTTTGATTTTAAGAGCCAGAAACAGAAATTACAGAAGAATGGCCAGAGACTTGCTTCTCCGCCCTTCCCTCCTTCGTTCTCTCCTACGCCATCAAAGGCGGTCGTTAACCCTAGCTTTTAATTCAAACCCCTCTTTTCATTCCTTCCCTACAACCCCAGACTCAGGTTCTCCTCCATTGTTCACCAAGTCCTCTTCACCCATCGACACCTCTCGCCAATTCTCAAACTTGTATTTCCCTTGCCGATCCTTCTGTTCATCCACCGGTATGCAAACATTACATTCTGCTTCTCTTCCAGGTGAAATTTCACCACATGTTTTATTCTTTACTTATCCCATGTAGTAATTTCAGGTCCGTCGAACATTGTTGTTGTCAAATCCCCGGAAGAGTTCAACAATTCATTTCAGAAGGTTCAAGGTAAATGTTTTCTCTGGTTGTTTAGTTTCATTTATGAGGCATTTTATGATTCTCATCTCATTTTTAATTCTCATTTTGGTCATAGATGACGGCTTGCCTGCAATTCTCTACTTCACGGCGACGTGGTGTGGTCCTTGTAAGATTTTTAAACATTTTTACCATCGACTTACTTTAGATACCGTTTCCTCCTTTGGATTTTTGCTGATTATCGAAGTTATTAGTATTGTGGTATGGACGGGTTTGTTATTCTCCGATGGCATTTGAAAATTAGGTACTGTTTCATTTGATGCAAAATTTTCTTTTGTAGGCCAATTCATATATCCTATCATCCAAGAGCTGAGCAAAAAATTCCCTCATGTCACAACGTATAAGATTGATATTGATCTGGTGAGAAAGAAGGATAGTTATTTCACAGAGTAGATTAAAATAATTTTACCTGAATTTGGCCCAATATTGGAACTTTTGTTGAAATTGGTGAAATATACAAGGATTAAATTAGGAAAGATGATTTATATCTTGGATGTTGAAACGAAGAAATATCTTTATTTGGTATTTGGAGTCTGATGCTTTTTGTTACATACGTTGGGAACTGACAGTTTTAAATTTGTTGTCATAGTAAAAGATATGCATGTAGTTGTATACATTAGAGCTAGAAATATCATAGTTAAATGTACCTCTTGTCTGCCATTAGATTGTTGCAGCCCCTGACATACCCATAATGATACGGACAGGAAAAGGGGCTGGGGGAGGGAGCAAAGTATAAACATGTGTCAAGTTTTGTTCCTTTTATTGACTTAAGGTAGAATGCTTATCGATTAAGCTGATCATTAGGGGGAGAAAATGATTATCCATATGAATCTTGGGACATTCACTTATCATTGCCTTGCATCCCGTTGCATTTATTTCAATATGTTCTGTTTGCATTAGGATGGAAATCTTCTTATATTGGAAGTTTATTTGGAAGTTAATGCAAGTGATATTTCACAGGAGGGCCTTGGGGATGCATTAAGCAAGTTGAAGATTTACTCTGTGGTAAATAACTTGATCTTGACTTGCTTTCAGTTCGTCAAGTCAGATTATTTCTTATTTTATCAATGTTGAAATGAAAACCTATATCCATTGCTTAAGTAAGCTTTCAAATTTTATCACATGTTATTATATTTTATTGTTGTAATACATCAGCAGGCTAAATTGACAATTGTTTCAAAATAATAAGACTTTCAGCGATACAACCTGATAATTAGAGATATATTTCTCTCCACTTGTGTAACTATTAGCTCTGGTTCCATCGGATGGAGTTCATGCTTTCAAGATTTAGATAATTGAAACAAGTGAACTAAAAGAGTGCAGGATATAGTTATTCCATTGTATTCATACATTAAGTACTTATTCATGAAGTATGAGAAATAACTGAAAGCCTAAAGGCACAAAAAGCTGACCTGTAAGACCTTTATTTGGTTTCTGTTATCGAGTGAATATATGATGCTCCTCTCCCACCCAAAAGTTTAACGATTCCCACTATCATGTATGTGGTTGTACTTTCTAGTTGATGGATGTTACTTGTTTCACCCTTCGTTTTTATATGCTGGAAAATGTAGTCGTTTGACTTGCCCAGACATTATATTAGATTTAAGAGGCTTAGAACAGTCTCTTGTCAGAGCCTTGGTCTTGGATTAGTTTCAGCTATTAATTAAATACAATTTTAGGGTAATGAATACTTGTTACATGATATTTTTAATGTCCACTTTAGGTTCTCTTAGTTTTTAGATGATTGATGATTTGAATTTCCAATATTCAAGTGAGTATGGATTTGGATGATCATGTCTTGAACAAATAATCTTTGAATTGGTTGAGGACCAGGTTTTTACCATTTGATACTAAACCCATAATGCCATCCTTGAACAAGTTTTTTTTTCCATATGAGATGTTGAACTCAACTGTGGAGCAACTAACAAGAAAGAATAATCGGTCAGAGTATCTTGCAGTCAATGATCTTGCATAACACAAATTGCTAAGACTTTGGATGGTTAGTACACTATTGACAATGACAACACATTGTATGGTAGCTGATTTTTTTACTTTTTGAATCTCTTAAGACTTGGCTGCTAAAAGATATAATAGTGATGCAACAATGAAATAAATTTCTGAGTACGCTTTGTCTACCAAGGAGTTTCTTAAGCTTCGGTTTCTCCAACAGTAGTTTGGAACATTTTGGCTAGCTATCATATGGAAATCAAATAAATAATGTGTAGATTAATGGTGTTGCATAGGCTTTAATTATTGTTCTGTTTCGTTTTTCTCCCTTCCCCCCAACAAGTAAGCTACAAAATAAATGACATTAACTAATTAACAGTTTTTTTTTTAATTATCATCTAAAAAAAGAAATGATGAGGTTTAATGGGTAAAGTAAACATGTAGAAAAAGGAGTGGCAAAAGACTTTGGTTGATATGAGAAACAGCAATCAATGTTTCGAAAATAAGACCAGAACCAGAATATTCATGTTAAAAAAAAAAAAATTCACAAACAACACCAAGAAGTTAACCAGAAACCAATTGAAGATTATTTTATGAGTGTCAACAGTAGAATACCAGAAAAAGGGAATGCCCAAAATACTCTAAATAACTCTTAAAAGCTACTCAAGCTGACATGTCTAATACAGCATTCCTTGGTTGGTCCTTTTCGCCATCCGCATCTATTCTCTACAACTATAAACCACAATCCCAGTCTTACAGTGTTTTACCTTTTACAGTAAGGGGTGATCTAATTCAGATTGAATGAATTAAGAAGAAATCATGGTGCGAACCTAAGATGACCTTAGGAGAAGTGGTGAGAAAAGGTGTGCATAGCTTAGGCCTTGTATCAAGTTTGACCTAAAATGGAGGAGTGATCGGAGAGTAAGGATCCATGTAGCTTTATTTAAGGGTGAATTCATTGTTGTGTTCCATATTATATAAGAAAAACAGTTCCTAAAAAGCATGAAGGCCAGCCCATGGAACCAGGAGCTAAGGTTTACTTGATACCTGCCATGTGATCATCCAGGTGGCTACCAACTTTTGTATGCATGTGCCATGTGAACCCACCATACTTCTGTACCTACAAAATTCTGGCCAGTCCAAATGATATTTGGGGGGGGGGGGGGGGAACCCAACAGGGGGGGGACAAATTGTTGTAATGTCAAGCTAAGAGTTACAAATATGGCCTGTTGAAAATTACCAGGAATATTCCATTATAAGGTGGTCATTTGATTTTGACCTCCAATTTATACCCGTAGCTTGTAACATAGACTCAACCTATCTCTATCAATGGAATTTCCACAGAAAATATCATGTTTACGAAATTGCCTTGCAGCCCCATAGGACAGAGATATAACCAGAGCAATGTCTTATTCAGCAGTAGCATTAGAGATCCCCCCCTTTCTTCTTCTCCTCCCTTTTAAAAATCAGTGTCCCACCACTACTTAACTCTTGGTCAACGTTAACCAAAAAGAAGTAATGCTGACTATGATGAACTGAAAGCAAGTCAACGATCCACTTAGCCTTTACCAATGTTTCACATGAAATCCCAAAATGGTAGATTTTGCATCACAAGTGTTGGGAAAGCGGATATGAGATGTAATGGAAGGGAAGGGATAGGCAAGAGAAAGAGAAAAAATTCATTCAACGTCGACAAAGGTAATAGATCAACGTGAGATGTGTTTGCCTATGCCTTTTGACTGTTCATTGTTAGGGTGGAATCATCACGCATCCTGCATCTAAGATTTGAAATTGCAAGGCTCATACATGATCTAGAATCTACCTGAATAAGAGGTCAAATTTGTTTGCTAAAATTCCAGATTGTATATCTTACCTTCCATTTGGCATCCAAAAGACATTTTTTAAAATTTTTTATTTCTTGGTGGAGCAAATGACAGATTTTTTTTTTCTTTTTTGATGGAGCAAATGACAGATGTTTTTCTTTTTTGATGGAGCAAACAACAGATTCAGGTTATGATGATTTAAAATCTGTGTCCTGAATCAAGTCATGCATCTAAATGTGCATTTGTTCTAGATGTGCCATATGTTTAAGTTCAGTTCACGATGTTATTCAACTTCCATATACCAAAGAAAGAGGGAAAAAGATCATATTACAGCATGTTTAGTGCATAGCACTTTTTTTTCTTCTTTTGTTATTTTGTGAGTTTGGATTAGTTATGCTTTTAATACTAGCTGGAGGGCAACCTAAAGAAGTTTGGTTGTGCCCAAAAATGGCTCAGGTTTCATTGTTCGGATATTTTATAGTTTGTTTACAGTGCCTTAACTTGGAATTTTGCAGCCTACATTTCACTTCTTCCAGAATGGTACAAAGGCTACTGAAGTTGTTGGTGCTGATGCTGCACGTTTGAAGGCTACTATGGAAGATCTCTACAAGTAATCATTTAGCCATCTCTTTTGAATCTTATAACTACAACCTGAAAATGCTAGTCATTTTTATCTATAGCTTTTGCATTTGGCATATGTACAACGTGAAAGCATGTAAATGTAGATGAAAAAGCACGAAAATTTCTTTCTTTTTTCGTTTGGGAAGAAACGGTGTGTGTTGGGGGAGGGGGGGGGGGGGGGGGGGAGGAGGAGTTTGATCAATGGCTGCTGAACAAAAGTTAAATGCATGACATTTGGGTTGTTCTCTAGACCTACCAATCCCCCAAGGCCTGCCCCAGGTTAGGCAGGGATCAATGTCAGCCCCAGTTGATGCCGTGCCAATCTGGCCAATCCAACATAATACCACATTGCATGGAAGGGATCCGTAGATGATAACTATTGTTTAATTCGTATTCACACGTGATGGAAGGGACTTTAAGAAAAATAACAAAGAAAACAAAAGCTTCTCTAAGCCGTCTATGCAGGTTTAACTGGAGTTCTCGCTGCAACCACAATCCTGTAAATTTACAAACTGATAGTTAAAAAGTTTGCTTGGTGGGATAAATATTCATCTGACTGTTTATGGTCTGTTTTGCAGGAAGGAGTAGGCCAAGGCTGAGGAGACTGGAGAACACGTACTTTGGATAACAGAATATGCCCATGAAAGATGAATCATTGTGAGGACAACCTGGTATATGGACAAACGATTTGAAAGTTACTACAGTGTTGGTTTACATGAAGTGCTCTGTGATAGTTTTCTGGAAAACATAGACATTTATATGGTTGTGTGGGAAAAAAGAGATTGTTTCCGAGAGTGTAGCTCCTGGGCCTTTGCTAGTGCTTGTTTGCTCCTATTGACCCTGCACTGAGAAATTTTTCCCTAGCTATTTTCTACGGAGAAGTTGCTTAGTTGGTTGGGACTAATAAATTTTTCCAGAAAATTACTTTGGCATAAAAAATTTTCATGTCTGGCGTTCTAAATAGAATTCCAAAAGGCGCTGAAACATCAGCTTTGGCGTTATCTCGTTTATTGATTGGTTTAGGGGCGAATTTAGTAGGGCATGGTTGGCGATTGCTTCTTAAAGGTAAAAGTGGAATCAGGTGGTTGGTTCTCAAAGTAAAAGTGGAATACGGTGGTTGGTTCTCAAAGTAAAAGTGGAATAGGGTAGAACCCGATTGAAATTTGAATCAGGTGATACAATAAGAAGATGTATTTTTAGAAAGATAAAAAAATTAAAAAAAAAAGTTGTATTTCCGTTGCCGGGACTTGAACCCGGGTCTCTCGGGTGAGAGCCGAGTATCCTGACCAACTAGACTACAACGGATTGTTGATTTCAAGGTTGAAGTATAAATTTAAAATACAGATAGATATATCTGTTAGAAGTCCCATCTCCATCTGCACGGTTGCCAAATATTTTACAGAAATAAAAATAATGAGACAAATTACGTGATTAGATGTTTCTACGTTTCATTTTACAAAAGTAATCACTCAATATTTTAGTTAACAAAATTAACTAAAACTAAGTTTTGGTTTACAAAACTAACAAAAAAAAGGGGACATTTTTAACCTTAAATTAACCACATCGAAGAGGAAAATTTACTATTCTGTCAAGAGAAAAATTCACTAATTTTTCATACCTTCATATTTTGACTCCCATTTTATATGGCCAACTTTAAAGGTAAAAATATCCAAAGGGATAAAAATTTATTATTTTAATTAATTTTGTAAATACAAACTCAATTTTAACTAGTTTTGTTAAATGAAACATTGAATTGTTACTTTTGTAAAAAGAAACTTTAAAGTAGATAATCACAAAATAATTCAACAGAATGGGGCACTTTGTACTTTCTATTTGGGTAACGAGGCTTCGCTGTCCCAATACAACCCCAAAGTCCCAAACCCAAGATGGTAAGATTTAAAACCAGTGTGTTGTAGAGAGACCTGCAGCTCACAAGTATTACAATTTGCAACAGCAACTACGCCATTTCATGCAATTGCATGGAGTGGAACACAAGGGAAACAAATACAAAATATGATTTTACGTAAGTTGTTGGCCTTAGAACGTAGGCTGGAAGAATAAAGTGGTCCACTGGCCATGGTCTGGTTAACAAGTTAAAAACATATCTAACGGTCTAACCATGTATTGCACATTGCAAAAATCACTTCAACCAGACAGCTTCTGTGTCATCTTAATTTCACCCATTAAATCATTTTCATTATTGTGATCTTGTTTGAGCAGGGAGAGAAAAGAAGAAAAAAAAATCAAAAAGCACTTCTGTTTTGACTCTCAGGTTTTATCTGATGCAAGAAAGAGGCAAAAATATCCTATGCAATATTAATAGAAGAAATGCCTGATGAGATATCCTTGGCTCGGGGATCTTCGCTCTCTATGCAGACACCACGAGGATCTTCTCTAACTAGCAGCGATAGAACACCAAGCGAAGTCCACAATTTGGTGACAAAGCTGCTGGAGTCGCCTAAAGTTACAGCAAAAATTGCATCAAATCCACCTGCTCCAGGAACTCCAGCAAACAGAACCCCTTCCATATTCATGGTGGTATCCAGAAGCTGAGTTTGTGACTTGGGCTCTATCTGTAGGAAGAACAAAGCAAGTTAATTACAATGTAAACCACTGGATGTGCACATACATTTATGTATTTAAACAAATTAGACTTCTGTAATGTGGAACATAGAGAGATTCCTATCTCAAACATAGAAAATCAGAATTAGGAAACCATTTTGTCAGGCTAAAAATAGACAATCCAAACAATGATGCAAGTATCAAACACTACAGTGGCACCAATATGAGCAAAATCAGAATAATAGGATGGACCTCAGGTTTATCCTTCCAGATGGTTGACCAATTCTTTTAATTTTGGCTTTTGATGAAAAAGATGACATATATCAATCGACACCTTCAGATAATACGAAAAATACAGATGAAGCATCATGCTCGGATGTTCGAAGGACCCAAATCCATATCATAAGCATTTTGTAGGTTAAAATAATTCCCGCTCCACCATTTTCACAGAAAATTTAAGCCTTTCCTGAACCAACCAACTGGAAGTCAAGTAGCAAATACATCCTGCCTGTTATACAGATAGTATACATGAATCTACATGATAATGTCTCAAGACTCTCACCAACAAGATGACATGGCAACCAGCTCCATTGATTTAGATCATAATCCAAAACTAGTTGAGATCTTGGAAGTCTCAACCTTCTCAGGACAAGATCACATATGAGACACAAACGTTCACAGTTTTGAATAACTCAGAAAAAAAGTTTCAATATTTCAAGAAATCTGAGTGAAATCTCAAATTATTTCGAGAATCTCAACCTCCCTAGTAGGTATGTACATACTCGTAGTATTGCCCTGTTGGATCCTAGTTGAGATGTGGAACATGAGGGTGATAAAGTGTTTATGATTTGTGTATCTGGATTGGATGTCTATGCAATAAATATTTTGAACCACTTCACTGTACCTGTGATTTGTAGTAGAAATTGTATGTCATCTAACTATTTCTCAAGTAGTTAAGTTTTATATGTTTATTGCAGAATTATGTCTCATAGGACTCATTAAAAGTGTAAAAGAGGCAAAGAAATACTAAGGATCCAAAACCAAGACCCCGTTCAGGCCAGAAAAGAAAAGAAAAAAGCCAAGACAGCCAAATTATGTGGTTTTATTGTCCAATTTGAATATTCCAATAAGCCTAAAACAAGCTTCCCATAAAGTTTTGCAGCCAACCATGGTCCCCTGCCAAAACATCATTCTGAAGCCCCCAAAGAAAAGCACAAATTTGCTGAGAACTTGAGATTCAAGGAACTCAATTTGATTGGATATTTTTTCAGATTGATGTTCTACTGGTCCAAACTTAACAAAAATAATTATCCAATCAACCCTTTGTTTATTTTTGTTCCCAATAATGATACACCCATTCTTTTAGAGAGGGAAGGAAATACCTACCGGAACACCAGCAGCCTCACCCATTTGACGCATATGTAATCTGATATCAAGAACAGCATCTCTTGCTCCTAACAAAGCATTAACAATTGCTTGTCCGCATGGATCGGTGGCTTGCTCCATCCACTGTACAATGGAGGAGTTTGTTAGATCTTAAAAAGCATAAAACTACAAAATAGAGAAAAGATATGAAGGATGTCAAAATCCACTGAATGGAGAAGATCAGACATTAATCCTTCTTTTTCTAATCACCAAAAGGAAAGAGGAACACCATCATATTCCGCTCTCAACCTCAACATGCGATGAGCAGAAACTGACCCCAAGCTTAGAAGCATGTGCAACCAAGACAGTCTCAAGCCATAGACAACCCAAGTCTGGGCATGCCCGGTTTCCATTTATCATTGGTATCATAGAATAACTAGTCACATCATGCAAATGTTTTTGGTTGAACAAAATGGACAGCAATCCCACCATAGAATTCACAAGCCTAAGCAATGGGGAGACTGAGAAACATCTAACATTTATCACAAGCAAAAAGAGAGTTTAATTAGCCCCGATAAAGCAGAACAAGCCCCTGTCAAATTTCTTGGAACTTGATTTGTACTATATTCATGATTTAGCCAACAAAATGAACCCTACTGGAGCTACCTAGTTGAGCTGTTGCAATACCAAAAAAACAAAGAACAAAAGAGGGCCAATTTCCTTGGCCTTATCTTTCAATTTCCTTGGCCTTATCTTTCTTTTAGCAGTGCGCTGCCAAACCTCTTCCTCTACTTAGAATGAATCTACATCTGTCTCAATTAGTTGTTTGTGATTTGTGCTGTAATAAGAAAGATGTTGCTATTCAACAATGTGGCAAATCATCTGTTTTAGGAAGACTCACTTGACACTTTCTCATTCACATTGACCAGCTACAGCTAGTGCTTGTATTTGATTTATACGTATTTACCTGGCCGCATTTATGCTCACTGCACTTGTTGATAACATATCTGTAGGTATCCCATTGCTTTTCTGCGAATTTGCTCAGCGTACTGAGTTGTAGTTCGAGTTCCGCGTTCCCCTCCGCTAACCTTTTCCATGTATCTTGTGCATTTTGAGGTTCAGATATTTGCCATTTCTTAACAGCACCTACCATTGATGGCGTTGATGATCCTCCTGTTCCAGGCTCACCTAAGAGCTGCAAAAAATCCCAATCGATACATTATAACTTGCACAAAACATATATCCCTGGTAAAAAGAATTCTTTAACAAGGAAAAACAGTGTAAGCCATGCATGCAATGGAAAGTTATGGTATACCCACAAGATTCATCAATGGTGGCAAGGAGAACTTAGTCTTCTCGTGATCCCAGTTTCCTTTTATAACATCAGTAATGACCTCTTGCAATGGCTTTCCTGTGACAGCATCCTGCAATTCCAAAAATGAGCATGTAAATTGCAATGATAAACTACCAAATAAATGGATTGTTATCATTTACTCAGATTAAAGTGTTTTGTCTTTACGTTATTGTTCAAAGGGAGAATCATCAATCGATGTTCGCTGGAAAAAATTTGCCCATTAGTTGGCACTGATTGCAGGCACACATACACAACCAGAACCATGGTTGGATGCAACCCTTTTTAAGGGACCAAACAGGGATGGGGAAGCTCATTTATTGCAATGAAGTTGAATAAGTTATTAGTTTCATTAGACTATTAGTTTTTACAACAGTTTGCTAATACTGTGTAATTTGAAACTGCTAGTATTGGGTGATACATGGAGAAATTCACACCCAAAGCCATATATCCTTCTTTTCTTTCTTTCTTTTTTTCATGTAAAAGTAAGATGATTCAGAGCTTCTCTTTAAAAAGAGAAGATTAATAAAAATACACAGCATGGGACATGATATTAATTGCTACGGCAGGTTAATAGTCAACAACTTGTCAAATTTAGTTAGTTAACTAGAAAATAACACCCATCACCCAACCATCAATTACATCATTAAAAGGGCGGAAGGCTAAAGCCAATGCCCAAGGCTTCCGCACAAGCAGAGTCTGAGGGGCAATTTTCTTACGCAGCCTTACTCCAGCAATTTTTGCTGAGAGGCTGTTTCAAAACCTTGACCTCAGGCTACAACTGTGGTCCACCGACCATTGTGCCAAGTACATCAATAATTATATAAAAATCATTATAGGAATATTCTCACTAAATCAGTAAATCCACACAAAGTTCTTGAGACACTAATATAAGAATGATAGTTCAGATTCAAGAAACCAGGTTGCGCCTATAGTCTCTATGTTAGGAGGTTCATCAAATAACATGGTCACACTAACCCAACTACACATTTTTATATGTTTCAGTATGCTTTTGTCATACTGGACACTCTAGCTATAGGTCATCTTCAATCTCCCACATTCACTCCATGTAAATCTCCCCCACCCAAATATACACACACAAAAACCCACAGAAAGAACAAAAACAGTACCATCCACACATATATCTCTGAGAGAGAGGAAGAGAAAGAAGAGAACCTGAGCAGAAGAGAGCACTCCTGGTGAAAAACGAACATAGCGTTGACTGCCATAGACTGCAGCGCTGACATCAAACCCACTGCCAACCTTCCCTTGAGCAATACAATGAGCAGTCTGGGCTACCATATGCACCAAATCAAGATCCACACTTTCAATCTTTCCTTGGTCTAGAATATTAGCTGAAGGGGGAAGATTAACAACTCCAAGGTATTGAAGCAAAGCAGCAACCACTGCAGTTGTCATTGCTGCAGATGATCCCAACCCAGTTTTCGCAACTTCAGGTTTAAAATTCCCTCCATTTAAACCCTCTACATTAGAAGTAATTGCTGAAAAAGGTGGAAGGGAGGCCAATGATTCAGGTGTCAAATGGAGCCCTTGTGCCTCAATCTAACAAGAAAAAGTGAAGGATATGAAAGTAATTTAATTTTCAGCATTCAATCACAACAGATGTGTAACTGAAAAGTCAATTAAGAGGGTGAAGAATACAATACTAAAGCAACTATGGCAAATCATATTTCTAACTTATTCATAGAGCGAGATTAAAGTGATGATGATCATACTTTCTTTTGGTCCAAACAATCAGTAGATCATATTCAAGAAAGTAAAAACCATCAGATAAAGCTCATAAAATCAACAAACTACCATAAATTAGAATCTTATTTTTTTTGTCAATAGATTTGATCTTAAGCAATAGGCACAGGAAAATCTACGACTGAAAACACATTTCTGTTAAGTGAGAAACGCAATCAAGTCTAATAACACCTCCATAACACATTGAATGGGAAAACAAAATAACAGCAAAAAATAATTAAGGGAAATATTGAATACTAAAACTAAATGCGCAGGTGTACACTGAAGTCCCAATAAGTGCAGTAGCATTCTACAGACCAATACTTTAATGCAGTTAAACACCTAAATGAGCTTATTTTGTTAGAAATAAGAATAGGGTTGGTAGCCAGTATGCATGTCTTGACTTGATCCCATGTGTTTTCACTGCAATGTACAATTCTAATGGGCTATGATATGGTTACATGCCTATGGGGTTATTTTAAGTAACAGTTTTTCTTCAAAACTATTTTGTTATTAATTTCATCTAGGCTACATAAGGATTTTGTAAGTTCAGTCCAGTTTCTAGGCAGTTTCTTTTATTATTGTAGTTTCTTCTGTCACCTACTTAGTTGAAGACTGCGTTGGGTCTTCTTTCCTTTGGGTTTGAGTCTTCCGTATAAGGTTGTAAGTAGCAAATGAGGTCATGATTGATTAAGGAACAGTCGGAGTACACTATGCATGAACCATTCACCACACCTGATGCTAGGAGAATTTATTTTGTGAACCCACCGAAATACTTTAAAGAGAAAACTCCCAGGGCTGTCAGACTTATTTCTAATGCCTCTACACAGAACCAGAGGATTGTTTGGAATAGTCAAAACTACTACTCACATGTTATTTCCCCTTCATCATTAAAATCTCTAAAAAAAATTATTTTTATTTTTATTTTCACTTTACCAGTCAATTTATGTTACCTGCTTAGTTAAGGATTGGGTTAGGCCTTCCTTGTTAGTGTCTGAGCTTGTCCTTTACTCTTCTATACAACTTTGTCAGGGGGTCCAGCATTTTACACAAACTTTGATTAATGAAAAGCTTGCCTTTGCTGCCTGTCATGGTTTGATCAGTATGTATCCAGTAAACATCTTGCAGTAGAGGAAGCCCAAGTTCCACGGCTCTTGCTCTATTCTACTTTATGGTACTCTTTTGGAATTTCATAGTCTATTATTCTGCTCAGATTAGGTTCCTGCCATATAGCCAGGGCTACCCCCTGTAGAATTGTTAATCTGCAGGTGTACTAGTGTATAAATTTCAGTTCCAATTTCATAAACCTTCCATCATAATGTACATTGGACTCTTTCAAAATCTGTTTTCAGTTTCAACGATGCTAGATTCCACAAAGTCCTACTCCACATTGGATCAAACCTCGTGACCTATAAAGGCTGATATTAACATAGACTTTACTATTCTGTTGGTAATGAAAGTAATAACACATCCTGATATTCTGCTACCCTATAATAATCTGCAATCTAACTTTAGTTTGACAGTTTTACCCATCCTAGTAGTTCTAGGAGTCTCCTGTAATTTTAGATCTGTCCACTGATCAAGCCAAACTTTTCCCCAATTTTTATACCCCTTTAAAGAGAACTACACTGGTCCAACTATCCAATTTGAATCTACCAATTTTCTTCCTGACCAGGAATTTGATCTCTCTGTTTCTTATACTGTATTAGTACTGTTTGAACTCTTTAAATCAGTAGTACATTACCCTCCCCCTTCATTACTGTATTGGTACATTAATTGTTGATCTCTTCCCCTTGACACAAGACGACCACCCATAGCCTCCCCCATCTGGGCCAGCCCTGCCCCCCAAGGAAGTAAATAGGACATCTCATATCATAGTAAGCTGAATTAAAAAATAAAAAAAGGTGTACCCAGTTGAAAAGGCTACCACCACTGCAGGAGTCTGAGGAGGTTCATGTTGTAAGCAGCCTTACCCTGCTTTTCACAGAGAGGCTGTTCCCGGACTAAAAACCTGTGACCACCAGGTTACAACGGAGCAATCTTTACTATTGCACTGTGGCCTACCCTCCACCAATTACCAAATATAATCAAGTTGAAGTTTTAGTTTTGAGCCTATGTTAAGTTTCATTTTCAAGCCTAATAGAACAGTGAAATTTCGACTGAAACCTGATAAGTTTCAACAGCAGAATTTGACTGTTGGATTTAATGCTCCAAGTGCAAAATTAGGTTTCAGAACATCTGAGGAAATCTTATCTTAGACCCTCTAAATGTAGCGGAAACCTCGATTGAATTATGTCTCATCTCATACCAACTTTTGGTAGAAAATATTATATTAGAGAAAGTGTATAACATACAACAAATGAATTAACAAAATAACTTAGAAACCATTTGATAATATCAATACTGGCAAAAGATACAGAGATTGAGGTTTTTTTTCAGAATCAAAACTGCCAAAAACTACAGAAAAAATATTGAAACCTGAATCATGCCAGAAATTTCAATTTTGATCAAAACCATGCATTTTATACAAAGGCTCGTGACTAAAGCCTGAAATATGGTTAAACTCTATAGAAACAGCAAAAGCTTTGACCAAAACTTGGCAAGACTCAGATATTAGACATGGTTTAACTTCCACCTTTGTTGAAACCAAAGAATTGCACAAAATTCCGGTCCATTCAAAATTGTCCATGACACAATTCATAAACTAATAAAACATGAAGTAATTTAGCGTGACTTGGGTGCAAAGGATATCCAACTCCTGCACTAAGACTTTCACTTGCATCTTGACCAAAGTGGCCTTCTAATTGCATTTCCTTCTGGTTGCAAGAATGCAAGTGTGGATTCATGGGAAATGAGAGGAAGCAAATTATTTTGAAAAAGAAAATACAAACCAAGTTAAAATCTTTTCGTATATGGTAATTAAACTTTTAAGCAGATTCATCCAAAAGTTATTTATTAAAAATAAAATAAAATAAAAAATTTAAGCAGATTCTTTATATTCCTATCCAACTCCTAAAAAATTCCACTGTTAAGTATTCAAAGTCAATTAAGAGATATAGAAGTTTTCAAGTAATCTACAACATCATTGTCGGTAAACATAGAAAAGTTCCTGCTATAATTTTGTCTTAATTCATTTTCTTTCCTTTCGTTTCCCTTCTCTTCCCTTCACTTTAACCATATACTTGGGCTCAGGGATTTAGTAATCCATAAAATTAAGTAGAATGAGTAGAAAAATAAAATGCTACCGTATTCGAACTTAAATGTTATTTCTGAGAAGGGGGGGGGGGGACAGAATACAGGGGAAGTGGGAACCATAAAGCCAACAAGATATTAGCAAACAACATCAACAATATGAGAAGAATACCTGACTACGGTAGGAATAGAAATCATTGCAACCTAAGATTGTAATGTCAAGACCTGTAGCACTAAGTCAATTAAGAGTTAGAACCATGGAGTCCCATTGCTATATAAAGTAGGCAAGATGAGTGCATAAATCACAAACTTCACCTTGCAAGAGTAGTTTGCATAGCACATCCTTCTTACTTTTGTCAGCAAATATTGCATGTGCAGTTGCCACAGTATATTGTAATGCTTGTTCCACAAAAGGGTTGCTCAATTGCCTGAGATCTTAAATCAATTAACTATTAGTCTTATGAACAATAATCAGTTTCCATTTCAAACTAGATCCCTTTACAATTACATAGTTCGCAAGCAGGAAGGTTACGGTAATTTCAAGTCCATTGGTTGTCATGATTGATCCGCAATCAGTTTTAAGCCATGCGTATAATAATTTTCCACAGATACAAGCAGATGTTGCACTTCTCATGGTATAAACCAAAAATGTTACAAACTTGCCTTGTAGAGACACCCTGAAGGGTCAAATGCTTTAAAGACAGTTTGTACATGGTTTCTCTACAAAGTTGAGGAGACGTCACCTTCACATCTATCCATGCCTGGAAGACGTAAAAAAACCAACAAAAAAAGGAAGAATTCAAATAAAGCTATTCACACTTAATAATGTTATTATTGCTTCCATATTTAAAATTAGCTATAAGAAACACAAGCAAATACTCCAATTCATTTACAACCACCATAACCTTTGATGTAGATTGAAGAAGAAAAAAGGGTCAAAGAGTCCAGTCTGTAGGCCACAAAGTGCCAATCTTAGAGCCAGCCAAGAAGCCCCATCAAGCACAACAGTCTCAGTCACATATGATTTATTACTAGGCCCAACTGATTAAATGGGCCCCACTTCATGACTTGCATATAAGACTACTATATGATCTTTATTTATTGGTATATATTTCGATTTTCAGAAGTTTAACATAAACAGGATCCACCACATGTGTGGACCTTTTGTTTAGAAGTTTCTCCCCCCCCCCTTCCTCGCTCACTTCTTTTGATGCTCAATAATCTTGTAAAAGCCTTAGTGTTCATATATATGAATGAAAAGAATCTAGTTCTACAACTATTGCTGTGAAATGCAGTAAAGTGTGGTCAGTATCTGAGAACAAGTCAGACTCTTTTCCAGCTTTCCTTAGAATTAAGCTGTTGATTCGGAAGAGGGTTGCTCTATTATTTTTCCATCAGATTCTGGTAGAAGACCCAAGGCCATAGCTCACAGATTCAGTGTCTTGGTGCTTCAGCAGCAAGATTTTAAGTCCAAGATATCAGAGATCTAATCTTTAGATCCAACCCCACATTTGACATTTAATACCAATAATAAGAGCCGTGTCAACATTAACTAGTGCTTGATCCAATTGGCTGGGTCTGTTGTTGACAATAAGTTGCTATTTCTGGGTTTAGTTTTTATTCTGAATATCCATCATATATCAACATCTAGCCATCAGAACAGTGCTGGATTCTGAGGAGTTATTTCAACCTAGATGACCTACCTCGACTGGGAGTTCATCCCATCAGAGTTGTCAGGTTACTAATTTTAGTTCAGATACTATTTCTGTTGTCAGTTGATTTTTCTTAACAGCCACAAATCTGCTGATTCATCAGTTTACTCACACGTTGTTTTCTCAGTTGAGAAACCAAACAAGTTTTCTATTCAACCTGCTCCAACAATGTAACAATTCCCATATCCCCAAGTCTACCCCCCTTTCCTCTTTCATCTCTAATGGCTCTTGGTCCCCTTCTCCCTACCCCTATCTCACACATATCTGGAGCTCCCTCCCTCCCCTCTCCCCCTCTACGTCCAACATTACCTTGTGGACCCCGTCCCATACCAAAACCTTCACCATCGCCTCCGCTTGGAATCTCCTCCGTGCCCCTTGGCCCTTGTCCCTTGTCCCTTGGCCCCCCTAGTTTGGTTCAAAGGCCACATCCCCCTCCACTCCCTTACCCTTTGGAGATCCCTCAACTTGGCCCTTCCCACGCAAGCTTTTCTTATCAGTCACCACATCCCTGCCAACCCCAATTGTATCCTCTGTTGGAGTAGTATTGAGGACCTCAACCACCTTTTCTTCACTTGTCCCTTCTCCAGTTCCATCTAGAGTTTAGCCAATGCTTCCATTTGGCCTAGATCAAGACGGTCTTTTGGTTTTCCTCGAGATTGGACGTGGATCCTTAGACTGTTCTCTAGCTTCTCGATTTGCTATCTAGTAGGTAAGCATGTCTTTGCTGCTACTGTTCACCACTTATGGTGGGAGCATAACATAAGAAGATGGACTTCCAAATCCCGCTCCCATAGTCGATTTGGAAAGTCATCTATTTTGATGTTTCTTCTAGACTTATCTCTATGCCACATCCCCTTGTTTCTGATTCTCCGAGGAATAGGTTGATTGTTAGTTCTTGGATTCTCAATTCTTCTCTCCAATCGCCTTCTTGACTGGTTGTTTCTACCCACCCTTTGTTTCCCCTTATTTCTGTCTTTGTAGCTCTCTTTTGCCTTGGTTTTTAATACATTATTTATTCATCCAAAAAAAAAAAACAATGTAACAGTGCAAATGCTTGCATAATATAACAAGCCTCCTATTCTAACCCTGATATTGAAAATAACTTGCAATGTGAACTCTATCTAACTCCTACTTATTCAACCTAAAACAAATGAAAGCCTTCAAATAAACTACTAATACATAAATAAACTAGTTTCCAACCCTTGGACTAAATACAACTAGCGTTGTTCACTTGGCTTTCGACTGTAAAGCTAATTATGCAGGTCCAGCCAATCAAGTGATACTGCATCAGAGACACATTGCAATGTTGATAATGTTGGAAGATCCAATTGTAGGTTAGGTTAATACTAGCCAAACTAACACCGAGCCTTTACATTACCCTACAGTAAGAATGAAACAGAACTCAAGAGGAATGCAAATTTATGTATTTTGTTACAGAGAAGTGAAGTATCTCTAGTTACTGGAACAATAAGCATTAGAAAATTCCTAAACATCCTTCCAGGATAAGAAATTGTTTATGGTAATAGAATTAGAATCCATTAGTATTAGCTAGTGCAAATTTATGGAATCTCAATTATAATGCAATAGTAGTAGCTCATACACATATCAAGGTATGCTTCAAAGTTTTCTCCCTCCAGTTAGATTAGAAGTAATGACCTCAAAACCAGCAGTGAAAAAATAAAGGAGGTAGTAATAATCAGGAAACAAAGGAAAGTATTGTAGTTAAGTACCAGAATTTAAAGAAACTATGTATCCGAACATCAACGGTAGAACCCACGAAGCATAATTTCAGGTTTAAAAAATTCTAATTTTGTGTTATTATGCTAGTGAAGACTGATTTGGGATTCTCAAAAACAATTCTAACTGGTTTTCAAGATTCTAGCATTGGATAAAAGATCAAGAGCAAACTTATAACGATATTTTCAAACACTAGAAGCACATTAGGCTAATTGAAGATCCCCATTCATTTTGGATTGTACTGAAGTGTCTAACTTGTGTTTCGGAGTGCATAGCTTATGAGGTAGGAAAACTAAATTCAATTCACTTGCTTTTTAAACATTCTTCAGACGCTCAGAAAGTTACACGAACTAAAAACCCAAATATGAAACTAAGGCAAATATTCGAAATAGAGACGAATTAGAAGAAGGACGCACCCACGACCAGCTATCAGGACCGACAGCCTCATAAATAGGCTTCACGATCGCATAGAAACGAGCATTTGTGCTGAGAACAAGGCCAGCATTTGGTTTCTCCAGGATAAGGTAACCCCCAGTCATCAAAACCTTCCCAGGAGCAGATGCAACTCTGGAAAAACAGCAACAATAATACAAACAACTCAATTCAAATGCTAAGGTCTTATATTTAAATAATCAAACAGAAACAAACCAGAGAGACCAAAATCCATCAGACAAAGCAAAGCACAAGAGAGATGGAGCTTACACTGCCATCGCTCTCCACTAATTTGCTCCACTCGTGTGAAATCCTACCCACTTCAGCAATCCCCCAGAAACAAGTGAAAAAACTACTGCAAACAATTCGACGAAGAATACAGAAGCAACAAATTAGATCTGTTAGATCACAAAAAGGTGAAGTTTTTCCAATATCTTGTCTTAAAATTAGACAGAAATTTGGTTTTAATTGTTCTTTGCAGATTTTAGTTTTCGCAACCCGCTCCAATTCATTCAAAACCCGTTCTCTGTAATTTTGTTTTTTATCAAATCTCTGAAAAGATGCCAGAGCATCCAAACAATGGCAATTACCTCGAAAAATATAAACTATTCGTTCAACTATTACACTAAATCAATATCAGATTCTAAAATTTATCCAATTAAAAGAGCCTAAAGAGAATATTCGATGAATTATTTTGAGAAATAGATAGTTGCTTTTTTCTTAAATTTTATTCAGGAACTTAAATAAATAGTGCTAATCTAGGGTTTGAAAGACGACTGCATGGAAAATTCCCTGTATACTTCACAAACCAGAAAATTTTCTGACAAAAATAAGGTCTGCTACCATATGTGTTCTTTGGATTTATTTATTTATTTATTTTAGGGGGCTTGGATTCCTTTGATACTTCTATTTCATTTACAGCTTGACACAAAGAATTGAAGAAGTTTAGATAGTATAAGAACTCACCGCATGAAATAGCATCTCCGACGAGTCCCTCAGTTCATGATGATGAAGTTATGGGTGTTGACTTGATTGGCTCCCGTAGACCAATGGTAAGTAAATAAATTCAAATTCGAAATTACCAACTTCAACGGCTTGGTCTCATACTACTACTCTCACGCGATCGGTTTTGTAACTTCCACTTCAATTGTCCCAAATTGCAAATGTGTTTGGTGAGTGGCAATGGAATTTAAAATGACTCTTTAGTTTGTTTGCCTTTTTTTTTGTGTGGGGGTTGTGGGGGGAGTTCGGATCATCTACCCCACGGATATGGACCCCAAATTACATTGGCACATAGGATTAGGGTGATAGTCTTTATATAAGAAAATATTATATTGCTATTTTTTACTTGTGGGCCCTATATAGTTTGTGATTGTAAACCTGTCAAGAGAGCATAGAGTGCTCCCAGTCAGGAAAGATGATCCACACTCGGGGGAGGGCCGGGCACCAAACCGACTCCTTAGTTCCATCTATGATAATATTTTATTTACCCAAAGAAAAAAGAAAAAGAAAATAGCCTCGCCATCATATGGGCTTACTAATGTTGTCTAAAATTGTGGATTGGATTGACACCCAAGTTTACAAATATTTAGGCCCAGGAATGGGCCCAATTTATTTTCCTTGCTATTAGAATGCAAGCACTGAAAAAGGAAACAAAACAAATAAGAAGCCTTACCTCTTCGAGGATTGTGATCCCAAAAGAATTGACAAGATAACATTTCAATCCATCCATTGGAAATGATAAGAGTATCATGATTCTTTTTTATGTTCCCAAGGCACTTATGCACCCTAGAGAGGTAGCAGAGACCTAGCCTACATATGAACCCTAAGAGTCAAAGGAGAGGATATTGACAAAAAGCCCTTTGGTCAAAGTAATAGGACAATGATCATCAAGACTGAAATACCTGATGTTGGGTCGTTCTCCTGTGTGGAAGAAGACACAGAGAGTGACAAATTTGTCTATTTACTTTGATACAGTAGGAAAACAAATGGGGCCAAGAGATCTTTAAACCCCTTTCCTTTTTTTTCTTCTTCTTCAACTTAAATCTATCCTTCCTTGTCCTTTTTCATCATGCACTGCTGAGCATTAGTTACTGGTTAATGGCTACTGTGTGAATTGAGTGAACAAAGGTAAATGTAGTGTTGCCACAACATTACAATGCTAAGGAGGAGGGAAAAGGTAACTGGCCCTTGCAATGGTCAAAAAGGGGTGGATGAGAGAATCCTTTTAAAAACTGGTATAAATGAAAGAGGAGAGAAGGTTGGTTTTGCCATTGTTATCATTTAGGGCAACCACTTGCAAAGCCTGACATGGGAAGAGTAGGATAGGGATGGATGCTGTGAGAGAACTGAGGACTGAGAAGGGTTTGATGAGACTAAACCCTGGCAACCTTATCTTCCCTAAGGAGAGAGACCCCATTACCCAGATTTTTGCAGGTCTTCATAGTAGTCTTGCTTTCCAGCCTTAAAGACCATATCAATCATTGGCAACTTTAGATCTGGCCTTCCTACTTTGGATATGGGATGTCTTTCCCATACTTTACCTCCTTAAATTTCTACCTTCTCTTGCCAAATGCCATCTAAATTTCCGACACCCATAATTGAAGCTTTTGGAATTTTGACAAATACTCCCGACAGTTGGTAGCTAGCTAGCTATGAATGAATTTTGAATAATTTCATTTTGAGATGTTCATGACTATTGATGGGGTATCATATACGAGTATAGGGTAAGGTTTGTACTCCTTATATAACTCTTCACCATATTAATAGAGGGTTTACCTTTGAATAACAAGATTTTGTTTTTTTTGGGTCAATTTTGACAAAGATGAATTAAAGGTGAGGATTTTCAGTGGACCTCTTCCTAATGTACAGTGAAAAAGTATAAGAAGAGCACAAATATATATCTACCTTAATAGGTAGAAGAATGGAACTCCTGGTATATCAGTTCTCAGTATAATAATATTGGTACGAAACAGATGCTAGTTGTTGTGGATATTTTTTTAGGGTAAACTGAAAAATAAAAAGATAAGAACATAAGAAGGGAAGATGTAGACACAATGATCTAATATCAAAAGGTAAATTATGAGTTGGGTTTGGGTGTCTTGTATTCTGTGGGTCCATGTAATTATGGTTTTGGTTGTATTTATAATTAAAACAGGGTTTGGGTCAATTACTAATACTGAAGTAAAATTTAATTACATTGAGATTAGGGTTTTAGGTTTCCCTATAAATAATCTCTGTGGGATAATCTCTATCATGATAATATTATTTCTACACTTCTTTACCACCCTTCCTAATGTGTGGTGGACGAGTGTGTCTCAGACTCCGTGGATTATAGCCATGCATCTCATCATGTAAATACAAACTGTCACTCTTAGGCTTTATATCTCAGCTGCCACTGAAGACCAACCTCCCTTCTGGCATAGAGAGAAAATCTGGAGGAGAATCTATAGAATGGTAGGTTTTTTGTACTATAATTTGTTTGATCCATTAATTTGGATGTTTCTATTTCTAAATTTTCTGGCAATCGTCTTGATATGAGACATTCTGTGATTGTCATTAAAAGATTGTACCCGAGACTGGGTACCATTATCTGATGACTTGGAGTTTGTAATTGTATTGTATGAAACCAAAGGATTTTTAAAGATGAAAACAGTTTTTAGTCCATACATTAGGGCCCCCTCAAAATCAGAATGCTAGAAGATCATACTTTAAAGGAACAAACATGTTTTTTGGGGGTCCAGAAGATAAGGCTCTCAAGTATATATAATGACACCTGATGAGGATTTTGATAATGCTCTTTGTCAAATCAAGTAATTATGGTTTGCAATGAAATAAAGATTCCAGAAGAGAAAAACATGTAGAAACTTAATTTAGAAAGCAATATGTCTCTTGCAGTAGAGAAACTCCATTCTCTCCTCAAGCTTTGATCTGATACAAGTTTATGCTGTGACTCGTGAGCAAGCTGGTGCTGGAATTCTTTAACAAAAGGTGTTAAGCCCGTTTGTATAGGACCGGTTCAATCCCGGTCTAGTAGTGGTTCTCGAACCCGTTGGATAAATCACCAGTTGGAATCAAAATGTATACATTCTGATCACCCATGATCGGTGTGAAGCCCGTTTGTACCGAACCCGGTTCAATCCTGATATAGTGTGGTTCATCACATCATGCCTTTTCAAGTCATCAAGCTTTATACTACGTGGACGTGAAATCTAGAACTATGCCTCGCTGACTAGGACCCATGCATGGAACTGTTCCCTCATCACAAGAAGTATAAATACCCCTCGATCTCCATATGTAAATTAGGTTCTATCTTCTCTAAGGTCAAGTTCTTTTCCTTACTCTTTGAGCTCTTTAAGCTTGAATCCTATAACTGGGGTTCTGTGATTGTTACAGAATATAACTTTGAGCATCAGAGATGGTTGCCCAATCTATGGTGGTCAGCCTGACTCGGACAATTCAAGCATGGTTGATCCAATCTATATATATATATATATATAGTTGTTTCAAGTTTCTCTTTCACGAGATGGAAATAGGGATATAGGGTGGGAGAAGAAGGAGCTTAGAGTTGGGTAAGTCTACAATTTCGATGAACCAATAATCCTGCAGTAAATACTGGAAAGAAGTGCCAACCAATGCATACCCACGTTAGGGAATCTTGTCTGATCGAAGCTATGTAGTTTTTATGAGTTTCGAGGTTTGACTAATGAAAAATAAAAGCAATGGGAAGGAAACACGATGGAAAGTTTTTACAAGTTACAAAGCTGGTTGACGTAGGAAACACCTTTTTCAAGGGATGACAGAAACTAATATCAAACCCTAATCAGTACTATCTCTAATTAACAATCATAAACCTCCATTTTCAGACTTCTTGAAGCTCGAGTTCTGCTACTGCTCTTCCTCTCTCTTATTCCTTCTTGGAGGGAGAGGTCTTTCAGACTTCTGTCTCTCTCTCTGAGCTCTCTGAGTCTTTTTGCTACATGGGAAGACTCATTCAACCCCATAATATGCTACTGCAACTCCTGCATGGGGCTTTCTATGGAGCCCATGATGGGAAATGGGAACATTGCCATTAATCTTTCTCCATCTGTCTCTGTCTTTCTAAATTTGAGCTATATATTGCTTTGATCAGCCACTTGTTGACAAAGTATAGTGCATGACACATTCAATCCTACCAGGTTTGACAATTTTTTTGGTCTCAAAATCTCAGTTGAAGAGGTGAAAGTGGGGTTGGTAGGGTATATTATGTATGTGATTATCCATGTGAAAAGATCTGACTCACCTGGTCTATTGGGTCCCTGATCACATGACATGAAAATATAGCCATGCATGCACCAGATGGCACCCAAGGAAAGGTCCTTTTACAGGGCGCCCTAAACAATGCTCCTTTTATACTGTTCCTTACAGACCGAGATATATGATTCACTTCTTGGGTTCCACTCAAAAAAAATTAAAAACAAATACAAGCAATAGTTGTATTTCTAATTCCTAGGGTTGTGCTTCATGTAAAGCTGCGAAAATATTTAAGGAACACCAAAGGCATTCCCATTTCCTGGCCATGGAAAGATCTGAGTTCTTTTTCTTATTATATCTTTCATATGCAGAGACTAGAGTAGAAAGTTTTCTTCCTGCACTTCTCTTTCACGAGGACAGTTTGTAGAAAACAGTAGAGAAGCCTCCAATGAAATAGGGTCCAAAGACTAGGTACAGTACACTTGAGCTTCCATGTGTATGAACCCTAGTTGTATAACCCTAGTTTTCCTGTATGCAGAAGACCTGGTTGGTGAAAAGAAATTATGTCGATGTAATCACAGTGCTTATCTTTTCTGCTATTGTATCCTTTTTTGCTATAGAAGTTACAGCAAAGTAATAAGCAGTGACCCAACTAATGAAACAAAGACAAATAATAGTTTTCATAGTTCTTGAGAGGTGTGCTGTTTTTGCTGAGTGATATTTAAATAATGACTTCGAAAGATACTTTTTCATTTGGAACAAAATCCATCTAAAATGAGAATATATTGTCGGGTACAACTGACATTAAAGAATATAATCCTACTTATTTTTATTTATTGAGTTTGTTTTAATTTAAAATTCTTTTACTCTTATATAAAGGTATTTTACCAATATTCTCAAATTTTGGTAAGCAGAAACTGTCAAATCCACTATTTATAATTTCTTACTGTAATTTATACCAAATCTGATTGTTGGAAATCAAAATCTTAACTAAAAATTAAATGGGTTTAAAAAACGAATTGGGTCTGAAATTTTCTATGCTGACATCTTAGAGGACTTCCTTGTGATTCCATGGAGATCATTGCTCATAAATTATACTACAGTGCTACCCTACACCGTCAAGAGCTTCTAACTCTATCTAATATGTACCATGATATACAGAATTTCTGGAAGAGGAAAAATAAAAAGAGAAGCAATTTAACAACCTCGATAGAATTGCAGAGTTTGTGTTTTGCTGTTGTCATGTTTTGGGTATCTCGAGAAGACTCTTTCAGACCATTACCTAGTTTGGGGAATTGAATATTTGTTGTTTTCTATCAATTTGCCAAGATAATAACTCCATTTTAATGTTATGGAATATATGGCTCTTCTTCCTGTAAGACCAGAAATCCTTTTTAAACTCCATCCAAATTGTCCATTCTAATATTAGGGTTGTCGGTGATCGGATTTTTTATCCTCTAACATTAGAATAGTGTGTTTTTTCACACCTTTCCACCAAATGTTTGAGTAGAAGATCATCTTTTCAGTCTCTAAAAATTGATTTTTCTCTTAAATGTATGAAAGAGAGAAGTATCAACAACACATAATTTTCTATTCTTTGAGGTAGAGGATATGGATTCCACGATTATGCTTTCCTCACTCTCTTTTACTATACTCACATTTAGTAAAAAAATCTACCTGTATAATTTACCTCTAAATACTCATAAGACAAGTTAAAGATGATTTTTTTTTCATAAATGTACAGTGAAGCAAGATAAGAGGAGCACAATTTTTTACCCAACCCTGATTTTTATAATTGACCGATCAATACTGAGTCCAAATCCTTTATGTGTCGAGATAAAGTCCCGTGCTCCTCTCCTACTATTTTTACCACACTTTAGGAGGAAAAGTCGAGCTTTGGTCGTGCATTTTGCGGATTTGGAGTTTTTACGCCAGATTTTGGTCGTCTTCTGCTACTGGTGGTCTCTGTGTCTGCGGCTTCGACAAATGGCAGTTCAGACCTGAGATCCAGTGCCGTTTGGCCTGAATGGACTTATCCTCTTTCAGATCCACTGGAGCGACAACCTTCTCCGCAATATTGTGCTACCACCGTGACAACCAACTTTTCGCCCTTGTGGAGTGTTTTGTCTCCAATCTTGTGGAGTGTTTTGTTTCGCCTTTGTGGCATGTTGTATCTCCACCCTTGTGACGTTTCTGTCTCTGCAGGCGTTGGTGGTAGATATGTATATCATATCCATTGTACTTAATTTGTACTGTGGTTATTATAGCCATTATTCCAAGGGTTTATTAGGCTCGACCCATCTCTTAGCCTAGATGACCCTGTCTATTGCATATACGACAACTTAGTCAATTTCTACTCATTGGTTCGAATTGAACCTTATGATTTCATGCATCTATCTTTTATATTTCTTTCTTTTGTTGATGTGTGTTTGTATTTTTTTTAAAGATTATGAATGAATTCATCAACTTCATAAAAAAATAAAATAAATACCCATGAAAACTCATTTATGATTCATTTTATCAAAATTCAGAATTGTATCTCCCCCTCTCCCCCTCCATTTGTGCTGAAGGAAGTGTAAGGAGAGGACAGAGGTTCCAAACTCACACTTTAGTCTTAATTATAATTAGGGTTAATTGAAGTCGTTCTTATAGTTATAGAAACCACAAGCTTGTTGACTGCTGTCAAATCATCAATCATTCACTTCAAAATTTTACCCAAAGGCTGATCATTGTACTTATCAGGTCCCACCAGTGATTCCAAATCTAAATCTGACAATTTAAAGGGATGGGGCTTCAGCCCCTGTGATTGTGAACCCATCTCACACTCACACCCCCACCCCCACCCCCACCCTCACTGTCAACAACAAAAACCATCCAAATCTATTGTAATCTCACCGACCTGTGAGGCTCTGACCTCAAAAGTGAGAAGGACCAAACAAGCCCATACATGAAATATTGCAAAGCTTCAGAGTGATTTAGTCAAAATCACTTTTCTCTTTAAACCTAAAGTCCCATTGTTTTAACCAAAGTGTATTATGCTTAGCCTCAGATGCTACAGAACAACAATAAAAGGATTCAGATTACCTCAAACCTGTCTCTAAAAATTTAATCCAAACAGAGGTATATTATATATATTTACTTGCAAATTCCATTACATTCATACAAAATTGATGGCTGCCTCGACGCCGGGCCGGCCACCGGCGGTCCCTGTAACAGAATTGCACCGAGAAGAACGACTTGACGTAAATATATATTGATCACCACCATCATCATCATCATCATTATCATCATAAAAGATAAACCTAACAGCAATAGTAACATATAGTTCATATATAATACTAGGAGCTTCTCAAGTTTATTTTTGACTTTCCAGACTGTTTTTAACTAAGAAAGAGGTGATCTATGAGGAGCACCCTTTCTCCTACTCAATGAGAGAACAATGCCAGGAAGGAAACCACTCCCTTTCTTCTTCTTCTTCACCACCTCAGAGTTCTGTGAGATGCCTGAACTGCCTATAGTGCCATTTGAGCAAGAAGAGCCCTTCAATTGTATTGAGTCTTCTAGAATGAAGTTGGGGGTGATTTGGCCATCATCAATAAGATCAGAGCCGTCCATCGGTAAACCTTCGAATTGAGACGCCGCAAAATCGGACTCATCGAACCGGTATATGATGCTTGAAAGATCTCCACCCTGAAACACCATGTGATCCACCTGCATCAACGATTCCATTTTCCAGATTAAGTACATCATTAACATGAAACTCCATTGTTAACATTTTATCAAAATTAATTAAATCCTTCCTAAGAAATAAATGTCTACTAAGTCAGGCTTCATAGAGTGGTGCTGATGATAAATTTTGAAGCCAAAAACACCAGAACATCTCATCTCAGTCTTCTAGTCTCCTTAAAGAAGTAATGAATGAGGAATGGAAATTTTAAGTGGACCTTGCATGAAAGAGAACAGAAGTGGAATGGCTCTTGGAGTATTCTGTCACAGGTGAGGCAGATATTGGCAGAACCCTTGCAAGGCCTTGACTGAGGCCTCTGATTCAAGAATATTACTTTGGCACTGTTTATGGTGTAAGGCTGTCACATACACAGAGTCATCAAATTAACAATGAGTGATATAACTAATTACATCTTTCCCTAATTGATCTTAATTAATAACAATACATTCATTATGTGAAGGAAATTTTCAAAAAAATGACCTGAATATAAGAGCAATCAATCAGCTTCTCAAGATCATCCAATCGGACGACATCGTGGTAAACATATCGCCTCACCTGCCATGAAATGATTCAATTATCACCATCTGATACTTGGAGTTGTCAAAGAAACTAGCTATATATGCTTAATAAAGATCATTACATTAAGAACTTACATAAATTTTCTAAGGAAATGAAACTTATTTTTGTAAACCCACAACTGTTACAGCTATGATTATCATAATTTTGGGTAATTTGATAATTTCAATATCTAGTGAAGGATACACATTACTCATTCTTCAACTGAAAGTAAACTGAATTAAAAAGGCAAAAGAAAAAAAAAATCATTAACACCATCCTTTTGCCTGTAAGAAAAAGAAAAAGGGAACAGTTTTTTTTTTTTTTGGGGGGGGGGGGAAATTGGGTCAAACTTTCACTTTTCTTGAAAGCTACAGCTCATGAAGCAGAAAAAATGCGAAAGGAAATTTTCTAAAAAGGGAATGAAAGTAAGAAACCAAACTATGAACAGAAGGAATCAAGGAAGCAGAAGAGGAGACCAGTAAATAAAAGAGGGAGCAAGTCTGCTTGGGTTGTTTAAATAGTTTTAAAATACTGTAGAATCATAAAGGGAAGTTAACAAGAACCACCAAGAACTGAATAAGATAGTTCGATCAAAAGCTAGAGACCAGAAAGTCAGACGAGAAAAATGAAAAACAATGAAGTGAGCAAATTCTACAAAGGGGTATGAATAATCCAATAAGAAAAGCAATCATGATAAACAGATAACAGGATCCCGCAGAAGAGTGTTAAATTTGCATGGGTATTTAGAACATGAGTCTAACACAGAACTAAGAACAGACATGAAACAAAAGAGAGGAGAGATGTCACAGGGTTGATAATTGTTCCATTAAACCACAAGGAACTCAAAAGTATTCCGCAGAAAGAAAGGACTTTAAAGTTGAAAAGAAACAACAAATAGAATCATGGGTAATAATTTTAAGGAATATGAAGATATGGAGAACCAAGTCGTGTAGATGCTGCTTAGCATAGCAAATTTTACAAAACAATCTGAAAATAGAGATGTCTAACGCAGAATTCTTCTGAAACGCAAAGAATCAAACACAACTACCTGCTATAACCACCAGAGAAATTCAAAGTCGGTCTGCATAAAAATTCTGGACCAAATCCAAGGAATCAAAACCTAAAGACTGATTACACAGTTGTTGAAGGAAAACTCCATAAAACCCAAAACAGAAAACGAGCAGAATAAACTGACGAAAAGGACAGAATTTACATGAAATTTGGTAGATAAGTGAAGAGAATTAAAACCAAGTATATCAGACAAAAACCCACCAGAGAAGTTGGAACAAAGCAGCTTCAGAAGACAAAAAGGATCACAACCCAGAAGCATAAGTCAATCTTAGTGCTTCTCTAAGGCAAATTCGGAATTATTTTCAAGTTACCTGCAGGAGAGGGTGAGAACGATGGGATGGAACACAGTGAGGGCAAATACTTCGACAACACTCCAAGCAAAAGATGTTCCTCTCGTTCTTCCTGCGACTGTCGTGGGCCCCACAAGCAGCAAAGAATGTTTCAGCAATTAACCCTTCAAGCCACGCCGGCTTCATCACTATCTCTCCTCCACCACCTGATACTCTCACCATTATTTTCTTCTTCTTTCTTCTTCTCAGAAAAGAAAAGATGTTGGTTCAAAGCTTGAGAAAAGAAAACCCTACCCAAAGAACCCAAGAACCTCCTCTATTTATAGCAGAAGTTCTAGAAATAGAGGGAAGCTTTCAAGCTCTTCCTTTATCTTTGATATTAATTTTGAAGAAAATAGACAAAACCCAGCTTACCCAATTGAAGAAAAAGATTTAAAAAAAAAAACAAAAACGAAAAAAAGAAAACCGAAAAACAGATTTTGAGGAGAGACCAAGAGAGTGATTTGGTGGGGAGGTGAGGTGGAGTAGTGTGGTGTGGTGTTGGTGTTAATGGCGGGAAGACAGCCAACCCACCAGTGTTGTACTTTTCTCTGCAAAATCAAAACACCTTTTCTTTCTCCAAACAATTTACCTTTCTTCAGCTGTTTTTTGTTTTTTATGGGCTGCAAGCAAATCTCTGTATAATTACTTGATCTCAGTTTAAGCATCTATCAAAGTATCAGTTATCATCGAATTACTAAACTAGCTAGATATTTAATTAAATTGATGCTTTTGCTGTCTGTGTTGAATGACTCAAAACACCGGTTCTGTAGTCTCGTTCATAGTTAATGATCTGACTTTATTTCATAATTAAATTCCTTAAATAACGTTATGTCCGTACAATTTTGTACTCTTCTTGTGCTAATTCTGCGCCAAATACTGTAAACATGCAACTTCACAGTGATTGCAGACGCGACAAACAATGCGTGCTTTGGTTCTCTCTAATGGGATGGAATTTTTAGTTTACAGTTTTCCACCAAGCGTGAATTAAATCATCGTTTGGATTAACAGAAATGAAGGGAATGGCTTTTAGCTGTGTCACAGAGTGCCTTAATGGAAAATTTCTTTCATATTGAATTTTTCATTATTTTTTTGAAAATTTTTAGCCCCACCCTAGAGTTCCTTCCTAATATTAATACGAGTTATCTTAATTAATTTTTATTTATTTATTTTCAATTTTAAGAGAAGAAGATGGCAAAGGTGAGGGAAAAAAATATATTCATGCAAGAATCAGAAAATATGAGTATTATAGATAACAAAAGAAGACAAAGATGAGTCAAGGTGGGGTTTTTCGTTCAAAGATATTTGTGTCATTTGAAAAGTTTAACTTGTTTATATTTAGACATGTAAATGGATAGTCTAAATCCATCTCTGGATTCGCATTCGTATTCGTTTAAGGGTATCGTATCCGAAATTTTTCTTATCGAAAAATATCCGTATCCGTCCGCTAAGCAACCGGATTTGATTCGGATAATTGCTTATCGGATCGGATAATATCGGATAAATTTTTATCCGGATAGAATAAAATATTTAATATTTTTTGTTTAAAAATAAATGATAATTGGATTCGGATAGCGGTATTCGGTAATCGGAAATTAGAAATTTATAATAAACATGTAAAAAAGTGACAATTATCAATCAATAATCGGATATTTTATCGAATCGGATTATTATCGGATATCCGATAAAGTTTCGATTCGATTCGGATGCCTTCTCTAAGTTTTTGCCGGATTCGGATAGCGGATTTGCTAATCGAATTCGGATTCGGATACTGGTGTATCTGAGCCGAATCCGGTCCGTTTATAGGTCTACTTATATCAACACTTAACTTGATTTCTTAGTAGTAAGACGTATCATTGATATATTTTTCTCCTATAAGGGGCTTCAATGTTCGTTGGGTGAGATAAGGAGTATTATCAAAGTGGTTTGGTCATTGATTGACCTCTTCTTATCCATTCTATAGGGTGGGGTTGTGGCCCTGCAAGCGTTAATAATTCATGGGTGGCATTGAAAATTTTCATAATCTTTTTTAGTTATGAGATGGACAGTCTTTCATATATATGAGAGATGTCCAGGCCTTAAGAAGATTTGAACTCTTAAACTTCAGAGATCAACTTTAAAGATCAAAATTTCATTTCCAATAGACTTATGATGCTCTATTTCAGGGTCCTCCATTTGATTTGTTGGAGGTCCTTCAAGTGAGTCTCATCAAAGTGTAATACCTCCCAGTGTTGCTGTATCACCAGTTTATGTGGAATAAAAGCAGAAGAGAGCAAGCTATTACTCATAAGAAATAGTGTCCTTAAATTTTAGAAGCATGAAATAGGGGAAAGGGTGATGGTTTGCCAAAACTCAAAAAAAGCTTGAACATTCTCTAGGATATAGGACTTAGGAGCCGTTGGAGATCTCCATGAAATCCAACCAGAGTCACTTCAATAGATTCCATTTCCAATGCTACTACTCACATCTACTTTACTGTTCAGGAAGACAAGGGACACACTCATTATTAATGGATGTACGTAGTTGACACTTGTCAATTTGTTTTTGACAATTCAATAACATCTCCTAATTACCTCTCTTCTGCTATTCCCAAGACGGCTAGTCAATCACTATTCATTTTCATCACCATGCCATTTCTCAGCCAGCATTAACCATTCTACAAATCTTCCATTGGTAAAAGTTGAATTCACACAAACTGAGAAGGTAGGTTTTTAATCATTCTATTAATCTTTCATTGACCTTAATTTTATCTTTGATATTCAATCTCAATAAATTTGGAATAAGGAGAAGAATAAGGCCAATTAAGATTAGGGTCAAGTATATTGCCAATCAATATGAAAACCAAGGATATGGGCCAATCAGGGTTAGAGATAGAGCCAATCAGAGTTAGGGACATGGTCAATTAAGGGTGAAAAGTGGGTTTGACTTGACCCTGTAGAACTTAGGGTTAGGGACAATAATCCTTGACTCTAAATTAAGGTCAGGGCGAGAAGGGCTTAGATTATAATATATAGGACTGGACTTGAGATTGCAAAAGCCCGGCCCTATACAGACTCTGGTAACTCTGTGTATACCAAGAGTGAGAGATAGAGAGAGGAAATGTGGAGAATGTTAATTAAATTAAGCGTCCCCCACCCAAATCCCCCACAAGTAGCATCTCTTAATTAACTTCTCTAATATCTGAAGTTGGACACATGAAGGAATTAATTGCCTCTAAGGTACAGGTTTCTTCGGAGAAATAGAAGTTTATTTATGTTCTCTGAAGTATCATTTCTTCTTTCTTTCTGCTACCATGTATCCATCCATTCGATGAGTTTCTTGGTGTTCTCATATGGGTAATTGTATTGTGTAGATGGGATTATGGTTGTATGTGTTGTTCTGGAATACAATTGAACCAATTTCTTTGAGATTTAGAATAATACTGTGTACATATAGCCATCTATTAAACATATGAGTTTGTATGTTACACCTTTGTAATGTCATATTTTTATTCATCACATTTGGTCACTTGTTCCATCTTCAATTCTATCATGGATTTGTATTATAAATTTGTGTATAGGATCTTGTAAGAAATAGAAAAACCTAAAAGCTTTCATGCATTCAAAGTCATATATTTTACATGATACGTGCTAACCCATCTAAAGGTTCAAACGTCGTTTTGAAATATAAAATTAAAATAAGAAAAAGACCAATGGCACCATCAAAGGGTTTTTTTTTTTTTTTTTTTTTGTATGAGGTTCATCTAGGCCAGGTTTACTAGGCCACTTCGATTTCATCTTCGATGAAGCTTTGTCGTCCACAAGGTTAAACCCATGACCTCTTCATTAAAAAGTATCGTTCTCATCATTCTACTAACCCTGCATTGACCATCAAAGGATTGTTTAGCTGCCAACAATCAAGGCCTTTTAGTGAAAAATATCATGAGTACTTTCCTCCATGAAATGTATACAAAACTATTAGTTCATGTATAAAAAAATTATCAATTCTTAATAATAATAATCCCAACAGTTCCAATAATTCTTGGACTTACACAGGCCCATTTTAGGGTTATAGGCCTTTTTGGTGTTGGACGAGAGATTTTCTACCCCCAGTGCTAAATTGATCAAATTTTGGTTGATTGGTAAAATAGACAGTTGGATTTTGAAAATATACATGATTGATTCGTTCACTGGTTCAATTAATAAGTTTCAACTAATTAATGTGAATCGGTTCAATGCGAAAGAAAGATATAGGTTGGGTTTAAATTCGAAGGATAACTTGGGCTTTAAAAATACTAGCGGAGAGAATGAGAGGTGAAGTTTGGAATTTTAGCATACCAAAAAAACAAAAAAAAGTTTGGAATTTTAGGGAAATGTTAAAGTTTGAATAGGAAAGTTTTAATAAATAGACCCTAAGTATAGGCTCTTTTTTGTATCAATTCTCATTCTCTATTGTGCCTATTTAAAAGAAATAAATATAAGAATTCATTATTGGTCAAGAATGAAAAATGGTTTGAGTGAATTTTGTCAAAAAATAAATTATGGAATTAAAAATAAGTTTGGTGTCAAAAAAAAAAATTGTTAGTAAATAATAATAAGTAAGTGATAAAAGAGGGGGAAAAAAAGTTTTTTATAAACAAATGTGTATCGAGTATTTTACCCTGATCTTAACCATCAAATTTAAGTAAACTTGTGCACAAATGAAGAGAATGAAAATTCTCACCATAATTCATAATAGACAAAAAGTTCATTATGAATTTTGCAAGTTTTTTTATTATTTTAAATAAAAATAAAACTGATAATGGATGCCAAATAACTTAAAATAATGAAAAAAAACCTCATAATAGATAATGATAATTGATACAAAAAAAGAGCCCTAATGGATTTATAGAAATTTACTCAAAAAATAATTGAAATATCGATAAATCTCAGGAAATTAAGCCCAGAAGCATGTGATTGCTCTAAGAAGATTTAGTATGCGTTTGGTAACGTTTTTGTTCTAGGAGACCAATTCTTATGCAAAACTATCTTTTAATATTTTTGTACTAAAAGACAGCTTTTTACTAATGAGTGTTTGATAAATCCGTTATGAAAATATTTCCTGAACACTATTATAATAGATTGGTGTTTGATAAATTCGTTATAAGGATTCAATCGAGACTAATTTTATCACTCTCATTTACGTTCTTTGTAGAAACATCTTTTTCATGTTCTGCAAAAGGCGTTCTTTAGACCATTTTTCTAATTGGTCTGTTCTTAAAAAACAAAAGAATGAACTGTTTTAACAAACACTTCTAACTTGTTCTTCCATTCCAAAAAAACAGAAGAACGCCAAAAATGTTTTCTGAGAACATTACCAAATGCACCCTTATATTCTCAGCTGCAGTTGTTCCGATAGGTATTTCGTTCTCTCTCTAAAAAAAATGGGTGTATCAAGATTGGGAACAGATGAGTTTGTATGTTAAACCTTTGGAATGTCATATTTTCAATTATGGTGGTTGTCCCAGCTTTGGATTATACCGATATTTAAAACATAATTGGGATATATATCGGGTGTATGACTCATATCGGCCGTTGCAGTGTTATATCGGGAGTAAATTGATTAAAGATACTAGTATCACCAAACACTTTTATTTCTCATAGAAATACCCTGAAACAGCAGAAACAGAAACAGAAAAACAAAGTACCTCAACCCCAGAATTACATATTTCAGAATAGGGGAGTTACCAAAGATGGGTTTCTTCATTACTTCTCCTTTCATAGCAGTTGTTTGGTGCTACTCTAGCTATTCTACTTACCGGTTGCAAATTTGGCTTGAATCTCATCAATCACCTTCTTGTTAGTTTGGAAAGCTTTGGCAAGGATTTCATCTGATATAGGAGGCTTAGACCCAAAGACTGCATTACCAATAACGATGAGGCCAGGACTTTGGCTTCCAAATCCAGAAAGTGCAACTGCACTAATGTGTCCTACATTTTGTTGGAAGTGAATGAGTCCTATAGGAAACACAAACACATCTCCTGGCTTAAGGACCTTTGAGATTAGCCGGTTATCCGGGTCGGAGGTGACGAACCCCACAAGGAGATTGCCCTCCAAGACTGTGAGGATCTCTGTAGCTCTATGGTGAGTGTGAGGAGGATTGAGACCAAAGGGTGCAAAATCTATACGTGCCAAGGCAACGCCGAGGGTGTTAAGCCCCGGTAGTTGATTCACGAACACTGGAGTGACCTTAGAACCAACTGCATTTGCTGTGTTTCCCGGCACATTAAGCCCTGAGAAGAAAAAATCATTGGCAATTGCAAGTTTGGGGTCTTTGCAAAACTTCCCATTCACGAACACTGCAAGGAAAACCATCATCAAATTGTCAATATATAACCATTGAAGGGTTGTTCAATTGGTAATTAATGACTGGCACCTCTTCGTGAAGAGGTCTCTAAAAGCGAAAAAAAAAGAAAGAATATGAATATATAAGAAGACGGAGTTCACATTGTGGCAGAAGCCAGAAAGCCCATGTTTTATATAAGAACTTGATCAAGGCTTCTCTAGCTACTCTTATTGGTCTTGGATCCAAAGACATAAAGTAAGAGTGAGCAAAAACGTACCACCAGATTTTAGGTCTTTAATGGCAACACAGACGTCCTGAAGAGGGCTGGGATCAGAGGCACTTGAAAGGGTGGAAGCCAAAGCAACAAAGATAACTAAAGTTGCAAGGCACTGAAAGCCCATCTTGCTACCTCTCATTCTCTATCTCACTCAACTAAGTCTCTAGCTGGGATGGTTTTCTTCACTAGTCAGCTTGATCACAAACCCATATGGCAATGCCAATTTATATATAGTGTCTAAGGGAGAGAAGCTTCTGTTATTAACTTATTACCTGGGTTCCATCTGCTAACGGCAGGTAAATTCATGTACTTAAATATATGGATTAGGTTTTTTTGAGAAAAACTATGACAGTTGGTATGGTTTGTCATTTGGTGGTTGTTAAATAAAGCATCAATAATGGCTGATTAACTTTTTAGGAATAGGAAAGATGGTTACCAAACCTTAACCTGTGTCATGGAAAAAAGAGGCATGGTTGAATTATCTTATCCTACTCACAGTAAAAAATGGTTTAGTTACACCAACTAGAAGCATAAAATTATTCCAAGCTTCAACAGAAACAACAAATGTGAGAGATACATGCCTGGGTATTTGACATGTTCATGCCCATAAATCATGAATAGGTGTTTACATTTTACATGGTATGAAGAAGTGACTTAATCCAAGTTGAAGGAATTAGAATAACTAAAATAAAAATCTAAGATAACCTTAAAAGAAGTGGTGATAAAAATATGCATAGTTTAGGCATTGTATCTAATATAATCAATCAATAGCAAGAGTCCATATGGTCAACCCCATTTAGTTAGGACAAGATGGGTTGTTTTTGATTCTAAGTTTGAGCGGCATTAATTACATCCTTACTACTTCTCTGATGGCAATTTTACATGTCTCTACTTCTTTTAGCTCTACTAAATTAAATTCGGTTACTCTTCCTTATTGTTGTTCTCATGTTATTTATATTGCTTTTCTTAAGTACCTGGTATTCCATTCATAAGTTATAGCTTGGTCTCATTGGTGTTTTGTAGATTTGTCCCTTTAGTTTGATTAATGGTATACACTTAGTCACATAAGTTTCTTGTTGCACCTCTTTAGATCACTCAGTCTTACTTTGATTTTATGAGAAATATTGCTTTTTATCTCACTCTGTTTATTAAGGGTCGCCTAAAGTATCTTAGTATGCGTTTGATAAAGTTTTCGTCCTAAGAGACTAGTTCTTGTGCAAAACCATTTTTTAGTGCTTCTGTGCTAAAAGACCGTTATTTGATTATAAATGGGCATTGTTTGGAAAATATTTTTACAATACTATTAGAATAAGTTGGTGCTTGATAAACTCATTCCAACGTTTCAATGGGGACCAATTTATCTTTTTGATCGGTTTGTGACCACTTTTTGATTAGTTCGTTCTTAAAGAATAGAAGAACATACCGTTTTAACAAACACCTCTAAGTCGTTCTTCCGTTCCCAAAAAACATAAGAACATACAAAACGTTTTTTAAGAACATTACCAAACACGCCTTAAGATTTCACTTTGTAGTGGGCCTTGCTCCTCAAGCTTTACCAGATCCTTGGCCCATCAAGGTTTCTCTGAAGCTACACCTCATATATTTTGTCTTTGTTTTAAACTTCTCAATTCCAAACTTGATCTCTATACTTCCAGCTTCGCATTTATTCTTTCTATGGTTTCATCTATTAGAACAATATCATCAGAAAAAAATCATATATCATGAGATTTTATCTCGATTTGCTTGTTAAATTATCCATGATGAGTGCAAAGAAAAATGGGCTTAGAATTGAGCCTTGGTGTAATCCAACTTTAATTGAAAAATAACTTGATTTTTACTTTTGACACTTGTAAGTGTCCATACATGTCCTGAATGATGTGAACATAACTACTTGGTCTCCTTCTCTTATTACTTAAGCAACCTAGTTAGAATATTCCTAAGTTGTAAATTGACCTCAAAATTGGATTTTTATTGGATATATTTGTTAAATTTATCATCAAAAATCTTTTAACCATTGTTTATTATAGAGATAGTTTTGAAAATAAACAGTGATTTAACTATTTTTAGTGTTAAATTTGACAAATATATCCAATAAAAATCCAATTTTAGGGTTTCTGTGCTTTTCAAATGTAAAGTGGGGTGTGAGTGTTTTAAGGCTTCCATTTTGAGGTGCCAGCATTTGCTCTCGTTTTTTTTGGGCCTTCATCAGGTAGAATTGGCGGTTTGCGAACGCCAAATCCATGAGTTAATTAAAACGGGTTCAAGGATTGGAACCGGTCCACCCATTTATTGACGTTACGGCGCCAGATAAAATGTTTGATCCGATTATAATCCCACCCTGGCGCACCGCGCACCCGAAACCCATATTAACGCGAACTTTGAGGTCTCCTTTCTCGACTCTCAGACTCGAACCCTAATTTCAATTCCTCCGTTGTTACTTTTTCTGCCGGCGACGACTAGAGATTTGCAGGTTGGCACTCAGGTTTGTTATTCGGTTTCAATTTTTTACAGTGATTCTTCCCCATTTTCTTGGCTTTTCATGGTTCTGTTAATTTTGGCCCCTAACGGGTTAGGATTCTATTTGGTTTTTCCTTCTAGCTCTTCGTAAAATCGTCGGAATCGATTAGCTATAGAGACTGATAAAACCCTAGCCTTGCATTATCTAATGCGCGTTGCTCTTAGAATTTGACAAATTGTTCTCATAATAGGTCTCTATAAATATTAAACATCGAGTGCCCTTAGCAGTTGTCTCCGATTAGGTCTTAAACTCTAAATTGTATTTGGGTGAAGTCTCATTCTTATAAATTGAACCTTATTTGTTCTTACTTTGATATTCTCTCACTTGTCTATTGCCTTTTGGTTTTGAACCTAAAAGTCTTTTTGCTTGGGCGGGAATAGGATCAAGTAAGGAGAGGAATTCTTCAGCTTCATAGTTGCAAAAATGGCAGCTGCAACAGCCTCCGGTGCTCCAGTTAACCGTCCCGGTCGGCGAAACGGTCCGGGGCCCATTGCCGAAGACGATAACCTAGTATTCGAAACTAGTCATGGCGTTGAGGCTATTACTTCATTCGATCAGATGGGTATCAAAGATGATCTTCTCCGAGGGATTTATCAGTATGGGTTCGAGAAGCCTTCTGCGATACAGCAGAGAGCAGTTTTGCCCATCATCCGAGGTCGAGATGTGATTGCTCAGGCACAATCTGGTACTGGAAAGACCTCTATGATTGCCCTCACTGTGTGCCAGATGGTCGATACAGCAACGAGAGAGTACGTCTTTTCCTCTTCATCTTCGTGGTTTTCTTTCCGATGTTTCGTTTTTAGCTTTTTTTTTTTTTGGCCTACCTTATTGTGCACAATTTTGTTTTCGGTTACTTCTATACGGTGGGAGAGATATGTTGCCGACTATGAAGGTTGAGAGAGGGAGATGGGTACCCCTCTCCCAGGACCCAGTATATTTTATGTTTATAAAGTATGTTCGCGTAGTTTGGTTTATAGTCTCTTGAGTGGTTGTTGTAGATGCTGGATGACCAGTAGTGATGGTTTTTCTTCCTTTCTCTCTTTTTGCAACTGATATCACAGATAGTAAAAGTAAAATAGTCTTAACTTCCTTAATGTCTTTTTTGAATGGGTGCTAGTAAAATTCATTACTTGGATTATTAGGCTCTCTTGTGGCATAGTATATTTTTATGTTTATGAACTATTCATGAATAATCAATTATGTTGACAATTTATGTATAATAAACAATAATTATTAGAAGAAAAAAAAAATATAATATATCTCACATATATGGCATGGTAATTAATTTGTTTTCAGATTTATGTACAAAATTACTAATAAATTTCTTAATACTCTGTCTATAGAGTTTGGTCTTTTGGTACAGCTCTCAACTAGCTAAACTCATCCCAAATAATACTTATAGGTGACCATTAGTTATAAGGTTGTTGGATGTATTATGAAAGCAAATAATATTTTGAACTATATAATGTGAAGTAGTGAATACAAGTGAATTAGATGAATGCAAAGAAATGTTTAAAATTGTGATGTTCATTATAAATGTTAATTACATGAAGTATTTTAGGAGTACTTCATTTCTTTTTTCTTTTATTTATTGGTGACAAGGTGGAGGTTGGAAAGAAAGAAAAGCAATGACCTATCCTATTGTTTTGTAACTTTACCATTTAAACCCTACTTATGTAGTATTTCTGCACATGTTCATTAATGGTAGTTCATGACGATAAATCATAAACAGCTCTTGATCTATTTATGAATTTATGTTCAAATCAAGTTATCTTAATGAGAAATAAGGATCGTAAATTATACCATACACATCTATGTACACATCTATGTATGTTTATATGTTGAATAATCGAAAATTTAAATCATACCAAAGAGAGCCTTAGTGTTGAGGCCTTGTGATTGCCTACTACGTTTCAGTTGGTCTAATTTGAACCATAATTAATTGATGGGCTTGTCATTTTTACATATAGGAGGTGTATAATATTTTATATGTGCAAAGGAAGAAGATTTAAGAAAAACTATTTTGAGAATTTTTTTTTTTTGAAAAATTGGAAAATTGAAATCAGTTCGTGCATTCCTTGGATGTAAATGAGAAGAGAAGAGGAAAGAAGAAAAGAGTCTGTATGGCTGGAGCTAGAATAACCATTAAAGTGTCATTTATTTAGAATTTAAGTTTTGCATAATCCCTGATTGGGAAAGCACAGTAATAATACATTACGATACTTTATGCTCTACCTCCCCCGTCCCCCCAAGCAAAGCGTAGAGTATATTTATTTGAGGCTCCAGCTTGCAATAGCAGACACACATAACCTACAGAATCCAACTTGGACATATATAACCATAGAAGCCAGTAGTTTGTAAAAATGCCTTTGAGTCCCTATATAATTGTAGTAACATTGGCCATCAATAACAAAGATGGATGAGATAATGGCTAACCTGTGATTAATTCATGCAATCCGAGGTTTCCAAACTTATTCCTTAGGATTACTGGTCCCACCTGAAGGAGTGAAGAACTCAATTATTAGAATTGTGAAGTCTGGTAATTGACCATATTTTCAGAGGCTTCTGGCTATATAAAAGGAAGGGATGAGAGGAATTACAAATTAAAGAAGATTAGCAAGCTTATAATGGCAATAAAGACTATAGGTAGGTCAAGGGAAAAAAAGGGAAGGGTAATCTTGGGAAAAAGGGACTTACAGTGATACATCAACAGGTGGACTTCTCCCTCCTACTATAAGAAAAGAAAGGCAGCAGTAGTGTTCAACCCTCTTCAAGTGAGAGAAGTCACTTCATGGGAGTTGGATCCCCTAGGAACTTTATGGGGAGTTCATAATGTAATATCATATACAGGCAGACCTGTTGATTCTACAGAAGGACTCAAGTTAGAAGATAGAAAAGTCAATATATTGTAAATGCTGTTAGACAATAGTTCGAGAACCGGTCTCATTTGTGGTATTGGTTCTCAAAGTAGAAGAGGCTCCGAGTCTGCGGTTCTGGGTTTTGATTTACTTATTAATGAATAACTATGCCCCAAATAATGAGGTGCACAGAAAATAAACAAGGTAGGTTGAAAACTCCCTGTACAGCCCACATTAGTGCCATAACAAGCATGGGATAAAGGTTATAGAGGTACAGAAATACAAGGAACATGAGAATAGCGGAAAAAGTATGGTACCTGCAGGTAGTGGATGTGGGAAGAATCACTTATGAGCAATAAAGCAAGAAAAAAGAAATGGCCTGCCAGAAACAGGGGGAAGGTCTGTGAACAATGTGTGATAGGGAGATCATCTCAAAATTGCAGCTGGATTTCAAGGTGCACTATGATCAAACAAAGTAGGAAGTGTAGTAAGCCCAAAACAAGGTATCACAGATTAGAAACCATCAGTGGTTTAGTGGTTTTTGAGCTTTTCAGGGGTGTTTTAGAGGCTGTCATGGGAACACAAGCTGGTCTGGTTGAGTGGCTCTGTCATGTTGGTTTTGTTTGCAAGCTTATTTTTCCTGCCTTGTGATTTTCTTTCCATGCCGGTGTTCTACAATCTTTACCAAATAGTTTGTGCAGTTTCTGTTTTACGTATCTTTGTTCAATTTCCTTGTGTCATGATTAGTAGGCTTATTCGAGGGTCCTTTGATCTTTGCCTGCATCAATGAGTTAAAGCACTTGCTGCGTATTAATTTTCAGTTTGGTCTTTCTGCAATGCCTAATACAATACGTCTCATGTCTTTCAGGGTCCAAGCTTTGATATTGTCTCCAACCAGAGAACTTGCTGCTCAGACTGAGAAAGTAATACTAGCCGTTGGTAATTTCATAAACATACAAGCCCATGCTTGTATTGGAGGCAAAAGTGTAGGTGAAGATATAAGGAAGCTTGAGTATGGAGTCCATGTAGTGTCTGGGACGCCAGGCAGGGTCTGTGATATGATCAAGAGAAGAACCTTGCGTACAAGGGCGATCAAATTATTAGTCCTTGTTAGTTAATCACTCCTTTCTTGTAAATATTGTTTCTTTTTGATGACTTTGCATTTTTAAATTGGATAAAACCTAATTTATATTCCATGACATTGACAGGATGAATCTGATGAGATGTTGAGCAGAGGGTTTAAGGATCAAATTTATGACGTATATAGATATCTTCCACCAGAGCTTCAGGTATGCTCAAAAATTGATTTAAGTTAGGGAAAATTCGGTCTGAATCTTGAGGGTGGTTGTCAGTTTGTGCTAAAATGTTGAAAGTTAGAATGGACTCCCAACCAATCCTTCTCAGTACCCCCACACAGGTGGGACCAGCACTGGGCAATGGTCCTGTACTGGGTCATGGGGTCAGCAGAACTGTCTAAACCTTGAGTTGGATGTCTGCCAGTTCATTTGCAATTTAGGCATGCACTTCATACTAACTAGGCTACTAAGCTTTATTTTATTCCTGGGCACCATTTTTTGTTTTTCTTCTGTTGGGTGAAGTTTTTGATGTGTGAATGATTGTTATTTGTAGGTTGTATTGATTTCTGCCACTCTTCCGCACGAGATATTGGAAATCACCAGTAAATTTATGACTGATCCTGTTAGGATCCTTGTGAAGCGTGATGAATTGACTTTAGAGGTATGCAATTCATGGTGGCTTTTTCTTTTTGGGGGGGGGGGGGTGGTTTTGACATGGTAGGATCAATAGATGAGGTGTTGTCTGACCAACACATTTTTTGTTTTGTTGCTTTGTTTATTTATTTATTATTTACTTTGTCACAGGGCATCAAACAATTCTTTGTTGCTGTTGAAAGAGAAGAGTGGAAGTTTGATACTTTATGTGATCTTTATGATACTCTCACCATTACTCAGGCTGTCATTTTCTGCAATACAAAGCGTAAGGTAATGAAATAGCTAAATTTTTGTTTTCATTTCTGTGTATGCCTTTTTTGGTTGTTTTTGTTCTTTAAGTGGTTAAAATGAAATAGAAGGTGAGACTGGGTCAAATGGTTAGTTTGACTATCTGGCTGAAATTATGTAGTCTGGTTACTTGTAAAATTGCTGCTATGTACTTTTGTGACCTTTATGGTACTCTTAGCATCAATCCTGACCTCTAGTTGGCCTCACATCCTTTTTTTAACCTAACCAACTTGGCTGATTCATACAAGATCCTGGAAGAACTTGCTCGTTGGTGATCTCCTATCAATCTAGGGCTGCGCCATTGGGGTATCTATAGAAGGGTACTTCTGTAAGGTGCAGCCAGCACTTCCTATAGAGTTGGAATTTGTATTTCCACATATATCTCTTATTAGGTGTATGTTTTTATTAGAATGTGCCCAATAAAATCTTGTTTACTTATTAAAGAAAAACTGTCCATGATTTGTCTTGCAGTGTTTATAAAACCCCTTTATAAATTTGTTGTGCAGGTGGATTGGCTGACAGAGAAGATGCGCAGCAATAACTTCACGGTCTCCTCAATGCATGGAGATATGCCTCAAAAGGAGCGGGATGCTATAATGGCAGAGTTCAGGTCCGGAACAACCCGTGTGCTCATCACCACTGATGTTTGGGCTCGGGGGCTTGATGTTCAACAGGCATGTATTTCAGCTCTCATGATAACATAGTTAACACCCTTCCCTAATACTTGGTAGTATCATTTGATATTGCTAAAAATGTAATTAGTTATTGCTAAATTTTCAAAAGAAATTGATAGGTGGAATTTGATCATTCTTTAAATAAGTGCATTTATGATTTAGAAAATACAAAAGAAGTATTTAAAATCTCAAGTTGTCAAATGAATACTCACTATTTAAGCCAATGATAATGAACCTGATAAATGGTGTTCTTTTGGGAGGGGGGTACATGGGAAAAGGAGGATAGTTCTTTCCTTGGGAAGATAATTGCTGAACTAGATGTTGGGTTCTGGGGAAGCAGCTGAGTGGCTTTTGTGGGAATTGTTTCTACTTTCTGAATAGTAAGATTGTAGCACTACCATAAACTGTATCTAGTTCTGTGGTCCTACCATAATTTGAGATCAGTCATGTATTTCAATAATATGGATCATAATCTCAGCATGCATTTCTTATTTAACATTGTGTTAAATGTTTTCTTCTTGCCTAATCAGGTGTCTTTGGTGATAAATTATGACTTGCCCAACAACCGTGAGCTCTACATTCACAGGATAGGTCGATCTGGCCGTTTTGGACGGAAGGTAACTTTGCTGATTCTGTCTTGTGTTAAAAGTTTGATTAATTGGAAATAACAAGGCTAGGAACTGGCAGTATTTTTCGTGGGCCCTTTTTCTTAGTTTAATTTTACATTGGTTATATTTATCCCCATGTGTTTGATATTATCATGTATGTGGTAGCTTTTGAGGTCATTAATTGGATTTTCATGGTGGATTTACTGTGTTGGATATTTTGGGATCTCTCTGTGGTGTGTTGGATAATACCATCCCCTGTTTTAAAGTCTCAAGAGATGTTTTTGACCGAAAAAAGTCTCATGGATGTCTCAAGACATTCAGTTCCTATATCATGTTATTTAATAACACAGGAGACAGCCTCTCTGAAAGCGGCAAAGCTGTGTATATTATGACCCTCGCCAGTCCATGCACATGGTTGTGCGTGTGTTTTTTCTTTTATTATTTTTTCAGTTGCTTGAATTTAGGATGGTACGATCAGTAATGGGTAACTGTTAAATAAATCTTTTGTTAATGGTGACTTGTGTCCGTTGCTCAGCTCCGTGGGGCTTTGAAGCAGCATGTGAAACATGGAATTTTTGGCTGCCCATGGAGGCATATACACCAGCTTTATGAGGTTGTAGCGCAAACTCAAGTTGCTACAATCCCAAGCTGGTGGTTACCATGAAATTAGTATATGTTTCTATATATTTCTCTTAATGCCAAGATGGCTATCACATTATATAGATGCATTTAACTAGTTTTGGTTGTAATACCTCTGACTCAAACATGGTTGGCTGTTGTGTGAGACCAACCCAATTTTTTCTCTCTCTATGAGCTGTCTTATCACAAACAATATTAACTGTTATTATATAATGGATGTTTCTCTATTCTCAGGGTGTTGCGATAAACTTTGTCCGCAACGATGACATAAGGATTCTCAGGGATATAGAACAGTATTACAGCACACAGATTGATGAGATGCCAATGAATGTAGCTGATCTAATTTGAGGTCAAACTGGATGTTTGTTTGTTTGGCGTGGAGTGGTGGAATGAAGCAAATGGTTCAGTGAGGAAGAAGATGTGATCGACTCATCAACCTCTCCATAAAAGGTTTTATTTTGAAGGTTTGCTGAGTTTTTGTTCTGGAAAGGAATGCTGTCAGGAAGTGGGTTTTGCATTCTGGAGATTCTGGGTTAACTGGTTTCTATTGACAGTTTTCAGGATTGTATTTACTGCAGCCTTTGAACATGCTTAATTTGTTTATTGGGCATCAAATCTTGGGCATGGTGGTTAAGGATGATGTAGGTTCCATTTGTACTTATTTTGGAGTTACGCCCTTGCTTCTGATGCTACTGTCAACAAATATTGTATATTAGACCAAAATCTTCAGTGCTGTGCTGGTTTTTGAATGTTTGCATGATAACTGGCTGCATTCCGTTTGATCCTACCCTATGTGCTTGTTAGCATCTAGTCCCTTATAAGGTGTTATGGTGCTAGATCTATCTGCTTGTTCTTTGTTAGACCTTCAGCTGTCTGGTAGGGCTGTAATTTGCCCAAGGTGGCCTTTATCTTTTTGTCCTCAGAAGCTTTTAGTGGTTTTCCAGTATTACTGTTGATTCGCCTGACAGGCCTTCTCTTCTTTGTATCTGACAATATTAAATCCATACGTGTACAACTCGTGACAAATTGTTTATGCATGCGAGTAGCATACGAATTTTAACTCAAAAAAGAAGGAAAGAGTGGCATATGAATATACCAATATTGATTCTCATTAACCAACCAAAGTACAGCTCATGATTTAACAAAATTTAGTTCTACTAAAATAAATGGTAGATTGTTCACATATGGTAAACGCGCTCTTCACAGATGGAAAGAGATTTGGCACGAGGGCTTGCATCAATTTTACCATATAGCAGGGTAGTTAAAAATCTGCATCAATCTCAATTATGTTCTGCCTCTGCAAAGGCAATAGGACTGGAACGAAATCCCCTCATGTCTCTTATTCAATACTAGCGCAGCAAAGGAGAAAGGAAGGGAAAATCACCTCAATCACCTTAATGTTGGAGGATCAAGAGGACCAGATCCAAGTGATTGTAAAGCAACAACACCTATTTGTCAGTCATCAGAGAAGACCTGCAACGCCGTGGCACAATTCAATCCAAGGATGAGATTCTTGCTTGAGACCAGATAAATCATTATTGGTCGCAATGTGGATGGAATCTTTGTTCAACGCCAGTGGACGAAAAAGATGGATTAAATTTCAGGTGTCCAAGGGGTGAACGATGAGGAAAGAAGAACTAAACTTTTTCATCCAACTAGTTATTTCTAACATCATATATGATTCCTCTCTCTCTCGACCTCTCATCAGCCATGAACAAAATTTCCTGTTTTCCAAAACGGCTAAGGTGAGAAAAAGCCATCCAATCCATAATGGACCCAGCAAACATGAGCCATGAGGCTCTACTTTGATAACAGCTACTTAAGAGAACGGGCAGAGAAGCAATGGTGTTTTTCTTGACCTTCACATGGCTCTGTTGCTTCTCTATGGCATATGTTAACTTTAAGAATAAAGCCTGCAAATTGCAACAGCTTCACAATTCATCGAAAATCCTATTGATTACAAGCGATAGACAAAATCCTACAGATAGCAAGCAATTTTCAATAACCAAAGGGCATGAATATGGTTGAAACTTGAAACAGCATCACAAATCATCAAAGGAAAAATCTTTCCCAAACATCTTGGTAGAAAATCTTCTTTATTCTATGGGTCACAGATAGAGCCACTCTAAGATGACCATCAGTGTGCATGGAATTCCAAATATAATGACTTATGAAGATCCAGCTCCAAGAGTGCCATAAAAGTACCATGACCTGGGATGATTTATGTACTCGCTAATCCTTAGTTTTCCTCTTGCATCCTTCCTAATGAATAATAGTTATAATACTTGGGAATAGTTCAACACAATTGTTTTTGTCCAGAGTCTACACCCTCTTAGGTTTTCTGGTGTCTTCTCAGCTTATAGGTTTATTTAGGTGGTCAATGGTATAGTCCCACACATAAAAATCAATTTAAAGCTTATTATCCAACAAAATAGGCACAGTTCCTGCATTGTCAAACCAACTACCTACCAAGAAAGAGATTCAACTTTATGAAAGAAAAATAAACCAAACCATGATTGGGCACAAAGTATCATATGACTGAAAATTCACATTGCTTAATGATTTGATTTTTGGCCCATTAATTGGATCAAAGGATGAACTGACCAATCACATTTACAAATATCAAATGATGATAACTGCCAGCTACCCTTGTAAAGCCCGATGCATGACGATGATGAAGTTCCCCCACTACCAACCAGAAATTTCACCAGTTCAGAGTCCAGACACAGACCGTAGCCAGAGGATTACCAGGGTGACCCTCTTACCGCCATCTTTCACATGGAATTGACCAACCAATGTGTAGAGATGCATTATAAGACTAGTGGAATAACTTGAACCTAACACGTTCGATGTACACTGCTAGATCTAGAAAGTACAATATAAGGTAAGAATCAACAAGCTCTCTACTCTGTCCAGATTATATGTAACTCAAATATTTGTGTTATTGTAATCCCAGGAAGCTGAGACCAAAATCTGTAGGCATGGCCAACTAAAACCATAGGTATTACATGAATTGATGCCATCATAACTAGCAAGAGCAAAACATATTTGGCAAGGAGTAATTACAGAGAATAGTTAACACAAACCCCATCACTCCTTGTTCAAAACTCTGGGGACTTTGATGTATGGCTCCTCATAGCTTGGAACAGATGCTAACATGGCCTCCCTGTTTATAGTAAAAGTTACATCAGATTTAATTTAATCAGAGTAATATAATGCAAACTAAGTTCAGAAAAGTTGAGGAAACAGAACAAGGATAAGAAGATGAGTCTCCAATACCGATTCTCAAATGATTCAGGCACATCAGCACGAAAATTGTCACTTTCAGTCTCTGTGCCCAAAAATTAAAAAAGAAGTTAAAGAATAAACATTACAGGAACAAAAGCAAGGCCTTAATGGACAAGTAACCGCTATGTCCACGGATAAATGTAGAGATGATCCATGGCAATGCACAAGGGGAAAAGATAAAGGAACTATAGCCAAGTTGTGTCAGGTTCATGTGCAACAAAACATCACATAATACAAATGTGGGTATGAATATTTGGAAACACATTCATAGATCAAATGATAAGCTACAAAAAAGTTGATTGGGGTGGCATAGCCATGTTTGATGGAGGCATTTAAATACCCCCGTGTGGAGAAGCAATTTACTCAAGATCAAAGAAATTAGAAGAACTAGAGGCAAACCTAAAACAACCTTAAGGGAAATGGTGAGAAAGGATATGCATAGCTGGTATGCTTTCAAATAGAACTGTTTGGAAGGTAAGGATCCACGTAACCGACCCCCTTTTGTTGGGAACAAGCTTGTTTTTGTTGTATGCATACAGGGATCAAATGTTATCAACCTTGCAGACTGCAGAGTTACATCAGAATGGAGAGCAGCAGAAAACATAAACATCCACCCACAAACATTTTCGTTCATGAACGTATATGTGATAAAAAATAGGTACTAGGTTTCAAATAAAAAGAATAATCACATATTTTATTTAATCCTAGAAAACTAAGACACAATCTTATTTTCTTATTCAGTAACATAGTAGGAATTTAGGAAAGTTTGTCTTTCTTTCAATTATTCAACTATATCAGTGCTGCCTAGACATGGTGATTTTAAATGAAAAGAATATATTCTGAGTCTGACAGGAGGCACCATCACAAGAGGACAGTTTAACATAACTTGAAGTCATCATGTATATAATATATGGAAGGCTGCTCCATACCTGCCCTAAGTGCAGGCTCTATACTCTGAAGATCAACAGCCTGAAGTTGTCCAAACCTGTAATGAGAAGCAAGAGCAATAAAAAACCATTAGAATAAAAATCACGACAATATCATGAAAACATGGACACATCGAATATCATATGAACCGAAAAAACCTGACACTGATGACAATGGGAAAACCGAAAAAGTAAATTTTTTTCCCTTCCCGTGAATGCCTATATTGCTGGGAGTATGTCAATTACAGAAGAGAAACTATGCATTGTAGCGGCTAGGTGATCCAAGGCACTGGAGAGATGTACAGGCTATAAGACATCCACCGAGGCATGCAACATATGTAATATAGTAATAATCATTTGTATTAGTACACTTAAACACAACATGGAAGCCATAGAAATGCAATATTTTTAAATTAAGTTAATAATGACTTAATATAGGAAAACCAACTTACGATAATCCTATCAAAGGATTTAATAAAGTAATATTAACAAAAAACAAAGCAATAAACATAAATCAACACAAGCTCATGAAGTGTAGAAAACCTGTAAAATGTGTCACGAGGGCACAAGGTGTGTTTCTCACCTTGGACCCAAAAAAGTGCCTTGATGCCTAGCGATGCCTTGACAACTACGAAACTTCGATGATCCTACTCATAATGGAGTATGAGAGAACGGACAAGATAAGGATATTTTTGGGTAATATACATTACTTTATTGGACTTGTGTTTAAAAGATAAATAAAACAGCACAACTGTAATGAAGTATATTATCCATGACCTACCAGAATAAATTCAACCAACTACTCAAGAAGATCTTATAAAGAGTCTATTTGCATACATACCAGTCAATCACTTGGCCAATTTTGGGAGCGAATTCTTCAACCTACAATTAGTTCACATGGCTTGAATTAAACATTAAAACTCAGTGAGTGAATATAGTTTCTGTATGCATTTGTTTGTTGTATTACCTCCTTAGAGGTGAGAGTGATCCGAGCTGTCTTCGATAGATTTTGAACGTCTAGGGGAAGAAGAGAAGATCGAGCTGTGAAGTTGCGAGCTTCCAAACCAAGACGCGGCTTCAACAGAGTGGATACTGATAGTCCCCCAAATGCAAATAAAGCTCTGCTCCCCATTGCCTTCTGTATGAAAGAGAACATTGACAGCGATAAAAGTTAGGGGAGCATTCCAACCTATGTCTTCCTATGGTTAGTGACAGATAAATATGGGTATTAAATTGATGTGACAGTAATAGTACTCTTCAAAAAATCAGGTGTAGTAAAATGTATACAACAATGATATATTATGAACTCGTTTTGCTTTGAAACAACACAAGCAGTTCTTAGTGCTTCTAGAAGCAAAAACACTTCTTGATGAAACTTGCTTCTGCAAGCATTTTCAGCAACAGTAGGCATTCAATAAAAGCTGTTTCTTCAAGCAGATTTGAAAATTGTAATCAAATTTACAAAAATTGCCATTGTAGATTTTAAATCAACATTTTTCATGTTATAAACATAGTTGTCAAAGAGATGAGGCAATTTAGGTCACTTGAGGCTGTGAAGCGACGAGGCCCCAAAAGGCGGTCAAGGCATTTAAATGACATTTTCAGTTTACATCCCGTACACCCTTGTTCATCATAAATATATCATATCTGAACAAAAAATTAACCTAATAACTGAATGAAAGACATATAAACTTACACAGTACAGTATCTGAAACTAAAAAGAAAATTATACGATTGACAAATACACATGCCATCACAAATGAAATAAAATGAAAGGCATAGCAAAACTGAATTAACAAATGACAGCAAATAGTAAACCAGCCTAATATTATTTATGTTATTCGTATTAATGTATATGAATTATATATGATCATCATACAATGATACAATCAGCCCAACATACTTCAATTGGCAGAACAACTACAGGAACTAAATGAATCAGGAAAAAAAAAAAAAACTATATTCCACATGATGAAGTGCAGAACACAGAGAGGAGGAATTGATGGAAAAAAGGTTGATGAAGCTGCTGGAGGGAGGAGGAGTTGTATTGGAAGGGGGAAGGACCCCAATAGAAGCCTGAGATTCTGAGAATAAACAACCTACAATAATTTTCAAATATATATATATTTTTAATTTTAAAAAGCCATGAATGAAGAGAAAGCATTGGATGAAGAAAACAAGTACTGAAAATAAGAAAAATTGAAAAGAAATACCACATCCTCACCTGAGAAGAACCCTTGCCGGAGACTGATAATGCTTGTATGCCTCACAGCAGCAACAAATAAAAAAACAAGGTTTCCAGCAAAGATCCTCGGTGGAATATGTCTTCTGCTGAGAGAAGCCCTTGCCGAGGTGGTTGTACGGACCTTAACAGCCTTTCGGAAGGTGCTAGGGTTGCCGAAGTGCTGGAGTGGAGCTGCAAAGAAAGAACTTAAATAAATTAATCAATAAAGTACGGGAGTATATACGTAAATAAAATTTTACATTTAAAGGTTTGAAAATTTTGAAATTACATCCTGCCTCTACCCGACTAATCCTAAATTTCCATTAACCGGACTGAACCCTAGAAAACCTCTCACAGATGTCCTGTTTCGATACCTTACGGTCCTTAGCTGTTTTCAAAGAAATCCAATGCCCTGGGCTTGGGAGTCTCCTGACCAGAACAAGAGTACATTGGCTTCAGAGATGAACAGAAGGAACGGAAGCAGCTGAAGACCCTCCGTTGATCTAATCAAAATCGGTAAGTAATTTATATCCAACCCAGAATGTTAAATCTTCTCCTGATCGGAAAGACTGTGCGAGCTTCAACGGCTCAATCGGGTTGTCTTCGAAACCCTTTATTTGTATTCACATATATACTTCCGCACTTTAGAACTTTAGGTTTACAACTGTTTTGATTAATTTTTGCTTATGTGACCTAATCCCAACCACTGCATGCCTAGGCTTGACAAAGTATCGTAGAGCTGCTACTGCAATTAGGATTTATTCTAATCTAATCTTCTGATTCCGATTCCTAGTGTTGGGAATCTATTTATGTAATCTCTCCTTAGCAGTTCCCCTTTACTTGAAAGAACGGATGGGCAAGTGCTTCGGCGGCAGTGACTTTCCCGGGGTAAACAGTGAGAGGAAAGCAGAACTCGTCACGACTTGCATATTATTCCACCGTTGCCGGAAGAGAAGACCTCCTGGTGTCCTCTGCACATTACGGCTTCCCTTTCCAAGGCAAGCAAACATGAAGAACACTGATGCATATGTGCGTCCCTTCCCTTTCATTGAGAACTTGGAAACCAGAACTTGAGCGCCAGTGTACTTGACATCCCAACCAAACTCGTTCATAGACCAACCGGTTCCAGGTTCCACCCAATTGGAACCTTGTTTGTTCCTGATTTTCTGTCACTTATCTATTGCTTTCTGGTTTTATACCTAAAAATCTTTGCTTGGGCAGGAGATAAAGGAAAAAGGGGAATTCTTCAGCTCCTTAGTTTCAAAATGTCTCCAGTTAAACGTCCCAGTCGGCGAAACGGTCAGGGATCCATTGCCGAAGATGATGACCGAGTTTTCGAAACTAGTCCTGGCGTTGAGGCTATTACATCATTTGATCAAATGGGTATTAAAGATGATCTTCTCAAAGGGATTTATCAATATGGGTTCAAGAAACCTTCTGCTATACAACAAAGAGCGGTTGTGCCCATTATCCGAGGTCGCGATGTGATTGCTCAGGCACAATCTGGTACTGGCAAGACCTCTATGATTGCCGTCACTGTTTGCCAGATGGTTGATGTATCATCCAGAGAGTATGTTTGTTTCTCTTTGTCTTTGTGATTTTCTTTCTATCTCCTAGTTTTGTTTTTGGGTCCCCTCCCCCACCTTATTGTGCACAATTTTGTTTTTCGGTTTCTTCTATATGGGTACCCCTCTGCCAATATATAGGAAAGGATGTTCGCATAGTTTGGTTTAGAGTCTAGGGTTTTTATTTCTACTCTTGAGTGATTGTTTTAGATGCTGGATGACCTGTTTTGATGGTTTTTCTTTATTTCTTTCTTTTTGCAATTGAAATCACAGATGGTAAAAGAAAAGAACTAACTTCTTTCATGTCTTTTTGAACGGCTGCTAGTAAAATTCATTACTTGGAGTGGCTTAGTGTTGAGGCTTTGTAATTGCCTACTAAGTTTCAGTTTAGTCTAGACCATAATTAATTGATGAGCTTGTCTTTGTTACATGCAGGAGGTGTACAATATTTTGTATGTGCAAAGGAAGAAGATTTAAGTAAAACTATATTTGAAAAAAAACATTGTGAAAAATTGGAGAACTGAAATCAGTGCGTAAGATTCCTTGGATGTAAATGAGAAGAGGAAAGAAGAAAAGAGTTTGTATAGCTAGAGTACTAGAATAACCATTGAAGTCTAATATATTATTTAGAATGTAAGTTTTGCATAATTACAGGGAAAATAACCATCGCGGTAACTAAAGGCAACAAACAAAGAATATCACATAACCCTGATTGGAAAAGCACCATGGTAATACATTATGATATTTATTCTAGGCTTCAGCTTGGAACAGCAAAGGCCAACATAACCAACAGAATCTAACTTGAACACATATAACCATAGAAGCCAGTAGTTAGCAGAAATGCTCCTATATAATTGTAATAACATTGACTATCAATAACAAAGATGGATGAGATAATGGCTAACCTGTGATTAATTCATGCAGTCCCAGGTTTCAAAACTCTACCCTAGGATTACTGGGCCCAGCTAAAGGAGTTAATAACCAAATTATAATGAATTGTGAAAATCTGGTAATTGACCACATTTTTCAAGGGCTTTTTGAGTATATAAAAGGGAAAGGTTGAGAGGAATTACAAATTAAAGCAGATGAGCAACCTTGTAATGGGCATTAAAATGAAGACAAGAGTAGGTCAAGGGAAAAAAGGGAGTGGTAATCTTGGCAAAAAGGGGACTTATGGTGATACATCAACAAATCGTCTTCTTCCTCCTACTATAAGCAAAGACTCCCTCCTACTATAAGAAAAGAAAGGCAGCAGTGGTGTTCAACGCTTGTCAAGTTAGAGAACTCTCTCCACAAGAGATGGATCCACTGGGAATTTTATGGGGAGGTCATAATGTAATGTCATACACTGGCAGACCTGTTGATTCTACAGAAGCACTGAAATTAGAAGGTAGATAAGTCAATAAATTGTAAGTGCTGTTAGACAATAGTTCAGGAACCAGTCTCCTTTGTGGTTTTGGTTCTCAAAGTAGAAGGGGTTCCGAGTCTGAGGTTCTGGTTTTGATTTACTTATTAATGAATAACCTAAGTCCCAACAAATAAGGTGCAGGGAAAATAAACAAGATGGGTTGCAAACTCCCTGTATGGCTCACATTAAAGCCATAACAGGCATGGGATAAAGACTATAGAGGAACAAAAATAGAACAAACAGGATAATAGAGGAAAAAGTATGGTACCTGCAGGTAGTGGAAGTGGAAGGAATCACTTATGAGCAATACAGCAAGAAAAAAATAAATGTCCTGCCAGAAACAGGGGAAAGGTCTGTGAACAATATGTGATAGGGAGAGATCATATCAAAATGGCAGCTGGATTACAAGGTGAATTATGATCAATCAGACAAGGACACGTAGTAACCCAAAACAAGATATCACAGATAAGAAAACGTCAGCAGTAAGTTGCATTTGAGCTTTTCAGGGGTGTTTTAGAGCCTGTCATGGGAACACAAGCTGGTCTGGTTGAGTGGCTTTGTCATGCTGGTTTTGTTTTCAAGCTTATTTCCTGCATTGGGATTTTCTTTCCATGCTGGTGTTCTACAATCTTCACCATATAGTTTTTGTAGTTTCTGTTTTAGGTGGCTCAATTGAATTTCCTTGGGGCATGATCAGTTGGCTTATTTGAGGGTCTTTTGATCCCTGCCTGCATCAATGAGTTAAAGCACTTGCTGCATATTAATTTTAAGTTCGATCATTCTGTAATGCCTAATATAATACGTGTCCTGTCTATCAGGGTCCAAGCTCTGATCTTGTCTCCAACCAGAGAACTTGCTGCTCAGACTGAGAAAGTAATATTAGCAATTGGTGATTTCATAAACATACAAGCCCATGCTTGTATTGGAGGCAAAAGTGTAGGTGAAGATATAAAGAAGCTTGAGTATGGAGTCCATGTAGTGTCTGGGACACCAGGCAGGGTCTATGATATGATCAAGAGAAGAACCTTGCGGACAAAGGCCATCAAATTATTAGTCCTTGTTAGTTATCACTTCTTTCTCGTAAATATTTCTTTTTGATAGCTTTGCTTTTTAAATTGGATGAAGCCTAATTTTTATTCCATGACATTGACAGGATGAATCTGATGAGATGTTGAGCAAGGGGTTTAAGGATAAAATTTATGATGTTTATAGATATCTTCCAGTTGAGCTTCAGGTATGTAATATATAAAATTTCACTACTAATGCTGGCTTGAGCCAGCTGAGAGTAGGTTTCTGTCATGGTAGTTTTTTTTTCCCCCATCCTTCCAAATTGAGGCCCTTATGTAGCCAAGTATAGGATAGCTGATGCAGTTCCCTGCTCTGATCATGAAGGAAGCTTCCTATTCATGTGGTTAGTTTCAGCCACAATGAGTTTTGCAATCTTGGAAAGAATGTTTTTTTAAATGGTTCTTTGATCAATTTTTTAAGAGGTTTGCTGGCCGAAAATTTTGGGGGCCTGGGACCTGGCTGGCATTTCTTTATGTGGACTGTGTTCTGGTTTGCAACTCTACAACATGTTAGATATCTTTTAAGATGTGTGTCTAAAAACGTCAGCGAATTTTTTGTTTTCATTTTTACCTTGTGTGCATGTTCCAAAATTGATTTAAGTTAGGGAAGATTAAGGTCCGAATCTTGAGGGTGGTCAGTTTGTTCTAAAATGCTGAAAATTAGAATGGACACTGAACTAACCCCTCTCAGTACCCCCACACAGGTGGGATCAGCACTAGGCAGTGGTCCTGTACTGCAGAACTGTCTAAACCTTGAGTTGGATGACTGCTAGTCGATTTGCAACCTAGGCATGCACTTAAAATGAGTCATACTGACTAGGCTACTAAGCTTCACAGTCTGTTTCATCTTGCTAGTTAATATGTTATTCCGGTCACTATTTGTTTTTTTCTTCTGTTGGGAAAAGTTTTTGACATGTGAATTATTGTTATCTGTAGGTTGTATTGATTTCTGCCACTCTTCCGCACGAGATATTGGAAATCACAAACAAATTTATGACTGATCCTATTAGGATCCTTGTGAAGCGTGATGAATTGACTTTAGAGGTATGCAACTCATGGTTGATTTTTCTTTGGGGGGTGATTTGACAGGGTAGGATCAATAGATTAGCTGTTATCTGACTTATGCATTTTTCATTTTTGTTGCTTTAATTATATATTTTTTGTGACAGGGCATCAAACAATTCTTTGTTGCCGTTGAAAGAGAAGAGTGGAAGTTTGATACTTTATGTGATCTTTATGAGACTTTTACCGTTATCCAGACTGTCATTTTCTGCAATACAAAGCGTAAGGTAATGAAATCACTAATTTTTTAAAATTTTTTTTCATTTCTTTGTTTGCTGCTTTTTTTTTTCTTTTTTTCTTCTTGTTCTTTTAAGTGGTAAAATGGAAATAGAGAAGGTGAGTGTGGTTCAAGTGGTTCATTTGATTATCTGGCGTGGAATTATGTGGTTTGGTTAGTCAGAAAATTGCTCATGTACTTTTGTGATCTTCATGGTACTCTTAGCATCAATCCTGACCTCTAGTTGGCCTCACACCCCTTTTTTAACCAAACCAAATTAGTTCATACAAGTTCCTGGAAGAACTTGCTTGTTGTTGATTTCCTATCAATCTTAGGCTACGTCATCGGGATATCCGTAAAAGAGTGTTTTTGTAAGGTGTAGCCAGCACTTCCTATAGAGTTGGAATTTGTATTTTCAAATATATATTTTATTATGGGTACATTTTTATTAGGATGTGCCCAACAAAATCTTGTTTATCCATTAAAGAAAGATTGTCTGTGATTTGTCTTGCATTGTTTATGAAACCCCAAATTTTGTTGTGACCAGGTGGATTGGCTGACAAAGGAGATGCGCAGCAATAAGTTCCGAGTCTCCTCAATGCATGGGGATATGCCTCAAAAGGAGCGGGATGCTATAATGGCAGAGTTCAGGTCGGGCAAAACCCGTGTGCTCATCACCACAGATATTTGGGCTCGGGGGCTTGATGTCCAACAGGCATGTATTTCAGCTCCCACAATAACATGGTCAACAACCCTTCCAGATAGATATTTCTACAAAAGAGTATTAATTATTTATCACTAAATTTTCACCAGAAAACAGAAAAAGAAAGAAAAGGGATAGGTGGAACTTAATCATATTTATAGTGCATTTGTGATTGAGAAAATAGAAACAGTCTATGCTCAATCCTTGTTTGCTTTCTAGAATTTTGGAAACAAATAAGTATTGGAAATCTCAGGTTGTCAAATGAATATTTATTATTTAGTCCAATGATAATGCATCTGATAAATGGTGTTCTTTGGAGGTACTTAGGAAAAGGACAATAGTTCTTTACTTGGGAAGATAATTGCTGAACTATGATATGTTGGGTTCTGGTGAGGTCAGCTGAGTGGCTTTTGTGGGGATTTGTTTCTACTTTCTGAATAGTAAGACTGTAGCATTACCATTAAAACTTCATTTATCTCTGTGGTCCTACCATAATTTGAGATCAGTCATTTATTTCTAAAAAATCTAGACTATAATCTCTGTGTGGATTTCTTATTCAACAATATGTTAATGTTTGCTTCTTGCCTAATCAGGTGTCTTTGGTGATCAATTATGACTTGCCCAACAACCGTGAGCTCTACATTCACAGGATAGGTCGATCCGGCCGTTTTGGACGGAAGGTAACTTTGCTGATTCCATCTTATGTTAAAAGTTTGATTAATTGGGAATGATCAGGCTGGCAACTGGTAGTGTTTTCCTTGGGTTCATTGCTGATTCATATTTATTTTATTGTTTATGTTTAATCATTTTCTTCGTTTAATTTTATATCTGTTATATTTTTCGCCATGTGTTTGATATTATCATATATGTAGTAGCTTTTGATGTCATCATAATTGGGTTTTGATGGTGATTTTTCACCCTAAAATTTACTGTGTTGAATGTTTCGGAATCTCTCTGACGGGTTGGATGGTGTTATCCCCTGTTTTAAAGTCTCGTATCTGTCTTAAGACATTCAGTTCCTATATCATGTTATTTAATAAAACAGGAGACAGCCTCTCTGAAAGTGGTAAGGCTGTGTGTGTTGTGACCTTCCCCAGTCCATGCACATGGTTGTGTATGTGTTTTCTTTTATTATTTTTTTAGTTGCTTGAAATTAGGATGGTACAATTGGTCATAGGTAATTGGTAACTGTGAAATAAATCTTTAGTTAATGGTGGTGACTTGTGTCCTTCGCTCAGCTCTGTGGGGCTTTAAAGCAGGATGTGAAACATGGAATTATTGGCTACCTGCACAGGCATGTACCCTAGCTTTCAGAGTTTGTAGCATAAACTCAAGTTGCTACAATCCAAAGTTGGTGGTTACCATGAAATTAATGTATGTTTCTATATATTTTCTCTTTAACGCCAAGATGCTCATCGCATCATGTGGAGGCATATAACTAGGTCCAGTTTATCTTTCTGGTTGGCTGTTGTGTAAGACTGACCTTGCTTTTTCTCCCTCTGAGCTTATTACTAACAATTTGAACTATTATTATATGATGGATGTTTCTCTTATCTCAGGGTGTCGCAATAAACTTTGTCCGCAACGAAGACACAAGGACTCTCAGGGATATAGAACAGTATTACAGTACAAAGATTGATGAGATGCCAAAGAATGTAGATGATCTAATTTGAGGTCAAGCTGGTGTTGTTTGTTTGGCGTGGAGTGGTGGAATGAAGCAAATGGTTCAGTGAGGAAGATGATGTGGTCGACTGCTTGATGGTGTAGCCAACCTCTCCATGAAAGGTTTTATTTTTGAAGGTTTGCTGAGTTCCTGTTCTGAAAAGAAATGTTAACAGGAAGTGGGTTTTGCGTTCTGGAGATTTTGGGTTAGACGGGAAAACCTTACTGACAGCTTTCAGGGTAGTATTTACTGCAGCCTGTGAACATGCTTAATTTGTATCATGGGCATTAAACCTAGGGCATTGTAGTTAAGGACGATGTAGATTCCATTTGTAATTATTTTGGTGTTTGCTCTTGGTTCTGATGCTATGAAACAAAAGTTCTACGTAAGACCTCTACCTTCAGTGCTGTGCTTGTTTTTGAATATTTGCATTAAAACTGGCTACATTCCAGTTGTTCCTCACGTCTGTGCTTGTTAGTAGCATCTAGTCCCTTATAAGGTGCTATGGTGCTAGTTTCTTCTGCTTGCACAAGGTGGTCATAGTCTTTTTACCGTCAGAAGATTTAAGTAGTGTTCCAGTTGTTGCCATTGCTGTTGATTTGCTTGACAGTCCAATCTCTTCTTGTATTTGACAAAATCAAGTGCTTCTACCTACCAAGAAAGAGATTCAATTTAATGAATGAATGATAAACCACACCATGATTGGGCACACTGTTTCAAATGACTGAAAATTCATTTTGCTGTGAATGATTTGATTTTTGGCCCATTAATTGGATCAAAGGATGAACTCACATGTACAAATATCAAAAGATGGTAACTGCCACCTACCCTTGTGAAGCTAGATGCATGACAATGATGAAGTTCCTCCACCACCAACAAGAAATTTCACCAGTTCAGAATCCAGACACAGATCAACTGCACAGTATCAATTAACTTAATACCTTGTAGCCAGAGGACTACCATGTGACCCTCTTACAACCACCTTTCATATAGAATTAACCATCAAACATGTGGAGATGTATGGTAAGAGTAGACTAATTGGAATACTAGAACATAACATGTTCCCGGTAAACTATCAGATCTAAACAGTACAGTATAGGGTAAGAACCAACAAGCTCCATCAACTGTCCAGATTATATATAACTCAAATATTTGTGTTATTGTAATGCCAGGAAGCTGAGATCATGATCTGTAAGCATGGCCAGCTAAAACCATAGTATTACATCAACTAATGCCATGACATAACCTACAAGAGCAAAACATACTTTGGCAAGTAGGGACAAATACAGAAAATAGTTACCTAAACCCGATCACTTCTTGTTCCAAACGCTGGGGACTTTGGAGCATATATTATACATGACCTACCAGAACAATACGACCAATTACTGATGTAGGGTGCCAGTGGTGCCTACTGTATTACGTTTTTCTTTAAATGAACCGAACCATATTTTGAGCAGCTAAGATTGAATAAGTGCATCTAACAGTTGATTGAGGATCGCTTACCTGTTGCCGGGGGCTCTTTTACCATAGAAATGGTGGGGCACACATTTGAACATAATAATAAAAATTAAAACGTTAATAATAAAATTGCTGGTGGGTCCCACATGGCCCCGCCCTATTTCATGGCGGAAGTAGCATTTGCTCCCTTGATAGGGTGACGAATCTGAATTGTCCAGAGTTTGGATCGTCTCCTTTGATGAGGAGCACTTTGTGCTCTCCTGACCGCTGTTGACCTCAAATTATAAAGCCCATAGAATTAGGTGATGAATTATTTTTTATTTAAATATTTTATTATTTTTACTTGTGAGCCCATGTAATTTGTGATTATAGAGTCCTCGTCAGGGGAGATGAACCAAACTCAATTGTCCAACCGTGAGAACTATAGCCTAGAGGCACACCACGTCAAACCCAACTAGCCACGTTATTCAAAACCCAACAAAACCCTGAACCAAAATGGTCTGGTCTACTTCAGACCGATTTTGGGCTCGTCAGACCAATAGTTTCCTGGCAAAAGAACCAAATAAATGTTGTCTCAAGAGTGTGCTCTGCATCGACACGGCAAATGAAGCAAGCAAGAAAGGAAAGGAAATTATGATCCGTCTAGGACTTCACACATTTCTGGTGTGGATTCTTCTCTCTTTTTCGTTTTCTTATCTCTCTTACTGGTTTGATTTTGTTTTCGTTTTGCTTGTTATTGTTCATTTTATGAGTGGAAGAACCTGCTCAATTGACTAGGTTATGGTATAAGTTGGAAATCAAGATTTATGAAGGAAGTTGACCTTGTAAATCAAAGAATTGAATCATTAGTTTGAATTGTGGCAGTGTTATCTGCTGCTTTTAGTTTCAGGTTCGAATCTCTGTACTACAAGGAACGTAAAACAGTCTGAAATTGTCTGGAAAATCCCTGAGTTCTTGCTGGTTTTGTGGATATGTTATTCATCCTTGGTTCTGAATGCATAGTGATTGGAAACTTTTGAGTATACAAGTTTCCCGGCAACATATTTGAATCAACCAACTGTTGTCTGTTATAGTTCTTGAATAAGGTTTCTTTTTTTTGGGTAATGGTTCTTGAATAAGGTTTCACCAAATTGTAAAGTTCTATTGTAACTGGGTTGGTACTGAAATAGTGAAATTACTGGGAAAGCTGTGGTTCTTGTATTTGTTATTTGGCTAGCTGTTTTTTACATTAAATGCTTGATAGTATCATCAACTTTCACTTATAGAACCTTCTAGGTTCTTACTGCAATATTTTTCTTTTGGCTATTTTCAAATCAATGTTATATGATAGTTTGTAAGTTTCCATTGGATGTTGTCACTTAATTACCCTGATGAAGCACCATAGCCAGTTTGATTCCTTGTTCAAAATAATCTCTCTCAACAGGCGGCAGGTCAGTATTCAGTCATTCTTCTTAGTCTGCTAGTGCAAATTCAATCAATTAGTAATGTAGCTTGGAAGATATTGTACTGTGTAAACCTAATGGATATAACAGCTTCCTGGTCCTTGTGTGCTGCAGTTATTTAGGTGCATATCCTACAAATTTCATCTTTCAAGTTTCAGTATGTATTTTACATATTTGGCTTCTGCATATAGTTATTATGATTTTTATTTCGGTGAAACTGCATAACACTATTTAGATGCTGGGAATTGATCAAGTCTAAAATCTTTCCATCTCTAGTTCTTCTATGGTCACTTATCATTATTCCTAACATTTTCTTCTGTGCAGCACACGTCAGTCTTTTAATATGCAAAAATAAAATTTCTGTTTGGATCTGTGGAAATGCTCATTTTGATGAACATTCACACGCTCCAAGTTCCATAGAGTTGTAGGGATACATCTGAGAGACGATAGAGATTTCCAATGCACAATTCCACCAGCTAATAGTGGACATAAGAGTGCCAGAAAGTACAGGAGGAGGGAATGGACCACCTCCAATAAAATCAACAACTTCCCCCTTTTCGAGAGCTACAGGTTTGAGTGGAAAGAGCAGTTACTATCCATCTTTATTAGCCAACTCCCTGTTTCCATCTTTCAGAGTTGCTTAGCTTTCAACTGAGCAGTGAACAGTCCAGAAGCTGTCTTCTTATGATGGGCTGCTGGAGCCTCTTGTTCTTCTCAATCTCCTGCAGTCCCTTGCGGATGATGCCTAAAGCCCATACTTTCGTCAGGTCCAGTTTACGTTGGTCCTGCTCTACCACGTCTTTCTCTGATAAAAACCTTGAGCAATCAGTACTTGGAGATCCATTAAACAACACTCCATCTGCCGAAATCCTTCGGAAGTTGGGCTGCAGTGATACTGAAATATCAAGGATCTTCATGAATCGACCTTCGCTTTGCAAAGCTAAGCCTGAAATTCTTCAACTAAAGCTCAATATCCTTCGTGGCTTGGGTTTCATCAGCTCTGATGTAGTTAAGCTTATTCATCGCCGGCCACGATTGCTTTGTTGTCGCACATACTCAGGATTTGATGAGCGCATCAACTTCCTTGAGAATTTCTTTGGGTCAAGGGAGATGGTCTTCAAGGCCATCCTCAGGAATCCAGCCCTCCTTAATGAGACTTCTGTTGATCATGTTAAACGCTCCACTGCCATTTATGAAGGACTTGGCATTTCTAGGAAGGACTTAATCCCTCTGTTTGTTTCACGTCCCGCCTTGTTTACCAGAACCAAGCTTGATGAGGAGAAGCTCGAATACATACACAGAACTGGCGTATCCCAAGACTCAAAAATGTACAAGTATATTGTTTCCCACATTGCTGGTTTTCGAATTGAGACAATTCAGGAAAAGTTTGCCAACCTTGCCAAATTTGGTTTTTCGGAAGATGAGGTTATGGGTCTTTTTGGTCGGTCTCCGGTAGTGCTTAGTTTGTCTGTCGATAAGGTCCAGAGGAACATGACTTTCATACTGGGGACGATGAAGCTTGATGCTAGCATTGTTCTTCGTAAATCATTTCTATTATTCACCAACCTTGAAACTGTTTTGAAGCCTCGAGTACTTTTGTTGAAGAGAATAAATGCAATGGGTTTGGTTCCACAGATTAAAGGGCCTGCCATGATGGGAGCATTGAGAATTACAGAACTGAGATTCCTCAAGAAATTCGTTGATTGCCATGATAAGGAATTTTCTGAGACTCTATTGGCATTCTATGAGCAGATCAAGCGTGCTAAGCGGCTAGCAGAAGGCTCAAAGCAGGTTAAGATCAAACGATACTTCTGAACTTCAGTTTGTTTTTGCTACAACCAGGTTATCATTCTTTACCTAATTCGTTAAGATGATTCTAGTACGTGGTTGTTACAAAAATTGACGATCAATGGATAATGCTCCTAAGGAATGTTTTGGGAGCTGAAATTTTGTCTGTAAAAATGTATATAATGAAAGCTGTAGCCAGTCAAAAGAAATTATGGTGTAAATTGTGGCAAATATGTCTGTATGTGATTCACTTGTGTATGATGCCATTGCTTGACTTTTCTCAAGCTCAAACTGTATAGTTGATTTCATTGAAGAGGTTGATCAGAAGATCTTGAAGGTACACATTAGATCTGACTGAAGCACTACTTAGTGGTCTATGGGGAATTAAAATAGACTATTTGAGGTTTCCACAGTTGTTTTATTTTAGAAAATCGATGATTTCTTCTACTAATGGGGTGCTTCCGCTAATGGATCAAAGATCCTGTACTCAGTGAACACGATTGATGAACAAAGGAGGCTAATTATGAGACATTTTGTATGAAGATCCTTCCCTGACATCAGTATTAACAATGGTTGGTCTGAAAATTATAGGTGCAGGTATAAGATCAGGGTCAAACAAGGAGATTCATTCCGATTTAGAAATAGGGGACAAGAGAAAAACGTTTGGCCATTAGCCTGGTTCAATAACCAAATGTACAGTTTGATTTAATCTCAACTCTGCCGTGTGAAGGTATAGACAAAAATCCATTAAATTAGCATCAACATATTATTACTGCTTTGTGTGAAAATTCTCTGGATGTGGTTTATGTTAATAGTTGCAAATTAATGGGTCAGGAACCTAAGATCATGAGGTCTCACCCCGAGGTATTATATATGCAGGTAAGAATTGATACTGGTTATTAAAGCAATTACCAATTGAGAAGCATATTTCAAAATTCATTGAAGATACCAACAAAAGTTAGCATTGCTTTGGAATTGGTAAAAACCCCATACATGTTTATAAGCTAACTGGTGGTATCGATTATCACTAAAAGAGTGCTTAAACATCTTTCTTTTCACTTTCTATTGCTATTGCTATTATTATGATAATCCTAAACTGATAAAAACAAAGCATTTCTCCACATGTCGCTCAACTTATAATGCAGATTGGAAGAACATCTCCGCTAGTTCCTGCAATACAAGAAAAGAAACTATATTTAGATTCTCAAAAACATGTGCCAAAGTTAGTTATAATCATGGGCGTCCCAAGAAAATATGGGCAAGGAATTCAAACAGAGAGAGCTAAGTAAATGAATCACATTTGCAATCCATCCTTTAGTAACCAATTCCATGCCTACACCATCACCTAGGTGTGTTGCTTTGTAACTGATGGACCATCAGATTAGATATACACCAAAACATAGTCAAGGGACTGCATATTCTCTCAGCCTCAGTTTTAATCAACATCCAAACCTTAAGAAATACAAGTAGCCTCAGCTTGCACCACTTGATTCTCCCTTACCCCATGGGGCATGACAAACCAACATTATTATCTTGTTCATGTTTGAACAAAATCCATCTTTACACAGTCTAATGATAGCCAGAGGATTAATGTGGCCAATCTAATCTAATGAATACCATCAAAAGAAAATGGAATATGCAGATTTACTGAAATGGTACTGAACTGTACAAGACAATGGGACCTTGTATATACAAATGCTTCCTAAACTGGATGCCTGGTACTCTATATATGTTAACAGAACCCAAAAAAGAAAAAAAAAAAAAACTATGGAAAGAGTCCAGTATGAAGTTCCCCTTATTACCTGCTTGCCAGAAGGAACCGTTGGCTCTCCCCATTCCATGGCTTTCTTCTCAAGATATTCGAAGTCAGCCTTGCCAGCCTGTTAGGAGTAGCATAACATTTCATTTGCAAAAGATGGAAAGCAACTTGAGATATATAGGGGCTACTCAGATTTTGAGATGCACAAACCTCTATTAGGGCTCCAACTTCAGTATCAAAGCTCTCATACCGCTTGCGGACAAGCTCAGACAAAGACCCATCCTTCAAAACCCATTAAATGTCAAAAATCAACAAGTCAAGTAAAAGAGAGAAAAAATATATATGAAAGAGATACCAGAAAGAGCACGTGAGAGAGGGATTCCTAACCTCAATTAGCTTGGCAACATTTCGAAGTCCACGTGCCAGGGTATCCATTCCAGATATATGAGCAATAAATAAGTCTTCAACATCTGTACTCTCCCTCCGTCTGTAATCCACATTGTGAAGTCAGCAAGGTCCAATCTAATCTGGTACCAGCAAAATGATGGCAAAACTTGGGGAAAAGATGGGAAAGGAACAAAAAGGGAAATAAAGATCGAGAGAAGCAAGGCTAACAATTTTGCATCAAAGTTAAATCCTCCTGGTGCAATCCCACCCTGGACAAAAATAAGAAAAAAGACAAAGAAGTCTAGTTAATGAAAAGTCACCTAGTGATATTCACATACACCAAATGGCAAACTCCATCAACTTACATTTCTAACCACACTAAGCATCACCAAGGTTGCCTCTCCTATATCTGTAAGGAACTGATCTGTATCCCAACCTGCAGAAGAAAATGGAAATTAATTGAAATAATAATATTCTTTTTACCATATTTCGGAAAAGCAGATTTTTTTTCCTGGTAAACTAACATAATACAATACCTATCTGGGGATCACCAGTGTTTGCATCAATATTTCCTAGTAACCCATTGATTCTTGCAGTTTCAAGCTCATGGTGGCAACTGCAAAGCAGAGAAATATTTAGGGTTAGTTAAAAACCAATCCATTTACGCTCAGACAACGTTCAAAACTCAAAATAGTATCTTAAATTATACAGGGAAAAGTTATTTTGAAACAGATTGTAACTTTTACTTTTGGTGATATGATTTTTTAAACTTGGATAGAGTCCCAAGAAAATTAAGAAGAAAACCAAAAAAATAAAAAGTAGGAAAACGACTTTCTCCATTTCTTATACCTTCTATCAAATGAAAGTTTAATTTGAGCTTTCATACATATGGATGGTAGGAAGGGCGGGCCTGGCGCAATGGTGGAGTCTCTCCATTGTGCGCTGGAGGTCGCGGGTTCGAATCAGCCTCTCTGCAAAGCAGGGGTAAGGCTGCCTAGAAAGTCCCTTCCCCAGACCCCACAGTGTGGGAGCTTCGGCACACTGGGTACGCCCTTTATACATATGGATGGTAGATGATATGATCATCTGTGGTCAATTACCAAATCTAATGCAATCCTGGGTCATGAAACATTTTCTTGGGATCACTTTAGCCCACAAGAATGATAAATATCTTAGCAATGGTTGAGTGGCAATATCCCCAAATAGATGCAAGTTCTGAATTTCCTTTTGGTAAGTAACAAAACAAAAGAATCAAAGATAAGTAAATTAATAAATAAGTGGCAATTGCTTAGAAAACCTCATAAATATCTTAGGTCATCTTGCTTTGATGTTTTTAGCAGCCACAGCATTAGGTCTCATTAGGGCCTTCATTCTGTATTAGTTTCATCTCCATCAGATGTTGGGTTTGTTAGATCTAAATCTATTTAGATTCTGCCCAAATTCTTAGCCAATCAGTCACTTCAGCCTTCCAAACCTCATAAATAGTTAACAGACCTGTGATTTGTGGTTAGCCAGAGCCTCCTCAACTGCTTCGCATTGCTATAGAGTTGAACTACACAGTGGAATTTTGAGTCAACTGGATGATTGGCTCAGCAAAGTTGGGAAATAGAATTTCTAAATATGGCAACAACGACCCAAGGAGTAACTGATGAATCTTTAAAGAACAATGGCTCCAAGATTATAAAACCAGGCTAGCCTCACAAGCTGTAGAATGTAGTGGTGGAAGGCGTTGGGAATGTCTAACACCAGAAAATCTTTGTATTTGTGACTTTTAGTTTGTCTAAAGTTTGTTTTTTATCAACAAAGAAAAGGTTGGGAAATAGAGAAAAACCCTTTATTGTACATACTGATCTCAACTTTGTACCTCCGATAGGAAGAGAGGAGCACCAACCAAAGAATGAGAACCTAAAGCAAGGTTAAAGAGGAAAGATTCCAACAACTGGTACAAAAAGGGACAGTCTTTGATTTTCCTAATGTAGGTCTATATTTAAGAGGTTGAAGCAAAGTTGGGACACTGGGTGGAAAAGTCATGATTAGAGAACTTGGCAAAACATTGAAGTTGAGGCTGATGATGCCATTCCAAAGACTGCTTAGGATGCACTTTGAAACTGGAAAGTTTAGCTCAAATTCCAACTCTTAAGGTAACTAACATTAGCTAATTTGATAAAATAACATAAAATTTTCCTATATTTGTGTAATTGCACCAATGCCTTTTTAACTCTTAACAGAACATCAGTTTTATTTGGATAAACTTTTGAAAAAAAAAATCTAATAAACAACTTTGACTTAGAATGAATAGTTGTCACACCGTCTAGGTGGATCCCATGCATTAGAGGAAGGGAAAAATCAAAATGACATCAATAATGTGTCAAAAGTTCACCTACTATGCTAGAGTAGAGAAGATGTTGGCACTTTGGGTTTTTGCCTCTAAATCTAGAATTCTTCTTAACAGGTAGGCCCAAAAGAAGAATTGAACTCATGGCTCTAATCTATGAGGTGTTACTTGTTAGTTCTTTCCAACAAAGCTATCCCTTGGGATTTCTAACCTAGATTTCATTAACAAGACATAGAAAACTTAGTACAAATTTATCAGCATATTAACTTGAGTACAACACAAGAAAACCAAAGACATACCTGTGACCAGAAAGGGTGGCATGGTTGCACTCAATGTTGAGCTTAAATTCTCCTACAACAAAAGTAACTACATCAGCTCCAGTGAAGCATTGAACATGCATTCCCCCCCCCCCCCTTTATGCCTCCATACATTGTATAGAATGATATTCATAAAATTCAACAAAACTAGCCATAAGGGTGAGTTTTTTTGAAAGTCAATTGAAATCTTGGTGATCTTTTTCCCAGGGTCTCTTTGGTTATAATCCTGCATCTATGAGATTAGTTACTGAACTTAGTGACATGGTTTTCGGCTGGCAAAAACATGACTTTCGGCTGGCCAAAACATGGTTTAACAACTCTTTTATCACTAATAGTCTACATCAAAACCAATAAGTCCCTCCAAAAACTTCATTTGACTTCCTTTAACCCAAATCCAAGTTTATCTTCCTCATCACAGACATACACTAGGTTTGAGAGCAAATTTATTTGGAAATAAAAAGTAGAAGAACATGGTTATAAATAACATAAACTGCTTCACGTGGACATTAACTTTCCAGCTTCAATATGTTTGTTTTGACGGCCTAAAATTACAAGAAGATGGAAATAAAAGTTGAAGTGCAGTTCATCAAGAGCCTAGAAGAAATTTTAGATGCAAAATATAGTTCAACAACAAGAAGATGACTACAACCTGGTAGAGTAGGTTTGGGGCTCACCTATGAGGCCATATTTTCGCAGAAAATTAGCTGCAGTAGCAGCATCCCAGTCATACCTGAGATAACACCATCAGCTTTGAATGCTAGGACATTATCCCAAATAAAAGAATAAATAAGTAAAAACAAAAAAACATCTTGATGAGAAAGGAGAAACCATACTGGTGTTTAGTAGGTTCTTGAGGTTTGGGTTCAATCAGTAGAGTTCCTGAAAAGGAAATATTTCATTTAAACATCAATAGATGCAAGGAGGAAAAACTGCATATAAGAATTGAGTAAATAAACTAAAATCACCAAGACATTTGGGAAAAAGCAAACCATAAAATACATATCAAACACATGATTGGCTGACTGTCTCTACACCTTTTTTTAATCTAGTTTCCTTTATGAATTATATAGTTACTCTATATATCTGCGGTAACAAGTAAAATTTGTCTTAGAAAAAATGGTACCATTGAAGCCGATCTTCTTCTTATATGCGACGGCAGCTTCAAGAAACCTTGCCTGTGAAGGGGGAAAAAGAAAACGAAAACTCACATTCAATAGGTGGAATGGAAAACTTAGACATTGTCTCACAGAAAAACGTATCCTATGAGTAAGACAAAAGGAGAAATAATTGAGCAGACATTGCATTCTGAGGCACCACAAAGAAGATCTACTGTAATATGTTGCCTGACAAAATTATATTTATTGTGGCAGTTAGTTCTCTATGAAATAAGCAAACATACCAAGTGATTAATTTCTCTTTCCATATCTGTGTTCAATAGAGTCTGATAACCCTCCCGACCACCCCAGAAAACATAATTTTCTCCTCCAAGATAATGTGTAACCTGTACAGAAGATTATGGGCATTTTAAAAGGAAAAATCAGGGACCATCAGAATAAAGCCCATATACTAAGCACTCACCTCCATGGTTTTCTTGACTTGAGCTGCAGCGTATGCGTAAACACCTACTTCAGAGCTGCAATCAAAAATATCCAAAATTAAATACTGTCTGCACTTAGAGACATATAAATATTGTGAAAAATGAAGTCGAGACCATCTACAACCTAGTGGCAGCTCCATGCATATAGCGTGGATGGACAAACAACTGAGATGTGCCCCACAAAAGGCGGATTTTGGATCCCTGTAAAGCCATGCACATATTAAATGAAAGAAGCATTAATAAAATTAGCCAATGAAACCTCATTCTAAATAAAATCATAAGAATTCAAAATTTTTATTAATAAAATATTTATAACGGCAGAGAAAGGTCGTGGTTGGTGCATCAGTCAAGTGCTAACTTGCTGAACGCTTGGTCAGGTTCGAGTCCTGCAAACAGCCACCCTGGAAACAGGGGTAAGACTGTACATCTGACCCTCCCCAGACCCTGGTAATTGCAGGTGACTTGAGCACTAGGTAGAACCCTTTTTTCAAAAAAAATGCCAGAGCCAGTTTATGCATTTCATCCGAATCCAATCCTCATCCTTCTAGAAGGCCATCTACATGGGGCTTTATCAGGTTACACCTTAGGAAGAAGTTCATAAACAAAAGGCCTTCCAGATTAACCACAACATGGAATGATTCTTCATTCAAAAAATAAATAATAATTTAGTCCAGGATCATTATTACAACAATGAATTAAAAATAATATGTAAGATGATTTATATGCACCAAATTAAAGCAAAAGATAATCTGCATTTTCAAGATCTTTGGCGTGGTAGAAGAGCCCATAGCATCCAAAAAGAGATATGCTCCTGATAACATGACTTGATGACGGAGGGACAAAGAAAAGCTTGGAGTTTCATTTTGACAACATATGATGGCAATACATATATCCATAAGACAAGGATATTGACTAAGCTATCATCAAACCCTTACCTGGAGCTCTTTTGCAACGGCTACCACTTCATCCAAATTTGCATTACTTTCCTGTACCAAATCGTGAACAAGACGAATTAGACTAATTTAGTATAACCAGTACTCTAGAGTAGACAAACTCAATGATACCGAAGGAAATAGGAGACTAAAAAAAATCATGTCTATACAAAATTTTCATTTTTTTCATATTTACTGCTAAGAATTGGCACATTTGAGCTTTCTCCAAAATTTAATCACAGAAATAGTGTGTGGCCATGCTCAATTGAAAAAAGAAGCATAGACCAGCCATAATTGAATAAAGACCTTTCCATAGAATTGTTAATGTTACGTCTGTGATTGACTCACCTCAATGGTTTTACCATCTGGTGCAATATCCCTATCATGGAAACACCAAAATTTAACTCCAAGCTTTTCTAGAAACTCAAAGTTGGCTCTCACTGTATCATCACAAAAAAGAAAAAAAAAAATTAATAATATCAGTATAGCCCTCAGTGATTATCACATAGACGGGTGGACAAAGATTTTCCATCTCACTTCTTCTTTTGGCCATTGCTAACGAATTGGTACCATCTTCCCATGGCCAATATTTTGTGGGAGCACCAAATGGATCACCTCCTGATCCACGGAATGTGTGCCAGAAGGCAACACTGAATCTCAGCCAATCCTATCATTATAAGATTATTATCCAATTTGAATTAAAAGGTTATACCAAAAAATTTGACAAAATAAAAGTTGAAATTCTTGCAAATCTGGATAATTGAGAAACTGAAACCGACCTTCATTCTCTTTCCCAGAATCACTTCTTCTGCATTATACCATTTATATGCCAGATGATTCTTGCTAGAAGGACCCTAACAAATAAAAGAAATATGTGCAAATTAAAAAGTCAAATTTCTAAAGAAAATAAACTCAATGTTCAAGCACGGGAAAGGGCAGTCAAATTGTTGAATGATTTCAAACAAATTTAACATACCCTGATCCTTGATTTATTCTTAACAAGGCGCATCAGCACCTCTTACCTCATACTTAATTTTGGGAATCCCAGGAAAGAACTCCCCTTTCCATTCATCAGAGGCACCGTCACTGCATTCACTTCCAAGATGAGCAGGGCAAGTTGGTGGAGCAGAAGAAAACTGTGAGCAACAAAGGTTGATGAATAAGATCCATTAAGGGCTAATAGAGAGCTCAAAAAAGAAAAGGCAACATTTAGCTGTTCATTTCTTACTGCTAAAAAGCAAAACACTTCCAAGCAAAGAAGCAGCAATATAATCTTCGTAGACTTCATTGTTTGTTATTCTTTTCTCACACACAAAGCAACCCTGGAAAAAATTATTCAACAGAAACCATCAGAACAGATTCTATCTTTATCCATGCATCCCCCACCCCAAAAACAGTAGAGTGTGTAGACATAGGTCTAAGAATGATAACACGCAGTCGCTCCACTCAGCACCTAAATAGACAATACCCCTTAAATCCTGACCAAACAAGTAAGCTAATGTTTCATTCAAACATGGTTGACAACAGAAATACAAACCCAGAGGAATATTTGATCAGAAATTCTAACAAATTCTATGGAGATCGGATCAAAGAAATTTCAGGGATAACTTCTTAGTCCAAGGCCTTCTCAAGGAAAGCAAGTAAGAGATGAAACTATCTTTAGGATAAATATCAACAGTATCAAGATATTAACAAAATCAAAATTTTCTCCCAATTTTATGTCCGTATCTGAACACAATGAACAATGAAAAATACCAGTTTCGCTTTTAATAGCGAATTTCCACCCTAGCAATATATTAAGAACACGAAACCCTTACTGCCAGAAGGGAAGCAACATGTAGACACTGATTTCACTCCCAGTCCTCACTCTACACTCCCTCCATTTACACTGCTCTGCACAAAAGGGCATTTTTCTAAGGCATAAAATGGAAGACCCATCTTAAAATTTAGCAGAAAATAAAAGAAAGGTCATCAACTAGAATCAACAAAGAACGATCAAATAGCCACAAACAAAAGAAACCCAAAATCAAAGTTTGATCATTCCAATGGATTCCAGAAAACAGATCAGAAATGGACGAACCTACGTGAGCAGAAGAATCGAAATACCTACGAACTTGGTGGAGTTTCGAAACAAATATATAGAAATCATAAACCAACCAAATGGATAGCTTCAGACTGATTCTGTTAGTAAGATTAGCATTTGCCGGTCGATCGTTGTAGTGTTAATCAAATCATACGTGGCACTGATTAAGAAGCGCCAAATGAACGGATAATATCACGAGGCATGCCTTCTGGCATATATTTCCAAAAAGGAAAATCTTAAAAATTGGATAACCATGGAATCACAATTTCACATTCTCAACAATTCCCACAAGTAACAATTACCAGTAATTTCTATCCAGGATTGTGACATGAGACAGTTGATTATCCAATTTCACAATTAAAATTCAATTAAGAATTGAATTCAATAAATCTACATGTTACAATTCTATAAAAGAATTACATGGGGTGAGAACGATAGAGGATGTGAACCTTGTTTACACTTTTTTTTTTTTTGTGTGTGAAAGACGATAGGGATTTATTTAAATTTAACATCTTTCAAGTTTACAACTTAAGTTATCAAACAAAAGATACCAAACCAGAAGGGGGAGGGGTGTAGCATAACAGAACTGAATGCTAGACGATGTGCTATGCTATTACCTTCTCGTCTTGTATATTGGAAGACAAAAAAATCAAGTTGAAGGGCGATATGACGATAATCTTGGATGATAGTTTTAATTTCCAACAAGGATCTCTATCTGTGTGAATCATGAGATCAATAACATCCCAATTATATCCTTCGATTATCAAGTTAGTTAGCCCCAAGTCTCTTGCCCAACTTAGAGCTTTCTTCTTTTTCATGACCTTTGCTATTGTAAAAGATTGATGTGCACAACCTTCATGGAAATAGAACAACATCCTTCTTTTATGATCACGAATCACACCTCCATATCCAGCTCTAATGACGTCGTGATTATCTTTGAAGCTTGCTCCATCTATGTTTATTCTGAGCAAGCCTTCGTTTGGTGATTCCATCTAATGAGGTATGATTCCTTGTTTTGTTGGAGGCTTGATTTATGAGGAGCCGAAGTAGCCTTCCATCAGTCTCCATGAGTGTCTGACTAGGTCACAAGATGTGCTGCCTTTCCGGTGGTGAAGCACATTATTGTAGTTTTCCCATAAGAGCCATAGAGCCATGAGATGTACATTAAGAGCTCTTTATAGTGAAGAAGTTTTACTATGTGTAAGAATAATTTCTTCCACTTGGAGATGAAGATATAAAAGCTTGTCCCAGAGTTGCGAACCAAGTTGATTCCAAATTTCCTTGCTAAATCTGCATTGAGGAGCATGTGTTCTATATCAAGTTTTGAGAGGCCGCAGAGTGCACAGTCTTGTGGTAGATAGTATCCATTCCTGCGAAGTAGATCTGCAGTAGGTAATTTGTGATGGAAAAGTTTCTAGATAAAAATATGAACTTTAGGAGCCAGACATAGGTGCCAAAGTTTCATCCAAACGCTATTTCAGGCGTTGGTTGGGGTTTCCATACCTAGTCTATAAGCTGAAGAGACCAAAAATTTTACTGATGAGGTAGGTGACCAGATATTTTCATCCTCTTTTGGAAATGAAGGCAATGTGATTTGGGTGATTGCTTGTACCATCTTTGGCGACTACCATTCATTTAACAACTCCAGATTCCAAGTATTGGATTCTGGATTAATGAACGTTGAAACTTTGCTTGGTGGATCTGAGGATGTGGCAAGAGGGCCAACAATTTTGTTGGTACCTGGAATCTAGTTGTCAGACCATGGCTAAATATTTTGTCCATTCCCAATTAAATGGAAGAGACTCAGTTTCACAAATTCTCGTGCCTGAATGATAGACTTCCATCCCCAGGAAGAAGTTGGGGGAGCTTTAGCCTACAAGAAGCGTAAATCTCAAAAATACTTTTGTTTCATGAGTTTTCCCCAAAGTGAGGTATTGGCATTGAGGAGTTCCCAAGCCTTGAGGGCCAGAAAGGCTAAGTTTATAATTTCAAAGTTTTTGATGTTCAATCCTCCGGTTCGCTTTGATTGGCAAATTGTTTCCCAAATGATGGTGTGCATAAGACTTTTTTCACCATTAGACTAGAGTTGCTTTGGAAATTTGAAGCATGACTTATAGTATGAAGGCATGGCAGAAGAACTTCTATCAGTCGGATCGCTTGTTGGATCTAAGAATGTCTTGTAAGAAGCTGATCATATCCGATCACATGAGACACTCCTTCACTCTCTTGTTTTCCACTACCTTTCAGAGGAGGTTGCTCAACCCATCGCTTCCTAGCATTAATTTATGCTATGCTAAGTTCGATCAGCTACTGTACTAACCATATGGAACAAATCCCTACTCTTCAACTTTACTGGAACAAATCCCTCTAGTTCTTCCTATTGTCTCTCGTTTTTCCCAGAAGAAAGATTACTCGTCTTCTTTTGGCTGATGGTTGTTAGGTTTAGGGTTTCTTTTTAGGTTGCAATGAGAGATATAAAGAGAAGCCAAGATAAAAAATCTCAGATTTTCTATCAGTTCTGCGCTCTTATATTCAGTATATCTGAGTTTGATTCGATCTACAACACTATTCAGTATAGTAGAACCCAAACTGTGCTTGCACTAACCATTGCTGATGACACCAACCTAGATGGAACCCATCGTCGCCGGAAAACTTAAGGCTGTGATGAGAAGAATAAGAAAATCCATGTTTTTCATGCGCCTCTAAGTCTTCGCAGATCCTTCTCATGCTTGTTTTACAACACAAGATTCTAAAACACGGAACCACTCTTGTTGAGTACTTCACTCTCGATCTCGTGTCTTTGTGCTCTCTCTCTCAATAAAAACACTCGATCTTGTGTCTTTGCTCTCTTTCTCAACAAAAACCTTTCTTCACAGGATCAATTGTTTTCTTCAGATGCAAAGCATAATAAGAAAAAGGAAGTTCAGCTCGAAGAAGAAAAAGAATCTGAGTGCAGTGAAAGCACATAGCCTTCGGGCCTGTTTGGTTACATGAATCCAGAGATTTCAAATCTCTAGATTCATGAATCCGAGAATTATACCCGTTTGGTTGTAAAATTCTCTAGATTCATGAATTCTATAGATTTACCTTTTTACACTAAAAACGTGAATCTGTAGATTTATGGGTAAGGGGTGAAATCCAGAGATTTCAAAAAAGCTATACATTTGCACATTCACAAAAATCACGTCGATCAAATAGTTTTTTAGGATGAATCCACAAATTTCATTCCACAACCAAACACTTAATTTTATAAATTATGACTCCATAGGTTTGAAGTCTATAGATTTGAATTCTTTAAATATTTAAAATCTCTAGACTCATGTAACCAAACAGGCCCTTAAAGTATTTGGATAACTATATATTGTAAGGTTCAAAGGTTTTAAAGTATCCCATGATACAAGATGATACTAGCCGATAAGTATCCATGTTAGGGGTAATAGGTATGATATATCTATCTATTGGAATGCATTGAAGTACATTAAATAGTACGATATAATACTTGATACTAGACGACTCTTAAAATCCCCAAGTTGTCCTTGTTAGGTGTAATCGATATGATACATATCGATATATCTATCTATTGGAATGCATTAAAGTACATTGGATAGCACGATAAAATATTTAATACTGGACGATACGTCTCTTAAAATCCCCAAGATGATATAATCCTTGATACTAATACTTTAAACCTTGATTAGGTTTCTCTTTACAAATTAGCCACTCAACGTTTTCAAATTTCAATTAACAAAACTAGCTAAAACAAATTTTGATTTTATAAAACTAACCAACAGGGTGACTTTTCCTTACTCTTACCCCTAAATTCAAAGACTAGATCACAAACCCATAAGAGGAGCACTCTTTTTTAACACAAAAATAAAAGAAGGGGGAGGGGGGCATGGGAGATCCACTGTGAATCCCACCTATAAATTTGTTTTTAATTATTTAAGTATATATACAACATCATTTTTGTGGTAAAAAAATGTTGATTGCTCCACCAACGGGGAGGTGATCCAACTCCTAAAACTAACCATGCTGTCACAGAGTTTTTGGAAAAAGATGATGGTTGCGGAATGATTAGTCTTAGCAATAACAACGTCAAAAAGGAAAGAACTGATTTAGTTTTGTATACTGAAAATTGGTTTTAGCTAGTTTGTCAAGTGAAACCCTTAGTAGCTAGTTTTGTAAAGACAAACCTATAAATAGTTAAACATGTAACCTTTTGGAAAGATAGCGAAAATACAGATCATTGTGCTGCCAAGTAGACTACTTATTTCTGACCCTTGGTCACGATCCCTGACGAGGAGCACGATGTGCTCTCCTGATACCTTTTTACCACAGAAATAGGAATGTGGCCCACGAATTCTCATTTGTCACCCATTTCAAATATTTACATAATGGGTTATATCCCTATTTTTGTGATCAAAAAGTGTTCGACCCTTATTTCCTTCAGATATCTTCGAAATCTTGGATCGGAAATGCTCACGAGGCCAAAAGGAAATTAAAGTGGGCCCATCTATTGAGCATCAGTCTTTAAGGCTGTGATTGTTTTGGCCCAAAATCTGTTGATCCAAGCCCATGTGAATTGTCATTGGAAGTCTAGTTGGGCCCAACCATAGCCTTGAAGAAGCCCACTAGTTGTCGTGCGAAATAGAGTGGCTTTAGTCCCCCTTCACACTAAGCACTTGCAGTTGCAGAGCAACTCCATGTACTGTGAAGGTATCTGGAACTTCGAGCCTTTCGACTTCGAAAGTGGATTCCGTTCGCGACGTCGTCAATGGGACCGGAAACGAAGGCAGTGATAGTTTCTGCTGAAGGGGGAGTTCTTGCAAACTGGTAAGTTGCAATTTTTCTTTTCTATTTATTTGGATTCTGGAAGATAGATCTTTCTGGTGATGGATTTGGGGTTTGATTGAAAAATGAACTCTTAACCCTTCTTCAAAAGATGGGCAGTGAGGGAAGTCTTGAGCTTTTTAGCTTGTAGAATTGATTCTGGCTTAATTTTTAGGCTAAATTTGTTTGCTTTTGCTGAATTGAACTTCATTTGATTTTGTAATCCACTAATCCCCCAACGCTCCATCTTTGCTGTCGGTGAAAGCTGGTTAGGGGTAAATGGGATGAGTTTAGATTTCATTTTTTGGGTAATTGGAATCTTATGTTTAACTTCAGTTTTCATCTTGTCCTGTCTCGATTCCCCTTTTTCTGCTTCCCTTTCTAAAGAGGTAGGGGGTTCTAAGGCTTGTGAAAGGAATTTGTCACTGCTATTCTCTCTTTATGCTGGAACAGTCTTATCAAGATGAATTTGTCCTATTTTCCAAAAAGTGGTATGAGGTACTATTACTAAGGCTTGTGAAAGGAATTTCCCACTGCCATTCTCTGTTTTCATGCTGCAGTAGTCTTACTGAGATGAATTTGACCTATCTTTCTCTCTCTGTCTTTTTCTTCTTCTAAAGTTTGTTCCATTCCTTCCTCTTTCGTAAAAGGGTCAACTTACTAAGAACCAATTCCATAAAAAAAAAAAAAAGACTTGAACCCCCCCCCAAAAAAAAAAAAAAAAAAAAAACTGTCGGCATGGGCGCCAACTGATGCGGAAATGCAAACCTTACTATGTAATATCCTGTTCTGTATTTGTGTACAAAATGGGCATTGGAAACATCATTTTGAATATGTGTTTTTTTTTCTTTTATCACTTGTAATGTGGTTTCCTATTTGTTTTGTGTTGCATGAACCTTCACTATGTCAATATGGCATGGTTAAACAAACACCTTTTTTTTTGAGGACGAGGTTGTAGCGGTTGAATATATGAAGAAAGTTGGCCTTTTCATGTTCAAAATTCTAGAGTGCTTAGGCAGTTTTATATCTTTTCATTCTGTTTTTGGTAGCAAGGGCAGTTATTTTTTGGTCTTGCTGTAATTCCATACTTATTGTCAAGCAACAAGTGTTTCTTGTGGTAGTATGTTTTGTTGTTCTGTTTGGATAAGTTGCTATGGTTTGAAACATAAAGCTAATTTATGATATGCTTGGGCACATAATTATCCTTACCATATTTTTGTTCAATATCTTCATGGAAGGATACATTTGAGCAGGAAATTGTCAGAGAAACTTTTATTAGGTTCTTGAGATGGGCCACTGAAATGTCATAAGTGTCCACATACTTTTTTCGCTAAAATGGGTCATTTGTATTTAACAAAAGTAAAAGTACAAAGTAGAGACTATTTTACAAAGATTCACCAACGCGCTACTGACACTGATCAGTAGCCAAAGAAAGCAAACATAAGCAGAAGCCCAAGTCAGAGCCCCTCAATCAAATCCATCTGAAGCAAGCACCCCCTTAGGCATCCATGGACAAATCATGGAGAATTCGATTAGTCCGCCTATCAATTGGAGCCGACGACATCTCCTGAGCCGCAGAGGACACCAGATAATCAGCAACAGTGTTCACCTCACGATAGCAGTGGGAAATTCACCATTCAATCCTCTCCAGGTAAGTCATGAGGCCCCTCCACTGTCAAGGCTTGTCAAGGCTTTGCTGACCAATTTTTGGGCTTATAGAATTGAATCCTTACTACAGGAAACGCAAAATATATGAGGCTTATGGTCCATATAACCCATTGGGTATTTTGACGCTATATGCTACCATAGGTTAAGTTTGGACAATCACTGAAAGCGATCAGACCATCTTTTTGGGCTATGTCACATCCTGGAGGAGTTCTGGATTTTTGCACTGCAGAGGTGCTCTTAGAGCTTCCTTGAGTACCATTACATCTGATTTGGTGAACCGGTCTGACTGGGTTAAGCCGAATGGGTTGCTCAGATTTGAGTTAGGAGGAACGGGGGGTTTTACCCCACTTGGTGGGGAATCCTGGGTATGGATGAGGAAGCCCAGTGTGAAAAAGTCCCTGGATGGATAGAATCATAACGGAGTATAGCTCAGAGATTCTGCAATCCCCCCCCCCCCCCAAGAGGTGTGGGATGCATCTGCTGTAATAGGAAACCTAATCCCAAATTGATTAGCATTAGGAAGTCGGGAACAAGTTACCTTATTTAAGAAGGATACGGAATCAGAGCCCTATAAGGAATCTAATACCAAATCAAGATCGTATGGTCCTAGGGAAAGCAGGCTGCCATCATCCAGCGATCCATATTGATCAAGTTAAATCTATAAATACCCTCAACCCCATTCACCTAAGGTAATTCAATTCTATATACATTCATTCTAGGGCTCTGCAACAACACAGGGTCCTTATAGCGCTCCATATCTAGATTGACTTGATTGTTGGAAGTGGCCTCCCAATCACCCTAGGTCAGCTCAGACTCATCTTCTCTGTTTTGCAGGCTGAATTGCTGAATTAAGGCGATCTGGTCAGATTTAGATGCAACAAGTACAATATTAAAGATTGTCACATCCTCCCAAAGAAAAAATAAGGCCAGGGGGGGGGGGGGGGGAACTGATAGCACCTATAGAAAGATCCCTCTTTATAAACTTCAAAACAGATATCATCTTGCATCTCTTAAAAGATCAAGATTGAACTTAGAGTTGAAGAAAACAGCTGCGTTTCCTAGTCTATAAAAACGGAAAGTTTTGTTGGAGTAATATCAAATTGTGATTCTGGTCTTGTCTTTTCTTACCTATATTATCTTCTAGTAGATTCAAGAAGAATTCATATTAATGGTGAAACCATTAAATGATTAGTGTTCTCAAGGGAAGTTAGTGTCCTCAGCTCTTTTGTGGCAGGTTAAAGGCAGTCATGATATAAAAGAATATGACTGCCTGGATGAGAAAGGAGTAAGTTTATTCTTTATCAATTGAAACATTGTTGATTTGAATTTTGTAATAAAGCCAAATCTAGATTAGGCATGTATAGTCTAAGCTGCTATCTCCTCACAAGAAAGCCCCTTTCACTTTGACGGATTTTTACTAAGTTGGTACCTCTTCATGAGAAAGCCACGTTCAATTTGATGGATCTAACAGATTATTCTATTATTATCATCTCATCAGTCCAACCTTTTTTTTCCTTCCAATCTATGCTAAACAGCTAAAAGCAACTGAAACTCTGACTAGCACTTTACCAGTTTCCGGTATATAACGTTGATTCTAACCACATGATAACAGAAGTTTCAAAACTTTGGTATTTGTAGGAACAGAAAAACAAAGGGCTAGTCTTGTTTCCCTTTGCTCCCACTGTTCTCTCACATATAAACCAGTGGCAAAGCATACAAGATTCCTTTACATTTTCAGAATAGGACGTCAGAAAAATTGTTTGGATCAGAACTGAATTAGTTGAAATTTTTATGAATGTTGATGTGTATTCTTATTGTGTTATTGTTAACTTATTGCCCAAATTCCATCATCTCCAGTATTTATGCCCAAATCAGTTAATTACATACTTTGTTAATGACTCCACGTATTTATGTCTTTCTTTTTTTTTTAATTTTATTTGTATATTTCTTATTTTCTCCCCTCTTTGTCTGTCAAAACCACACAGAGACATACAAAGACTGAAAGGTGGAGTTGAAAGGGAAGTAGAAAAGGAAATGGCAAACAAAGTATGTAACTTAACTGATTTGGTTCAACGAGTCACAGCTTCTTGCTTGTTGCATCCACTTGCTCGGGGGCATGAACCAGAAGATTACTCCGAAAATCAGGCTGAAGATGAAGAAGATGAAGTTCAATCAGATTGTGAAGAAAATGAAGTTGAAGAAGGGTTCACAGTAATAGGAGAAAAGAAAAGGGAAGTAACTTTGAAGAGGGTGAGGGAGATGGAGCTATTAATGGGAGAGGTCTTTGATGCAGTGTCATCTATGAAGAAGGCATATGCTAACTTACAGGATGCACACTGTCCTTGGGACCCAGAGAAGATGAGAACATCTGATGTTGCAGTGGTGGCAGAGTTGAGGAGGCTTGGGAATTTGAAGGAGAGGTTCCGGAGGAGAGTAAGAGGAGCTGGAAGAGGAGGACCACTGGGCCTAGTGTCTCTGAGGGAGGCAGTGGCACCTTATGAAGCAGCATTGGAGGAGCTTAAGAGAGAAGTGAAGGCCAAGGACACGGAGATAGAGAACTTGAAGGAGAAGCTCAGTAACACGACGACTAGTGGGAAGAAAGGGAGGTTACAGTCTAGGAAGAAAATCAGTAAAGTTCAAGGTATTCTCTCTCTCTCTCTCTCTCTCTCTCTCACTCATGTACACAAATGAATACACACAAAATACTATTAGTTGTTTAATTGATAGTGTGATGAGATAGTTTGGATCCTTGTTTAGAGCTTATATTAACTGGCTGATGTTGGGTTATAGTTGGATTTTTTAACGTCAATTATTGAAAACCTGACAATGTCAATCAGGATGTGATATGAGTGTTGATGGGGGTTCTTTTTTTTTTTTTTTTTTTCCTGCAATTCATTTTGGAAAACTTTAGGTTAAAATAAGGTGCAGTTGATCTAACTGATTCCCCTCCCCCTTCTCTCTCTCTCTGAGGTGGGGCTTTTCTTTTTCTTGGGGGGGGGGGTGTTGGGACTACATAACTAGTTTTTGGTACCTGGCATCAGTTGACCGTATACCAAGAGCCAAAGATGTCACAACTTGAATTATCTGAGTTGGTATGTGGCTGCTTCAGTAACTACATACTTAGTCTTTTGTACTTGGGACTGTTGATGATACTAAGGACGTCAATGTGTGTAACCAAGAAGCAGTCCTGAATCGAGATCTAGATCAAGTACCCTGGACTGGTCCAAACTGAATTTAAGATAGTTAAGTATTGGATCTAGAAATATCGTTATAATGTAAGATCTGGTTTGGATTCAAATCTAGCTATGGGACCGATGGATCTAATCTGATCCAGACTGAATACCCACTCTAAATTTAAAGCACTTAAATCATTTCTTACTTTAGCTATTGCCCTTTCTTTATTAGGTTTAGATCCTTTTTATGTCCTTAGCAGCTTAGTCTCCTATGTCTTAATATCTGATTCTTACTAGATATAAGCGTTTTACACAGTCACAACTTCTTTTTATTAAGCATCTTTCCATCTTAGTATTGAAGGTGTAAAAGCTATTTCTTTTTGAGTTGAATATTATGACATTGAATTTTTGTTGTGGACTCAAGAATCAAGACTGAACTAATGTGAATCAAGACTGACTGTAGTTCACTTAACCAAATTAAATATTTTAATCTTTAGTTTTGCTTTATCTTGTTTAATAGATATCATGAACCCGATGCGAACTAAATAGCTTTGTCAAATTTAAATTAGATGTAGTAGCCTATGAAATATTCATCCAATAACCAAATACAATTACCTAATTGTACACAGATCCAAACAGGACCAATTAGTAATGGATCTGGTTTTCAATTTCAGAACTATTCTGATACTTGGTCCTGATCTGGATCTCACGTCAACTGCCTAGAACCAAACCAGACCCAACTGAATGCCCAGATGCATAACCAGTTGACACCGTTAGATGAAATATATATACCTAGAATCAAATACTTGGTGCAACTTGATTGGTACTCTTTGAAATATCTTGCCACTTCATGTGCAGAAAATTATAAATCTCAGTACAGAAGAGACATCAGGTTGGGGAGTACCTTTGTAGTCCACAAGTATCCTATAGTGTTTGAATAATTCAGTGGGGTATACCTGGCATTGAGAAGATCCCTTGTGAAGACCACCACATCTTCATATACACAGAATAGCCGAAGCTTCAAAATCCCGAATCCAATATTGTGATCCTGTGCTGCAGTTCTGTGAATTTTTGTCAGGTTTTTGTTTACTTTCTAACATGTGACAGATAATTGGCCGTAATTTTAGTTAAGGAATGACTGAAAAAGCCTACATTGATTAGATACCTGAGCAAGTTCTAATAACCAGTTAGGGAATAAATAGATTTGGGTAAGTGGGTTCATTCCATAGATTGGGTAGATGGGTTCTTTCCATGTCAATAATTTTGTAAATGCTCTTATCAAGTATTTATACGTCTTCACTTGTATTATTTTTCTTTTCCTGCTGGAGTGTTTTTTATCTTCGGATGAACTCAGGATGGTCTACAGTGATTGTTTTGTCTGTATTGAATTGTTGTTTTTTGATGGTGAAAAGGTTGAAGTGATGTGTGTGATTTAAATTTATAGTGAAGTGCTACTTATGCTGATAAGATCTTGAGTCTGATTCACATCTTTTTCTAATAATTTGTTGCAGTGTTGGCTGCCCCTGGACCTGAATTGTTTGAAGCAATAATGAGCCAGGTGAAGGAGAACTCTAAGTCCTTTGCAGCTTCCCTCCTGTCTCTCATGCGATCTGCTCACTGGGACATAACTGCAGCTGTTCGATCCATTGAAGCTGCTACTGCTGCTTGTACAAATGACAAGATTACGTTTAAAGTTGAAGCCCATCATGCAAAGTATGCCCTTGAGTCTTATGTGTGCCAGAAGATGTTCCAGGGGTTTGATCATGAGACCTTCTACATGGATGGTAGCCTTTCCTCACTTCTAAAACCTGAACAGTACCGCCGAGACTGCTATACACAATTTCAAGATATGAAGGCTATGGATCCAGTAGAGATCCTTGGGATTTTACCAACCTGCCAATTTGGTAAATTTTGTTCCAAGAAGTTTCTGTCTATTATTCACCCCAAGATGGAAGAATCACTGTTTGGAAACTTAGAACAGCGGAATGCAATTGTGGCTGAAAACCACCCTAGGAGTCCCTTCTACAAAGAGTTCTTGGGCCTGGCAAAGGCTATATGGTTGCTTCACTTGCTGGCATTTGCACTTGAGCCTGCACCATCTCATTTTCAGGCGAGCAAAGGGGCTGATTACCACCCTGAGTATATGGAAAGCGTGATCAGATTTTCTGGTGGACGGGTGCCAGTGGGTCAGGTTGTTGCATTTCCTGTTAGTCCTGGGTTTAAGCTTGGTAATGGTTCACTTATCAAGGCTCGGGTATATCTCATGTCTCGAACATCACAATGGGAGGTGAGCGATGCTAAGGACATGGTTCCTCCCCTTTTTCCACGTTAGAAAATTCCTCCATTGCAGGGTTTGTAAAGGCAAAGTAAACCTAGTGGTGGTGCCCCAGAGTGCTCTGATCCCAAATGCAAGGGCAAGGAAAAGTGAATGTCCTCAGCACTTCTCCTTTTGGTTTGCATTTTTTGTGTTTTTGGCTTGCCTACTGATCATTTGAAAGAGTGTACGTAGGTACTTTTTAGAGGGGTGTGCCTGGATGGGGTGTGTTACAACGAGTTGGATGCAGTAATTTTTGCATTTGTTGTATTTGATTTATAAAAGATGATTTATGGTGAGCCTGTCATTCTAGTTAAAGAATGATTCAGAAATGACTTGCTTGAGATCAAACATTCTATCAATGACCAGGGAAGAATTAGTTTTGTCTTTTTGTTTTCTTCTTTAAGGTTCGAAGGGAATATTTAGTTAAATCATGTCATTACAAAATCATATTTCTGGGAGCATTTATGTGGACTTGTCTTCCTCTGAAGCATGAGGTTCCGCAAAGTTACCATCTATGCTCGTGCATGTTTGCAATGCAATCATCGATATGTAAGCAAAGTGCAAAGCATATAATGTTTTAAGGGAGTAGGGGTTGGACTGGAGTCTTAAAGAAGCACGTTAATGTAAACCTGATAAAATCCTTATGAGTATCGCTCACGCTGCTTAAGTGCCCTAGATGTGCATGATGTATGTATATTCAGCCGCTGGAATATAATTTCGGCTTAACTGATCTTCCCCTAGTACTAAGAAAGGTAATGGTTGTGTAAGACATGTATATATGATTATCATTTTTTTTGGATGAAAAAAAAAAAAAATTTTCCGGCCTCCATAAATTTAGGGAGAGAAAGAAAGAACAATAATAATTGAGGAGAAAGAATCCAATGTGCATTTGGTGACGTTCCTAGAAAATGTTTTTGGCATTCTTTTGTTCTTCGGAAATTGAAGAACATGTTATAGGCGTTTGTTTTTCTGTTCTTTAAGAAAAAAACCGGTCAGAAAAGTGGTCTTATGAACGCCTTTTGCAGAACATCAAAAAGATGTTTTTAGCAAAGAACAAAAATGAAAGTTATAAAATTTGTCCCTGAAACTCTAGAACAAGTTTATCAAACAACAACTATTGTAATAGTGTTCTACAAATATTTTCAAAAAGGATTTATCAAACAGTCTTGTAATACATAAACATTAAAAATATTATTGCATAAGAACTAGTCTCTTAGAACAGAAATATTACCAAATGCATACAAACTACCAATCACCACCAAAGAACTGAACGGAAAAACTAACACTATCAAAGGACTGAATGGAAAACTAACCACAAAAAGGATAACTAAGAGGAAAAGAGGGAGTCAAAAGGCACCTCACGCACATGGTTCTTGCTATGTCCACACCCCTTTTTTCATTTCCAAAGATTTGGATCTTCAGTTTCAATTTATTTCTAAATTGAGAAACAATCTACAGAAGTGCATGCAGTAACAACGGTTTACAACCATTGGATGGGAATCCAACTGAAATTTATTTTCATACATGGAAATTTCCCTAAGCCCGTAATCCAATGGTTCAAAATCACATTCACCTACTTCACTACCCTTATATATTTCCATTTACATCATCCACTTCTATGATAAAAAACTTTTAAAAAATCTCATTTTTGTGAGAGGCAGCAGAAGCAATCTCATTTTTTTTTCAGTCAAGAGGAGAAGACGAGGAGAAGACATGGAGAAGAAAGCTGCTCCATGCATCCATGATGGTGATGTTGAGGCCAATGTCCCAATTCAATCCATGACAAAGGAGTTGGGACCCCTAACTGGTAACTTCTATGTTTCATCACCTGCTGTTTCCATCTCCCAAACAAAGAAGAAGAAGGAGAAGAAGAACGAAAAATACAGACCATGGGCTACTCTACCAGATCATATCACTGAGTTGATCTACGCTCGTATGGATTTCATTGAGAAGTTCAGCTTTGCGTCCGTATGTGTGAGTTGGAGAGAAGCTGGTCCGGAGTTTTCGAAACGACGACCGCAGCAGCTCATACCATGGTTACTATTCTCCGACGAAACAAGGACTGGAGAAGTCAGTATTTTCAGCCCACCTGAAGATATGATTCACCATGTAAGAATACCTCAGATCAATATCAATTTTTGTCGTGGTTCTACAGAAGGGTGGTTGTTTATGTTTTCAGATGCACTGGATGGACACTGTTTCTTACTAAATCCATTCACAAAAGCCACAATTCACCTTCCACCTTTCATCCTTAAACCGGTGCAATTTGTTGTTAAAGTGATCTTGTCTTCCAACCCTAAAACCGATGGAGATTGGATAGTTGCTGCTCAGGTAGCATCCCGTGAGCTACTCTTCTGCAAATCTGGAGATGAGTCATGGTTCACTGGGCCAGCAAAGAGCAGACTTGCGTTTCCCTTTGATGACAGGGACATAATTTTTTCTCGTGGAAAAGTTTATGCACTTGATCTGGCAAAGACAGTTTGGGAATTTGATATGAAAACTCAACAGCACACCTTCATGGGTGGGGGTGTGTCACCACTAGATGATCTCTCCCTGGACGACTATCTTGCTAGTGATGAGTATATAAGCTACCTGGTTGAATCAAATGGAGAATTGTTTTTGGTCGCAAGGTTCTTGAAGAACACCGGAAATGATTGTGACGCTAGTTACCATTACATAACTCAAAAGTTTCTGCTGTACAAGTTGAAGAAGAATGACAATGAAAACCTAGGGGAGGACCATCTGTGGGTGAGACAATCAAGTCTGGGACCTGATCGAGCACTGTTTGTTAGCAGATTTGGATCCAAGTCTGTCTCAATTATTGAGAGTTCTGGGGTGCAGAGTAATTCCATTTACTTCATAAATGATTTACATCCTCAAACTGGGAGGCTCTGTGACATAGGTATCTACCATGTTGAGGATGATTATTTTGTACCTTTTATTCCATTTGACTCCTTTTCTTGCAGGTTCCCGTCGGTTTGGATCACACCCTCAATTGGGGAACCTTAGATTTTAGTTTTATTACTATGCTTTCGCTCTAATCTTAATAAAGATTAAGTTGTTGTTAAGCCTTGTTTTCATGAAGGATATCTTTCTACTGTTGCATGATAATGTTTCATTTGTATACTTGGAGATTAAGCAAGAACCCAACCCCTTCATCTCTCCTATGTGTGGTTTAATTCCTGGTTCCTTTTCCACTTAATTTGGTTGTTCATGGTTGTTCAGGTAGTTATATATTGAATCTGTTGGAAATAATATATGGGCAGCAAGTATAAGATTATAGAATTAATAAAATAAAACATGGATTGGTGCAACACATATATTCCTTAGAAGTCAACAATAGTACTATGCATCTTTTGAAATAAAGTCATACATGAGTAGTTGAACAAAAATGTATTCTCCTTAAGGTATTTAATGCATCTTAGCTTATTGTACAGACTAGGTTGATCATGGCACCTCACCTCCAAGATAAAACAACTCCCTAGTCCCAATTGCATGCATTCCAAAGGAAACTACAATGGCCAATGCTCAAGATGTAGTCTATAGCTACAGTATGGTGTTCTCCGCTATAATAGTTAATGCTTCTCATTGTCTACGCATCTTCTAGCAGGGATAAATCACCACTCTTTCATCAGCTTCACACAAACAAGAAGTGTGTCAATCTTCAAAAGACTGGTTATTCTTTGCCCGTGACATGCAAAAAGGAGAAGTTAGTACTCTCATCCTCCCAGATAATATGATTCACCAGGTGATGATCAGAGTACCTCAGCTCAAGTTGAGTTTATATCAAGGTTCTATACAAGGATGGGTGTTTATGTTTTCTGATGCACAAGATGGCCATGGTTTCCTCTAAAAGTGATTCACAAAAGTCGAGATTCAATTGCCTTCCACCAGTCAAACTGAAACAGAAAAAAAATCTGTTCTAAGGTAATTTTGTCTTCCAATCTAAAGAAGAATCAAGATTTGATGGTTGTTGCTCATATAAAAACGCATGATATATTATACTCTTCTGTAAAAGTGGAGACAGGTTGTGGTACATTGGACCTCCAAAGAGCAGACCCACATTTTCCTTTAATTGTGGAGAGGTCATATTGTCTGTTGGTTATGTTTTAGTAAGTTGTCTGTTAAAGATGTTAGGACTAGGGTTAGGGTTTTGCATAACTACATAGAGTTTGTTTAAAACAATACACTCTGAGTATCTAGTTTGTATAGTTATATAATTATATTTTGTTTATATGACAACTCAAGTATGTTATCACCATATGATCAATAACGATTATTCGATCAATTGTAGGTATTATATAGGTTGCAAGGTTCCTGAAGAATATAGCCAAGAATTGTGATGCTAGTTAAATTTCATTTTGTAAACTTCAAATTTCTATTGTACAAATTGATAGAGAAAGACAATGAAAACCTAAAAGGGAAAAGTGCTCCATCAATTAGTAGAACTTCCATGCTCCTATCTCTTGGCTTAAAAAGACTAGGTAAATCAAAATCCTGTCTTTTGACTTAAATAATTACAAGGAGTATAAGCGTATAGTAAGACTGTATTTATTCCTAAAAACATCATTCACAAGGAGAAACAAACACAAAATCATCGAAAGAACACATGGAGTTTCTCAATTGGAAAGGAGCAACGCCTCCTAATAAGAAATCCATTCAACTCTCCGTGGTTGATAGATGTGTTGCTTAATCTTCTTCAATTGAAAAAAAATGAAGGGGTCTCTATGCCTAAATCTCTTGGTTATTGAGATTGCAGGTTAAATACGTGGTTCGTATGAGTTGGGTCACGGGTGATATTCTCTAGGGTGCCCATTGATCCCTATGTTGTGTGATTCTGTTAAATACGTGGTTGGTATGAGTTGGGTAACAGGTGATATTCTCTAGGGTGCTCAGTGATCTCTATGTTGTGCAATTCTCTCTCTCTCTTCCCTTTTTGAAAATAAACACAAGGAATCTTGACTCTTCACTCTTCGTCTCCTTTGAGAACGCTAGTATTTGAAAGCAAACCTAGTTGTGCATCTGTCTTGCAACTCGCAAGTGTAAAATTAAAAACATTAGATTTATGCATTCATGTCGGATGAGAAAATGAACTTGATATGTATGCGAAGTATGGGTCTACTGACAAGGCATGTAATATTTCCAATCCAATACGCTGCGCTAGATTCTTATGTCAAAGAATACCATAATTATGGCACTTACAATAAAATAAGTTAATTTTTAACATAAAATATTAATTTAATTACTTTAACTGTACAGCCAACCAAAGAGCTTGGTAAAATTAATTTCATTTTCAGTACTGCATTTTGGACCAAACATCATAAGTAACCAAGTATTCATTTTCACTTCACCTCACTTCCCTTCAATTCCCTTCCTTTCCGGTTTCCCTTGCAACCAAGTATATTCTCAGGGACAGGAACTTTTAGCCTAGAGTGAAAGCAAGCCAGGGTTGGCAAGGGTTGAAGCCTTGGAATGAGCAAAGCCCCATACATGCATGGATGCACATGATGTATGTACATTTGGCTGCTCAACTGCCATGGATGCGTATGATGTATGTACATGGGCCAACACATATGTTGTTGGTTTAACATAATCTTTCCTCTAGTACTGTGAAAGGTAATGGTTGTATGAGATATGTGTATATGATTTTGTCTTAAAACTGGGGAGAGAACATGAACAAAAAATAATTAGGAGAAAATTAAAAATCAGTACTAGAGGACTGAGAGAGAATTGAGGACACAAAAGAATAACCATAAGAACAAGGGGAGTTTGAAGGCACCCTACACCCAATCAATATTTGGTTCTTGCTATGCCACACTTCTCTTTTTAATTCAAATGATTTTAATCTTTGGTTTCCATTCGTTTCCAAATTGCAAAACAATCTACAAGAGTGCATGCCTTTTATGAACATCCAATCATTTTCTGGCTCTTGCGTGAACACCAAATATAGGTTTTATCGATTCATCACCTCTAACTAGTTCTTCCGTTCTTAAAGATTAGAAGAACACCAAAAATATTCTATAAGAACATTATCAAATGTGTCCTTACATATATTGAAATGTTAAAGGGGCAATAACTGTCATGCCAACCAATTCTCTCCACAATGGTCATGCTTCAATCCCCATAGTTAACTAGGGATTTCTGTTGGGCATAATTCTCCACAATGGTCATGCTTCAGTCCCCATAGTTAACTAGGGATTTCATGATTTGAAGGTCATTAAATATCTCCTTAATTTAATGGGAATAAATTACTACTAATTCATTCTTTACATGCACGATGATAATCGTATGGCTGCTTGTCAATTTCTACAAGGAGTAAAAATTTTCGTTGTATTTGTCAAAACAACTACACAAACGACTCTACTTAGGAGGGAGAGGAGTTGGTCAAACCCAAACACTTAGTTTTTCACAATAGATTTCCACTCACTCCATCTCATCATCAAGTCATGTTCTCATCTAAGAGAAAAGATTACCATTTTTTCCGGTAAAAACAGAGAAAAAGATATCTAAAGATGGCTAGGGTACATAGGTACGCACAAATGGTTATGATTGTTAGTATTTTATTGTGTGAATCCAATGGATATCTTTACATGCATGGAATTGCAATCTAATGCTTCAAAATTCATGCCACCTTTGATACATGCCGTAAAATCTTTCAGTCTTTTCCCCTTACCCCTTGCTAGTTGAAGAAATGTTGAAAATCTTCTTCAATGTACTTCAATGTACGAAAGAATATGAAAGGTAATTGTTGTATGAGACATGTATATATGATTACATATAAATATAACGAAATTGAATTTTTTTTTTCTTAAATGAATACAAAAATATATTTAAGATACAAAAGCTTACTTAAAGTTGGGGAGAACATGAAAAAACAAAAACAATGAGGAGAAAAATACTCAACACTTGAGAAGACCACCAATCACTACCAGAGGACTTAAAACTGAAAATTAAGGACATAAAGGATAACCATGAAGACAAGATGAGTTAGAATACACCCTGAGCCAATCTTTATCTGGTTCTTGCTAGGTCCTCACCCCCATTTATTTCATAAGATTTGAATCTCCCCTCTTTCCATTTCATAATATTTGAATCTTTTGTTGTCAATGAATATATATACATGGAAATTTTCCTAAGCCTTTAATCCAATGGTTCAAAATCACATTTACCTACTACACTACATACCCTAAAATATTTCCATTTACACTAATCCACTCCTATGATGAAAAATGTTTGAGAGACCAGGCTTCTCTATAAATACATATAGTCAAGCAAAAGCAATCTCATTTTATTCACAGTCAAGAGGAGAAGATATGGAGAAGAAAGCCGCTCCATCACCTGTTTCCATCTCCCAAACAAAGAAGGAGAAGGAGAAGAAGGAGAAGAAGAATGAAATGTTCAGACCATGGTGTAGTCTTCCAGACCATCTTACAGAAATGGTCTACCATAGTCTGGATTTTATTGAGAAGTTCATTATTGCATCCGTATGTCCGAGCTGGAGAGAAGCTGGTCCGGAGTTTTCGAAACGGCGGCCGCAGCAGCTCATACCATGGTTAATATTCTCCGACAAAACACAGACCGGTGAAGTCAGTATCTTCAACCCACCTGAAAATATGATTCACCATGTAAGAATACCTAACATCAATATCAATTTGTGTCGTGGTTCTACAGAAGGATGGTTGTTTATGTTTTCAGATGCAACGGATGGTGACTGTTTCTTACTAAATCCATTCACAAAAGCCACAATTCAGCTTCCACCTTTCGTCCTTGAACCAGTGCAATCTGTTGTTAAGGTAATCTTGTCTTCCAACCCTAAAACCAGTGAAGATTGGATAGTTGCTGCCCAGGTAGCATCACATAAGCTACTCTTCTGCAGATCTGGAGATAAGTCATGGTCCATTGGGCCAGCAAAGAGCAGGATTGTGTTTTCCTTTGATGATAACGACATAATTTTTTCTGGTGGAAAAGTTTATGCACTTGGTCTGCTAAAGACAGTTTGGGAATTTGATATGAAAACCCAACAGCACACCTTCATGGGTGGGGGTGTGTCACCACCCTATGATCTTTTCCTGGATGACTATATTACTAGTAATGGGTATCTAAGCTACCTGGTTGAATCAAATGGAGAAATGTTTTTGGTCGCTAGGTTCTTGAAGAATACTGGGGAAGATTTTGATGCTAGTTACCATTATATTACTTTCAAATTTCTGCTATACAAGTTGAAAGAGAATGACAATGAAGAGCTAAAGAAGGACTACGTGTGGGTCAGAGAATCAAGTTTGGGACCCGATCGAGCACTGTTTGTTAGTAGATATGGTTCAAAATCAGTCTCAACTACTGAGACTCCTGGGGTGCAAAGTAATTCCATTTACTTTATAAATGATTTACATCCTAAAACTGGGAAACCCTGTGACACAGGTATCTACCATGTTGAGGATGACTATTTTGTACCTTTCATTCCGTTTGACTCCTTTTCTTGCAGGTTCCCTTCGGTCTGGATCTTACCCTCAATTTGAGAACTTTAGATTTTAGTTTTATTGTAACGCTTTTGCTCTCTCTCAATAAAGATTAAGCTGTTGTCAAGACTTATTTTCATGAAAGATATCTTCTTACCTTTGCATGATAATGTTTCATGTGTCTAATTGGAAACTAAGGTTATTATTGAAGAATGACTCCACGCTCACCTCCCCCTCCCTCTCCCTATTTGTGGTTTTACTTCTTGTTCAATTCCATTTCCACTGATTGTACTTGTAGTTATGTATTGATTCTCCTTTAAATGCGATTATTTTTTAACAACTAGTAACTTTAAATTAGAGAGTAGGAGACTATTGTATCTATCATCAAGGAGAGTCAAATCCATGTCCTCTTCCACTAATGCGATCTTTGTTCACACACACAAAAAAGAAGTCTCATGTGTTTCAGTTGGGTTGCTAGTGATATTCTCTAGAGTGCCCATTGATCCCTACCTTATGTAGCCCTAGCTTTCTTTAGAGTTTGTCTTCCTTGTATAATCACTTGCGATCTTTGTTCACATTCACAAAAAAGAAGTCTCATTGTGTTTCAGTTGGGTCGCTGATGATATTCTCTAGAGTGCCCATTGATCCCTACCTTGTGTAGCCCTAATTGTCTTTAGAGTTTGTCTTCCATTGATCTATATATACCTTGTGTAGCCCTAGTTGTCTTTAAAGTTTGTCTTCCTTGTATACTCTCTCTACTGGATCATCCTTCTTCTTTTTCCTGAAAAAAAAGAAGCTAGCGACTAGTTTATCATTTCTAGCTCAATTCAATCCTTTCTACCATCTCTACATTTACATTGTCAAAATACCTGCATAGAGGACTTTCCTATGGAGAGAGAGGAGGTTGTCAAGCCAAGACTCTTAGTTACTTTTTCACAGTGAAATTTCATTCGGCTCCATTCATCGTTGGTCATGCACGCTCTCATCTAACAGAAAAGATAACCATTTTTTCCCCATGAGAACTGAAGGGGAAAAAATCTACAGATGACTTAGTGTATGTAGGCAGTTATAAATGATTATGATTGTCTGTATCTGATTGGGTACTTACACGGATATTTCTACATACATCGAAATGCAGCCAGAATTACTTTGGATTTATTTTATCTGAAAACTCAAGAAAAAACCTACAAGTCTTGCAGAAAACCAGCTCATCTCTATATCAACCATACCTAGTTTCACAGTGACGATGAAGGATATTTGATTTACCTGTTGAATCAAATGGAGAAGTGTTTGATGTTGGAAGATTCTTGAAGAAAATCGAGAAGAATTTTGAGGATTACTGCAGAGCTGATGATTATATAACCTTCAAAATTGAGTTGTACAAGTTGATGAGAGACAACAAGGATTATGGGTACGTATGAATATGCATGGCCTCGATAGTCTAAGTTTGGGAGATGATAGAACAATGTTTTTTAGCAAATTAAAATTGGTTTCCAAAATAATCGCAGGTATTGAGAGCTCAAAAATGCAGAGAAGTGCAATCTACATTAAAAATGATCTGCATTCTGGAACAAGTAAGGCTTGTGACAATGGTGTCTACCATGTGGAGAGTAGCAATATTGAAGCTTTTATTCCATTTGACTCACTTTCTGTCAATTATCCTTGATCATGGGTCGGAATATAAAAAAACATTTCTGTCAATTATCCTTGACAAACAACCTGGGAGAAAATATAAAATATTTATGTACATTTAACATTTAAAAAAAAAGTGAACTTATAAATATGTATGAGGAAAAGTTAAAGAAATTCATTGTCTGTCTTCTATTCTTTTTTTTTGAAATGTTTTCAGTTATTTATGCATGGTAGGAAACAAATGAAAATTTAGAAGTCTTATATATAATAAAAAGAAAAAAAAGGCAAATCATGAAGTTTTTGTGTCGAAGTGTGGCCTCATCAATCACCGTGTAGCTCTTGTCTACCTTTGTTGTTGTAGTTTCTGTCATAGAATAAGATTGTGATTACTTTCTCAATCACATTTTTAGCAAAATTCGATTTAGCAACCAATTTTCTTGAGATCTTTATCACTTGAAGCATCATGAATTCCATGATTTTTGTGAATACAGTATAACACAAGTAAACCTCTGACTTTGCTTTGAAATAAAAAATCTACCATGAAGATTTCTAGTTTATCTTGTTTGGATTAAGGCTTTCTTTGGTATAATTTGTATTTATATTTATGATTTTTTATGAATAATCAATTTGAGTCATAAGTTATGTATAATAAACTATAATCATTTGGTTACTACTAGTTATAATATATTATATAACAAGATATGTGTTTAGTATAGCTAGGTAAATAATATATTTTATATCATCAGGTTGGTTTGAGTTTTGAGTTTGTTTGTTTGTTTTTTTTTTTTTTAAGTGAAGAGGTTGGTTTTAGTTTACCTTATTTCTATATACTAGTAACTAGTAAACTTCTATGTGCAAATGTCCTAGTATCCATAAATGAAAATATAGAAAAATTTTATATCAAATAGAGGAGAGGTTTAAATATATCTTGCATATATGGTAAATGGTAATTAATTTCTACAAAAAAAAAAAGGTGATTTTCATATGGACCCCCTAAAGTTTGACTCAGGTCACTTTTAACCCAAAAAATATAATGTTTTGCATCTGCTTCCTCTAAAGTTTTCAAAAAAATCAATGTACGGACAAATAAAAATTTTATGACTGAAGTACCCTTGTATATTTTTATGATAGTATAGCTCACCATCATATTAGCATCATAAATATAAATTTCAATCTGATGACCTTAATAAAAAAATTAAGGCATGCTTCCAATTATATCTTCTTCTTTTTCAACAATCAAGGGGTTTCTTAGATACTAAATTTATGAAATCAAACCCTTGGGTGAAACCAAAATAATTACAGCCCAAGAGTCCTCATTCAAACTCATCAAAGCTGTTTAACATCTCTATGTGATTGCAATAGCATAGATCAAGCCACCAAAAAAAGCCAAAACCACCACCTTCCACACCAATGGCAGTACTTTTTCCGGAATCTAAAAGATGCTTGAGCTAATGATGAAAACCCGGATCATGTCTTCCATAAGCAATGGCTTCAAAATCGATTCCAAACTGCATCATTAGAGAAAACCCACCTGGGTTTTACTTCTCAGCTGAATATTAGAGAAAACCAACTTGGATTTTGTTGCAAATTAGCCAAGGAGAAGAAACAAAGAGGATTTGAAAAGATAAGATGGGAATGGGAAAGCTTCTGAGTGACAATGAGAGGTGAGAAAATATGGAGAAGATAGAGTGATTTAAAGGTAAAAGCAAGATCAATTAATCAGGACATGTAATTCTTGACCTGCACCATATTTCACCTATTTTTTTCCTCTGTTTTTCCTTTAAACTTTTTAACCATTGAATCCCCACCATTCATTGCCCACCATTCATTGCCTCTAGTGTGAAACGAAAATGAACGAAACCTCCGGTGAGGACTCTAAATCTGCAAATGGGTTTGAGTGAGGACTCTTGGGCTTTCATTGGTTTCATTTAAGGGTTTGATTTTCTAAATTTAGAATTTAAGAAACACTTTGTTTGTTAAAAAAAAATTGCTCTAATTGCAAGCATACCTTATTCTTTTATTAGGGTCATCAAATGGAAATTTATATTTGCAATGTTAATCTGACGGCGAACTATACGATCACAAAAATAAATTTTAAATAATACAAAGATATTTTAGTCATAAAAAATTAAGTTGTCCTTACATTGATTTTTTTGAAAACCTAAGGTTAAAAAACGTGAGTCAACCTTAGGGTCCAGATGAAAATTACCTAAAACATATGATAATTTATTAGTTTTCGAATTTATGTAAAAATTACTAATAAATTATCTTTCTTTTTTCCTTTTTCTTTTCCAGCCGACGCTCTGCTTCGGGGGCGCCCCCCCTGGCCTAATACCTGCAGAGCCCGAAAACACAAGATTGAAACCAGATTAAATTCTCCGAAGTAACATAAAAGAGGCCCCCCACAGTGGAAGATAATATATAGTGCTTGTGCCAGATCATGGCCCATAGCATCCACTTCCACCTGAGCCATCTTCTCTTCGCCCATGCACCATCTGGGCGCGCCATAGTCGCCCCGCCGGTGCTCGGCCTGGGCACGTTGTGTTCGCTGCCAGCTACCTCATAGACTGGGGCCGCCGTGCCACCAGTTATGATGAAAGCATTTCCGGACCTCTGGGGGGGTTTTTTTTTTTTCTTTTTTAGATTAAATTATCATCTGAACAAAGTTTAGAGACAGACATGGTCTGAACGCCTTTCCCCCGCGGAGGGGAGGGTGTAGGGGAGAGAGTAGTTGCTGTATATGCCTTTTTCCTTTTGCACAAATTTTTGGCTCTGAGTAGTTGCTGTATATGCTTTTTTCCTTCTGCACAAATTTTTTGGCTCTGTACCCTTGGACTTCTAAAGTATCCACACACACTTTACTGGACTCAAACAAAAAGTAGCAATAAATACTTGATACTTATTGTTATCAATGTATACTATAGTAGAATTCATGTATTTCTTAATCCCCTCTTGAGAATGTGTTACACCTCTACTTTATGGGCTTCCCATACATGTAGTATTATTGATTATGGTTGTGTTCTTCCTACAGGAAAGATTTAAGGATTGGGAATCATCTGGTGTTAAGGTCGTGCCCTGTACTATCACGATCAGATGATAAATGGGAAGGTGAAGGTGGCTATGTGCAGGTTGATTTGATCATGGCCTAGTTTCTTGAATTGTTTATTTACTTTCTCACCTTAGAGACTTAAACCATAATCATATTTCTACAGGCTGCTTTTGCTAGTGCAAAACAAACAAACGATCCTTCATCCACTAGTGTACTTCTCTGGGCAAAAAGAAATGGCTGAGGTAATTATGAGTTAATCTATAGGGTTTGAGAATTCAGTACCCTTACTTCAACCATATAGAGAGTCCGAATCAGCGACCACAACGGGGAGCACAAACGACGCTTCCTGACCACAAACATCAGTGGGACCACGGTGAAAAACATTATCTGAAAAAAATTTTTAAAAATAAAATTTCACCAGTGGAACCCACTGGTTTTTGTGGTCAGGAAGCCATGAGGGAGCGACAGGAGAGAAGATCCGGATTCCCATATAGAGCCCATCTCTTCTTTCAATCTAGAATTAACGTCTACATGGTTCGTCTTTTGTTGAATCTATCATAAATGAATGATAACTAATGGACAGCATATGTGACCTGTTTGCTCTTTCTCTCCACCGTAATAGTCTTCATATTATATTGTTTCCCTGTACGTTCAACTAGAAATTCCAGAGAATGCTTGAACTGCCGTGTTTGCAGGAAGTTACCTCACTTCTTGTGGCCAGTGGAGTTTCAGCAGAGAAAATAACTGAAGAACTTCCGAGATACTCCTAAGGGCAGAAAACCCCCAAACTGAATTAAGGTCTATGTCTAGCATCAATTTGTTATCCACAACCATTAACCAGAAGGAAAAATAACCCACCAAGGGGGAAAAAATAATTAAGAGAAATAATTGAACCAACGCTAAATTCTTGACCATCCTTTGTTGGCGGATGTCTCAAATAATTTTTCAACTCAGTTACTGCAACTGCCATTAGCGATCCCATTCACCTTGTCTGCATGCTGATCATCATTCACCAAATGCTTCCCATTCTCTTCTCTCACATGCTGTGGATGATGCTCACTTCCATTTATATGATGACGCGGATGGTTGTGGCTACGGTGGTGATGATGTCTGTGATGGTGGTGGTGACTATATCTCTTATGCTTCCTTGGTTTACCTGATTCGTCGTGGTTATCATATGGTGACTTCCCCAAGGACTGGCTTCTTAAATGATGCTTATTATCATCAGAATCAGACAATGACGAACCGTCATCACTGGATCCACAATAGCGCTTGTGGTGCCTAGAATGATTTTTCCCAGTTTCTGCATTGCTTGAATCTTCTGCACAAGCCCGATGATGGCGTTTACGGTGCTTTCCATGCAGATGCTTATTATCATCAGAATCGTCATCACAGGATCCACGACGACATTTGTGGTGCCTAGCAAGATTTTTCCCAAAATGCTCATCCTCACTCTCATCTCTCAACTCTGAATCATAACTTGAGCCAGACTCCCTATACCTCCTCTTGTGAACTCGCTTCTTCCTGCGATCTTCCTCAGACTCACAATCAGAGTCATCACTACTGATATCATCACACTGTCTTGTGGAGCGCTTGCTTGGCCTATGCTTTGATTTCCTGTGCTTCTTGTGTGCTCTTTTTGCCGTCTTCCTCCCTGCATCAGTGCTATCACTATCACTACTGGCATCAGATGATGCAGATCTTCGCTTATGCTTTGCAGCTTTCCGCTTCTTCTCTTTTGCTTCAGCATCAGCTCTTGCCTCAGCAGCAGCTTCCAGTTTCTGCTCCCACTTCAAGGGGGCTTCCTTCTTCTCCAGAATTCTCTTCTTTTTCTCCTCAAGCAACTGGATGAACTTCTTGCCATCCATTTGGGTTCCAAAAACAGATCAATATCTGCATGTCGGTAAGATGATGACCAGAAGTACATCTCACAGAAGAGAAAAATCAATGTTAGTTCTTCCATCAAAATCTTATTCACAAAATAATAGTAATAATAGCTAAAATAAAAAATACAATACAAATTCTTATGTTAGACGAATTAAAAACCCTGCCATTAGCACAGTCAAAATTCTAAGGTTGGAATGTTTCATACAATCTGGAATATTGCAATTATCTACAAAAGAAATAGAAGCAAGTAGTAAACTATAATTCAGAAAAATGACACATAGAGAGGGAGAGGGAGGACCTATTCTGTAAACAACAAAATGCTTTGTTGTAAATTCCAAAATTTGGGACAAAGCCAATCCAACCAGAATACAGAGAACAAGAATGAGATAAAAATTGATGGATTGAATACACAAGTATAAACCAAAATGCATCAAATTAATCTCCAAGTAACTCATGATTTCTTCCTCATCTCATCCCCAGTTTTATAACCTCAGCAAACAAATAAACCTAAACACTACCAGAAGACCCAAACACTACAGGAAAAAGCCATGGAAATGGCAGTCAGCAGAGAAACATAACAAGAATTTAACAATTTGACAATTCATTTATTTACTAGAAACATTTTTTCAGACGCAGATGGACATTTGAACAAAAAGAAAATAAAAGATATATATACATTTTCCAGAAAACTTATTTCAGGGTATCTGGTGTTTTCTTCAAATGAGAACTTCAGACCATTAGCCTCACTCAACCCTGTTCAAAACAATTGTGGGAAAATAGAACTTCATCACTTGACATCATTGACACAAAGGAAGATACTATATCCCAACTGCTTTCAGATATATGGAATCCAGACTCAAATGCTTCCACTGGCACCAGTGGTCACTTTCCAGACAAACTATATGAAGTACCAAAAAAGCACGGATGTCCTATAAACCTCCAATATGCAGAAGCATATTCTCAAGTCACCATGTACCAAATACACCTCACAGCAGTCAGAAGATCCTTGAATCTTCAAGAAGAGATCTAGAACAGCCTTACACTCTCAATAGGAGAGTTAACCTACCCAAACTCAACCAGATCTTTTGCAATAATGTAGTGAGTTAAAGCATTGCACAATCCCGTTCATATTCTTAATGGGGGACAAATTTAACAAATCTAGAACCTCAAAACAGATTGAAGCAATTCCCTTAAAATTCTCCATGTGGGATAATTCAAGAGACTTAGAATCTCAGAAAAGGTTTTGTATGAAATCCCCCCCCCCCCCCCAAAACTCCACTTCCTACTTGTTCCAGTGCATGCCACAAGCATAACTCTTTTACTAAGCTAAAATCTTGGTATGTTATCTAAACCATCTTTACCACTGGTTTATGACTATGGTATCTGCCTACATGATCCTATGCACTCAACTACAACAAGACAAAGGAAAAGCTCTATATCCTTAATCATATTCTCCATATCGCCCGCAATGTCCACTGAAACACTTTAGCAGGAGAGTAGAAACTTCAAAAAGTTAAAAAGGGATATCAGTTAAGCATATTGTGTTATCAACACATAGAGTCAGCATACAACATGAATTGCAATTCCTCACAAAAACGCAGAACAGAAGCAATCAAAAACACAAGAAGCTGCATCCAGCTTTCTTACCTTATGCAAAAACCTTCGATGCACCCAGCAAAAACCTTCCTTAAGTCAACGAAGAAAAAAGCTGCTTCCTCCTTTCTCACGAGAAAATAGCTTCACCTAAAATCCACAAAGTAACATGAATGCATATCGATCAATATGACGACAATATCTCCAGTCAGGGGAAACAAAAGCAGGCCAAACAGTTAAATAAAACGCTTAGAATATTTTTTTGGATGTGATGCCAAATCTCAGAAACCCCAATTTACCAACCCCGACTAGACTAATCTTCAACCCTAGATCAAGCACGCCCCTGACAATAACGCACTAAAACCCAACTCTACGAAGCAAAGGTAGAAACTTTGACCACAGTTTAAAGATTAAAAGCTAAATCCCTAGTAGATGAAACATCGACAAAATACTAAAGAAACAAATAGAGATGCTATACATCAACAAAACATATATGCATGAAAAAATTAACCCTAGAAGAACGCCCACACAACGAGACCCTAAATCGACAAACAAAGAAGAAGAAAAAAGAGTGAACGGAACAAACTTATACTTCAAGAGTAAAAACCCTAAATTTATACCTGTTTTAAGGAGAAACAGAGCAGAAGACACAGAGGCTCGAATTGCAGGTCGAAGTAATGGGTGATATCGCCTTCCTCCCACAGAGACCCTTTCTAGCAAGTCTAGCTCGGGCTTCTCAATCTCACCTCGCTCGCTCAAGTAATCGAAACTCGCCTACATAACAAGTAACGGATGCGTAATGCGCAATCAACTAAGCCGATACGCGTTTTCCAATCTAATGTCAGATTTGACCCAACCGGCCAACCGGCCCAAACCTTCGCCGAATTGCTTTAGTGCCAATGCCCGAGATCTCAACTTTGGTTGAAATTTGACCCAACTAATCAGTTAATTCTTCAGTGCTGCACAATAAGTTTATGGTCAACATTAAAATTTGTACTTGAGACAAAATCTCTATAGTTAGTTTCACATAAGTGAATTTGTTTTGGTAAAGTTTAATTGCGAGACGAATGGTTGAAATTTTATCTCGACCACAGGTTTTGATCTTGACCAAGGCTATGTAGCATATTTATTGCGCAGCACCCAAACAAGACCCGAGCCCTATACTAGATCACCTCCTTTATCTAGTCCATTTCCTTGTCAGAAATGGACCATCCATTTCCTAATAGATGTGTGACATGTGTCATAACACTACATCAAATGGGTGAAATCCATTTATACGTCATATCAATCATTTAAGCATCAATCATTTAATTGCGAGACAAATGGTTGAGATTCCGTCTCGACCACAGGTTTCGATCTAGACCAAGGCTATGTAGCATATTTATTGCGCAGCACCCAAACAAGACCTAAGCCCTAGACTAGATCACCTCCTTCATCTAGTTCATTTCCTTGTTGGAAATAGACGATTCATCCATTTCTTAATAGATGTGTGACATGTATCCTAACACTACATCTTTGTTAGAAATCACTTGATTGGTGTGAGTCATGTGACGTATAAATGGATTTCACCCTTTTGATTTGTTGTTGAGACACATGTCACACATCTACAAGGAAATGGACTATCAGAAATGGACATAATATTGGTCCCTCTTATCAGGGTGCACTTTTGCTTCTTTTTTTTTTCCATGAATATAAAAGGTTATAGGAGGACTCAATACTCATTATGATCTTGCTTCTAAAAACTCTTTTCCATGTTTTTAGGAATAATTTCCTAGATGGTCAAATTCCAAAAAAAAAATTACTCAATGAAATAGTTAAATGGAGTCAAATTTTGTGATAATTTTCTCACCCCTTGAATATTCTCCCATGAACTACCTAAATTATCCTCAAGTCTTTTATATAAAAACTTGTGAAAAACACTTATGAAATCCTTTAATATCTTTGTCAATTCTAGGGCCAACAACATTTTGTGTTTTGTAGCTCTTAGTCCTCCTATCCCATCAATTTCATCGTTTGTAATAAAAGACTTTAGGGTAATTTGGATAGTTCATGGTAGAATATTAGTTGAATAAGAAAAATTATTATAAAATTTAGAATTTGATAATTATTATTTTAAAAAATAGGATCCACTTGATTAAAAAAATTAAAATATCTTGTTTGATAATTGTTTGGTCAATGTGAATTTTATGAATGCACAAATGTTTAGCGCTTTTATAATTGGATTTCACCTATACCAATATATCTATAGATTCACGTTTTTAGTGTAAAAAGATGAGTTTTTAGATTTCATGAATCCAGAAATTTTCACAACCAGACGGGTATAAATCTCTCATTCATGAATTTAGGGCCAGTTTGGTTACGTGAATCCAGATATTTGAAATCTCTGGATTCACAAATGGGAGATTTTTACCTGTTTGGTTGTGTGAATCTATAGATTCATGAAATCTAGAGATTCATATTTTTACACTAAAAACGTGAATCTGTAGATTTATGGGTATGAGGTGAAATCCAGAGATTTCACCCATACTATCAAAGCGTTAAAGATTTGAACCATAATTCAATAAATATTTTTTTAGGATAAATCTAGAAATTTCATTCCAAAAATTCAAACTAACCAAACAGTTAATTTTATGAACCATGACTCTAGAGATTTGAAGTCTGTAGATTTGAAATCTCTAAATTTTTGAAATCTACAGACTCAAGTAACCAAACAGGCCCTTAGAGATTTGAAATCTCTCGATTCATCTAACCAAACAGGCAGTTAAGGGTTTTTATTTAAATGATGATGTTATTACTAAGGGATATATAGTTACCTCGTTGCACTTTAGCTTAACTACTAAGGGATTTTTTGCTTTCATATTGCCTCATTCTGAGACATACACTCTTGTACATGTTTTGTACTCTTGTACATGTGTTGCATATGTTTTTTTTTATATAAATATCAACATAGATTTTTTTTTTTTTTTTGGATATGAGGTTCATCCAGGCCAACTTGCGTGCACCACGATTACATCATTTAGGGAGCTTTTATATAATTAATGCCGCCGAATGGGTGCGAACCCAAGATCTCCCTAGGGAGGTTGGGCCTTTAACCACGTTACTAACCCATCATTGACAAATATCAACATAGATTTAACTTTATAAGAATTTTAGCATCTTATTATGACCCAATGATGCCAGTCAAACAGTGGCTTGAAGATCAATGATTTCTTACAAGTATGCACTAATTCCTTTTTAGCCTTCTGTTTTGTTAGATTTCCATTTTCACTGTTCTTGTACCCCTTGTCGTTGTTTATTGAAATACTCTTCGATGAACAATTGTAATTAACTCTTAATAAAACTTGCTTTGTTGGGAGAAATACAACAACTTGAAGAAAAACTTGGAGTAGCTGAGCAAACTACAAAATCTAGGATAATTTCTTCATAATTTGTGATCTTTGCTTGATTTGGAGGTCTCTCAAACAGTCAAGTTTTTGATCCTCCTAACAACAATTTCAAAAAAGCAATGGCTCCAACTGATAGAGATTAAAAGTCAAGAAAAAAAATGAAGTAAACATGATAAAAACATATGCGCAGAAAATAATAAATAAATCCAAGAAGTCCATTCTTGGGCTCCCTACTAAAATGACAGTCTTGGATATGTGAATCACAGAGTTGCATTAAGAGATCGATTATTGGAATTCCAAGCAGCAAAATTTTCATAAAAGAGTAAGTGTATGCATTTCCGTATTCATCAATATAAAATACGATTTTGAGCAATTCCAATTAACCCCAAAATATAAGAAGAATCAAATTTTAATTCAACTACCAATAAACGCATCCACGGATAGGTACTCTCTGTCAAATAGATTTTAGAAAGGGTCTTCGAGAGAAACCCTTGTTTTTTTGTTCACTTGTTTTTACTTCTTTTGAAGCTAGATTGTTACGAGATTGAGAGAGATTGAAAGAGACTGAGAATCGATTTCATCTTCCCTTTGAGAGAGAAACCCTTGTTTTGAAGCTGTGACATAACAATTATGCGATAAAAGTTGAGAGATATCGAGAGAGAAACCCTTGTTTTTATTTATTTATTTTCACTCTTCTTTACTTCTTTGATTGATATTGAGAGTTTGCTCCGTCTTCCTTCTTGTTTGAAGCTCACTTGACAAATCCATGCATAACATTAATTGTAAGAAACATAAATCGTAGGAAGAGGATAGTAATTAAAGAGGATTTTTTTTTAGGTCTATATATATTAAATTATTATATTAAATATTATATATTATTATTAGTAACCAAAATGTTAAAAATATCCACACAAAAGTAAATAAAGTAAAAAATTGACAGTACAAAACTATAGATATTTCAAAGAATAAGAAGGAAAAAAATTTTGCCGCGAAAGAGGACGTGCTTTTATACGATGATATATATATATATAAACAATAGCTCAAGATGTTTGTTTAGGTTGTCTTTGGCCCATAAGGCCCCATAGGAGCCCAAAACAAATGCAGGATAGGCCCAATTTGGACTCATAATCCATAAACTTGGGCCCAACCACCGATCCAAGTCATCGCTTCGGAAACTGTCTCCACGGGTAATAGCAGAGTATATCATCTTCTACGAAGGTTTTCCTCCGACCTCCATTAACAACTCCGTAGGAGGGTTTCTTAGCGAGTCTGCAACTGCGAGTTTCTAGCAAAGAAAGTAAGCAATGGCGAACAAGGGTGATGTACTAATGCTGGAAGCACCGCCGGATTCCTCACGGCCAAGTTGGTCGATAGCTTCGCAAGAAGAATTCGTAGATGCACTGCCATACATCGATGATGATTATGGTAACCCTAATGTCAAAGAAGAAGTCGATAGACTGGTGGAGGAGGAGATGCGCCGCAGCACTAAGAAGCCGTCTGATTTCCTCAAGGAACTCCCTCCTGTTCCCAGATTGAATTTCGAGGTATTAACACACTGCACTATTTTCCTCCTCTGGTTTAGGGTTTTAAAATTTCACCATCATTGTTCCTTCTCCAGTTTCACTTAGGGTTTTCTAGTTCTCTATACACCGTTGATGTGAAACTCTGTAAACTAACTGGTAAACTCTATTCAGAGAATTCCCTGTAAAGGAAAAGTGGGCAGCTATGAACTCATTGTGAACCTTTACACCGAGGGAGAAAAACACTCATTTTACCCCCCCCCCCCCCCCCAAACCCAAAAGAAGAAAAAAAGAAAAGAGAAGAGAAAAAAAAAGACCTTTTTTGGTTGAGCATTGTTGAGGTCTCATGTGGATAAGGTTATCTCATTGAAATACTTAAGAACAGGGCTTAAATGCAATTCGTGGAAAGATTGAAGATAGCTCAGCAAACCATGGGGGTTGATGTGATAGTGAGAGAAAGGGTGTGATTGATGAAGTATACAATATGTAAGAGGAAAGTTGGCTTAGTCCTACTTATTGAAGAATAAATGATATAGGATAACCCTTACTCTGTGGTTGTTGAGTGAGAGTGAGAGTGAGAGTAGGGTGGAAACTAATGAGTTGAATGTTTGATGGCTAGGGGATGGACTAAAAAGTAAGGTGGTAAATTCTCATGGTTGGCATTCCTGTCCTGATATCCAGCAGATGCTGTTGGCGAACAGCTAAGTTTGCAAACAATTAGAGAAAGAAATGTAGGGAAGTTAGTGAGCATCAGATTATTTGGGGATTGATGAAGTGTTGCACAGAAAATTCATTAGGGTTGATGATGTAAAAGGACCAGCCACCCCTAAAAATGGGCCAAGCCCAACTGTGAGCAAGGGAGGGGTTTTTCAGTCCATACCACCCCTAAGACGAGTTTGAAAGGGCTGCGATAGGTCCAGCCAGAAATCGTGGATCCATTTGAGTCTTTCTTTTTAGTTGGTTAGAGTCCTAAGTTGTTAATAGTCAAGTCATTATTTGTTTCCTTTCTTTGTTTGAAGTTCAGTTGGAAAGACTCATGGAGTTGATTAAATTAGGAAGCCAGTTACTTGTTTGAGTCAGATAGAGTCAGTGGGCTATAAATAGCCTAAGTTTACTTTGTAAATGCATTTTTGATTAATGAATTGAGTTAAAGTTTGAGAAACAGAGTCGTAGGATTCCCTTGAACCTGCGGCTGGCTTAGTGTGAGATTTCTGCAAATTATTTTCGTGTTCTCTTCTGCAACTCCAGTAACAGCAATCAATCACAAGTAGTACAATCCATTCCCAACCTTCCCCTATTATTCCGGCTCCCACCCACCCCAACCCCAGACCACCATGCCCCCCTCCCTTTCCCTAGCAATTCCCCATCCCTGCCCCTTTAGCCTGTGTTTTGTTCCGCAATTCTCTGGAATCGGCTTTAGAATTATGTTTCTTGAGAATCATGATTTTGTGGAATTAGGTTCTATAGGATCATATTCATAATAAAAAAACTATTTGGTTCTCCTGATTTTGACTAGTAAATCCGTTTGAAAAACCATTTGTTACCCTGATTTTGAGTTTTTGACAAATGAATCTGTTTGAAAAAACTGTTCGGTTATCCTGGTTCTATGAGTGGATTCAACCTGAACCACTTGAAAAATCATTTGGTTAGCCCATGAGTGGATTCAACCCTTCTCCCATTTGGTAAAGACTAAAATACCCCCACCCCCACCCAAAAAAAAAAGCCAAGCCCAACTGTGAGCCAGGGAGGGGTATTTTAGTCTTTACCAACTCGAAGATGAGTTTCAAAGGGCTGGGATAGGTCCAGCCAGAAATTGTGGGTCCACTGGAGTCTTTCTCTTTAGTTGGCTAGAGTCCTAAGTTGTTAAGAGTCAAGTCATTTTTTGTTTGAAGTTCAGTTGGAACGAGTCATGGAGTTGGTTAAATTAGGAAGGGAGTTACTTGTTTGAGTCAGATAGAGTCATTGGGCTATAAATAGCCTAAGTTTACTTTGTAAAAGCAGTTTTGATTAATTACATGAGTTAAAAGTTTGAGAAACAGAGTCGTGGGATTCCCTTGAACCTGCGGCTAATTTGGTGTGAGATTTCTGCAAATTCTTTTCATGTTCTCTTCTGCAACTCCAGTGACAGAAATTAACCACAAGTAAGTACAGTCCATTTGCAGCCTTCACCTGTTATTCCAGCTCCTACCCATCCAAACCCCAGACCACTGTGCCCTTCCCGCCCCTCTCTTTTTCCCCTAGCAATACCCCATCCCGGCCCCTTTAGGTTTCCGTCTATTCCTGCCCCAAAGGCCCTCGTTATACCCACCTAGAATTGCCCCAGCCAGTAGATCCAACTCCTAGCCTCTAAATTCACAAAGCAGCCCTGGTTTTTTGATTCCTAATTTTCTGCACTTCATCTTCTTCCCAAGGAAGAGTTGCAGAAAATTTGAATTTTTCCTCAAATTTCAGAACTTCCCAATTCCTACCCTCATCTTCTCAGATCTTTTCTGGACTTCTGGAAATCCAATTACAGCACCATACCCCCTCTGAACCAGCAGCACAGCCCTCCCCTCCATCCCAGCCAAACCCTAAACTTCCCTCCAAATTCAAATTTTGAATTTGAATTTAGAATACTGCTATTTTCAGACCTTTCCCTTAATTCCGGCAGCCTTTTAGGACCTTTAAACCCTTAATCAAGACCCTTGAGAACCCCAATTAGCTTCTGCAACCATTGAAGAGGATCCTGATAGTGAACCCTAGACCTGGGTTCACATTAGTTGATGAAGTCAAGGGATATATCATCCAAAGTTATGTGATTGACCTTACGCTAAAACTCAAAGAAGCATTTTATAGAACAGCTATATTAGTAGCAATGACATCTGGGGCTGAAAATGTTGGGCAATAAGAAACAACATATGACAAGCTTAGTGTAGCTGAATGAGGATATTGAGAAGAACGAATTATAAAACTAGAAAAGATAAAGTTAGGAATGAACAAATTAGACCTAATGTAGGAGCAATTTTGATTCATGATAAGTTGTGAAATGGTCAATTGAGGTGGCTTGGACATTTGCAGAAGAGGCATTGAATGCTCCACTTTGGAGCATGAATTTGATTTAGATTGGAGGAGCTAACTGAGCTAGGATAAACCTAAAATAACTGGGAGAAGTGATGACAAGAGAAATGCATAGCCTAGGATTAGTAAAGAATGACATTGAATAGAGCTGGTCGATAAAATAGCAATCCTGTAGCTGACCCTTTAGTCGGGTTTAGCAGGTCTACTGGAGTAACCACTAAATAAGATGATCAAAGCATTGATCATATAAGTAAAATTTGCATGTATGTTAAAGTTATGTCAGTATGCATGGAAGTCTCTTTCAATAATTTTAACTTCATAGCTGAACACTTAAAAATGGGATGGGAATCACACTCATTTCTCCCACTGACACTATTGACAACTTAAACTCCACTACTGCACATGCGTGGCTCTACAGATGCCCCCATTGAAATGTCTATTTTGATTTGAGAAGAACGGATCACCCAGAAGCCAAAGTCATCCATGTGGACTCCCTGAGATCTGATGTGAAAAAGATATGATTTCCTGTGGTTCCAGGAAACTAAGAATCCAACTAATCCTGTACTGAAGTCTTGAGTTTTTGGAACACTTCTTTCTTCTTGTAACCCGTTTGCTTTCTGTCTGCACACATTTTGAATGATGCATATATTACACTCCAGAGCTTCTTACTTCATTATTTAATGTTAGAAGCATTTAGAGAAGCCATAAGTATTGCACTATTTCAGTTAGAATTGTCCTTTTTAGGAAAGGATGCTACTGTAAAGAAGCTTGTATCAGCGTGGTGTGATGATTTTACCTCACTGTTGACTGTGTTGCAGTTCTGTGCTGTTTGCTAAAGAATGTGAACTTAGTGCTCTAACCATGATACATATTCAAGATTTAAAAGTACAGAACAACAGTGAACTGTTGGAAGAAACATATATTTATCTTCTATCTAATCCTTAAAGTTACTCCACAGAACCACCCTATGCTTGCTAGAGAATATGAACGTGTGAAGGCAGGAAAGCCTCCTGCTACACTGGAGATGTCTCGATATGGACTAGAACCACCTCCTGTAAATAAACGTAATGATGTTGAAGCATGGAAGCCTGTCCTTGGAAATGCTCGTGGCTTGTTACAACATCAAATAATAAGGTATTTATTGATGATCTGAGATTTTTGGCAGTTGATATTGCTCTTTTTATTATGCCTCCAGTGTAAGACTTTCCTTTTCAACTTTTTAATGTTTGTTCTAATTTCTTTATCCTAGTGAATGGTTTACTAGTCAAAGGAAGAGGAAAGTTTACAGACCTAGCCCCCAAGCAAATAAGCATGTACAAAGAAAATTTGAAAACTTGAGTTACAGAGGCAAAGATGTCCCAGGATATCACTGTTGTATCATTCCCTTCTGCCATCACAGTTTTCTGCTTCTGCCCCATATTGACTTCAGGACTAACATGAATTCCTTATTTTAGTCAATTTTGTACAGAAAAAGATGGTTATTATATGTCCTTTTATTATGAGTTTTGGATGGTGTTCCTTGTGGGGGTACCTTAACCACAACCCCCCCCCCCCCAAACACTCCACACACCCCCCCCCCAAATAAAAATAAAAAAATGAAAATCGTATTTTATTTCGTTTTATTAAAGATGATTAGGCTTTATGAGTATAATTACCTCTACTTTGGGAAACTTGGAACATAAGATTAAAGTGATGCCTGAAAGTGTAGTAGGGAACCTGAGTCAACATGTATCAACCCTCTAAATGAATTAAATATATTCTCTGTGCTTGTCTACTTGGAAAACATAAGTATCGGGCTCAGTTTGAGCAAAATTGATTCCAAGAGACTCATGTTGTATGTAAGCATTGATTGCTTGCTTGATGTTATAGTCTTATATAAAAAGGATCTCTGTTTTCTGTTAGCTCATTAGTAAGTGTTGATATTTTTATTTAAAAAAAAAAATTCAGAATAAAAAAAAAATAAAATAAAAAAAGAGAGAAGAAGGGGAGAGGGGGCTTACTGATTTTAAATCTTAAACTTTCTGCCTTATCTATCAATATCTTCAGATGTAGAATCTTAAAGCTGCTCTTACTGAAGGAGACTCTAATTACTGATTTCATTAATATATGCAAGGTATCTATCTACAAGCAGTATAGACATTTATTTTCCAGTGGTGAATTTACTTTTTAGTTTTGCAGATTAGAGAATCTGGATTTGATGTCAAAGCATGGTGCTGATGTTTGGAAAGTGTACAATCAACAGCTGGAGAAGTTCTTGTTCAGGTTTATTCTGGACCCTGTGAATCACTCTTTTCCATGGAATCATAAAAGCAATGCTAATTTTCAATTTTCTGCTCTTGTACCAGTTAATTTTTTATTTTGGTCAATAAAAAACTATATTAAAACAAAGGAAAGAGAATGTACTAGGGTTTTTTTTTTGGGGGGGGGCAGGTGGGGTGTGGGGGGGGGGGCGACCAGCCTTCAAGAGGAAGACCGGAGGGAGGAGGAAAGGCCCTAGGTAACAACAATGAGCCTATTCCTTGGGGGTATCAACCATAGGGGGAGATCACACCATTCCAGTCAATAGTTAGGTTGCTAGTATACCAAATTTCAGTTGTGTGCGGCTTTCATATTATTTGTTAAAGCTCTTTCAGAAAGTTGATGCTGTCAATACCAAGATCTTAAATATAGTAATATAGCCGCCATTAGGAATTATATCCAGCATACTTTGCTGTCAGTGTAGGGAAGAGGAAATATTAAATCTCCCCCCCCCCCCCCCCCCCCCCAAAAAAAAAAAAAAAGAACCCTTTTCTCTTTTCCTCCTGCGTCTGCTTGATAGTGAATATCTGGCCTCATACGTCTGAAGAGTTTGGATGTGGAAGTTGTCCAATAGGCCTTACATTACTTAAATGTACCTGAGTGTTTCATCTTCTTGTTCACATTCCATTCTATATTTGATCTATATTATCTCAAAATGTTTATGCCCTTTCACAGGATGCAAGCAATTGCAATGAAGTACAACGAAAGGATTGAAGTTGTTAACCGTGAAAGGAAATATCATCAGGTGATGCTTGTGCTAAGAATCTTTGACACTTTCTCTCCTGAGAAGGTCCAGTTGCTGCTTGTGCATATTGACAAGTCCATATTTGTTGTTATGAACAGCAAAGCACTGCAGTTGAACTCAATACCTTGTCTGTGCAATGGAAGGAGCTCTGTGAGAAGAACATAGCCATAGAAGCCGCATGTGCTAAGATTGAAAATGAAATTGAAGAACTTAGAATTGAAGCTGCAGAAAGGTCTAGTCAATGTTTACTATCTCTACTCTTAACTGTCCAGTAAACTATGGTTCTATTAGTTTTGAATATGAGACTTTTGTCCTTTCAGAGGCTGGAACTTGGAGGGTAACATGGAGAATGGCTCTTTGATGCACCCAGAACATTGAGGTAATGTGGAGTAGTCCAGCTATGCATTTTGTCAGTACATTGTGAAGCTGCTATTTAAGCAGTTAATTAGATTGTACTCAAAGGTGAACTCAGCTACGCATTTTCTTAACTGAAAGGTGTTGGGTATGCTGATTTTAGTTTGCAATTGAAGTCTGTTTAAGGTCAAATCATTAGCTGAAGCCATTCACACATTCTCTTCATGACAATCACCATCATTTTTGGTCTGTATTTCTTGTCTTTTAGCTTTCTTCTAATCTGTATCATATTATTCTGTCACTCTTTAGGTTCCTGTAGGGTAGTGCTGTCGCTTGATCCTTGAAGTGACAGAGTGAGAATGCCCAAAAACCTGAAATTTAAATTAGTGCATATTCTAAAGGAAAACCACTTTATGGATTGAGAGGCTCAAGTTGTTGATTCAATTGCTTTGAGGCTCTATTCTTTGTATACATATTTTTTCATCTCTCAGATTGAAATAGGTGTGTCCTCCAATCTGTAGATGATTAAAATATATAAAAGTTTGTCTAACTGTTTCTCTACTTGGTGAGTAATCTCCAAGTGGATGCGTTTAATGCAAGAGTACGTGAATCTGCAGCACTTCATCAAGAAAAGCTACAGAAGATTGAGGTCGGGTTTAGTAGGGAAAATAGATTCCTACTAAAAGACGAATAGAATTAATATCAGTGGCAGAAATATACAAGATAGCAATTTTACGGGTTTTAAAAAGGATTTAAAAGAAACTTTATGAAAATGCAAGGAGAATCAGACTTATCATCAATGCATGTGATCTTCCTATATGAGCAAGGAAATCTTAAAATTATCCCAGAGAGCCAAGAGTCAGTTTGTCACATTTGCATCTTTTCCCTCTCTTTCATCCTTAATGGAAGCATATTCCAATTCTGATCATAAATACTAAGAAGAATGTTTTGCCTTGCGTAAATTTTCCTCAAATTTGGATCACGCTAAATTAAATTGAGCATGATTAGTAAATATGTGTAGGCCAAATGTATAATTGAAAAAACAACATGTCCTAAATTAGAATATCATTTTGAAATGATCAGAATACCTTCATAATATTAATTTACATTATATCTGCGCATTTCATACTCTTGACTCTTTAGTGGGTGAAATGATTTTCTCTTCACCTATCTTTTTCCTAAAACTTGTCTCTTGACTCTTTAGTGGGTGAAATGATTTTCTCTTCACCTATTCACCCTCTCTCCTTATTGGCCACCCCTACCGTCACCATTTCCATGCCGAACCGGCCCTACTTAAGGAGTCCCAAGTAAACTAGGCTCCCACAACGGAACCGACTGGCCGGTCGAGTCCAGATTGTGTGCTTATATATATTTTCTAAATTACAATTATTGAGAAAATGTTTTGTTTTCTCCTTAAGAAAATGACAAGTCAGCCGACCTTACAGCAATAATTACATTTTTTTATTTTTTTTTATTTTTTTTTGAACTGAGGTTCATCCGGCCAGCTTGCGCGCACCACGATTTACTTCCTCAGGGGGTGAGCTTTAATGCCGCCGAGTGGGTGCGAACCCAAGACCTCTCCTAGGGAAGTTGAATCTTTAACCGCTTTAACTTACCACACCTTTGGCCATGATTTTTATTTTGCTTGGGTTGAGTCATAAAACGAAAATTTTGACCGTTGGATCGAGATTTTGATATCAACAGCTCATATTGTATAACGCACTGAATTGTTAAATGAGATATCGTGGACTCTTAGATTAAGAAACAAACTACTAAACTCGAAATCTCACCGAAATGACTAAAGCGGTTAGGCTAATTTAAAAATATCATAATCCAATGGTCAAAATGGAAAAGGGACCCATGACACTTATTGAGAGCTGACTACTGGATGACTACTGGATTATAATACTAGATATGCTTATTATGTTCACTTGTGATGATTGATATGCTTATTATAGAGTCATAAAATTCAAGGAAGTCATGACTATAATCCTCTGTCCCTACCACACTTTTCCCTTCCCCCTCCCTGATGGCTTTTCCACCCCAAAATACAAGGGGCCAGGGGTGGGTGATGGGAGTTTTTTTTTAATTTTATTATTTTTTTAAATTTTTTAGCTGTGAGGCCCACCGATTTTGTGGTGGTAAAACCGTCCGGGGAGAAAAGTCATCGTTAATCTTTGTCTTTGTCAAATTAACCTTGAAATATAAGAACAATCAAATTTTAATTCAACTACCAATAAACACATCCACGGATATGTACTTTGTCAAATAGATTTTAGATAGGGTATTCGAGAGAAATCCTTGTTTTTTTTTTTTCCACTCGTTTTTACCTCTTTTGAAGCTGGATCGTTACGATTAGGAGTGTAAATGGATAACTGAAATTTGCTTCCGAATTTGCATCCGCATCCATTTAAGGATATCCGAATCCATCCGATTATTAATAGGATGTGGATATGGTATCACCTCTTTCTTACCGAATATTATCCGTCCGATTAAATTATCCAATTAAGTTGCTTATTTAGATTTATTTTTCTTATTTTTATAAATTTTACCTACGATATGTGACTATTTTTCTAGATTTTCTACTAAAATAACTACTAAAATTGTTAAATTCTTAAATTTCAAACCTAGCTCTCACAAATAAAAAGGTAAAGATGTAAATAGATAGTCGAAAATTTGTATTCAATCTATATTCATGCCCATTTAGAAGAAGTTACTTAACAAAATAACTATCCGATTATCATCCGAATCCGACAGAATTCGTCCGAAAAACCAATAGAATATTATCCGAATCCGTCCGAATATAATAGGATGCAGATATGAATATACTACTATCCGATCTGAATCCGATCCGTTTACACCCCTAATTACGATAGACGGATAAAGGTTGAGAGAGATCGCCATAAAAGAGTTGCTGCGAAAGACGAGAGACGAGTAAGTAATAGACCTCCGCGGATAATAGCAGAGTATATCATCTTGAACAAAGATTTTCCTCCGACCTCCATTAACAGGAGTGCAGATTATTTCCCCAGATTTATACCCAAAAAAAAAAAAAATTATTTTCCCAGATGGGAATACTCGGTTCAAAATTTATGTACCACTCACAAATAAAAAATAATAAAATATTAAAAAAAATAAACTATCACCCTCAACCCTTTTCAACGGCCGTCGGGGGGAGCACAGACATGTCTCCCCAATGGGGGAGACGACGCAGGCTCATTAAGATTAACAACTCTGTAGGAGGGTTTCTTAGCGAGTCTGCAACTGCGAGTGTCGAGCAAAGAAAATAAGCAATGGCGAACAAAGGTGATGTACTAATGCTGGAAGCACCGCCGGATTCCTCACGGCCAAGTTGGTCGGTAGCTTCGCAAGAAGATTTCGTAGATGCACTGCCATACATCGATGATGATTATGGTAACCCTAATATCAAAGAAGAAGTCGATAGATTGGTGGAGGAGGAGATGCGCCGCAGCACTAAGAAGCCGTCTGATTTCCTCAAGGAACTCCCTCCTTTTCCCGAATTGAATTTCGAGGTATTAACACACTGCACTATTTTCGTCCTCTGGTTTTAGGATTTTACAGTTTCACCATCGTTTGTCCTTCTCCAGTTTCACTTAGGGTTTTCTAGTTCTCTATACAAATTGATGTGAAACTCTGTAAACTAACTGGTAAACTCGATTCAGAGAATTCCCTGTAAAGGAAAAGTGGGCAGCTATGAACTCAAAAATTGTGAAATTGTCAATTGAGGTGGTTTGGACTTTTATAGAAGAGGCATTGAATGCTCCTCTTTGGAGCATTAATTTGATTTAGATTGGAGGAGCTAACTGAGCTAGGATAAACCTAAAATAACTGGGAGAAGTGATGACAAGAGAAATGCATAGCCTAGGATTAGTAAAGAATGACATTGAATAGAGCTGGTCAGAAAAATAGGAATCCTGCAGCTGACCCTTTAGTTGGGTTTAGCAGGTCTACTGGACTGACCACTAAATAAGATGATCAAAGCATTGATCATATAAGTAAAAGTTGCAAATATGTTAAAGTTATGTCAGTATGCATCGAAGTCTCTTTCAATAATTTTAACTTCATAGCTGAACACTTAACTTAAAAATGGGATGAGGATCACACTCATTTCTCACACTCGATGCTATTGACAGCTTAAACTCCACCACTGCACATGCGTGGCCCTACAGGTGCTCCCATTGAAATGTCTATTTTGATTTGAGAAGAACGAATCACCAGAAGCCAAAGTCATCCATGTGGATTCCCTGAGATCTGATGTGAAAAAGATATAATTTCCTGTCATTCCAGGAAACTAAGAATCTAACTAATCCTGTACTGAAGTCTTGAGTTTTTGGAACTCTTCTTTCTTCTTGTAACCCATTTGCTTTCTGTCTGCACACATTTTGAATGATCGATATATTACACTCCAAAGCTTCTTACTTCATTATTTTATGTTAGAAGCATTTAGAGAAACCATAAGTATTGCAGTATTTCAGTTAGTATTGTCCTTTTTAGGGAAGGATGCTACTGTAAAGAAGCTTGTATCAGCTTGGTACCTCACTGTTGACTGTTGCAGTTCTGCACTGTTTGCTAAAGAATGTGAATTTAGTGCTCTAACCATATTACATATTCAAGATTTAAAGTACAGAGCAACAGTGAACTGTTGGAAGAAACATATTATTATTTTCTATCTAATCCTTAAAGTTACTCCACAGAACCACCCTATGCTTGCTAGAGAATATGAACATGTGAAGGCAGGAAAGTCTCGTGCTGCATGGGAGAGGTCTCGATTTGGAATAGAACCACCTCCTGTAAATAAACGTAATGATGTTGAAGCATGGAAGCCTGTCCTTGGACATGCTCGTGGCTTGTTACAACATCAAATAATAAGGTATTTATTGATGATCTGAGACCTTTGGCAGCTGATATTGCTCCTTTTAGTATGCCTCCACTGTAAGACTTTCCTTTTCTACTTTTTAATGTTTGTTCTAATTTCTTTACCCTAGTGAATGGTTTACTAGTCAAAGGAAGAGGAAAGCATACAGACCTAGCCCCCAAGCAAATAAGCGTGGACAAAGAAAAATCGAAAACTTGAGTTACAGAGGCAAAGATGTCCCAGGATATCACTATTGTATCATTCCCTTCTGCCATCACAGTTTTCTGCTTCTGCCCCCATATTGACATCAGGACTACCATGAATTCCTTATTTTAGTCAATTTTGTATAGAAAAAGGGGTTATTATATGTCCTTTTATTATGTGTTTTGGATGGTGTTCCTTGTGGGGGTACCTTAACCACAACCCCCAGCCCCCAACACTACACCCCCCCCCCAAAAAAAAAAAAAAAAAAAAGTCGTATTTTATTTCGTTTTGTTAATGATGAGTAGGCTTTATGACTATAATTACCTCTACTTTGGGAAACTTGAAACATAAGATTAAAGTGATGCCTGAAAGTGGAGAAGGGAACCTGAGTCAACATGTATCAACCCTCTAAAATGATTTAAATATATTCTCTGTGCTTGTCTACTTGGATTACATAAGTATCGGGCTTAGTTTGAGCAAAATTGATTCCAAGAAACTCATGTTATATCGATTGCTTGCTTGATGTTATAGTCTTATATGAAAAAGATCTCTGTTTTCTGTTAGCTCATTACCAAGTGTTGAAATTTTTATTTAAAAAAAAAAAGAAAAGAAAGGGAGAGACATTTATCTTCAAATGTAGATTCTTAAAACTGCTCTTACTGAAGGAGACTCTAATTACTGATTCCATTAATATATGCAAGATGTCTATAAGCATTATATACATTTATCTTCCAATGGTGAATTTACTTGTTAGTTTTGCAGATTAGAGAATCTGGACTTGATGTCAAAGCATGGTGCTGATGTTTGGAAAGTGTACAATCAACAGCTGGAGAAGTTCTTGTTCAGGTTCATTCTGAACCCTGTGAATCAGTCTTTTGCATGGAATCATAAGAGGAATGCTTATTTTCAATTTTCTGCCCTTGTACCAGTTAATTTTTTTATTTTGGTCAATAAAAAAGATTATATTAAAACAAAGGAAAGAGAATGTATTAGGGGTATTTTTGGGGGTGGGGGACCAGCCTTCAAGAGGAAGACTGGAGGGAGGAGGAAAGGCCCCAGGTAACAATGATTAGCCTGTTCCTTGGGGTATCAACCATAGGTGGAGATCACACCATACCAGTCAATAGATAGGTTGCTAGTGTACCAAATTTCAGTTGTGTGCAGCTTTCATATTATTTGTTAAAGCCCTTTAAGGAAATTGATGCTGTCAATACCAAGATCTTAAATATAGTAATACAGCCTCCATTAGAAATTACATCCAGCATACTTTTCTGTCAGTATAGGGAAGGCGAGATCAGGTTGGTCAGCTCTATAAGAGGAAATATGAAATCCCCCCCCCCCCCCCCCACACAGAAAAAAATCTCTTTTTTCTTTTCCTCCTGCGTCTGCTTGATAGTGAGTATCTGGCCTCGTACGTCTGAAGAGTTTGGATGTGGAAGTTGTCCAATAGGCCTTACATTTCTTAAATGAACCTGAGTGTTTCATCTTCTTGTTCACACTCCATTCTATATTTGATCTATATTATCTCAAAATTTTTATGCCCTTTCACAGGATGCAAGCAATTGCAATGAAGTACAACGAAAGGATTGAAGTTGTTAACTGTGAAAGGAAATATCATCAGGTGATGCTTGTGCTAAGAATCTTTGACACTTTCTCTCCTGAGAAGGTCCAGTTGTTGCTTGTGCATATTGACAAGTCCATACTTCTTGTTATGAACAGCAAAGCACTGCAGTTGAACTCAATACTTTGTCTGTGCAATGGAAGGAGCTCTGTGAGAAGAACATAGCTATAGAAGCCGCTTGTGCTAAGATTGAAAATGAAATTGAAGAACTTAGAATTGAGGCTGCAGAAAGGTCTAGTCAATGTTTACTATCTCTACTCTTAGCCATCCTGTAAACTATGGTTCTATTAGTTTTGAATATGAGACTTTTGTTCTTTCAGAGGCTGGAACTTGGAGGCTAACATGGAGAATGGCTCTTTGATGCACTCAGAACATTGAGGTAATGTGGAGTAGTTCCAGCTATGCATTTTGTCAGTACATTGTGAAGCTGCTATTTAAGGAGTTAATTAGAGTGTACTCAAAGTGAACTCAGCTACGCATTTTCTTAAACTGAAAGGTGTTGGGTATGCTGATTTTAGTTTGCAATTGAAGTCTGTTTACGGTCAAATTATCAGTTGAAGCCATTCGCATGTTTTCTTCATGACAATCACCATCATTTTTGGCCTGTATTTCTTGTCATTTAGCTTTCTTCAAATCTGTATCATATTATTCTGTCACTCTTTAGTGACCTGTAGGGTAGTGCTGTCGCTTGATCCTTCAAGTGAGCAGAGTGAGAATGCCCAAAAACCTGAAATTTAAATTAGTGCATATTCTAGAGGAAAACCACTTTATGGATTGAGAGGCTCAAGTTGTTGATTCAATTGCTTTGAGGCTCTATTCTTTGTATACATATTTTTTTCATCTCTCAGATTGAAATAGGTGTGTCCTCCAATCTGTAGATGATTAAAAATATGTAAACGTTTGTCTAACTATTTCTCTACTTGGTGAGGAATCTCCAAGTGGATGTCTTTGTTTAATGCAAGAGTATGTGAATCAGCAGCACTTCATCAAGAAAAGCTACAGAAGATTGAGATGGGGTTTAGTTGGGGAAAAAATGTACATAGATTCCTACTAAAAGACGAATGAAATTACTATCAATGGCAGAAATATAGAAGATAGCAATTTTACGGGTTTCAAAAAGGATTTAAAAGAAACTTTAAGAAAATGCAAGGAGAAACAGACTTATCATCAATGCATGTGATCTTCCTATATGTGCAAGGAAATCTTAAAATCATCCCAGAGGCAAATATTTATCCAGACTCCAGAGTGAGTGAGTCACATTTGCATCTTTTCCCTCTCTTACATCCTTCCTCAATAGAAACATATTCCAATTCTGGTCATAAATACTAAGAAGAAAGTTTTGCCATGCGTAAATTTTGCATATATTTGGATCATGCTAAATTAAATTGAGCATGATTAATAAATACGCGTATCTGAAATGAAAAAACGGCATTTTATTGTACATTAAGTATGCATTTATCGCCGTACTTATAGTAAGTACGATTGTACGAATATGTATGGCAATGGTTTGGGTACGGACATGTACCAAATATAATCAGTCCATCTGGCAAAATAGTACTTTTTCAATAATTTGGCTAAATAAGTGAGTATGACCATCACACTTTACTTGTATAATAAGTGTTACAATATGACTAATTTGTATAAGTATGAAAGCAAAAAATACGAGAGAGAGGAGGGGCTTTTGTCTTTTTTAAAAGGGCAAATTACATATAGACGTTTTGTTTGCAATCAACTACATCTTCTACCCCCTAAAAAAACATCAATTAGAAGTGCCCTTTGCTTCTACAAAGCTCTCCATTTATAACTTTTAATTCTTAATAGTAGAAGACATCTATAAAAATATAGCTGATTTTTTTACGGGCTGCAAACGTAGGAGGGTTTATATGCAATTTATCGTAAACTAAAATATCATTTTGAATGACCAAAATACCTTCTTAACATTAATTTATCAAACTATCATTGTATTTGTTCATCTTATACTAAACTCTTAAGTGGGTGAAATGATTCTCTCTTCACCTATTTTCTTCCCACAACTTATCAAAACCACTCACTGTTGTCAAAAACTACCACACTTGCTCCTCTTATTGGCCACCACCACCCTTATCATTTCTCTGCCGGACCGGCCCCACTTAAGGGAGTTCCTAAATAACTAATTCGAAGTTTCTAAGTCACTTTCCATTGCTACACACGGTTTCTTTGTTTCCAGAATCTTTACCCATTTGGCGAGTCCGGTAGTATCTTCCCAGACCTCCAAGTATGCACGGCTCCCACACCGTCAGCATAGTAATGGATTCCATAGAGAAACAACTTCCCAATTTATATACGAACTTGATTATTATACTAAACACAAATTTTGAAAAATGTCTTTTTTTTCTCTTTAATAAATTGATAAACCAGCCGACCTCACAGATCTCGACCAAAATGTCCCGTCTCACAACCTAAAATCACGCTTAATGGTTCAGCGCCAGAAAAAAAATCCAAAAAGTCAAACTGCAATTCCCAAGATGCCCCCACACATAACCACGTGGCAATATTCCGTTATTCTGATGTGTTTCAATTTTTTTATATTAATTTTACAGAATTTTCTTTTAAAAAAAAAAAATCATTCTAACGGTGGCGGTGGATACAGATCTTAGATGTGCAAAATCCTGGATATAACGCGGAAGATGCCAAGCAAAGTGAACGTCACCCCACACGGCGTTCGAACGGTTATCAAGTTTAAATTCTCAAACCCCGATTCGTTGCACTTCAATTCTATTCTATCTATAAATACAGAGAATGAAATCATCAAACCCAGATAACATCACAAAATATCCCAACAACAGTCTCAAAGATCAAATCTTTCGTCCTTTGAAGTTCGTAAGGAGCTATGAAAGCTACTTCTTGTTTGTGTTCGTCTTCATCAACCCCTGTTCTTCCTCCCTCACCATCTACTTCTACATTTGCAGCTTCAAGAAAACAGAGATTGGGTTTCCGGCGACGAAAGGTACTAGTTTCTGCCATGAGAAGAGAGGAATGCGATTGGGGTTACGGCGGAAGGCTTGTGGATGAGAGCATGATAGTGTTGAGAAGAAGAATTCATGAGACGAAGATGGAGGAGAGGAATTATGAGCCACCGAAGGATTGGATGGAATGGGAGAAGAAGTATTATACAAGCTATGATGCAACTATTTGCAGAGTAGTTGGGGTTTTGCAGTCGCAATTGATGAATACAAGACCCAGTTTTGCTCTTGGAATGATGGCACTGCTTGCATTGAGTGTTCCAACATCTACATTCATGATCATGTTACAGTTGATGAATGTAACAAATGGGATCTTTTCTGGGTTTCATTTCAACAACTAAGTAATGCTATGATTTTTGTAACTTATAACTACGATATCATGGCCATGTAACAGCTGACGATTCTTTTGTATACCTGTAGTACATAAATTATATAATGGAGATTCCTTTAGCACTTTCATACACCATTTGTTTATTCCATTTTGAAGCCTGCAATTCAAGAAATGCTCAAGTCAGCTAGCAAATTAATAGGTGCTTTGCTTGCCTAGTCAACGATAATAGGAAGCAAGACCCGGTAGTCTCAAGTCTGAGGAAGATTGCCCATCCTTCACGTCTCATTCATACATTAAGGAGTGAGACCCACTTTTGAACATTGATGATTGATAAAATTTAGACTATAAATGTTTGAGTTGGGTTCTCTACTCGATAGTTATAGGTATGCTAGATAGATGTCTATGCCTCTACCACATATTAAGAGGACCAATCTGGAGTCTACTAGCGATCCCCACATCTATTTCATTTTGTCAGAATTCAGAGGGTCCCATCCCTACTATGACGTGAAAAAGTGAGGTGAGTAACCCCTTGCCATAGAGAGTTCAGACCAACTCCCCAATGAGAGAGCACATAGTGTTTCCTTGATATTGTTTCACTACACATGTTGTACGGGGTTTACATTCGAAACTAATAAAATAACTCAACGTGTTATGAAACAATTGATATGCCCAATCCTGATATCTTGAATTTGGGTGGCAATGGATCGTGGACCCATATATATATATATATATCATCTATCAATATATGGCCGATTTGGATAAAAATTCTTTCCACCATCATTTTATTTAGAGGATTCACAAAAATACTTTTGATGGTGCCACAATTTGTTCTATGGACAACAATATGTTGAACTATTTCAACAAGCCCCTGCGTGAGGTATCCGACATTTGATGTTCGGAAAATAGTATTCACAACCCCCTTGCGGAATCCGTTGCAGGAAATGATATATTCTGTTAAAGAACATCCTTTGCATAAATTGCTTTGAATAGGTAAATCAATCATTTTTTTCCTTGGGGACCTAACATTGATCCTCTCATCCTTACTAATTGGTGTACCCGAGATGCATTTCTTATAGCTTCCGGAAAAAAACATTATATGAACTAAAGTAGAAGGGTTCGCCATCCTAAAATTATGATTCATTTGTTGTCATAAATATTTACTTGTAGCATACCATATGTCAATATGTAACGAAGAAATGTAAAGGAGTAGAATCCTAGGATTCAAATCCTCTGCAGTGCTCCAGTGAGCGGCCATCCAATAGCCAGCTCTCAATGAGCATTGCATGTCCCCTACATATTTCCACCGAATTGGGAGGTGCCTTGGTCTAAGTATAAGCCTTTAGCATGATCCTTAGGTTGTACAAGCATGTGGGTCCAACCAGACTGAAAAACCACCTAAGTATTAAAAAGTACTAGGGGCGGTTGGTAAAGGCATTTGGTCAGGGCGGTTGATTGACTACCTTGCTGCCCCATTAGGCGGCTGGTCAGATTGTACAGGCAATTTAAGGATTCTTATTCTCGACCCCCCTATTTAAAATTTTAAAACTTTAAAACCCTGACTTTGTCATGATTTTAACCTTAGATGGCCGTGATCTAGAGGAAGTTAGAGAGCATTTGTGAGAGCAAAATGATGACGATTCTTGCATAAGGTTAATCATAATTGTTTTGATTAATGACTAAAGTGGTTGGACTAGTTTAAAAATATCATAATCCAAAGGTCGGAAATAGAAAAGGGACACATGACACTTACTGAGAGCTGACAACTAGAATGACCGCTCACTTGTGATCATTGACGTGCTTCTTATAGAGTCATAAAATCCAAAAAACTCATTTCTGCATTCCTCCATTCTTACCATACCTTTCCCTTTGCATGACTATAGGCTCTTTTTGGTATCAATTCTCATTCTCTATTATGCATATTTAAAATAAATAAGTACAATAATTCATTATTGGTCAAGAATGAAAAATGATTTGGTGAATTTTGTCAAAAATAAATTATGGAATGAAAAAGAAGTTTGGTGTCAAAATAAAAAATTATTAGTAAATAATAGTGCGCAAGTGATAAAAGAGGGGAAAAAAATATGAATTTTATAAAAAAATATGTATTGACTATTTTATCCTTATCTTAACCATAAAATTAAGTAAACCTTTTTTTAGTAAAAAATTTTAAGTAAACATGTGAATAAATGGAGAGAATGAAATTCTCACCATAATTCATAAGAGACAAAAAGTTTATTATGGATTTTGGAAGATTTTCTATTATTTTAAATAAAAATAAAACCAATAATAGATGTCAAACAACTTAAAATAATGAAAAAATTTATAATAGAGAATGAAAATTGCTACCAAAAATAAAACAAAAAAAAAATTAAAAAAGAAAAGAAAAGAAAAAGTCATCGTTAATCTTAAATTTCCCGCGCGCGGATAAAACGCGTGCAACTGTATCTCGAAAATGATATAAAAACGTGCTACTTTCAGTCACTTTCATTCAAGCCTTTTCCAAGTTTCCGCAGTTGCTGCCTGGCTGTGTTATATACCCAAAAAGGAAAAAGAAAAAGTCATATACTTACGTCTCTATAACTCCACGAGATGTCAGATTGGAATCTTCTTAACTATCTCACTTCCTGACCTTTCGATTTATAATTTAAAATCTAATTACCGACGTACATAAAGGCCAATGGTCAAATCTAATTTGAAATTGTCATCGTCACCAAAACGGAATCTGGTTCTTGGACCCGTACGACCGCATTAAAGATTTTTTCTCCCTTTTTTCTGGTGGAACCGCATGAAAGAGTAATGACTAAGGAAACTAAAACTAACATAAAATCTAAAATTTTCTCAGATAGGTATGAACTATTCAGAATTTGCATAACAAAGTTTGCCAAGTCTCACACGGTTTATCCATGTCTCCAAATCACCCTTAAATACCCACGTTGTTTGCCTTGGACCCAAACAAAATTGTTCATTCTTCTTCCTTTCAAAACTCTAGAAAGAAAGACATGGTTCATAGCTTATTATCCTCCATTAATGGCTCCTCTCTGTTTCTTCCAAATCCTCCACAACCTTCTTCAAGCAAATCCCGGCACCAGAATCCAGCGATGATAGCTGCTGCTGCGAGAGGAGATGAATCAAGTTCTAGTGGTGAGTGCAGCAGAGGAAAGGTAGTGGATGAGAACATGATAGTTCTAAGGAAACGCATTCAAGAGATGAAAATGGTGGGGAGCATTAAACAAGCGCCTGAGGATTGGATGGAGTGGGAGAAGAGTTACTATAAGCATTATGATTCTGATGTATGTGAAGCAATGGGTTTGCTACAGACCCAACTCATGAAAACCAGGCCAGGTTTGGCTTTGGGGTTGGTAGCTCTTCTTACGCTAAGTGTTTCCATGTCTACGTTCACGGCTACATTACATTTGATGGAGATGATCAAGTGGATCACATCAGAGATTCACTTTTCTTAAATGTTATATTATTTTATTATTGTTTACAAGTTGATTAGGGTGTGTAAATCAATTCTATTAATCGAAAACAGCAGAGGAAAAACTCGATCCTCAACTCAACAAATGTACTGTTCATGTTCAGTGTTCGTTTGTTTTTTCAATTGTTTAGTGTAAGAATTTATTGAGCCTTTTCTGAGTTGGGCCCTTGGTAAGCCCATCACCAATCCCCCGACCTCAAACCCTAAACCACTTTCTTTTTTCACATTTTTTTTTGAGTTTTTTACATACACACCTCTTAACTATAATCAATCCAAATCCTCTCCACCCAGGCAGGCTAGCCCCCATGCCCCCACCATAAGCCTACCCGTGGTACACGAACAAGCCTAGATGTGAGGGAGGGGTGAGATCAGAGGTTGGGCAGTTGGTTGGCCAAAGAGGATCTATGCACTCCTATTAGTCCAAAAATTACAGATAAATGTTGTGAATATGTTCCCCTCACACTTCTCCATCACATAATAGGGGTACATCCCATATAGGGTCTCATCTCTAGTTTATTTTGTTAACACTTAAAAAAGGGTCTCACCCTCTTGTTTTGTGGTGAAGAAGTGTAAGAGGAGGAAATACCTCTACTTGATGAGAATCCTTGGCCTGTATATAAGAGTACAAGTCAAACATTGATCTATACGTTGATACAACCCGGTATCTGGAAATCTCTCATTTACTGGTAAGGACTCCTTGTATTGTATATAAGATTAAAGATATACTATAAAATTCCTTGCAAAATTAAGGAATTGAGTTGCCCCAAACTACCCTAAAAGCTCAAATAATCACGAAGGAATATAGAGATGTAGCTAGGACTTATGGCAGCTATGGACTTGTTTTGTCCAAAAATTTAGAACCATTAATAGAAGAAAGATTTTTTTTTTTTTTTTGTTTTTTCCTTTTTAACCAAAACATAAAACAACAATATATTAGATAAAAGAGTTTAAGTCAAAAAAACCATTCAAACAAAACAAATCCACAATAAATAAATGTGGAATGTCCTACCAAGATCTTATTTAAAGATAATCTGTGCACGCACCCCTAGCAAGAAAATCAGCAAAACCATTGCCAACCCTAAGAATATAACTAAAAGAAGAATAAGGCACATCCAATCTAAAAATGATTAGAGACCTTGGAGAGCACTAAAAACAAGTAGACAATCGAATCGATATGCAAGTCAGCCACTCTAAGAGAAGAACCAAGAATAATTTCATATCTAATGGCTTCAAGTTCAACTAAAGATGTCACAGCATCATGTCCACATTTGCTTTGAGTTGCTACAAAATCGCCATTATAATCCTACATAATGCACCCTCTACTTTCATTGAACGAGGCCTGCATGTCTTGCATGTAGGTGTAGACCCAGGATTCAACATGGGGAGGGGGACGTCAAGGTATGAAATGTCGCTAACACAAGGGGCGTTAGTGGCTGTTGACACCACTGAAACCTCGATATTTTATTGAAATTTCAGCCACATTTGTAGGGGTTTTGGTCAAGTTTTCATTTTTATAAATAATTATTATATTAAAAGGGAGTACAAACATTACCTTATTATTTGATTTCTAACTATAGATTTTACAGATTTAGTCAACGTTACTTTATAATTTCAATTACACCTTTGTTTTCAATTATAATTTCAATCAACTCTACATAATTTTAATTACTTATTTGTTTCCAATTATAAAAAACTTACATAATTTCAATTAAATCTTTGTTTCCGATTAATTTCAATGACATTTGCAAGGATTTCGGTCAAGTTTTTTTATTATTATTTTTATTGTATTTTTATAAATAATAATTGTATTAGAAAAAGATACAAATATTATCTTATTATTTGATTTCTAATATAACTTTATAGATTTAGTCAACCTTACATTATAATATCAATTACATCTTTGTTTTCGATTATAACAATTTTGCAAAACCAATCTGCTATGTTGTTGGGTTGTGTATTTAAAATTTGAATTTGATTTAGTGCATTAAAAATATATGCTCTTTCACATCAACTACAAATAAAAATAAATAATTAATAAAAAAAATAACAAGAAACTTTCACACTCTTACTTAAAAAAAAAAGAGAAAGAGTCAAAGAAAAAAAAATCAAGAGAGTAACGAAAAAAATAAACTAAAAAAGAGGGAGAGAGAAATAAGAATATCTGATTGTGATCTTCTATAGAAGGTTTATGAGAAATTTTAGCTTTTTCAAATTCAAGTTTCCCTTTAATCTTGTGTCAGGAAAGAGGGGAGAGAAGAGAAAATGAGAGAATGAATAGGGAGAAATTTAGGGATCACGAGTCAGTTTGTAATTGGGAGTTAATTGTTTCCTCTTTAAAAATTGGATTATAATTATAACAGTTAGATAGAAAATAAGAATGACATGTATATCCTTCATCAATATCTTTAAAATTGTTTCTAAGTTTTTTTAGAGGAAATATTGATATTTCAACATGAAGAAAGAGAAAAACAAGAAAAAAAAAACTAAAGAAATTATCGAAATTTTGCACTGTTTGTTATATTTTCAAATCCATTTACTCCAAACAAATTGAAGTTCATGGTAATCTTTAAATATAATGGTCCTAAACAGTTGGAGGAATAATAAGGGGAGAAATGTCCTGACTTCCAGGTCTCAAGAGAGAATGAATATCTTCATTCATAGTGTCAGCGATCCTTCGCTATTTCCAGGTATATTTTAAATTTGGTACTGATTAAGTGATTAGTAGTTACACAAGAAACCCCACACAAATAAAAATATAACAAAAGTTACCAGCTCTTGTCAAGAGTTGCGGCTCAAGGCTAAGTAATTTGCTACTAAAAGTAATTACACAAGAAAACCCACAAAAATAAAAGCTTAACACAGTTACCAACTTCTGTTAAGAGTTGCAACTCAAGGATGAGAGAATTTAAAATTTCAACTGGTAAGTAATTACACATGAAAAACTACAAAAATAAAAGTTTAACACAGTTACCAGCTTCTGTGAAGAGTTGCAACTCAAGGCTGAAAGAGAGAGAGAGAGAGAGATCACCCTCTAATCCCCAAGAGAGGAAAACAGAATTTAGTGATTGTTCTTTTGAGGGAAGGTCAAGGTTGCTTGGTGACACAACCAAGTTGAGACTTCATTCTTCCATATTTGTCAATCATCGTATGACATACGCCTTAGCTGAAATAAGTGTAGAACTTCTATATTCTATAACTTTGGCTGAAATTAGCTGCCCAAATTGAGTAATTCCTGAAGCCAAGCTCCACAAGCGATGTTTTTCAAGATGTTAACTATGCCCGAAGTGGAAAACCAACACTATGCATGAAGTACGACCAAGTTGAAGATCTGGATCAGCTACAAACAAAAGATCTACACAGTAACGTAAACCCGGAACATCTCCATTATTGATCAAGTAGACGTGTCAAGGGCCAAAAAAAAAAAATGATTCAGAAGATTGCAAAGTAAAAAATGGGAAGGGAGCTCCCTTCAGTCCAAGACGTGACAGCCAAAGCTGAACACAGCTCCTGCATCGTTCGATCAGAAACACATCACTTTCAAAAGTATTGACGAGTTCTTGAACCCAACGAGTCAGCAGCAGAGATCAGCCCTAAAACCATCTTGGTTGGACTGAAGAGAGCTCTCTTCTAAGCTTTTCTGTAAAACCCTAATCACAAAACTCAAGTATTTCATGTTTACGAACAAGTAACAAGTCGTACAAAAATTTCAAAAATGAATTCCTTAGTTGGATTTTCAAAACCAAAGAAGGAAGAAGACAACAATAAACCCTAATATATAAATCTCAATGACCTAGTAATCACCAACAAACATGTTCTGCTACAGCATCTGCAACTAGGGCAGAACTCCCAATAGACTAGTAAATATTAAAGAAACTAGATAAGATAGCACAAATAAATTAATAATCCATGAAGGAGAGCACCACCTTAGAAACCAATCCTCACTCACCACGCCGGAAACAGTAAAAAGAAGAGTTTTTGGGGTTGGTAGGAGATGAATAGAAACAAAAAGAAAAAACAACCATAAACTCATACAGATAGAGTTAATGTTGGAGACAAAGACAATGTTAGTTTCAACAGTTAACAAAACAAGAGAACCAAGAACTCAGACAGTAATCACCACCAAAAAACACATGGATCAAAATATAGAAACAACCCAGGTATCAAAAATAGAAACCCTTGTGCAGAGAGAGAGAGAGGAACCCCCAGAAATGGCTTAATGCGATGGAGTGTGTGGAGAAGCATTCTGGGAAAGGCTTTAAATAGATGGATGAATATGAAATGGAGATGACAACCAAGCTGAGTTGGAGCTCCAGGGCAGATGATTATATTCAAATGTGGAAAGATGTGGCTTCGCTATTGTAGGACAAGGTAGCCAGCTCGTTGGAGGCTTGAACCTGCACTAGGGTTTGTGGTGTTGTGATGAACTGGTAGGTTTCTAGAATCAAAAGAGAAAAAAGTGGTAGAAATTCTTTATTTGGGAGGGATTTTGAAATGCAAATTAACAAGCAATCAAGGACCGACATGGAAATCTGAAGGCAGGCTTTCAAGAAGATTTTCGTTTGGATTCTTTGGAAGCCAAGTAACATTTCAATATAAATATAGTATTGCAGAGCAGAGTCCCAGAGTCGTGCTATTATCCAGCTGGAAACTTTGATGTTCAGTCTTCAGTCATCACTTCTCAAACCCTAGCAATGATCTCTATACTCCATTGGATTCCAGATCTAGCAGCCCTGTTCAACTTCAGATTAGGGTGTTTTCATATTATAAGTTAACCATAGAAGTTAATAAACTTTAAACCTATCTGGTGTTAAAGTTGTTTGTTCTCTTAAGTTGAAACATGGCTCTCTACGGGAAAAACTAAAACATTATCTTCTTGTTAATTGCACTTAGTTTGCAAATTAAGTTCAGTATAGAAAGTCTCACAGGTAGAGGCTATATTTATTTTTTTGGGGGTAGAAGAGGCTATATTTTGTTTGGATAAGCTCCATATTAACCCATCTACTGCGCTATAGTTGCAAGGACAGACCTCATTCATTTATATCAAAAAATAATTAAAGAAAATGGGACCATAGTAATCTTGCAGTAGTTTGGTCAGAGCTCCCTTTCCAACTATAATTAGGATGTGGTGGAGATTGTTAAAGAATATATCTATGTGAGCAGCAGCTAGAGTAACAAAATAAAAATAAGTAAAATTCACACACACTTACAAAAATATTTCTAAAAAAATTCACACGTAAGAGTTTAGTAGATTCACTTAAAGATTAAATTCACATTTAAGCAATATTTGTTTTCACTAAGAGGAAGATGACCATGAAGAGAATAGGAGCCCAAGACAAGTTAATTTTTGGATCTCAATGATTGAATTACGGTAGTCTTAATTTTGTGCCTATGCATTTAAACCCTATATGGAGTTCAAAACATTATAGTTCAGCAAAACTGGTCTTGTATAATAACGAATTTTGCATGTTTCATACAAACATATACATTTTATGTACAAAGTTCTCATATTTTTCAGAGCCATGAATACTGAAAACCAAAGTTCTTTAGAGAACCAAATAACCTATATAAAACCCTTCCACTGAAAAAGAAATCCCCAATAACCAAACGAACACCAGTAAGCATACATTAATTATTTGAGTACGACTAGCTAGTATTCAAGTTTGGAAGGATATGGTTAAGTTATCATTGCACCCTTATGTATGTCAAACTTCTGGTAGGTGTGATCCTAATATTAGTGATATTGGAAGTTTCTTGCATAACCCTTGCTCAATTAGAATTTAGATTTAATATCTCAAATAGTTGAAAATAATACAAAGATGCTATAAAGGTAGATATGCTTAGAAAATCATTCTAGTCTCTTTATCTCCAACAATGTTATGATCACAACAATCTTCTTATTGCAAACAAATGATGCCTCGAATGCCACAAATATGCTTTTAGTTTGTGTAGTGCTTGTAGTTTTTCCTCCCCATGGATTATGCAACACATGCCACATAAAAGTCATGAAATCAAAATACTTGGAAATCATGTCATTAGCTTCAGATGATATTATGGATTTAGATCCACAACTATAGCTGTGAGACGAGCATGCATTTCTTTGTATGAGCGCTACAAGAATGAACTTGAAGATACCTAACTTTCCCTTAGATGCATGTAATGTAATGTTATGTACTCTTCCTATTGAGACCAATAAATTTTGGGTAGTTCTCATAAAGCATAAAAACACTAACCTATGATGCATAAAGTAAAGAGTATGGTGCAGCCGTGCAGGTGTTGACATGTTCAACACATGGTGATTTTTATAGTTTCAGTGAATCTCTTGTTAGAGATTTTGACCGGGAAGCAGCCTTCTCATGATGTGTTTAAAGATAACTTCAATTAATCTTCATTGTTGGGCTAGGATGGCTATACATGATGAAGCGATGGTTGTCATCAACCAGCTGCTTTCTACCTATGGAAGAAAGTGAAGAGGTAGAATCAACTATGACTGACGTCGCTAAAGTTTGTAGATGCATAAGCGATACGGTTCAAGAATATCATAATTTAATTATTAAAATTAGAGTTGTCTGCTCAGCTGAATCACCATGGGATCGAATGGATTTGCATAACGTGATCAAAGAGCTCCATCGGATTAAGGATATTTATCTTGGAATTGGCAATCACCAATAAGGAAGGTGAATAGTGGCAGATCACCATTTCCTTGAAAATTTGAGTTGGTTCTAGTTGATGATGGATGTCATTTTTTTTCTTCTACTTGAGTTAATTATGTTTTTAGTATTTGTACTGCTTTAGGTTCTTCTTGTTCAAAATCAAAAGGTTTCACATTATGTTCAATACGAAGATGTAGGTTTCGATTAATTAATTATGAGAAAGTTTTTATCACCCCTCTATACTTGGGTCTTATTTACTAAAACTTCTTTATCCGATTCTCTCACAAAAAAAAAAAAAAAAAAAAAAAACAAATTGTCTTATACCTCTCCAATTGTTGAATCTATCACCAATCATCTAACTCCTTTTTTTCAATGTTTTCGAAGACAAAATACTTTGCCCTTCAATAAAATGTATAATTTATTTTTCAATCATATTACTGCTTTTTCCACCTTGAATTGAAGGTGCTTTACTCTATTTAATTGTTTTTTGTTTTCCAATTAACTGTGACTTCTTATTGTCCCTCTCCCTCTCAATCCCATATGGGGATCTCTTTGTTCCTGCCGGGTTGTGTTTTAGCATTGCCAATCCATTTAGAAAAAATCAATTACATCTACTACCCCTGAAAAAAAATCAATTAAAGATACCCGCTTATTGCTTTTGCACAACTGTCCATTTATAGTTTTCAATTCTTGATAGTAGGAAGACATCTATAATTGATTTTTTTAGGGATAGTAGATATAATTTGATTATAAACATAGGGGTCTATATGTAATTTGCTCTTTTAACATAAGCTTTTGACTGTTCCTGCATCCATTTTATCATTACTTTTTCAGGGATTTATTTTGACATCAGTTTATTCTCATTCTCATGTTATAATCAGTTTAATACTTTTCTTGCTCTTTTCATTTTCCCAGTCTTGGTTGACCCAGTTTTATCTCAATTAAACTTCATATTTTTGGTTGTCATTATCAATAATAACCCAGTGTTTCACTACAGTGGAGCTCCGGGGGACTCTTGTGTTCTTACAGTTTTTTAAACTGTTAAACAAATACCTGATGAGTTTCTTCCAATGGACTTTTGATCCATGTTAGTTCAGAATTCACCATCCTCAGGCCCAAGATCAAGGGCCCAATTAACTCTTGCGCACTTCATCAAGGACCCTTAGGCCCAAGGCCCAATTAACTTTTTCACAGTCTTTCAAGACATTCGAGCTGTGGCGGCCTAACCCTATGGTGTTTATTCCGAGGTTGATGTTTTTATAACACAATAGTGGCAACCTCATAGATAGACGGAGTAATCCCATTCCTAGTGCTTGTGGGCCTTAGTCCTTGTGACCGATTTGAAGATGTTCAAATGATAGAAAATAGTAAGAGAAATCTAATTACTCGCTCCTTAGACTTGATTACTAACCGAAATCCTCTGGTTTTGTCTCTGAATGACTTTTTCATTACCTATAAAAAAGGACACATAAAAGGTAAAATAATCTAAAAATGTACATAAAAATTAAGGATATATTTGATAAGCCACCAAGTTTTTTTGCTTAGAAAACAATACAAATAGTTTTGGTTGTTTCTGGAAGCAGAAATACTTCTTTAGGCGTTTGATAAAACTCATTTCTGAAAGCGAAATCATGATTAGTAGAGTTCTAGCAGAGTTTTTATGTTTTAGAATGCCAGATTCCATTGAGTACCTCTCTCTAAACTTTTTTAGTTAAACCTAACTCAACTCAATTTTTGCTTCAAGAAACAGATGCAACAACATATAATTATTGCGTCAAAATTGTTTGTTGAGGTAGAGATTTCCATAAATTTCAATTTATGTTACAAAACCACTTGAAACAAAATAGTTTTATCAATAAATATTTTTGTATTTTCCAAAGTAAGAAACACTAGAAATTATTTTTCAATAAATTATCAAACGGATTACTCTACACCATAGAAAAATACTAAAGTAAATTCATCCTCTCTTTTTTAACAATCAATAAGAAAGCTACCCACCCCCAATGAAACTCTAAATAAAAATAAATAAATTTTTAAAAAAGAAAAACAAAAGAAAAGCTTATATCAAGATTTCAACTGACCATTCTAGGGTTCCAAAATTCTATGAGCATGGATATCTTCTACCCAAAAAAACCTATGAGCATAGATATCATGAGGCTTTTTCTTGAATAAAAAGTCTTCTAAGTCAGGCTTAAATTGCAACTCATCATGCACAACGACCAGTCAACAAGACCTTTTTCTTTCTTTCTTTCTTTCTCTTTTTTTTCCCTCCCTCTCTCTCTCTAGTGTTTTTTTTTTTTTGGTAGAAAAGGGTCTATATATTAACGCGTGACCCACGCAAGGCATCCAGATTACAAAGATCAAGAAACCCAGGATCTAACATAGGCCAAAGAGTCCGGCACGCTACGGACACGGCCTTACCAGAAGGAAGTCTCTCGACATTACACTCCCTTTTAACATGAAAAGAAATATTTGGATTTAGAGGAATTCACACATCCCGGATAGTTTTGATGTCCATGGATGGTTCTGTTGGTATTGTGTGCGTCGATTACGGACATTAAAAAGCTTTTAGAGCAAAAAATACTTCTTATGATTGCATGGAGAGTAAGGGGGGATGAACCCCTATGATGGGTTTTCCATCAATCCCCAAACGAGGCCCACCCACTTCCACCCGCACTTGGCTGCATCCACATTATTTTGGGAAAGGAGAAACCCATCTTACAACATTGGACGTTTTGGGGATGAACGAGAGGGGTGAGCTGGATATCGGTCATTTGTTTCTCCACCACCGCTCAGAGACATTGTAATCCCTTAAACACCAGGTCATTTGGGCTTTCAAATTCTCCAGATATGTATGCGATGAGAGATGATGTTCTGAAATCGATTTCTCCTCGGTAGGCATCTCTTCAATTTGAAATCATCATGCATCAAAGGATTCACGGAGGAGAAGAAAGGAGATGCAAACCATACTCTTGGGCGAAATACGTGAGAAGGTGATCGATTGATTAAAGCTACATCTTGTGGATAAAATTTCGATTCTTTTGGAGAGCTCCTCCGCGCGGTAGCCTAGCACCTCTCCATAACATGTTTTTAATTTTTGGAGCGATGACATGTCCATATATTTTTCCATACTCTAGAATCAATATTTGTTCTCTTGGATTTCCGATGTTGAGGCTTGTTGTACTTTTTCTTTCTCCCGATATTGAGTAAGTGATGGTATTGATTTCAGCTTCATTCTCGCGGACCCATACATTCTGTTCCTAGGAGTTAGAATCTTCATCTTCAAGATAGTGGATCCCTTGATCAAACACCTCCTTGATTAAGTCCTCCTTCCAGTTTGACATCAATTAGATCAAACCCAAATATCTCTATGATCTCTGTTTGTTTGGTTTGAAATTGAACTGAGATGATTTGGTCCTCCCAAACTTTATAGAATTTCCATTCCCCACAACCCATACTAGCGTTTAGTATTTTCCTTCCTTCTAAAACACTTTTATGCCCAAGGGGTTTGTGGGGGGTGTTGTTTGAATTTGGAAAGTATATTGTTTAAGTTTGACGTGTGGTTGTCCACACTTAAGCTAGCTTACATAGAAGAGCGTTAATATGGATCCGGCCCCAAACCTCCTCTGTCCTTGAGACATAGTCTCTCCATGACACCAAATCTTCTTCTTGTTTTCCTTTTCTCCCCATAAGAAATTTATGGCATCCTTCCTAATCTTGTTATGATGAGATTTAGGAAGGATAAAATGGGATCTTTGCATAGTTGTTTATGGTGAGCCCCACGACTTCGGAACTTCTTTTCCAGCCATAGATAGAAGGTTAGATTTCCAACCCATTCTTTACTTGTCCTTTCTTGTATTTCTGAAAGCTCTCCTTCTTTGAGCTTGAAATCGAAGGAGGAATTTTTTGGTGGCTCCATAAGGAATCTTCACAATTTTGAAAGCCATCTTTTGAACCTAGGGCAGTGTTAGGGTGAAGTATATAGATGACTTCTGTTGATTTATTTGTTGGCCACTAGCGGCACAATAGAGGTCAAGACATGCTTTGATATTCTGGAACTCCTGTAAGTTGACCTCTGAAAACAACACAGTATCATCTGCAAATAATAGATGAGAAATTGGGTTGGTCCTGTTTCTGACTCTCAAACCAGAGATAAGATTTTCATGAAGGGCAGCTTTGAAGACGATTTAATGCTTAGGTGACGGGACAAAATAGCAGGGGATATTGGATCTCCTTGTCTAATGCCCCTCGTGGGTTCAATGGATCCCCTGGCAGCTCCATTAACTAACACATTGTAAGAGACTGACTTGATACAAGACATCACTAGAGACACCCATTGATCACGAATCCAAGCTTAGATAAAGTCCTTTCGACAAAGTTCCATTCCAGACTATCATAAGCCTTCTTCATATTCAATTTAAGGGCCATGACTTTCTTCTTTCCTCTCTTCTTATTCTTGATATAATGAAAGCACTCATGAGCCACTAGAACATTATCAGAAATATTTCTATTGGGAACAAAAGCTGATTGAGGCACACTGATAATCCTATCTAGAATCCCTTTCAGTCTAGTAGCAATAACTTTAGTTGCTATCTTAACAGTAACATTGCACAGACTGATGGGTCTAAATTGATCAATGGTTTCAGGCTGGTTGCATTTAGGAATTAAACAAACATAAGTGGAGTTTATTTCCTTAGGCATGCTACCAGAAGAGAAAAGTTCAGAGACAAACTTACAAATATCTTCTTCTACCAAATCCCAATAATGTTGATAAAGGTGGGGGAGTATCGGGGCGGGGGATTTCAACGGAGATTTCCACCAATGCCCTTAATCTCCTCCTTTCTAGGAGGACTCATCAGATTTGTTATCTTCTTGAGTAACTTTTGGATCAATCAAGGAGAGAACACTGTTGAGGGATTCCTCATCAATACCGTTAGAGCAAAATATTTCTTTATATTTGGCCACTACTTCACCATAGATTTCATCTTCTGAACTTGACCATCTGCCACAACTCAATTTCAGCTTTGAGATTCGATTTCTGTTTCTTTTCTGAAGAGTGGAAGTCTGAAAAAATTTTGTGTTTCTATCCCCAGCCTTTAACCACAATTCTCTTGATTTCTGAGCCCACATCTCCTCCTCTTTCTTCAGTTCTATTTCCAGCAATTGATGTAATTTCCCCTCTTCTTCTTCATTTCCTTGTGAAGGCTGTTGAAGAACAACTTCCAGCTTCTTGAGAAGATGAGAAATTTTTGTCTGCACATGGCCAAAAGTGGTTCTGTTCCACTTAGAAAAACCTTTTTTGACATTTCCAGCCTTAGCCATTAACCTGCCTGCTGAATTAAGTCCTTCTTCAGCATACCAGGCTTGACTTGCTACCTTCCGACAATCTTGATGTTGAAACCACATTGATTCAAATCTAAAAGGCCTTACGCCGTTCCTTCCTCCCATAGTGTCAATCACAATAGGAAGGTGGTCAGAACCTATGATGGGATGAACCACCACTGCAGCTTCCCCAAACTGATTCCTCCACTCAGCATTGGCCACAGCTCTGTCCAATCTAATTCTGATGTTAGCTCCTCCTTTTCTTCTATTATTCCAAGTAAAAGTAGGACCAGTTGAACCTAGGTCCATGAAGGAGCAATCATTAAGCATTTCCTTGAAGTTGTCATTAGCATAGCTATTGTCATTTGATCCTCCTCTCTTCTCTTTCCAAGATATGAAAGAATTGAAGTCTCCAAAACACAACCACTGTCCCTTCCTGTTGCAAGCTATTCTTCTGAGATTATCCCATACCTCCTTTCTTTTATCTCTCTCAGGATCCCCATACACCATAGTGATGAAGAAAGGATTTGCACCATTAACAGAGACTTCAGCATCAATATATCTCTTGTTTGAGTCAATCACCTTCATGTATGTATCAGTCCCATATAGCACTGCTAAGCCACCAGCTTTCCCAATAGGCTCAACAGTAAACACATTATGAAGCTTCAGCTTTTTCCCCACCCTTCTCAGCTTCTCCAATTTGTTTTTTGTTTCCATTAGAAACACAATCTCAGGCTGAATTTTCTGTGAGAGGTTAATCGGCTTGAACTGTCAGTGTCCTCCCTACACCTTGACAGTTCCAACTCAAGATTTTCATAATTTCTTCTGGTGTTGATAACCCCCAACAACCAAGGGGTCTTCCTTTAAAAAAGGAAGGACAGTTGAGTGCAGTATCAGCCTCTGTTCATCAATATCAGAATGCTTCTCTTGCCCCTTCAATTCTTCTAAGTGGGCCTGTTTACTCTTTTTATTTATATGCTTGACAACTTTACCATTTGTAGGTCTGATGGTGTATGGCTGAGCTGAGCTTCTCCTCCTTGCCATCTTCTTCATATTTCTGCTTTCATTTCCCTTTTGAATACCACGTGGAATGAGGCTGCCATCGCATTGCTTCTCCTTCTGCTGAGTATTGTCCCCACATTCAACAATTGCTTTACTTAAATGCTGACTAGATTCCCCACTTCCTTTTATAGTGACATCAGCATATTCTTGTTGCATTTCCTCCTTGAAACTAGTCTGCTGAGCTTTAGTGAAATAACTTAAAAAATCCTCTTTACGGATTGGGTTTGGTTGATGTGAAGATAGATGTGTATGAGTAGTAGGTTGGTTAGGTTGGCTGGTAATGGAAATATTGGATAAAAGGGGCAGCAAAGTCAACAAGTTAGGTGAGTTTTCTTGAAGTTGTTGCAGCTGGTTTTGAAAAGCAGATAAGATTTGTACAGTAGATTGTTCATTGGGACCAGCAATTTTCAGAAGAGGAGTGTTAAAGTTGGAAGATCCAGCAGTATGGATCAAATTTGCAGGGTAATTGCTTAGGCCAGTATGTACATCTAGAGCTTGACTTTGGGGCACTGGAGTTCCAGAGATTACTGACATGCAAGGGATAACTTGTGGGACACTCATGTCAGTGGATGTGACAAGGCTAGAGGATGTAGGACTGGATAACAGGTTGTTGTTGTGTTTTGCAGGAGCTTCATTGGGGTTTGTAGCTACCGGATTCCGGTGGTTGGCCTGAGATGGTGGAGGTGGTTGAGGCATTTGGCTTGCAGAAAAATTAGTGGTAAGAATATTTGCTTCTTCCAGCATGCGGTGGCTAGGCACAAAAGCTCTAATGGAAGTATTGTAAGGAAGGGGAGGGAAGAGAGAACAAGTAGATACATTTCTGCAGTTGTGACTTACTTGATGATTTCGCTTGACTTGGAAGAACTCTTCACACTTGTTATCATTGTGTCCTAGAAGTCCACAGTAATAACAAAATGTAGGAAGTCTTTCATAGCTGACAGCAATGTGTATGGTTTCTCCATTTTTCCTTTTAAATCCAGTCTCTTTTCTGAGCTTCTTGTTGATCTCCACCTCTATTCTGCCTCGTAAGAAAGGTTTCTTCACCCCATCTCTACTACCCTGTATGAGCATCAACATAACAGGAACCCCAACTTTAGCAGCCAGCTTTTGACCCATTTCCATGTTGAGCATTTCTTTTGGAATTCCATAGAAGTGAACCCAGAATTCCTGCTTGTTAAAGTCCCATTTTTCTTCAGCATTCCAATGTTTTAGGACCAAGAGATTGCCTGAAACAGACCATGGAGATCCCTCAAGAACATTCTCAACATCTATGAGATGTTCAAAAGTAAACATGAATAAGTGAGAGCCTAGCTGCTCCACCTTGACCTCATGTAGTAGATTCCAAGCTTTAACCAAGGCTTCATTAACAGCTTGAACTCTAAAAGGTCTCCCTTCTAAGACCTTTCCAACTAAAGTGCATTCAGGATCAGCTTTAGGATACTCATCAGCAGGTAGATCTTCTACTGATATGTACCCATCATCTTCCTCTCTCTCTAGTGTTGGTCCATGGAAGCTGTAGGAAAAGCAGGGGGTTTGTGTCATATGGAATGACTTTTACTCAGTTACGGTAATTTCCTCAACCAACAGAGTAGCGGATACTGAAGTGATTACTGATTAGAATTTTAAATTTTATCTCACCTGTGTTAACAGTGATCCCGATAAAAGCCATAGGCTATTGGTATAGAACTACATCAAAGGTATAGGTGATGTGAGGAATGGAGCATGGACATAAGTAGACGACTTTAATTCACACTTGGTGTGGTCTGAGAAACAAGAGGGAAAACAATGTCGAACAAAGGAAGTTGTTGCATTCCAAGATGTCCTCAATCATTATAACCTATTAGACCTTAGTTTATATGGACCTGTACACACTTGGAATAATCGAAGAAGGGCGAACGAGAATATAAAAGTCCGGTTGGATAGAGCAGTTGCAAATGTTAAATGGCGCACTATGTTCGAATATGCAGCAGTGTTCATCAAGCTTGCCATAAAATATTATGACCATAAGCCTCTTGTATTGGATTAAGAAGGTGGGAAAGTGAAGGATAAGCGTCCTTTTCGATTCAAACAAATGTGGCTAAGGGACCCAATTTGTACGACTACACTTGAGCAACTCCTTCAAACTGGGTTTAGCAATATGTTTCAATCAAACAGCTCACACCGGTTTAATGGTCTAAACCACAATGTACCTGACAGGTTGTTTCTAGAAGCACAAACATTTTTTTTAGGCGTTGAATAAAACTTGCTTTTAGAAGCAAAAACATTTTCAATAGAATTCTAGCAAAGTTCTTATATTTAGAATGTCAAATTTCGAGAATACCCTTCTCTATATTCACCACACCCAATTTTTACGTCCATGCAACAACAAATATTGTGTCAAAACTGTTCGTTCAAATGAAATTCTTATAAATTCAATTTCCATTTGTTTGCAGCCAGTTTTTCCATTTTCTGAAGGAAGAAACAATATAAACTTCTTCATTTTTGGGTAAATTATCAAATGGGTTCTAAACAATGGAAAGGTACTAAAAGTAAATTCATCCTCGTTTATCGTAGCAATCAAATCTATATCTAGATTTCGAGTGACGATTTCACACCAAAAAATCAAAGTTCACACTCTTGTGGCATATCTGAAAAGACGATAAGGTCATTGTCAATCAACTACCTTCAAAAAACCATGAAAGGTCGTTATCAATAATCTGCAACCAAGACTTGAACAAACTATTATATGCTAGCCGTGCTGGATCTTCCTCTTCTTTAAACGACAAAGGGGCGTGGTTAGCAAAGCTCTATTCCGGCCGAGGGCCCTTTTGAGTCTTGCAAGTCTTTTTCTTTTGTAATTTTGCTTACAGAGTCTTGCAAGTCATGAATAAAAAACAAAGTTAAGTCATCAAGATTCTCCGTTTCACATAGTCGTGATTTTAGGAGGAAAAACAATAGAAAAGAGACCTTTCTCATGAATTCCCCATAACACGTTTTGTCTTTTGAATTGTTTGTTCATGAGTTGCAATCTAGCGAGACGACTATAAATTGCAGTGAGAAGATAATTATGTTAAGACTCTTCAGTTACATTAAACCTACTCGTCCATTAAAGAGTTTCTGCTTTGAATGATGGGTTTTTCTCTTTCTGTTTTGGCCGTTTTCAGTATTACTGTGGTTCTTTTTCTACTTACCTGGTGCAATACCTGCATGAGCTTTACAAATGAAACGGATCGGCTAGCCTTGCAAGCCTTCAAGGCTCATATAACCAGCGACCCTTTTCATGTTATGGATTCCTGGAATGACTCCACCTCCTATTGTGAATGGCCAGGCATTATATGTGGTGGTCCTATACATCCAAGTAGGGTGAGAGCCTTGCGTCTACCATCTAGCGGGTTGGTGGGATCAGTAGCTCCCGAAATAGGAAATCTCAGCTTCCTTCGAGAAATTTCATTGTACAACAACAGCTTCCATGGCGGAATCCCTCGTGAAGTAAGCTTTTTATCAGAGCTTCGTTATTTGTTGTTATACAATAATTCTTTTGAGGGGGAGATCCCACCTAACATATCACACTGCTCATACCTCATTGAATTCCATTTTGGTCACAATAATATTGTGGGGAAGATTCCGGAAGAAATCGGCTCATTGTCGAAGCTTCAATATTTTGTAGGCCAGTACAACAGATTGACAGGACAAATCCCAACTTCCTTTGGAAATCTTTCATCTCTCAATGTCATTGCTTTAACTTCTAATGAAATAAGTGGAAGTATTCCAGATGCCCTTGGCCAATTGACAAGATTAATGTTTCTCAGCTTTGCTGGAAATAAGTTGTCAGGTGCTATCCCTCCCACTCTATATAATATTTCTTCACTGTATAATTTTGATTTGGCATCTAATCAAGGTCTTCAAGGAAGTCTTCCACCTAGTTTAGGCTTCACTCTTCCAAGTCTAAAATGGCTTTCAATTGCTGAAAATCAATTCCATGGACCAATTCCAAATTCTCTATCCAATTTGTCAAAACTTGAAGTACTTTTAACCCAGGACAATCATCTTACAGGGAAAGTCACAATTAATTTTGGAGGCTTATCAAAGCTCACTCGGCTTGTTTTGGGTGCCAATCATTTGGGAAGTGGGGAGGTTGATGACTTAAAGTTTATAAACACATTGACCAACTGTAGTAGTTTAACATTATTGGAACTTGATGAAAATCAGTTTGGTGGTCGAATTCCCAATTCAATAGTAAACTTATCAACCCAATTGACAAATCTTCAGTTACCGAGTAATGAAATATATGGAGACATTCCAATGGGGATAGAGAACCTTGTAAGCTTACAAATCTTGGACCTATCCAATAATTTACTAGAAGGCAATATTTTGACCTCAATTGGGAGACTTCAAATGGTAGGTGAACTCTATCTCAGTGCCAACAGATTCAAAGGACCAATCCCATCTTCTCTTGGAAACATGACACTCTTGACCGTGCTTGATCTAAGTGATAATTGCTTGCAAGGAAAAATACCTTCAAGTATTGGAAATTTCAAATATTTGTCACGATTGGACCTTTCAAGTAACAATTTGAATGGTATCATCCCTAGAGAGTTATTTGATCTTTCCACACTAGTAAATCTAAGCCTGAGTAGAAATTCTTTCTTTGGTTCTTTACCTTCAGAAGTGGGTGGACTCATCAATCTTCAGTACCTAGATGTTTCAAGAAACATTTTGTCAGGGAAAATCCCTGGTACCCTTGGTTCTTGTGCAATTCTAGAGCACATGTTTATGGAGGATAACTTGTTTCAAGGATCTATTCCGTCGTCACTCAGTTCCTTAGGTGGTCTTCAGGATTTAGATTTATCACTCAACAACCTATCCAGCTTTATCCCCAAATATTTGGGCATGTTTAAGTTTCTGCAAAACTTAAATTTATCATGGAACCATCTAGAGGGTGAGGTACCAACAATTGGAGTCTTCAAAAATTTGAGTGCAATTTCTATCATTGGAAACGATAAACTTTGTGGAGGCATTGCAGAACTTCGATTGCAAAAATGCCAAACTCAGAAGTCAAAAGAAAAGGGCACGCCTCATATTTTAAAGCTGATAATCATCATATGTGGTTGTGTAGGCTTTCTATTCTTGGTTTTGACTGTTGTAATTTTATTCCGTACCTTCCGAAGAAGAAAAGGAATAAAGAAAAAATCCACCTTGTCATTGGTAGAGAGTCGTCATTTTAAGATCTCATATGGCCAACTCCTTAAAGCCACCAACGGATTTTCTTCTACAAATTTGATTGGAGTGGGAGGCTTTGGTTCTGTATACAAAGGAGTTATTGATGATGGGATTGTTGCAGTAAAGGTCCTCAACATCAGACAAAAAGGTGCTTCCAAGAGTTTCACGGCTGAATGTGAATCTTTAAGAAACATCCGTCATCACAATCTAGTAAGAATCTTAACTTCTTGCTCAAGTACAGATTTTGAAGGTAATGATTTCAAGGCCTTAGTGTATGAGTTTATGCCCAATGGAAGCTTGGAGATGTGGTTGCATCCAAATGCAAATGGTATACAAGAGGAACCAAGACAGTTAAACATTATTCAAAGATTGTGTATTGGAATTGATATAGCAACCGCATTGGATTATCTTCACCACTATTGTGGTACACAAATCACTCACTGTGATCTAAAGCCAAGTAATGTTCTTCTTGATGGTGACTTGACTGCGCATTTGGGTGATTTTGGGATATCAAGAATTCTTTCTAAAACCACTGATAGATCTCAAAATACGAGCTCACTTGGAATAAAAGGATCTATTGGATACATAGCACCAGGTATGCATGCACCTTTCATTTATTATAATTTCTTTTTGATTCTACCAAAACTTGTGATTTTGAGTCTCAGCTAACTTAAGACAACGAATCTAACATTGTTATTGCCCATTCCACTTTAAACATTAACTATCATTTCCCTATGAAAATAAGACAGAAATGCTGAAAAGGTATATATTAATTCTTAGTAGATCATTTTAGTCTCTTTATCTACAACAAAGTGTTGATCACTACAATCTTAATTTTTATTGTAAACAAATCGTACCATGAATGCCACAGACTGAAAATTAAGGTTTTTGCAAGAATTATGCTTTCAGTTTGTGTAGTATTTGTAGTTTTTCCTGTAAATGAACTAACGCAACACATGCCACATCAAAGTCATGAAAACAAGTTACCTGAAAATCACGTCTTCAGCATCCAATGGTCTCATGGATTTATATCCACAACTTCAGATGTCAGAGGAGAATGCATTCAATTCCTTGTATGAGCGCACAAGAATAAACTTGAAGATACCCTGACTTCTCCTTTGATGCAAATCATATTATGTACTTCTTTCTGTAGAGACCAATACATTTTGCTTAAGATCTCACAAATCATAAAAATACTAACTATGATGCATAAATTACAGAGTATGGTGCAGGTGCCAATGTTTCAACACATGGTGATGTTTATAGTTTTGGAATTCTCTTGTTAGAGATGTTCACTGCGAAGCAACCTACTCATGAAATGTTCAAAGAGGACTTCAATCTTCATTGCTGGTCTGAGATGGCTTTACATGATGAAGTGATGGTTGTCATCGACCCATTGCTTCTCCCCATGGAAGAAAGCAAAGAGACAAAATCAAGTATGAGCGACACCATTGAAGTTTGTAGATGCATGAGCGATATGATTCACGAGTGTCTTAATTCAATTATCAAAATTGGAGTTGCCTGCTCAACTGAATTACCATTGGATCGAATGGATATACATGACGTGGTCAAAGAGCTCCATTTGATTAAGGATATTTATCTTGGAGTTGGCAATCATCAATCTTGAGGTGGATGGTGCAAATCCTCATTTCCTCAAAAAGTTGAGTACTTGGTGTTCCTATTTGATGATTGTTGAACTTTTTTCTTCTATTTGAGTTATTATGCTATTAGTATTTGTACCCCCTTTAGGTTCTTCTTTTTAGTTATCAAAACGTTTCATAGTGCTCAACATAAAGATGTAAACTTCAGTTAATTAATTATTTTAAAAAGAGTTCTTTTTAGTTTTTCTATTATCTTCTATTTCAGCATGCTTAGATGCAGTATCTACTCTATAGATTATGATGATCCATGTGACCAATTAATTCTATTTAATCATTATATTAAATAGTTAATATAGGTTTCTATGTTTTTCATCAAACAATATTAGATACAAAAATCTTGAGAAATGGTTTCATATTAGAAAACAAAATTGGTAACAGAAAGAGGTTAAACTGAGCATTTCAAATAATATCATTGCCATTAAATGCATGCATATCATCACAATATTGTGTATTATTGTCTACATAATCGTCTGATGCATCATAAGAAGATATGACCAAAGCTATATATTTTTCAAGACAACAAATCTAAATTAAATTTCGTAAATGTTGTTCAATATTTATGTAATAGTAGGCTTTTCGATTTCTGGGTTGTTTGGATCGCTTAAATATATATGAATTCAAAGCCTAAGTGCTCGTCTTTTTAAAGTTTTTGTCTTTGGCTGCCATTGTTTACCTTTGAAATGGGTGAATGGTATCGCAAACCTGCAAGTGCAAGATACGATAACTTGGAGACATGGATTTGTAATCTTTGCAGAAACTCTGATTATTTTATGAAAAAGAGTTTCCATGTTTTCCTAATCTGCTACATAACATGTCAGGGTTTAAGGATACAAGATGTGATTCTATCAAGACCCTTCCATGCATGGTGTATTGAAACCTCCTTTTATGTTTTTCTCATCGATCGTTTCTATTTTTTTAGTTGCTTTAGAAGTAAAGGGAAATTTTACCAAAAAAAAGAGGGACGAGCTTATAACATTTTATATATAGGGTTCGGACATTTGGTACATTTGGTAGAACTTGTCAAGATTAGGTTAGGCCAGATCTCAATCAAGTAAACCCATCCCAAGTAATACTCGTAGATGACCATTAGTTCTAAGGATGTTTGATGTATTATGAAAGAAAATAATATTTTGAACTATATAATGTAAAGTAATGAATTAAATGAACACAAAGAAATGTTTATAAGTGTGATGTTGGTTGAAAATACTAATCATGTGAGGCATTTTAAAATTACATTTGTTTTTTTATTTTTTCTTCGTGATTTAGAACTATTTTATTCATTCATTATGCATGATTTTTTGTTGAAAACGTTTCAAGACACCCAAGATATATAATGGCAAAAAGCATAGATTTATCCCAAAACTATGCCAAATAGGCAATTACTCCACTTTTTTGTTAGAAATGTTAATTAATTAAAGAAATGACGAATATATTCCTAGTTGTATGATACTATTTTATAATATAAAATGATTAATGAAGAAGAATGATTTCATGGAGGACAAAATAAGAAGAAATATAACTTCAATTTTTTTAAAGACAATATCGTAAAGGCACAAGAGAGTAAGGTTAATATAGAAATATTAAATGATATAGAAATATTAAATTATCTAATCAAGATTTAATGGAATTTGCTAATAGAGTTCCAGTGTGAAAAATTAAAAGACAATTTAGGATATTTGTGCCAATTTGATATTTTTTGAAGGTGTCTGTACTTTTTACCAACTGTTTTGAAGTGTTTCAAGAAAGTTTTCTTTTTTATTTAAAAATACATTATGCATGACTGACGATAATAAATAATCAAGCAAAACCAATATAGATAATCACAATGTTTGTGGCTATTGTCTCGAGTTATTCTATGTATTTGGTATACTGGAGTAAATTGAAATACTACTAACTAATACGAAGAAAATCATAGGTAAATTTTTATTTCTAATTTCATAATAATATATACTAAATTAGACTATTTATTTTTAAAGAGTTGAATGATTATCCAAATCATTGGATTACAAAATTTTATATATTTTCAATATACATATAAGATGGTTCTCAACCTATTGTTTTTGTTGTGAGCTATAATTTTAAAATATTGTTATATTTAAATTAGTTGAATAAAGTTTCAATTTTACAATTTTAGAATAAAGTTGTATTGAAATTATTGTGGTACTAGGTTAATTTAATAAGAAGAGTTGGTGTTTATTGATATTATAATTTTGGTTAACAATTAGATATTTAACTTATCATATCTCCCATAAGTATTCCGTTTTATGTTATAATCACCTTCTGTGTTTCACAAGAATTAAAGAAAAACGTATCAATGTGAATCCTGGATGCTATTTTCTTTTTCTTTTCAAAGAATGAAAACCCCACTTTTACAAAATTCGTTCTTTTTTTATTTATTTTCTCAATTTTAATTTTTAAATCAAAGATCTTTACCCCAAAGAATATACAAGTCAAAGAATTTCTTTAATTCTTTTACATGTCATAATCAAATATAATTGGCATGTTCCAAGGGATTTCCTTTTTGTGTGGTTGCAAAGCCGTTCGGGTCCCCTGGGGAGATGATCCCGACTCCAGTAGGAACTTCTTTATTGTATGGTGATCCCGACTCGGGATTTCTTCCACCGATCTTGAAAGCGTCCCTTCCAAGTGAGTCAATAACGAGTCCATGACTCTAAGTCCCATCTGATTGGAATCCTTATCAAGAAGATCCGATCCACCTATAACGGGTCGGTGCAGCAAATCCACGACCCACCCTTCTTCCTGAAAAGTGAAAACCACGACTCTCCATAGTCCCTACCTTGGACTGGTGGTACCTTCCCGGTACTTTACCCGTAGCAGATCATGCTTGTTAAAAGGAAACTTGAAATATTCCAAACCTACCAAAGATAAAGCACTTCATATGAAAGGTGGTTAGTGAAACTATTGCCACAAATAAGGATCTATTCCACAAACATTATAGTCCTTCCCCGTTATGCTTTTTGTGTGCCTCTTATGTGGAATTTATTATGCATGCCATTGTGTTTTGTCCTTTTGCACAAATCCATTGGAAGGTTTCTCCACTTGGAATTGATGTATATGAATTCTCAGCCTATCAATCCATGACTAGATTAACTTTATACACTCCAAATATAAACACCCAAATGAATTGGAAATACTGGATACGATTTGGAGTACACTATGTTGGCTTATACAGAAAGCCCAAAATGGATTTGTTTTTAAAAGGAAACAACCTTCTTTAGAAGGATTAATGAATCGATTTTTGGCATTATATAGTGAAGTGCAATATGTAGATTTGAATATTTCACATGAAGAGCTTCGCCACACAATATCTAGCTCCAACTCACTAAATATTGAATACCATTTTCAGGTTTATGTGGATGGCACTTACGGAGGCATGCAAAGGTTTCCTCGAGCCGGACGGAGATTGGCCCTCGAGTGCAAAGGCAGAAGGGAGCTTGATTGCAAGACCCACCCGTTGAGCATGGACGAAAGTCGGCCTTAATGATCCAACGGAGACAAACAAAGTAAGAAAAGAGGACGAGGTTGTATTATTTGGTACTGGCATGAAGATTTCTTTGCAGCAAAGGCATCTTTTGGTCTTAGCATGTCCAAACCGCAGTGGAATTAGAGGCGATAAGGAGTCGTATTTTATTGACACAATCACTTCACATTACCAAGCTGGTTATTCTCAGAATGCAAAGGTGCAATTGAGACCCTCAATGGTTGGAGTCATTCCTTAGATTGGATATATTGTTGCATTGTTGATGATAATTTGAAGCTAAAGAATCATTTTAAGTCTATAGTTTTACCTTTTCTAGTAGGTCCAACAATACTTATGCAGATTTTATTTCTCGTGGGGCTAGAACCTTTAATATCTCTAGAATTTGGTGGAACAGCCCCCGTATTTTATGTTAAACAACTCTTTCACTGGCTCTAGGAATTTTCACCTAGAGAGCTTTATAAGCTTTGCTTTTGGACTGAAAGAAAAGAAGAGTTTTCTTAAGTAATTGGCACTTCACCATCCAATCAGCAACACTGTTTGATGTTCTTAGTTCTTAACAAACGGTGGTTTGGATCTAACGATTCATTCTATGAATTGTTTGGAACTGGTTCACAATATCATCCACAATCCATTGGACCTCCAAGAGTACCTGAGCCTGTTTGGTAGTGACAACCTTAATCAAGGATTCAGAACAGCAGGTTAACATACAAGGTGAAGAAAAAAGGACAATGGAAAGGAAAATACAAGAAAAAGGTTAGGACGATGTTATGTTTCCCTAATGTCTAGCTACATGTCAAACTTCAAACTCAAAATAGATATCCTGAAAATGGATCATCACAATATTTTGATGAATATGTGATTCAATCAAAGGGAAATCAAGATGAGCTGCCACAATTTCACAATGCGATTCTATACCGTCAACGATAAGGAGATGCTCCAAGAAGTGGTTCCATACTAGCCAAATGACGCTGCAGGAACTTGTACACAGATTCTGTGGTCACAGCTGCTATTCGAACAACAAAGCCTATTCCCTGCATAGATGGTAAACATTCACCAACACAGAAAGAACAAAGCCATGCTATCTTTAAGCAATTTTCGCCTACCTAGTTAGTTGGTTTAACCTGAAGATAAGCTCCCCAAACTACTATTGTAATGGATGGGAAGAAGTCTAATCCATATTAGTTCTCTAAATTTTTTACTAGTTTAATTGTTTTTCAACCTTTCTCCTAGTACTTCAAAACCATAATTCTACCTTCCAATAGTTACCAGAATCAACCTCGGTATTCAAAATAACTACTAATCCAAAATATAGTCCATCATCAAATAAATTATTGTTAATTCTTGGATACAGTGGAAGAAGGAAAGAGATAATCTAACAAGGCAAAGGACATGTAACAATCCAGGACCCTTGTAACACCCAAGAGTTAGAGAAGAAAGAAGAACTAGAAGAAGAAGAAGAAGAAACAGAGGTTTTGCAGCTCATAAGTTTAAGAAAGGCCTACAATGAGGTTGTGAAGTTTCCCTACCAGTTGGCAATAGCTTGGAAACCCAGCTATAACAGTACAATATCTACAAACCAAGAGGAGTATAGCTTGGAATGGCAGATGGTTCAAAAGAATCTATTAACTTCAAGACAAACTACAGTATTTCTCTCATTCATTTACAGGGATTCAAATTCTGCAGCAGATGTCATTGCTGAGCTCTACAGTAAGCATTAGAGTTCTTTTTTACTGGTTCATACCTGCAACTTCATGCATTGATGCATTCTTTAAGACAAGATAGGTATAGGTTCTCCTGGATTAAATGTTGTTTTCCCTACTTGGTTTTATAGAGATATTTATTAGAAACCTCTGTGACCACCTATTTCAGGTTAGACCTAAACATGGAAGTCCCCCCTCCCCCGCCTTACTAATCTTCAGGATGGGTTTACCTAACATCATGCGGTTCCAAAGTTGAAGAAAAAAAGTTGACAATGATAACAATGAACAAATAATAAGCCTTGAGAAACAGATTCTGACAGGGGAAATAAGCTTACCTTAGGACCAAAGGCACTGCAAGAAGCAATAAATGATGGTTTTGCTGGTGCCAGACCAGTATTAACTTTCATATTGTGCCGTGAGGTTGAGGAACAAACAGTAAAGCTCTCAGACATCATTCTCTTCACTTCATCTTGTATTTCATTTTGAATAGGCTTCAACTTGGGACTAAATCAACAGAAAACGAGGAAAGTCATTTACTTACCTTCACCATTCCTCATCTTAATGTGAAAAATGAAAAAGAAAGAAAGAGAGGAATAGCATCATGGAATAAGCTAGTTTCACAAAGATGAATATTTGGTGTAGGCAGATACTATACACAGTGAAATATTTACCCCAAGAATATGATCATTGCAACAACCTGGTAATCCTGCATTCGTTCAGCAATGCTGGTAATACTTCCTGCCTCTAGTAACACCTGTTCCATGAGATGATCTCTTTTAACTCAAAATAGGAAGCTTCAACTTAAAAGCCTGGAAGAACAGGTCTGTTATGCTGCAAAATTTAGGGGGGAAAAACTAATGCTGATAGATACTAACCATTCCTCTACTAGCAACAACAACTCCACATTTTTGTTATGTGCATTCATACTTGAGACAGTGATATGTAGACCCCATAGATAAAGCTGGGTCCATCGTCATGATATAATAGTGAGGTTGTGAAACTCCACTCTTGTTTAAACTTTACTATGTCGAAAAATGGAAGGCAGCCAGAAACCAATATAAAACGCACCCAGAAGCTCCCCCAACCCCCAACCCCACCAAAAAAAAAAAAAAAAGGAAATTAGAAATGCCACCCTTTTTTGTTGCTATTAGACTTCAAAGTCTAACTTGTAATGGTTTCTGCCAAAAGCAAGAGGTGAGGGACAACTTTCCTGTAAGTAGTTTTCCTAAGTTTGGCTTAACACTAGAAAGTCCTCCAAGTCTGAGAAAGGACATGAACATTGAGCAATCATAATCTCCAGGATCAATAGATGGATTCCACTTGTATTTATTGGCAACAGTGACAATGCCTAATAGATGCATGATTTAGCATACAGGCATAACATTTGAAAAAAACCATGTTTAACATAGTTGTTTCCCCCAAAATTAATCAAATACTGCACAAGCTAGTTCTTGTTTCAAGCTTTGACTGAAGCTAACAAGTTACAGAAATCCATTCTTACAGAGGACATTGAATTATAAGATGGCCTTGAAAGTGCACCAATAACTCCTTGATGGAACAGTTTGCTTACAATATTATAGTTGGTTTTACAATATACGAGCTCATATATATGCATAGCTTAGGCATTCTATCTAGTATGGCCTCAAATTGAGCTGACAGGAAGGCGAGGATCCATGTAACCATTTAGTTGGGAAAAGGCTTCTTATTGTTGTTCTTACAATACACGAGCTAGAACTTCATCTGAAGTTCTAGAATTAGCAAAGAGACGCATGAGACTGTTTGTGTAGCTGAGGCACACAGCGTATTTTCCTTTGTTCCCTAACATTTCAGTGGAAGTTCTGGACATTCTCAGCCAGACTGGTACCAATGACATATGGGGATCCAAAAATACAGCTTTGGTGGTATGCTTCAACTTGCTGGCTACTTTGGAAGCAAAGAACTAAATAAAAAAACATTAATGGCGGTGACAAGTCCCATAACCAGAATGACTATGTGATGCCAGAAGTAAATTGTCAAACAGTAGTTCCAATGGTCATTAAGAAAGGTGGTCCAGTATCATAATATACTAACCTTAAACTAATGCCATTGTCAATGAAATAAAATATCGTGACTTACATTGCAGACAATGGGAAGGGGTCTGTAGAACTTCAGATTCCTTTTTAGTCAGACTATCAGCTAACAAACGGTTGAGCAATCATTTTCTGTGATGGTGCCTCAACTGAGAACAAGAATATTGTCAAATGACTAAAATCATGTACGGAGTTTATACATGATGAAGAAGAAGCTTTCTTGCAGCAAGGAAACTTTTTTGCATGACTGTGTGCCATAACCAAAAGAGACTATATTTCCATGAGGCATTTTTGAACAAGTAAAGCATATGAATAGGTGACAAGTAATCATGCTTTCAGGTGAAAAAGGATCATGGATCTTCAACACAGTTAGACTTCTAAGTTTATATCTATTCTTTTAGATGTGATGAAACTCACAGAGGAGTTCATAAATGTAAGTACATTTTCAAAGAATAATATAAGTAAACTCTCTGGCAGCTGGCAGCTTCAAGCTTGGAAGTTATTTCCCTCCATGAGTCCAACATCAGCATGCCCCAAAGCGTGAAGGTGTACCAGAGTCCCAAGGACTTAAAAGAGAACATACAATCTGAATCTGACCTCTATCTCCATGCCTCGGCATATTGAGGGCTACAATTCAGCCTTTTGAACAAAGACTGAGAAACTTGATAAAGTGCACTGATGTGTGAAGTGTGCGCAAATTGACCTCCAAGCGACTGGGGAGTCTATTTCCAAGCCTCAACATATTGAGGACTACAATTCAGCCTTTTGAACAAAGACTGAGAAACTTGAAAAAGCTTTTTAGGAAAAGATTTAAACCATAAGGTCTTTTGCAAATAAGACTAAAACAAATAAAAAGATAAAGATAAATTTGCATTTATTGCAGGGTTGTTGATGGCCCTGATTATGATGTTCATTACCTCCAAATTTTCCTTAAATAAACCACCTCCTTGGTAGTTAAGTTTTACCATAATTTCCCTTCAAACTTAAAGTTCAAATTTGAGGTAACAACCATAACTCCCACCTTAACTTATCCAAACCTTCATAAATCCTATTTCAACCACCATAACTTCTACTTCAATAACTATAAGCACCATAACTTTCATCCAAATTTGAAATTCAAACACTATAACTGTCATAACTTGCATTTCAAATTTGAAATATGGTCCAGCTGTCACAATTGGTACATTTTACCACGACTGACCGGAAATTCTGTCACCAAACTTAATGACCAATTGTTGTGATGATCATTCATGGAAAAATGTGTCAATTACAATAGTTGGATCATCACTCAAATTTGAAATGCAAGTTAGGACAGTTATGGTGCTTGAATTTCAAATTCAAAATGGAGATCATAGAGGTTACGGTTGTTGAATTATAATTTCTGGTGGTTGAAGTAGGAGTCATGGTGGCTTGGGTAATTTGAAGTGGAAGTTATGGTGGTTGCCTCTGAATTCAAGTCTCAAGTTCGAAGGGAAGTTATGTTAGATAACTACCCAAGAGGTGGCCTATTTAAGGAAGATTCGAAGGGAAGGAACATCATTACTAAGGTCATCAATAACAACAAGCTTATCAACAACTCCGCAACAAATGCAGATTTATCATTTTCTTTTATTTGAGCTCTAGTCTTCTCTTTAGAAGACCTCATGGTTTCAGTCTTTTCCTAAAAGACCTCTACAAGTTTCTCAATCTTCTTTCAAAAAGTTAAATTGAAGTCCTCGATACACCAAGCATGGAGATGGACTCTGCAACAGCTCAGAGTTCAGATTTAGATTTGATGTTTTCTTTAAGTCCTCGGGACTCTGGCATGCCCATTGACTTCACCAAACTTGCAATTGGTTTGTTGTATGGGTCACTTACTAATTGTTGATTGGTTACTGTATTGGTCACTCATTAACAACACATTGCTGATCGTTAATGGTCAACTATACTGAAATTTGCAACTGAAGGGTATGAACAGAAGTATAGATAATAAAGGTTTCTAAGGAATGTCCTAGAGCATTTTGGTGATAAGTTTGGAGTCATTGAGCCAGGTCCACGTCTGGTTTCCTTGAATTTTGTATTAAACAGCTTAAATATTGATAATCTATTCAAACTATACCCATTTCAGAACACGGGGGTGGGGGGGAGGGGGCAAATCTTAAATGTGACATGATTAATGTGCAGTTGATAGGCAAATGCTGATAAGTACAATTGAGGGCATTACCGTATCAAGAAATAAAGGCTGATCTTCTTCCAAAAAAATTTGATTGGTGCTCTTGTAGAGTCCAAAATCCCAGTTTTCACCCCTTGCTTGGCGCCCACTGGTAATCCAATCAACAACGACCAAGCTAGAATCTGAAGCTACTCTGAAGACTTGCTTCTGGGAGTACCTTGCTGTTGAAAAGCAGGTTACAGGGTCGGGAATGACTGCCAAAAGAGCACTGCTTCCAATTCTAGCCTACTGCACGGCATAAGTTTGCCACTGTTAGTAGAGCCATTTATCCTAGAGACAAGACAACAACAAACTTTCCTGATTATACATGGATCTAACAACAACGCACAACGTAGCCTTTCCTCTGCCAAATCTAAGAACTTTAAATAGCCAAATTGACTACCATACAATTGGTTTCAGGAATTATTTTACCTCCAAAATTTGTTCAGAGCACTCAGATCCTGCTGATTTGTACACCTGCTAAGATGAAAGTAAAAAGCTAATAACTGAAACCAATAAACAATAAATCTAGGAAAATGCAACTAGAAAACCCACTTAGCAGTCAAAAGTACAGGGAACAGGGGATAGAGAAGCTCAAGGTTGAACCTTTGTGGAAGCTTGAGTTGTTAAAGCTGCAGTGCAACCATCTCCAACGATCAATTTGCATGAAATTGAATCCCCCTACACCCAGTAGAGTTACAAATTCAAGTAATTCAAAAACATAACAATAGGGAGGTGCCTCATGTACTAGGAATCAAACAGAGAGAAACATACAGAGACTATGCCCCCACCGTAAGTGAGGCTGTAAACCCAAACCGCATCAGCTGTTGAACAGGCTGCCTGAGATTCATCAAACCCAGAGAAATATGAGACGGGTTCGGAATCTTCTTTCCATTAGCTGAGAATCCTATCAGAAAATTGGGGGAATTGCTGCAAATTATAAGCGACATCAAAGAAATGGAAATCGATCTAACCTTATTGGGTACAATGAATTTGAGTGGATACTTTGAGAAGCATCGCGTGACTGTTGATTTGCCTCTGACTTTCTCCACTACCAGAATACCCGTCTCCATGACCAGAGCTTGAAGCTCCCACTGTTCACGAAACTGGTCGACCTGAGACTCAGAGTACTCTAATGACGTTGAGCGCTGTTACTGTGTCAGAGTACCGAACTAACCGGCACGCTACCAACCGAACCGGGAAGGATTGACCGAACCAATTGGGCCAGCCCCATTGTATGCTTAAATCTTGTTTATCTTTTTATTTTATTATTATTATTTTTTGTTTGGTAAACTGAAGAATGTTATTTTGGGTGAAATGTAAGAAAATTTTCAAGACATCCCAATAAAAAAACGCTTTTGATCTCTTAAATTTGTAAAAGTTTTCTTTTAAATCTGTTATGTCATAGTTAGATATTTTATAATAAAGATCCCTTGTGATTTTACAATGCTACTCTTAATAAAATAGAACCTTAAATTTTGATATTTTTCAGTTCCTTTTTACTCAGTTAGTTGTCATTTTATATTATAAAATAAAATATAAATTCTTACCAACAACTAATTGTTTTAAGGAAATAAAAGGTAATTATCAATTCAATATAATTTTAAAGTATTTATACTTTTTGTTAATTATCTATGATTTTTCTTAATTATTCTTGAAATGTTCTTCATATTTTTCCCCATATAAGAGAAACCCACTTTATAAAAAATACAAGTCAGGATTTGAACCCAAATAAGAATAATGAGCTTGTTCTTTGTGGACAAAGAAGAGAAAGTTTGGAACATATTGAGTAATGACCTTCCAAATTTTCCATTTCGTCGTAATGTGAAAATTGCACATGTTAAATAGAAGACAATCTACCATATCAACAGTAATAGAGATCTGCCCAAGATAGAGTAAAGCCAACGACATTCAGTTCTCAAAGAAAAGGCGCCCACCCCTTCTGTCTAATTGTCGAATTAATGACACACGGATGGATAGGATTATCATAATCGGATAGCAACGGATCACTTTTTAAACCATACTGATTTTGTTCAGCAATCTCTAAGAAAATGATTTCATTTAAGTCTTTTAATCCGATAGTCACATTGTTCTTGTGATGACGAGGATCCAAATTCAAAACAACCATATTAATTGTATGGTCGATTCTTTAGTCAAGAGGGCGATGTCTTTGGCAAGTAAGGACATCTTAGTGTGTTTCCTCCCCTTGATTTCTTGACCTTTGTAATCGAGATGTAGAGTGTTCATCTTGCCTTAGCTAGTGGTTTAATAATATTATAAAAAAAAAAAAAATTCAAAACAACCCGCTTCTGATATGACACGTCTTTAACTTAACTTTTCAGTCTGCAATATGAAACCCTTACCGTGTTGGTTGTGTTGGGGGCAAACCTGAATGTTCCTCGCATAAATACGCAGCAACTGTTGCCAGTGGTCGAGATCAAAATCTAAATTAATTCGATTGTCCATCTCGCTGGTTGTCAACCCAACGAGACAAATCCACGGTTCCTTTGTGGCTCAATATACATTTTGCGCATAAAAAAAATGTTGAACTCTAACCCTTTTTGATATTACACGTCCTGACTTTTTCAGTCTGCAACGTGGCTAAGATTCAAAGAACTCGACGAACAGTTGTCATGAATGCATCGTTGTTGCCTGACAGTTTCAGTACGTGTCACCTGGTACCCAGAATCTCCTTATACATTATAAGCTTCTTCTCATCTCCATCTTCATTCTTCAAGTCCTCTTTCAAAGAAGCGAAATTCCTCAAGTGATAGCCATGATGAGAAGGCTTAGTTGGTGCATCTTCTTGACCATGTTGGTCTTTCTTGCATCCGGTAACACTCTCTAACTCTCTCTCATCTCTCCCTGATTATCGCCATATATGCATTGATTGCTGATGATGAAGTGTGGTTTTGCAGAGGAGATGCGAGTGCACGTTGAAGCAAGGACGTGTGAGGTTCGCAGCAGTACTTTCAAGGGCGTCTGCTACGACGGAAATCTCTGTCGTCTAACTTGCAGGAACGAGCGATACAGTAACGGCTACTGCCGAGGATTCCGGCGTCGATGTTTCTGCCAGAAGCCATGTTGATTGGCTGATTGCTCAAACTATGCATCCACCACTGTTTCAGAAACTTAGACAGCTGCTACTTTGGTTATTAGAAGCCCTAGGAGATGAAGAAACTCTGTAATGGAGAAAACCGTATGCAATTTGAGTTGTTCTACTAGCTTGTCTCGATGTAATTTGAGTTCTTAATTTAGCATGTATGGATCTTTCCTCAATCAAAGAAGCTTACTTAAAAAACTCTTAGATGTTGGCTGTTATCTGATGAATTCAAATCTATCTTCATTGCTTGGCTGTAATATTACTCTAAACACCAATCTGCTATTACTCGAACAAGCCTTCAGTCCTTACCTACAAGGAACTCTTTATAAATAAACCCTCTTCTCTCATCTCTCCATCTTTAGTGTTAAGTTGGTGTTGCATCAGGTCTTCCTCTCAACATATACGTACATTTTGATAGCTGATGATGATGATGGAGTGGATATGCGTGTATGATTTTGCAAAGGAGATCAAGTGCTTGTTGATGATAATAACAGATGTGTTGTTGTTTTGATCGACTTGCTACTGAATAGGAAAAAGAATTGCCATGAATGCACACGATGTTTCCTTCTAATAACAGTAAAAGTTACCCAAGAAAGAAGGTTTATTACAGAATTTAAGAACTGCCACCATTTTTCCTTCAAAAACTACTACTACTACAACAACTGATTAACTTTCTCTTTAGGTTTTGGATGAGGAGTCAACAAGGCTTCTCACAGAAGCACCGGCGCCGGAATCCTTTGCAGTGACCTTGAGGGAAACCTTCACTCCTACACACATTCGCACAATTGCTGTCCCTCAAGCATGTCCCCCTGAATCGGTGACTCCGTGAGTCGCACGTCTTCCCATTCACATGCATCACCCTCTCCTCTGCAACCCAGCAAGAAAAGAAAAAAACATAAATTTTGTAAATTTGGATCAGAAAAAGATATGACAAGCTACAGAGAGAGAGAGAGAGTTTACCAGAAGCGAGGAAGACCAGCATGACAAAGAGAACGCACCAGAAACACTTGTAAGCCATGGCTAGCTCTACTATCTCTATGGATCTCAACGCCTTCAGTGAATTAGATTTTGCTTCTCAGTGAGAAGGGTTCTCGTAGTACTTATATAAGAGGAAGGAGTGGTGACAGGTAAAAGCAGTTCAACCAATTTGAGCCACGCTAGAGATTATTTGATAGACGTGTAACTGTGTAAGCCATGCACTTGTATGCAATGCAACTAGAATGAATATATTTTTATCCAGATCCGTGTCCGACCCGGTTATAAGCTATACATATAGGAAACCACTCTCTTGCGTAGGACCACCAAATTGTAGATGAATCCAAGGAACAATTAAAAGAAATTGAACATGGATTGAACATAGAGGCTTGCCAATGATGGGTTATGGGTTAGTAAAGCGGTTAAATGTTCAACATTTCCAGGGGAGGTCTTGGTTCACACCCATTCGATGGTATTAATTATATAAAAGCTCTCTTGAGGATATAATCGATGTGCGCACAAGCTGGCCCGGATGAACCTTCAAGGAAAAATCTGTGGTCACTAACAATTCTTAGATTTGCCAATGATGGGTTAATAAAGCGGTTAAAGACTCTACCTCCCACGGGGAGGTCTTGGGTTAGCACCCATTTGGCGGAATTAATTTGAAGATGTAATCGTGGTGCACACAAGCTGCCCGGATGAACCTCATAAAAAAATGTAAAAAAAAAAAAAAGTTAAATTTGGCAAAAAAAAAAAAATATCTTAGATTTCAAATGTTAAAAGTCCATTATTAAAACATCTTTTAGACCATTTTGGTCATTGGATATAGAATTCCAATACAATTTAGGTCTATTTCTTTATGCTTCTCTACCACATAGTATGGATGGGTCTATATGAGATTCATTAAGGGTCTCATTTTTTAATTTTTCACTTTAGATATAGATCTCATCCTTATTGTATAGTGAAAAAGCATCAAGGGCAACAATATATACTCTTCCGAAGATTTGACCCCTCTGGAGAAGATATCATTGGAGAGTGCCTAGTGAGCCCTGAGAAATACCACTTTGATTCCAATCTAAGACTACGATAAAACATCTCATTTTCTACCAAACAAGAAATCCACACAAAAAATCTCTTTTTGACCCAACTTGAAACCCATACAACTGTAAAACCCGATTAATGTCTCCAAAAAATGAAAACAAAGTCATTGAGATCGAGAACAGATATAAAATGAAAATGTTGAAAGCAACTACTCTTCAACATCTTCCACAGATTTATTTTAAAAAAAAAAAAAAAAAGAAGAAGAAGAAAGAAGAAGAAGAAAGAAAAAGAAGTTGAAATCGCAAAGCCTTCTTCAAGAAAAAGAAAAAAAAAGAAGAAGAAAAGGAAAGGAAGAATAATGAAAAATAAAATCCGAACTAGCCTGTGAAGACGAGAAGCAATGTGAAACTAAATCGTGTTTAGGAATACTAGTCGGGTTTTACTTGGGAAAAAAATGAGACATTTTGTCATAATCTTTAGATTGGAATCCATACATGGTATTTTCTCAAGGCTCACTGGGCACTCTTGAGAAATATTCTCCATGAAAAGAGCCAAACCCCTTCTCCAATGAGGTGGTGATCCTGATCCAGTCTCCAAAACTTACATTACCTTCGTGTAAATTCGACCTCTCACTCGCTTTGCAGGGCAACTCTAGTAGCTCTGTTTCCTGCGACCCCGCAGTCCCACATAAATGCACTACTGTTGTATCTCACGTGAATAGTAGTGTGTCCAGAGAGACGATTTCTCTTTTCAAGATTCAGAAAGATGATTAGCCGCTTCTACGATTGTCTCTTACCACCGTTATACATTTCTCTGCTGCGCTATGCTCATAAAGAAACGAATTTGAGAGGCAAAGAAGCAAGTCAAGCAACCAACACGGTTGCTTGTCTCTGACAGGGAGAAAAGAGAGAAGAAAAAAGGGACTCGATTTGGGAAATGAAAGAAAGAGACCTCAGCAAGGATACAAAACGAGAAAAGTTTTCCAATGATTCCGGGAGAAATGCCTCCCTTTCCCCGGCTCTGGAGCAGTTCCACCATCGCTGGCATTAATTTCAGGTTCAGTGACACTTGCAGATATTGCGGCACCAACTACTACTGGATCTGTTCTCGGTGCCAATCTGAACGTCGTTGCTGCGACCAAGAACCAATCAACACGACTGGTAACAGCGCATCACTGCAGCATAATTATTTTCTTGGTTCTTCGCTGGTTATTCAACTACCGGTTGCTCGTATCAATCAAGGGATGTTCAGTTTAATCGACACTTGCATCCATTGCAAAGCCTTATATTACATCATGTGGACCTGTTCTTGCGGCGGATCTGAATCTTTTTGCGGCTCAAACAACCAAGAAGCAAGCTTTTTAACAACTAGGAGACGAGAGATTTCACCTGAGTCCATCAACCCTGCAACAACCCTAGACCTTTTTCCTCTGACACCATCACCGATGAGAAACGAAATCAACCATCTTGACTCCCCATCAAACTCGGTTGAAAGAAGCGGTTCGAGTCATTCTGTTCACCCACCAACCTCGGTCGAAACCACCGGCTCTTCTTGGGGAAGAGACCTTACTCTTCGACCTCCAGATCCAGTTGGAGCTTAACTCTCATCAATGATTCAACTCGATGATTGATAAGGTTAAATGAATAAAGACCACGATTCTCTTTGTGTTTCTTTTGTTACCATAGATTTTTAGAGATTGAAAGGGTTTGGGTTTTAGACATTTGGTTCTACATTCAGAACATAAAATTTTCCAGTGACATACACAAATCAATGAAATCATGAACTCAGAAAGATCATCAATACAAAGACAGCTCAAATAAAAGCTGCACAGAAGTTGGAGTCTCACAATTTGGAACCAGAATTAGATGACATCATCCCGATCCCCCTGCATTGATGAAGACAAATCAAATTTGTGCACAATGCCTCAAAATTTTCTAGTAGACGATGAAAGTTCATATGAACTAGCTGATGAGGACAGCGAGGAAGGATAGAGATAAAAGATGATGACAACATTGATAATGTTTATAAGCAAAACTACACCTGCCTCAACAGCTCTATTATGATAAAGAATTCACATTATTTAGATATTTAAGTGGTTATTCAATTGAACCCTCCAAACTACGTTCTCTACTATGATCCACCATTCTCTTCAAACAGGTGGACCATACTAAAAGCTCACAAGTAGCAGCGATCCTAATCGATCCTGACCTATGATGCAACCCAACTCATTCAATTCTTGGCAGCCACCAATGCCATGTGTTCAATCAAGTCCAACACCCGGTTACTGCAATAAATCCAAGTGATTAAGTGTTATTTATAAATGTGAGCACAGGCTATATGTTGAGAGAGAGAGAGAGAGAGAGAGAGAGAGAGAGACATACCTGTAACCCCACTCATTGTCGTACCATGAAACAAACTTCATGAATGAAGTACTCAGTCCAATTCCAGCTTTTGCATCAAAGATACTCGACCTGGAAGAAGAAAACACAACAAATAAAGGAACCACTAAGACAGAAACTACAAGACCCAGTATAAGGAATCAGCTTTATTTAGTTAAAATTGGCCAACAGTAGTACTGTGTAATGGTAATAAATTACTGTATATCTGAATAAGTTATGATCATTGCTGATAGATTATCCTTACCTCGAGTCACCAACAAAGTCATTGGAAACTACATCTTCATCTGTGTATCCAAGAATACCTTTTAATGTTCCCTCTGATGCCAACCTGCAGTTCGATTTAATGTTAGTCATGAACATTCAAGAATTGTTTTGGGTGGGGACTAGATTTTAGACAAGACATTAAGGAATAGAGAATTTGAGGAAACAGACAGAAAATTGACTATATTCAGAGAAAATAGTGGAAGTAACATAAGGTCCACGTACTTTATTGCTGCTTTTACGTCTTCATATGATGCATTCTTTTCAAGTCGACAAGTCAAGTCCACAACTGAAACATTTGGTGTTGGGACACGGAAGGCCATCCCAGTGAGCTTCCCATTGAGTTCTGGAAGAACCTTTCCAACAGCCTACAATTCCAAAAGGAAAACTACATCTTTCATTCTTTCATACTTCCAAGGAAGATAAAAGATTATTCTCTTTTTTATTTTTCCCTGGGTGTCAAGGAGCAACTGTCATACCTTTGCTGCCCCAGTGGAACTAGGGATGATATTCTGCGCAGCACCCCGCCCACCTCGCCAGTCCTTCATTGAGGGCCCATCTACAGTCTTCTGTGTTGCTGAACATGAATAAAACAAACTGTATAACCATAATGTGTCTTAACTTCCACTTGGGAAGGAGTTTTTGTTAGCATGCACAAAGATATAGATTTGGAGCAGATACTAATTTGTGTGTGGTTTGTGTTTCCTCCTTTTATTTTCTTCCTCTTATAGTTGTGTGTTGTTTTGTGTGTGTGTGTGTGGGGGTGGGGGGGGGGGGAGGGAGAGAGAGAGAGAGAGACCTGTAGTTGCATGCACAGTTGTCATAAGAGCTTCAACAATACCAAACTCCTCATGGACAACCTGCAAAATTTAGGGCAATAAATAATAGTAGAGAAATAATGTAGCGGAACACAGTTTGGGCACAACTAAAGGTAATGTAACCCCTTTTAAAAGGTTTATACACAGTCAGTGTTACTTGTAAGAACCAAATAAATTAAGTCAAACCTTGGCAAGAGGAGCAAGACAATTGGTGGTACAGCTAGCATTAGAGACAATGTTCATACTAGGCTTGTAAGTCTTCTCATTAACTCCTACCACGAACATAGGTGCATCAGCTGAAGGAGCTGATATAACTACTTTCTTAGCACCACCCTACATAATCAAAGAAATAAAATTGGTCAGCCAAATATTATGATGTAAAGCACTAAACAAAATAGAATCCAAATCATATGAGGAAAACCTTCAAATGAAATGATGCCTTCTCCATTGTTGTAAAAACACCAGATGACTCAACGACATAATCAGCCCCATAATCACCCCATGGAATCTCTGATGGATCCCTGTAGATAGAAATGTTTTTAAATGAGCACTTTACTTGCATAAAGTTGAATGTGTTCAAATTGTTGTCTGTGTTGCTTTGCTAAAAGAGAGAGGATGGAACCCTACAACATCAAACAGCATCTCAACTAATAGAAGAGATCAATAACTTTACCTTTTGCTGCTAACTTTAATCTGCTTCCCATTAATTTCCAATGTAGAGTCATCCACAACGTTGATAGTTCCCTTGAACACCCCATGTGTTGAATCATACTTGAACATGTAAGCCTGGAGAAAAGGAAGAAAGGCAGGTCACTTCAACTCACTACAAAAATACAAGGGGACCCTAGCAGCTAGTAAAGGAAAAACCCATTACCAAAACATATACTAAAAAGAAACCTCAAATGCTAATCAAAAGCTGTCACTAAGAATAATAGTAAAACAGATCATACAAAATGGTGTCCCTTAAGGCTCCTGCTAGGATCAGGAGGGCAAATTTATGCTGCTTTTCCCTGTTCTCAGAGAGGCTGTCTCCATGTTGCAAACCTGCAACCTGAGAATTGCAATGGTATGCACCAAGGCTCACCTTGTGTACACAGGCACATTGGGCAGAGAGGCAGTTGGGCACCAAATAGGACACTTAGGTATTTGCACTTAGGCACACATGCACTTCAGAGAAGTTGACCAATGTGCAGACTGTTCCAATGACATTTCATCCACTTAGTTCTGTATTCATGATTTGACTAAGGTAATGCAAAGCAATTTAAATATAAGATAACTAAAGCTCAGCTGAATTTAAGAATTTAAGTGTAGTTATATTTTTCACTGCCAGGCCGAAATAGAGGATGGGAGATTAGGGCTGGCAACCCAACATTAAGATAGATCCCAGAAATAGGAAATGATAGCCCATAACTTAAAAAATAATACAACTTCAATGAGATGAATTGGCAAAACAGAAGTCACATAGCCAAAACTAATCAATTGGGGCCACAATTAGTTGAATCCCGTGTCTTGCAGGGATTAAAGCTAGGCAAGCCTGATACCATATGTGCAACAGAAACAGAATGAACGACAAGCAGCAAGCTCTAGGACATGTTTTCGTATTTTGAAACAACATCCGCACCCCCCCCCCCAAACCCCACCCAAAATAATAAATAAATAAATAAACTTTTTCTTTGTCATTACAATAACGAGAATTCATAAGGGGAAAAAAGCCATAGAAAATGTATAAAACATGGAGAATTTGAAAAGCTGGGTTCTTCATACTCTTAATATAACAACAAATAATGGAAAAAGAACAATCCCTTGGAAAACTTAAACCTTCCTTCCTCTACATGGTATTGATCAAGAACAGAGTTTTCTTCTCAGTGGCCAGCATAAGATTTCCAACATCAAAGTAATTACAAAATCTTCTATAGGAAGGGTTCACAGCACTAATGCAAAGCCATCCAAGAATCGAATTAATTGATAAATAAATTAAAAAAAAAAGCATACAAATAATCATCAACATTGAAAATACTGATGTCTATGAAAAACTAAGCAGTCTAATCACCAAAGGGACAGAAAGAAAATAACAAACAAAATTTCCTCACCATGTACTTTGCATCAATAAAGGGATCATTGAGAGCTACCACCTCAATGTCATCCCTAGTTGTTGCTATACGCAAGACCAGCCTCCCAATGCGACCAAAACCTGCAAAACGGATGAACGTATAATCCTTAGAGAAACTTTAGAAATGGCCTCATGTTTCAAAGAGCTAAAAATAACCAAATCTAAAGCCAATTTTTCCTACTTTCTTTTCATCTTCCCACCCCCCACCCTTTTTCTGGTATAAGTTAGGATACCCTCTGCCCACCACAGATACTTCTCCAGGCACAGAGCACATACTACCTTTCAATGCAAGGCATGCAAACAATAAGCTTCTAATACAGTATCCAAAAAATATTGCCATTTACATGTCTATGTAAGGATGTGTAATGCTACTTGCCATAAGAACAAGGCTCTACAATATGAATATCTATTCAAGATTAAGAAAGTTAGAAGGCAAATTAAGATGCATCACAAGTACAACCATTAACCCTGTTCTGACAAACACTTAGCTACATGGCTATTTATCCAGGTGCTTCTGTAACTGTGAGGGTTCAAATAGTTCAATGCCAAGAAAAGCAGCACTGTTATCACCTGAAAACATTGACTAATTCCGGTGATCGTCAAACTCAGACAACTATCGGATAAGGAAAGTTTTTGAAGTTTATTATAGTGATAAGAATAATTGAGAATATTGTCAGTAGGTTTCATTCTATTCTTAAATAGAGAACTGCAATCTCTTTTAATGTCACCATTGTCAGTCTTTTTTCAGTACATAACCAAAGAACATAACAGAATATCCAGTTAAATATATAAAGCAAATACAAGAGTTCGAACAAAATTTATCTTCAATAAAGCATCAGAATATCCAAATGATTTAAGCATCTGGTCCCACATAAAAATCAATATTCTATTCTTAAATAGGGAACTGCAATCTCTTTCAATAGCACAATTGTCAGTCTTTTTTCAGTACCATAACCAAAGATCATAACAGAATATCAAGCTAAATTTATTAAGCAAATACGAGAGTTCAAACTAGATTTATCTTCAATAAAGCATCAGAAGATCCAACTGATTTAAGCATCTGATCCCTCATAAAAATTAGTGCAAACAATTCAACTAAGTGTAGGCTCAGTTGTTTTCTTACAATGGATTTTTGCACCTTTTCAGTAGAAAACTACACTACTGCCTCTTATCTAGATCCAATTCACAAAAAAACACAAAAAAAAAAAGGGGGAATGAAAATACGACAATTGTGATCTTGTCCAGAACTAACCAAAATGCATGTTGTAAATCAGACATACGAAACATCATTCTGTAATGACAGGCACCATAATCTCCAAGATCCTGCAAGCAGGAGGCAACTACACATATAATGGATTTTTTCACCATGACCAGCCGCCAATTGTTCAGAACCATTGATCAATGAGGTAACCAGCCTAAAGCAAGCAGACAAGATCAGACCTGGATCCCCCCCCCCCCCCCCCCAAAAAAAAAAAAAAAAAAAAAAAAAGCCTCTCCCATAACTAGAATATTGTGGAAGGTTATAGTTGTCCAGTTCTGTACATGTTAAGCCTCCTTTAGATTTGAGAACAATAGTAGAATGCAGGTTTTTCTCCTCTAGATATGATTCTTTAGAGGCTTGGATGCTCTGGTGTTATATCTAACACTTCTCTTTAACTGGTCAAAAGAGATTCTGAAATCTAAGTAGCTGCCCATATTGCAAAAGCATAAATGTTCCCAAACCTTATTCCACTTGGTTGCCTGGTTTAATATCTTGCACTTCGGGAGGATTTTTCTTAACTAGTCAAAATAGGTCTGCAATCAAGACAACCACCCGTACTGCAAAAGGATAAGGTTTCCAAATCTTCTCCCCCTTCCTCATCCACCTTATATATCAGTACAAGATACCATAATTTTTTTGAAATACTATAATGATATATTTTGAATCACATTCTTGAAAGACAACATGATCATACAAACATAATCACAAAAGGCTTCAAAAAGCATACCGTTGATTCCAATCTTTGTCTTCCCACTGCTTGGTGATCCTAAACCACAAAAAAGTGTTGGAAAAAAAATTAAAGTCTAAAACCTCCGTATTAAAAAGGATCGTTGCTTACAGAAGTATAGAACTACTCTTACTCCGAATGGTAGGAGGCGTCTCTGTCGCTGTGGCTCTAATTGGCTGGACACTTCTGGCACTGCATTTCCTATAAGAATCATAGCAGAAGACGCGCTTTTAGGCCCAAACAAAGACAGATTGCAGAATTTAGACCAAAATAAGGAAAAAGGTGAATTTCTTAACTGTAAAGAAGAAGATCCACAAGAAACATTGCTACCGAACAAGGTAGTCCGTAATTTGGCTGAATTCGAACCGTGATTCACCCTAACGCGAGATACCTGGGAAAGAACCAAAAAAGTTATAATTAACGAAGAAAAAATTGATCCTTAGCGACTAAGAAGTACAAAAATATAATATCAGAGCAGCCATATCTATATCTTTTTTCTACCAAAAAATATCTATATCTTTTCCAAACAGAAGGATTAATTTAATAAAGAGAGTAAATAAATCTACAATATTAACGCCAAAGACGAAGAAGAAAGTAGCTGAGAAGCACGGCCACAAAGCCAGAAACATCGAAACATGAAAACAAATAATGATCTCTCTGAAGTAATGATATTGCCGAGTAACCTAAAAGAGAGGAGAAGAAAACTGACCTTGAAGAGGTCGGGACTACGAACTCCAGAATCAAATTGAGTGACTTCACTGCCAGATCCTCCGATCGTAGCTGCAGATCTGATGATCGTTGAGAACGCCATATCACACCGGTTTTTTCTGTAAAGTTTTTTCCAAAGTCTACAGAAAAAACTTTAAAAACCTAACAAGGAACAGCGCAACCAAGAAGTGGAAAAATTTTCAGACAGAAGAGATTTGTAGGAAGAGCAGAGTGAGTGTAAGCGGAGCTTCTTAAGCCCTTAAGAAGGGTTGGTAGCGTACTTCTCTCCATTTTTTTTATTTTTTTATTTTTTTTTTTTTTTTTTTTTGTTGGGCCAAATCCATTTTTTTCTCGTACAGTAGTTTGGCGTTTATGTGATGAGCTGGCAATTGATGACAAGCTATAGACTGGCACGTTGGATTGGCATGGAGTCAGAAAAGCTATATTTTGCTTCGTCAGCAGACACGTCATCATTAGGGCTTCTTCTGGAACTGGACTATACGCTTGGTTTCAACGCTGATGTTCTTTCCCATGATTAAGTGATTTTGATTTTGATTTTGATGGTGAGAAATGAGTTTGGTCGGGAAGAAATGACGACACGTGTTCGGAAAATAATCTACATGGAAGTTATGATAACATGTAAACCGTTTTAGTTAAAAACATAGAACAAAAGTCAAGCAACGTTAGATGTGGAAACTATGTTATTTCACTAATTAATGGATCTAATTTCTGTTAGGTTGTCGTAGGATGCTTTGGATCATTTTAATGCTGCGTCTTGAGGAATCAATCGGAATATATGCTATGGTTACTAATTATACTGGAAAGCGAAATGGGCCTGACCCAAATAAGTGATCAGATATTTAAGTTCGGCCCATGTTTTTGTTTTTAGCCACTTTAAAAGAAAACAAACAAAAAGGTAAACAAAAAGGTTTAGAGGATCCCTCTCAAGTACACAATCTCGCAACAGCGTTGCCTCGTTATACCTGTTATTTTGGGTAACCTTTGCCTTGTTATATCCTGAGTTACGTAATTTATCAGTCAAACCCTTGATGGAAAATCAAAGTTAAATGCGGATGTAAACAAGTTAAACTTTTCAAACTGGTAAGAATACCTTTCAACAAAAAAACCCTATGTTTAACTTGTCTTTGTCTTCATCTACCATCTGCAACAACTCCATTTTCTGTTTTTTCGTTTTTTTTTTCTTGTGTCTTGTATTCCTTTTATTATAGAAAGAATATTATTTTCTTCTTCTTTTTTATTTTTTTCTTCAAATAGAAAGATAATAATAAAAGGTCTGATTGATAAACAGAATAATTCAGAAGCTCACATTAATATTAGGAGATAACTTAAGAAAAAAATCTCCTAATTCTTTATCCAAATATACTGTAAATAAACTATGAATATATGTCAGCATCAATCGCACTGTTTCTTGGATCTTTAAATATACCCACTAGAGGAAGAGAATCTTTAGAATATTCGATTTTATTTTTTATTTATTATTTAAGAGGGAACTATGAATAACCGACTTATTTGTTGTGACCCATAAACATGAGCAAAACAGGGAACAAAATAATTAACTGAATGGTGTGAAAGTAAATACTTCTGCAATTGGAGGAATTAGCTGCTGACACTAGAAATAGCAACCATGTTCTATAGTTAAAGAATTTTACCATATATAGTAGTAATTCTAGCATTGCATATTGCTTCTGAGTTTTGATTATTTTTAGCCTCAAAGCCAAAGTGGGATGAGGTCATAGATTCTTGCCATCTCAAGACGAGTCTCCCTCAATGATTTGGATAATGATCCTTTTAATGATTATATATCCTTCAAAGTAGGTTTTCTTGCAAGATGAAAATGGAATTTCATTGAGTTTCAATCAAAGGCATAATTTTGTCAAAAGATTATAATTGCAATTATAATTCATATTTTTAATATAAACCGTTTGATTGAGATGACATACATGGTGTAATTTTAACCGTTCCATCATAAGAATATTTTGATCATCAAAATTTTGATGTGTCTTTATTTAATTTTAATCATTTTTTGAAATAACAAAGGCGCTAGATGTAAAAAGAACTTTTTTCTGAACTAAAAGTAACCTAGACCAAACCTGAGGATCCAAATAAAAATTACCCAAAAGAAGAAAAAAAAAGAAAAAAGTTAAATACGACAGTAGATTGTTACCAAAGGCCATTGAAATAATAACTTTACAAGTTAAGAGAGTAGGAGTGGAGCAAAGAGGTACATATAGATATCCAATGACTAGCCACCGTTCCTACTCCCCCCGCCAACCCCCCAAAAAAAAAAAACACCCATTGGGGTGGACCCTAGGAACTAGTCAATGGGATACTCGATGACGGTACTAACGGGGTGGCCTTCTTAATGAAAGTTCACTTTAAGGAGATCCACCAAAAATACGTATCCAATATCTCATCAATTCTCCTTGAGAAAGCGACGAGATGGGAACCAACGTGGAAGGCCACACCTAATGACAATCAAGCTTATGTGGGTCAAGGTTTTCCCTTGAACCCCAAAGCTTTTGGGCTTACTCCTTTAGCTAGATTGAAGGCTTCCTTCCAAGACAGTACTCAACATTCTAAACCTATTTTCTTTCCTTGGTTACAGTCATTTTGTAGTGTTGCTTCCTCGACTTTTCGTCAACAACCCCCCCCCCCCAAAAAAACATCAATTTGTGTAGAACAACTTTTACCAAAAAAGGGGGGGGGAAGAAAGGAAGGAAAAGAAATTTGCTCCAAACGTGGATACAAGCATCCACGCATTAATGGAAATGCTAAACTTAGCGGGTCTAGATCCTCTACACCTATAATTTAGATCATCTCTACCCAACCTATCCATACAACCATGCACCCACACTCACCTGAGTGTGGGACTCACACTGCCTTGCATTGACATTGGCATGCTACAAACCTCCACAAGCACAGTTAAAACTGTTTGAATATCGGACTAAAATTTTAGAATGCTTCAACAAAGCAACTGATATGAAATGCAATGTTCATATAAAAGAGTTGAGATAAGATAAACATAACAACAACAATAAGTCTTATCCCAACTAAATGGGGTCGGCAACATGGATTATTGCCCTCCAATCAGTTCTGTTCGAGGCCATGCTAGATACAAGGCCTAAGCTATACATATCATTTTTCACCACTTCTCCTAAGGTTATCTAGTGAAACTCTTTTTTCTCTCTGGTGGACGTAGGCAGGGTTTTGCCGAACCACGTTAAATTTCCCTTGTATGCTTTGCTTGTGTTCTTCTCTATTCGTGGTTGTGCATTCATTATCCCTAACAAAACCATGTGGCTTGACCTTATTAGCGCAATTATCATACCATCAACCTCAAACACTACTTTGATCACCTCTAATTTGTTCTCTACAACCAACTTTGTCTCCCTCAATTTTGTTTTAGTCTACTCTAGCAAGGAGTAAGTTTGTTTATCTTTCTTTTTCTTTTCCCTCTCCACACTCCAAAGGTTTTTGTATGCATGTGACACTACCCCTAGCTCTTCTAGTTCCTTCAATATGGATTATATCACTTCTCCGTACAGGAGCATTTATAGGTCTCCGTTGAACGTGGTCGTGCCACCTCAAACGACTTTATCTAAGCTTATCACTTATGGGAGCAACTCCCAGACCAACTCTAATATGATCGTTTCTTATCTTATCATAGATAAGGTAAACATAAATGTCCCCTAAATTAAAAACAAAAAAAAAAATAAGTAGGAGTTAACAAGTTCAACTTGAAATGCTAGAGAAGATAACCCTACACTAAAATACAGGGGAAAAAACTCAAACATTATAATTTGAATGCAACTTTACCTCAAAAGATAATCCTCAAATGTTTATGTATCTAACATGGTTTCAGAAGAAAATGTATGGAATGGTGAGAAATTTTCAAATTTTCCCCCAAAATAATACTTTAGTATATGACTCCATGTAACAACTGGCCACATGTAGGTCTTGGATCAGACCTTTCTCTCTACTGGTTTGTTACAAATGGTTAGTCATTCTATCGTAAATAGTCTGACATGAAAAGACTGGTTTTTTAGTTCACTGAATCCTTTCAAGTTTCTTAAATTCCTAAATGGACTGGATCTTCTAGATCATTCAATCTCTGCTATAGACTCTTTGAATTCTGTAGAGCCCCTATGAGATTTTATGGGCAAATGTTTCAATGTCCATGTTTTTTAGGTGTTTCATTAGTTTTTACACTCCTCAATCAGGATTGTTTATCCACATTTGTCAGCATCATCATGTTCTTTATTTGAATGGATTTTGTGCATTTCAAATTCTGGCAGAGAATTTTCCAGGTATACTCAGAAACCCAGTTCCCTGATAAAATTCTTATGGAACTCACCCGCATTACTTCTTTTCAATATTGTTCCTTCTTTCCATCATTTCTATATTGTTCCAGGGTGAGTTTTCTGCTTTCTTTTCTCCTTTCTTTTCTCCTATCTTCCTGTTTTCTTACAATTGCTATTGAATCAGAGTAACATCTACAAATTTTAGGCAGAAAGAAAGGCACTGTTGATGCAAAGTTGGTTGTGGCTCCAGTTTCAGGTTGGGAGGGAAGGTATAAACCAAAGGCAGAAGAACTATGAGGTATTGTAGAAGGTGCAAAAGCAATAGGGCTCACATTGAGAAGTATATGTCTATCAGATTGCAAAAGGCCTGATATATCAACTGAACTTCAATGCAAAAGCCATGGAGGACGATATTCATTTTCTGGGGCAAGGAAAATTTTCTCTAAGGATTTTCTATTTTGGCTGTTCTGTCAGTTATCTTCTCTTTTTCTTTTTTTTCATCTGTGACCCTTTTGTCATGAGCTAGGCATGACGGTCCTGCACATTTAATGCACATGACTAAAGTAATTTTTAGGCAGAAAGAAAAGCCTAGCGGAAAGAGGATTTTTGTTTGCGTCGGCACAGATATCATATGCACAGGTGTAATGTTGCTACACGTGTACTTGTTTAATCCACATATTGAGATAAAATTGATTTATTTTTAACTTTTAAATTTTAAATAATTTATAACTACACACCCCTGATTGAAGTCAAATTTACAAAAGATGGCCAAAATTAAAGATATACCAAATGGAGACTTAGAAACAGTGATTCCTACGCATTCCTTGATCTTGTCTTCCCATCTCCGATGACTCACCCAGTCTTCCCAGTTATTCATCTTCAGAGAATCGACTGCAGCTGTTTTAAAAAAATTCCATTTTTTCCATGAAAAAAAAAACCAAAGAAGATGATTGCTGATGGACCTGGTTCCTTAATTTCTGTAATATCTAACGAGGCCTTGATCGTCCTCCTTGTACAAGAACTCTTTAGTTCGCATTGGAGTTTTAACTGTCTTTTTGTCCACCTTTTTCCTTCAATTTCTTCTCCCTTTCAAGTCTTCGAGCTTGAATCTTATCCATTTTTTAGTATTGAGGTTTTTCGATCGATTGGTAGTTTCCTAATTGATGGATTTGCAAGACTTCAACAGTGGCAGCTAGGGTGTTTTCAATTGTTTTTCAGCAACATGGTATAAGAGACACTTTTGTAAACTTAAATTAAAATGGGTGGATCTCTGTAATTTAATAAAGTTTCTAAACCTCAGAGACCTAATTACCATGTAACGCCTACTATCTTAACCCCTACACAGAGAATATCCGCGCAGGCGCAAACAAAAATCCCTCTTTTTGGAATCGCAAGACAAGTAACCATCGGTGAATGCGACTTTTCTCCGATTAACGCAAGGGACTGTGGGATTCCTCTTCGCCCCAGCGAAGGGAGGTCGGAACCTTTCTGCATCTCTGTAACTCTCAGTCCTAGACTCCTAGCTTGGCAACGAAATGAATAAGATCTTGAACAGAGAAACCAAGCAGGCTGGTATGAGTGTTAATACATGGCCGGCTCATGTAAAGATCTCATTTGCAACCCACCCTACTCTTGGAGCATTGTACGCTATAATGAAAATTTGAAGGGATTTTTTTGTTGCCATTTTGTATAGGGTATCTGGCTGAGACCTTGGTGTTGTGTATTGTAAGTTTGTAACTGAGTCTCGACTCAGTGAAGAGTACTTAAATGCTCTTTGCGTGAGAGTGGTCCCCACGGTATGAGGATTGAAACTTGAAATTTCATGTCTCCTCAGGTGAAGGTCTCTTGCCAATTCAGATGGAGATATGAGAGTAGACTAAAATGTTGTATGTTTAATGCGCAACATGTGCTGCCAACGGTCGAGATTTAAATGTTGGTCAAGATTTCGATCTCAACCGTCCGTCTCATAGATGGTTAAAAGCGAGACAGACAATTAAGATTTCGATCTCAATCGTTGGCAACACAGTGTTGCACATTTAATGATGCAGCTAGCACTTAAGTTGAACCCGCAACGATGATGCTTTTCTTTGAATCTATTTAGTTTTGACTATTTGAAATGGCTTATTTGGGGTCTTACAGTTAAAACAAGCTGCAGAAATACTTTTAGAAGAGGCTTATTTTTGTATACTATGGTGAATATGCACAGTTGTTCATATTTTGATCATATAAAAAACTTGGTGCCCTTTTATTGGTAGGTTTTGATTTTGGCGCCATTTTATCTTGAAAAGGTTTAGCCTTTTTCCTTTTAGAAGCACAAGCATACAAAATTCATTCTTAAATTTTCGTTCAATACATGAATGGGAAGAGTTCATTTATATTTGAAATTGGTCCCATGATTGTGTACAAATAGGTCACTTGATTAGAGTCTGTGTTCCAAATAGTGCTCCTTACAACATGTGATATGAAATTTAAATCAACCCAACGGACTACAATTCAACCATAAAAATATAGGAAAAGTTGTCAAAGTTATAAGAGAAGTATAAAACATTTGTAGGATAGAACAATCACCTCATAAAATAAATACTTACTACATTGATCTCCAGCCTAAACCCCTCTTCCTACTCCATCCCTTCTAAAAATAGTCTGGTGTGAACCAGATAGGTGGAGATGTACAAGATTCCGAATTATATGGTAAAAATGTTTAATGCTGCTATCTTCTAAGTGAAAGACACCAATCATTCATCAAGTTTTCCACTGATCATGCCTTCTATTAATAATACGATTGTGTTTACAATTGGAATAAAACGCAAACAGTTTAGTTCAAAAGAAATCCCAGTGGGAAGAAACATAAAGCAGAGCAAGAGAGCATAGGTATACGTTGAGACCCTAATGTGTGCATTTGAAGTGCAAAACCTTTTGGCGTTTACAGTTGAATTTGTTAGACACCATCATTAAAAAATGAGGAACTCATGTACAATTCCACATCTACAGTTGAATTGCAGGCTTGATGAATTCTGGTGGGTTCTTTGTAATGTCTGTGGAGGAATCAATTACTAGTGGAGCCAAACTTCATGCTTTGTTGAGGATTTGGTGGCATAGACCCTTATTGTTGCTACTGCTTCATTAGCCTCCAGATTCATTAGTCTGGAGAATTTGATATAAACTTCATGTTTTGATTTTGATGGTGAGAAATGAGTTTGGTCGGGAAGAAATGACGACACGTGTTCGGAAAATAATCTACAGGGAAGTTATGATAACATGTAAACCGTATTAGTTAAAAACATAGAACAAAAGTTAAGCTACGTTAGATGTGGAAACTATGTTATTTCATCTGTCTTGATGGAGTAATCAGATACCTAATTAACGGATCTAATTTCTGTTAGGTTGTTGTAGGATGCTTTCGATCATTTTGATGCTGCTTCTTGGGGAATCAATGGGAATATATGCTATGGTTGAAGCACACGATCCACAATTATACTGGAAAGCGAAATGGGCCTGATCCAAGTAGGACATCAGATATTTAAGTTCGGCCCATGTTTTTGTTTTTTAGCCTTTTCAAGAGAAAACAAACTAAAAAGGTTTAGAGGATCCTCTCAAGTTACACAATCTCGCAACAGCATTGCCTCGTTATACCCGTTATTTTGGGTAATCTTTGCGTTGTTATACCCAAAGTTTAAAGTATCCCTCGATACCATACGATACTAGCCAATACGTATCTATATTTGACCCAACCGATACGATACATCTCAATACGTCTCTATATTAAATTACACTAAAATATATTAACCAGAGCGATACAATATTCGATACAGGGCGAAACGTCTCTTAAAATCACCTAACCGATACGATACTCGATACCGATATTTTAAACCTTGGTTATACCCTTAGTTACGTAATTTATCAGTCAAACCCTTGGATGGAAAATCAAACTTAAATGTGAGGATGTAAACAAGTTAAACTTTTCAAAATGGTAAGAATACCTTTCAACAAAAAACCCTATGTTCGTGTTGTCTTTGTCTTCATCGACCATTGCAACCAGTACTTTTTCGTTTTTTCTTTTTTTCTTTTTTTCTTGTATCTTATATTCTTTCTATTATAGAAGAAAATTTTTTTTTTCTTCTTTTTTATTTTCTTCCCTTCAAATATAGAAATAATATTAAAAATAATAAATTAATACTAGTTGAGATTTTTTCTTTTTTTTTTTGGTGTAACACTAATTGAGATTAATGATGTTACTAATAAAAAGTCTGATTGATATTAATATTAGGAGATAACTTAAGGGCCTGTTTGGTTACGCGAATTCAGAGATTTGAAATCTCTGGATTCACAAATGGGAGATTTTTACCTGTTTGGTTGTGTGAATCTCTAGATTCATGAAATCTAGAGATTCACATTTTTACACTAAAAACGTGAATCGGTAGATTTATGGGTATGAGGTGAAATCCAGAGATTTCACCCATACTATCAAAGCGTTAAAGATTTGAACCATAATTCAATAAATCTTTTTTTAGGATAAATCTAGAAATTTTATTCCAAAAATTCAAACTAACCAAACAGTTAATTTTACGAACCATGACTCTAGAGATTTGAAGTCTGTAGATTTGAAATCTCTAAATTTTTGAAATCTGCAGACTCAAGTAACCAAACAGACCCTAAGAAAATCTCCTAATAATAAGCTATGAATATATGTCAACATCAATCGCACTGTTTCTTGGATCTTTAAATATACCTACTAGATGCTCCAGCCAAGTGATAGAGGAAGAGAATCTTTAGAATATTCGATTTTGTTTTTTTTATATATATTATGTAAGAGGGAAGGGAACTATGAAAAACCGACTTATTTGTTGTGACCCATAAACATGAGCAAAACAGGGAACAAAATAATTAACTGAATGGTGTGAAAGTAAATACTAAATACTTCTGCAATGAGGAATTAGCTGCTGACACTAGAAATAGCAACCATGTTCTATAGTTAAAGAATTTTACCATATATAGTAGTAATTCTAGCATTGCATATTGCTTGATTAAAAGCTACATTTTCTGAATTACCTCACTAAGATACGGATGTGTGGTGCAGTTCAGGTGCAAATTTTCTTTATAACTCAGTTAGCAAAGATTCAATTTGGGGCACTACATTATGTTGACGGCATGGAGTGTTGTTTATGTATCTATTCTTTTGGCCACATTTGTAGACTTCCATTATTTGTGATTCAAACTCAAAATTTGTTGACGATGGTTGCCTTTTGAAGATGTTTGTTCATCCACTCATTCTAGAGAGACCGTATAGCTTTCATGGTCGTGGTGGTGGTGTAGACTCAATTTATACTTGAAATTGGTCACATGATATTAGAGTATGTACTCAAGTAGAACTCTTTACAACATGTGATATGAAATTTAAATTAGGACTAATCCTTATGCTCACATATAATTTTAATTTCAAATTTCCAATTATCCTTATCCCGTAAAAAGAAATACATGAACAAACCTTTTTTTTTGGCATGGGAGGGTGTTTAAAAAATACATGAACAAATTTAGAGCCATATGAGGCAGACAATAATTCAACCAAAAAACTATGGAAAACATTATCAAAGTCATAACAAAAGCGCAAAAAAATTATAGGATGGAAATAATCACTAGAAGACATAAAATAAACACTCCGTACACTAATCTCCATAGCCTACCTAAACTCCTCCTCCTTCTCCTCTCTTACTCTACTTCGAGCAATATATTTCTTTCCAAAACTGATCTTTTCATTCTTCCTTCCTCTCCACCCGTTAAACCTGTACTTCTCTTCGTGGCATCCTTACCTTAACAGTGTATCGCGTTCGTTATCCACCAGTGTCAAGATCCAAAAGAAGAGCCTCCCGTGCCTCTCTCGCGCCTCTCCGCTCCCCATCGCCCCGTAAATCCATCGCCGCATGTTTACTTCATTCGTTTCATACTTCTACCGACATAAATACTGTTTCATTCTTTGTCACATTTCTCGCTTTCCACCCGTTAAATCCCTTGCCTGTTTCTTCTCGTTCTTCATCCATTATCCCTAACGTGTATCCTCTTACCCCGTGTCGAAGATCCGAAGAAGAGCCTCGTCTTGCCTCTACCCCTTTCAAACATCATCGCCCTAAATCCATGGCCCGCTGTTTGAATTTCATTTGTTTCACATTTCTCTGTTTCCCCACGTTAAATCCCTTGTGCTTCTTTTCTTCTCTTTCTTTTCTCCTTATCCCTAACAGTGTATCCTTCTGATCTCCCGGTGTCATCCAGGGGATAGCGGAGACGGCCCTGTTCTCCGCACCTATCATCTTCTTCGATCTTCGCCCCTCCCCATCCCGCCTCGCTCCGTCCCTGTGGTTATCCCCCGCGGCCCGCCCTTTCTGTTCCAAACCCCCCCTCCACTGAATTAGTTTCGAACCACCAATTAAAACTATTCCTTATCTAACACAACTAGTTGTATTTCCAAACCAGATATTGGATTTTCGCATTAAATATCTAGATTAAGTACAAGCAGATGAATTCCCTGATGGTATTCTTAAAAGTGAATGAATCCATGAACCAATCATACCATTATTATTAATCCTCCCAAATCATTTGTTAGATTCAGCTCAACAGGATTTTTAATTTTTTCATATAGGAATTCCAGGCATGAGATGATTCATCTGTGTTATAAGTTACTCAGAATCAACCACTAGGCCTTCTATATTGTAGACATATCCATTAAAGTGCCAAACCATTCTATCATTTGATTGGTGGCTTTACTTTGGAAGAACACAAGAGGAATTTATAGACAACCCTTACCATATGATAATTGAAAGCTCTTTTTCTCATCTTGAAACAGTCTTCTTTCCAGAATCCAATCTTCGATCATCGCCTGAGAATTCACTGCCTGATCAGCTGGGACGAGATGCCCAGCCCTTGAAACAACAACTTGACTCAAGCTCCCCCATTTTTGCACATATCCAGCAAACTCTCCATTCACTTTCCAGACCTTCCTCAATCTTTTTATGTTACCAAAGGTAGCACAGCAGGAACATTTTTCCAGAATTTTTCGATATGCAAACAAAAAGTGTGCATCTGGCCGATGGGAGTGGGGTTCTTGACGTCCAAATTAAAGCTGAAAAAGAAAAACTAAAAACCAAGAGCGCAGGCTATATATAGTAAGATTCATTTTTTTTTTTTGTTTTGTTTGATTGTGGAGTTTCTGTCTCTCTGATATCATATGCAAAGGCGTAATGTTGCGACACGTGTACTTGTATAATCCACATATTGAGATAAAATTGATTTATTTTTAATTTTTAGATTTTAAATAATTTATAATTACACACCCCTGATTGAAGTCAAATTTACAAAAGATGGCCAAAATTAAAGATATACCAAATGCAGACTTAGAAACATTGATTCCTACGCATTCCTTGATCTTGTTTTCCCATCTCCGATGACTCACCCAGTCTTCCCAGTTATTCATCGTCAAAGAATCAACTGCAGCTGCTTAAAAAAAATTCCATTATTTCCATGAAAAATCAAAGAAAAATAAAAGAAAACTAATTCAGTGATTCTTCAGTTTGATAAGTTCTACTTTCTCCATTTTATTTTTTAAACTCTACTTAACTCTAATGTGCTGAAGCTCTGTTGAATGCGTTCTATACATGTAATGGGGTTTTATTTATTTTAGTTAAAAAACAAATTGTGCGACATCAATGATTGCTGATGGGCCTGGTTTCCTTAATTTCTGTAACATCTAACGAAGCCTAGACCGTCCTCCTTGTACAAGAACTCTGTAGTTAGCATTGGGGTTTTAACTTTTAGGTATTTTTGTCCACCATTTTCCCTTCAATTTCCTCTCCCCGTCAAGTCTTCGAGCTTGAAGGCCACCAAATCTTATCCATGTTTTAGTATTGGGGTTTTTGGATTGACTGGTAGTTTACAAATTGATGGATTTGCAAGACTTCAACAGTGGCAGCTAGGGTGTTTTCAATTGTTTTTCAGCAACATGGTATAAGAGACACTTTTGTAAACTTAAATTAAGATGGTGGATTTTTGTAATTTAATAAAGTTTCTAAACCTCAGAGACCTAATTAACATGTATTGTAACCCCTACTATCTTAACCGTACGAATGTTTTAAGCGACAGGTGTCATCATCCTGGGCCTACACGGAGAATATCCGTGGAAGCGCAAACAAAAATTCCTCTTCTTGGAATCGCAAGACGAGCAACCATCGGTGAATGGTGAATGCGACTTTTCTCCAATTAACATAGGGAACGGTGGGATTGCTTCGAGCCGGGGCAAAGTGAGGTCGGAACCCTCAAAAGATTTCGCCTTCTGCATCTCTGCAGCTTCGTTTCTTCACCTTCCAATCTAAGGGAGGTCGGAACCCTCAAAAGATTTCGCCTTCCGCATCTCTGCACATTAAATGTGCAACATGTGCTGCCAATGGTTGATATTGAAATGTTGGTCAAGATTTCGATCTCAACCGTCCGTTTCGCAGATGGTTAAAAGCGAGACAGACAATTAAGATTTCAATCTCGATCGTTGGCAATACAGTGTTGCGCATTTAATGATGCAGCATTGAAGTTGAACCTAGAACAATGATGTTTTTCTTTGAATCTATTTAGTTTTGACTATTTGAAATGACCTTATTTGAGGTCTTGTTAAAACAAGCTGTAGAAATATTTGTTAATTCTTTTTTAGAATAGGCTTATTTTTGTATACTACTGTGGAATACGCACAGTTGTTCATACTTTCACCATATAAAAAACCTGGTGCCCTTTTAGTGGTAGGTTTAGATTTTGGTAACATTTTATCTTGATAAGGTTTAGCCTTTTCCTTTCAGAAGCACAAGCATAAAAATTTCATTCCTAAATTTTTGTTCAGTAGATGAATGGGAAGAATTCATTTATACTTGAAATTGATCGCATGATTGTGTACCAATAGGTCACTTGATTAAAGCATGTGTTCCAGTAGGACTCTTTACAACATATGATATGAAATTTAAATCTACGACCGGACAATAAATTTAACCATAAAAATATGAAAAAAGTTGTCGAAGTTATAACAAAAGTATAAAACATTTGTAGGATAGAACAATCACGAGAAGACATAAAATAAATACTCCAGACACTGATCTCCAGCCTAAACCCCTCTTGCTACTTTATCCTTTCTAACAAGAAATCTGGTGTGAACCAGATAGGTGGAGATGTACAAAATTCCAAATTATATGGTAAAAAATGTGTAATGCTGCTATCTTCTAAGTGAAAGACACCAGTGCTCTTTGCTATTTGATATACCTTTGGTCCTTTCCAAGTGAATGCTTCATCGTATGTGAAATATATACAGTTTTCTTTAAATTGAGGATAGTCACGTGTTGATGCAGATGACGAAGTACTTTTGCCAATAAATAACATGTGATCACCCAAGTCCTCCACTTGAATCCATCTTAGATTATTCAAGTCTAACTTGAATATCTGGAATGTAAGACTTCCATAATATTCTACATCACCAGCTATACAACTTTTCACAACCATCAACAAGTCCCCAAGACATTCCACCAAATATAACGCCTTCCGCTTCTTTTCATCAATATCAGGGTCGAGGTCCACGCTAGTTGGAGGAGGGATGTTGCAACTTGTCGTTTCTCGATAAGGATCCAACTCCACAAGTCTAAGATCGCACTCTTTAGTAACGGCATACAATTTTCCATTATAAAGAATAATGTCTTTATAATATATTCCCAAATCAGTCCATCTGAAGTTAGTCCACCGTCTGTCCCCTGGGGTACAAAAGGCTAATGCATTGTTAGAATGAATCATAAGTACCACACAATTATTCTTCATCACGGCAGATGCAATGTTTTTATCATCCAAATTAGAACCACTAACATCAAGAGGCGTAGATACCAATATAGCCTTACTAACAAAGTTTAATATTTGTGACGTAAAAGGGCGAAGGTAAAAAATCTGGTTGGGAATGGTATCTAGCGGTGGAAGTTGAATTATAACTTGGGTTAATGGATTCAGAAGATAACTTTGTTGCTCATGCACCATTATCAACCATCCTCTGTTAGACCCAACACATTGAGAGTCAATGACCGTTTTAGGAAGCCTTGGCCTCAATATGTTCCGATTGCAATTGACCGCGTTGGCATTGAAGAGCATGCGAAACTTAGGATAACCAAATTTTGAAAAAAACATCAAGCAAGGCAATCGAGGTCGCAGGTGCAATGGCAATGTTTTCTTGGCAGTCGTTGCTGTAGAATGCCAAGACTTGCAAACTACACTAAAGCGAAGAAAGTCCTCCAAGTTTAATTTGTTTGCAATCATCAACCTAATTTCCTCCGGAATTGCATCCATAATATCTTTGACGGCATGATCAGTAATGGTATCCATCTTCAGTCGCTTATTGGAGGAAGTCATGATGCTAAGATGATCAAAACGAAACTAATTCTTTATCTGTCTTGCAATCAATATATACAGGAATTAGAATTAACAAATACAGAAAATTAGAAACTAGAAAATATTATCCCTCACTTGAGGACTCGGTAGAATGAAAAAGGAGATAAAAAGCAATACACATAGATGAGATGCCAGAAAATCTTTCATGAGAAACTCTTCTTTTTCGAAAGGAAAAACTTCGAGAGAACAAGACCCAGATGACGAAACAGGGACGGTAAGTAGCAATATCACAAGAAAAGATGCAACTAATTAAAGAAAATTGCTGCTTACCCTCCCTGTTGATTCTTGTTTCACAATTTAAAAACGTGATAGACAGGATAAGATGTCAGAAAAAAACTTCAGGAGAAACAAGAATCGACATTGAAGATAGAAAAAAACTAGAAACTGAAAACTATATCGCTCACAGAGGACCTGCTATAACGAAAAAGAGAAAGAGACTTACAGCAGATTCGATTTCCACTCTTGGGATCGGTCCTTTCTATTCCTTCCTTTGCTTTTGTCTTTGTTTTACGCTTAGAGTTTTTAAGTTTTACCTGCCTCCCTCTATATATAGGGTGTCTTGTATTATGTGAGTATACGTAATTATAGTTTTAGTTGTATTTGTAATTGAAACATGGTTTAGTAAATTACTTCTATTGGGTTTGGGTGTCTTGTATTATGTGGGTCCATGTAATTATAGTTTTAATTGTATTTATAATTGAAAAAAAAAAGAATTTCTCATGAAGATTGCCAATTAAATATTTAGGGGTCCCATTATCTTCAAAAGCATTGAGACGTGCAGATTTCACTAACTTGCTCCACAAAATTTGGGCTATACAAATACCATCACAATGTTCCCATACTTTTTGCTGTATTTTGAAGCTTTGTCCATTGGCTAGCTCCCTCATTAGATATTTGATACACTCCTCCACATTTATAAATCTCTTCCTAAGGATTCGCCCATTTGGTTGAGTGCTCCAAATTATTTGTAATTATAGTTTTAGTGAATTACTTCTATTCAAGTGATTTTCCCCTCTTACAATTACTTTCCATATTTTGTTTCTAATAATTTTGTTAATAATTGTGATATTCTTTTTCTTTTGATTATACTTCTATACAAATTAATTTAGAATTTTCTTTTTCTTTTTCTTAAATTTGTAAAAACAATTCGGAAAAAGGGTTGCCAAAAAAGAAAAAAAAAACGAGTGATTATATTAATTTAAAATTTTTTCTTCTAAAAATTCATTTGCATGTTTGTTTTTCTAATTTTTCTAATAATTGTAGTATGATATTTTGGGATTTCTATCGAATTTTTTTTTAAGTCATTTTTTCTCTTAAAATTTGTTTCTATGCTTTATTTCTAATTTTGTTAACAAATTGTGATATGATATTTTGGAATTTTCTCACAAATAAAAAAATAAAAATAAAAATTACCAAAAATATCTTGAAAAAAAAATACCTAAAATATGAAGATTGCCTAAAAATGATTGCATTTCACGCTTCCCAAGCACTATTCATAACTACAGTAATCATATTACATTAATTGTTTAATTTTAGAAAAGTTATTACAACCGAAAGATTGACCCGATCCACTATAATTGTATAGGTGGATTCCGAATTCACAACTATGCTGTGATTCTTAAAAGTTGTTTTTTCTATTTCTTTTCTCACATGTACCTCTCAGAAAAACCATTTCAGACAATCTCATCTTAGGCTAGTCAAGGTTTAAATTAGAAAAATTTTCAATGTCTCCCCAGAGTTGCCTCTAATATTAATGTCACCTCTTGAATTATTCAATTTATCAATCAAGACTTCCTATAGAGTGAGAATATATCAGAAACACTCCCTGTTGTTAGGAAATTATAGTTAAGTACTAATATAAGCAAGTTAAATCATCATACTATCATATTACTACATTAGAGTAAAACCTCATATCAGTTATGGATAATCTTTTGATGTCCCAAAATGCCCCTCATACAAAACAACGTACCCCTTCACCATGGATCACACCCTTTGAAAACAAAACACCTCTTAAGAATATGACTAAAGAATCTTTCATTCTAAGATTGTTTTCACGCGTCTACACTATTTTTGCAGCCGAATGACCGATAACGCCTAGGGTTTCACCAAACAGCAACGAGACCATTAAGACCGTGAGGAAGCATACAAATAATATGATAAATCATAGAATAATAATGTATTGTGTTGGGGTTATTTTACCTATGAATTATTTACTGGTCAATTCATAGAATAATAATGTATTGTGTTGCAGCCCAACAGATTGCAAGGGGCATGAGTCTTGAATGATTCATTAATTGCATAACATATGTTCCTCAGATTTTCTTTATAAAACCCGAAGATAAATTTCATTGATGTTTATAGTCTTTTCATTCTTAAATCTGAAATCAAATGTCTGTCTGCATATTTAGAACAAGAAGTAAAATAAAAATTTTGATAAATGACAAGAAAATATAAGACACTGGGGGAAACCAATGATGAACCTAATACCGTTTTTCCCGAGTTTCTTCTTCTTCCGCGTGTCTCTGCAAATTCTCTTCTGCAACCAATTCAGTCAACTCAGTCCAATCCATGGCGCATCTTCAAAACAATCCCTCCTTCAATCTTTTCATGAAAAGACTCGTTTGACACAAGCGCAAATTCATGTTTTAGGTGTATTTCCGGTATTTCCGGTGTCCACTATGTAAGAATGTCCGACGACGAAAGAGATCCTTCACAATCATTTGCTTCGTCGCAATGGATTATCGATGATTGTGATTGTGATGTTTGCATAGGCACAACGGGAGAGGCTTCAGGAGGGAGAGGCACCCGTAAAGACGTCGACAAGGTGCAGAGTTATGCCAATGTTCGAGAAAATGTTTGGAGAGAGAGGCTCCCGGAAAGACGTTGACAAGGTCCTTTCATCCGCCATTGTCGCTCAATCCGTAAGTAATGGATCTGATCTGATCTGTTCCCTACCGCATCGTACAGAGTTATGCCAATGTTCGAGAAAATGTTTGGAGACATTTGTGAGCGCAATGAACCTCACATCCGACGGATCTGGAGCTCACCATGGTTGGTACTGCAACTATGTGGAGGTTACTTCCACCGGCACTCATATCGATTGCGCACAGCAGCTTCTTCATGGATATCAGTTTTCCTCTCTCGACAAATCGATCTCAGTTTTGTTCCCACAGATTAGGTCAGTTTCCTCATGAGGGAGAGGTGGATCTAGAGTGATTCTCCATCTGAGTGAGTCTAGGGTTTAGAAGGAAATGAGTGATAGAAACAAATTTTATGAGAAAAAATAACTTGAAAATAAAAAATAAAAAAAAAAAAGGAATATTCTATAGAAATCTCAAAATTAAAAAATTAAAGATGGAAATGAATTTTAAAAGTAAAAAATTTGCATTAATTTTATATAGACGGTTGGATTTATAATTTAAAACTAATTCGATTTGATTAGGATCCCTAAGTAGGTTGTAAGTCTCATTACTTAAAAACCTACGTCATGTTTTAATGCCAACGATCGGGCCCACTTAAAAGACTCTGGGTTTTGGCCACTTTTCATTTCAGGTATGAAAGAGTTGGTCACTCCATTTCCCATCTCTACCAAAACATATTCAGAGATTTAATTTTCACAAAGAAAGAAAGTAATAAACCGTTTTCCTGTCCATTCTAGTCAGGCTTCTAAAACCTTAAAAGAAAGAAGGTGAAAATTCATCCTATACCTGACAATCTCTGCCTGTAAGTTCTTTAAACTCCTTTTTTCCCCTGTTTCATCCCCATCATAATTCCTTGTTAATCCTGAGGGTTTTGAATTCCATGGTTTATACAATTGATTGAACAGTTCAATCTTGGGAAACTTTCGGTTGGATTGGTTGTAATATAGATTCAAACTATTGTTTTTCAATTTGTTTTGAATATGATTTTCTGTTTCTCTTGAATTCTTCAAATGCTGTTTTGATTGATTTTATTGTTTCCAGAGCAATTAGTATAGCTTCCTTAGCTGTTAAGCTTCTTAGGATATTTCATTGAATTCGATTGGATATATTCTATACATTTCTTCTTGAGGTTCATATATCTGGTTTTGAGGGTGTCATATGATTTAGGTTACTAGTGATTGCTTTACTTTGATATTAGTAATCTGATTTGGTTCCATATTTCAAATTTCAAGTGTCACTGTAGATACAATTAAGCAGCTAATGGAATATAATCAATCTAACTCTTTTCTCAAGATGAAGACTTGGACTAACTCCTCCTCTTCTTGTGGGTTCTAATGTGTAAATGCTGGTCTTGAGGGTTTAAAACTGACATCTATGCTCTAATTGTAGAGTGGGATGTTTGTCAGGAATTGATGTAAGGTATTTTCTTCCTGTTCCTGGTCATAAAACCACTATGGAATTAGCATTTTGCAATTCTTTTATACTTGTCTTCCCATGAATGAAAGCCAACTGCAATTGGGTTTGTACCAACTGCCAAACCATTAAATAATTGTTTATTGGAGAAGAAACTAAAGAAGAGAACATTATGAGAAGTGGCAATGTTTCTTTTCTTGGTATGATGGAAACAGATGCTGTCACCATGTCATGACTCATGGTCATGTTTGGAAGAGCATGTTAGATATATCAAATTCCAGAGGACCATACATTATATATATGAAATTGTGACGAATTATCTCCCAGTACCTGGCATTGATCTCAACTGATGCCTCTCAGCAATTTGCTTTCGAAAGCCATGAACAAATAGTTTTTACTGAGCCAAAGTTAGACGAATAACATATTAGAACTGTTCAATATTAAAAAACATGGATTAAGAATGTACCAGCCCTTAACATTAATATTAACCTTTTATAAATGACTTTGTCAACTTGTGCTAAACAATTATAAGTAGAATTCAAACCCATAATCTAGAAGCACATAATGATTTGACAAGCTCTTCAGTCTAGTCTCAAGACTGAGCTGACCTATTTTGCAGTCTGCTTAACTTTTTTACATCTGGCCCCCCTTTCATCCTCTCTCAACTACTTACTACATTTCTTTGAGAAAGTTGTTACTGCAATCCTTCTCCTGATTTGTCTAAACGGGTTCTATTGCGCTTCAGAAATACTATTATGGAAGTGGAGATAGAATCATCCAAAAAACCAAGCCTTCCATGCATTTGTCCAAATGAAATTCATAGTTGCCCCATGAACACACTTCTTTTTACTTTTTTGTGTGAACTATCATGCTTTGTGATTTGTTATGGTGATTATTATCTTCTAACAACCAAACTCACCATGGGCGTTTTGTCCAATTCAATAATTTTGTGGTAGCTGTCATCTGATTATTGTTTTGATAAATCATGAAACTTCAGATGGTGCCATCCTTCCAGCTCATTGTGGGAGGCAAGGAATCGGGTGACCAAATTAAAAGCTCCTACTACACCTTGCTTTCCAGCAACTTTTTTGTTACCTTTTTTAACTTCTGTAGTTATTTTGTTCTTCATTTTCTTGGGCAAGGAAAACTCTCTAAGGATTTCCTATTTTGGCATTTTACCCATACAACTATTGCATTGATCAATAGATGCTACTTGACATATTTTCCTTTATTGATAGAATTAGGACTGCGGTATTTCAGTTAATGTTGTACACGAGTTCAGTAGTTGTTATTGGATTTTGGTTTTTGGTTTTTTTGTTTAAATTTTGTAACCAGACTATTTTCCCATCTGTTCAATGATGTGGAACTATAATAGATTTTACTCATGGATGTTTCTGAATTCATGATTGATATCTGTTGCTGCTAATTTTCATGTTCCCTAATTACATCTCCAACAATGAAGAACCAAACAGTTAGAAGGCAAATCCTTTCAAATTACAAAGATTTTATCGACAGAATAACATCAAAAGAACCCGAAAGAAATCCAGAACTTGGCATGAATCTGTACCTAGTATACAATTGTCTTTGAATCAGAGTAACATCTACAAATTCTAGGCCAAAAGAAAAGCCCAGTGGAAAGAGGCATGTACAACATTTTTTGGTAGCATTCGAGTTTGAATCTTGACACTAATGGATAAAGGAACAGACAGGGACACCAGCCAGGTAAGGTTTGACTAGTTGCAGAATCATCACTAATGAAAAAAGATGAAGTCGCATAACCTGCCACAGAAGCACTTGAATTGCACAATCTTTTGGCCTTCCTGATCTCCTCCCTTGCAAACAACCGCCACAGTCTTCGTCTTACAGTCATTTTTACAAGCAGGTTCTATCTCTAATTCATCTTCCTCGGACCAGAGGACCCTCGCACATTTCGCCTTCTGCGAAGCCTCGTGGTGAAGAATGTCTTCACGCGTCTGCACTGTTTTTGCAGCAGAATGGCCGATAACATCTAGGGTTTCACCGGAGGGCGATGGAAAGACAGTATGCTTCGTCACGGTCTTAATGGTGTCGTTGCTGTTCGGTGAAATCGTCGATGAGATTGGAGGCTTGAAGAATCCCAGGGGACTTCTCAAAATATCGAAGGAAGAATCAGAAAACGAACACTTGCGTTCAAGATCAAGCACCGGTGGAATTGGGTTTTTCGCCGTTGTTTTAACGGCTTCAGCGGAGTTTGGAGGGCAGGGAGACTCGGATTGGCGGAAAGGAGGGGGCCATTGAAAGGAAAAGTTATTATCGAAGGGTTTCAGAGGAGAAACAATGGTGGGTTTCACGGAGAAAGAATCAGTTGTTCTGACCAAGTTGATCTTCTTTCTTGGTTCTTCTTCAAATTGGCATCTTCGCTTCTTGGAACCGCAAGAAGAGCAACCATCGGTGAATGTGACTTTTTTCCGATTAACGCAAGCGACGGTGGAATTGCTGCTGAGTCCGAGCGAAGTGAGGTCCGAACCCTCGAAAGATTTCTCCCTCTGCATCTCTGCAACTCCGTTTCTTCACCGAATTCACAATCTTTCTCTCAATCTTTCTCTCTCTCTCTCTCTCTCTCTCTCTCTCTCTCTCTCAAAGTCCCACTGTTTCAACTGTTGATGTTCTTATAAAAGCGTAGCTGCTTAGCAGAGAAATGAATATAATAAGGTCTCAAACAGAGAATCCAAGAAAGCAGTTACTCTTTTGCCGCGAAAAAACCAGTCAAATCTTGATTTTGAAATGCGAGATTATACCGGTTCATTTCGGTCCAGTTTCAATTGGATCGAATCGGTTTTGAGATGAGAAAATTGATGAATAACCCGAACTACCAAGGCCCGGTTCAGTTGTAGTTTTGGTTTTGATTCCAATAGGGGTCAAAGTAACCCTACCCTGAGAAAAATTGAAACTCAAATCTTATTCAATCCTATTAGGGTTTAAAAATCCCCAACCCAAACCTGACCTTGTCAACGTTTCTCTAAGCCAGACCCTCCTGATTAACCCCATAGGCCATAGGTACGAACAATCCTTGATTTACGTTAACTCTATTCCTAATGTTTATAACTTTATATGTGAAGCGTTAAATTATTAAATTGACACGCTAAGAGTCGCTAATTTCTTATTTATAGACAATAGGTTTGAATATGATTTCAACACTATACATTGTAAACAAACCCATTGCAATTGGAGGGACAGAGTTGAAGAGTAGACTAGGAGATCTTGGACTTTGAAGAGACAGAGATTAAGACTTAGAGTACGAACCGCAAGGGGGCGGGGGAGGAGCGGAGTATTGATATGGGATGATGTGCAACACATTTGTTTAGGGTAAGTCTGTTGTTGCCGACTAATATACATTCTTATTAAATTAAATGAATAATTACTGTTGTCCCCTTGTACTTTAATTTTATTACTATTTTATCCCTTATACTTTTTAAAAGTACTTATCATATCTTTCACTTTTTTCTATTAGTTTAGTGATGTATATATTTTGTTCAAAATTCCAAAAATAACCCTGGAATTATCTCTTTACTTTCTTTACAATTTTTTCAAGTTATAATACTACCCTTAATTAACTATGAAATATTTTTTACCTTAAACCCATTTTCTTCTCTTTAAAAAAATCACCAAATAAAATAAAGATGTGATTAAATAAAACTCAAAATATATCTAAATATGAGAAAATATCAAATTTAATTCAAAGTTGCAAATTGAAAATCACCTAATATATGCTAACCATTGTGCATGTTACCAAAGTTCCTATCAATTAGCTTCTTATATGTTAATTTATTTGTAAAACTTTCATCATTATGATTGTGAAAAATTTAAGTGGAAGTATGAGAATTTCAACAACCATAAGCATTTAGTCCTACCAATTTTCGAATTAGATTTTCAGAAGAAAAAAAAATTCATAACAACATTTTTGTTGAAAATGAACCTTACTTGAAAATCTATATGATTCATATTTTTTTAGTGCAATAGTAAGACCTTCATTAACAAATAATATATTGCAAGAGATATCTTTATTGTTTTGTTCTTTTAGTAAATTCTAAGAATTACAATATAAATAGAGATTCATTTTTCTTTTCCCAAATCATTGCTCTTACTGTTGGAACTTAAATTTATACTGTGAAACAATTCGTTTTTATCATTATGCACATTTTTATAGAGTTAGGGACAAAGAAGCAAGATTTCAAGAGGTAATTCATTCTACAAACTTTATTGATTTCGGTTTTCATCACATTTTAAATGGAGATGACTGATACTTTTTCAAATCTAAAATTAATTATAAAATATAAGATTTTAAAGATATAATTGGCATTCAATATAGTTTCTATAAATGAAGGTAATCTCATCCTTTTTACTCTTAATTTTAATGAAGGACAAACTTAACAATACATATCAATATAACAATCACTTAACATCCATAGAAGTGAGGGGCAATAGTAATTATTTCTAAATTAAACTAATACAAATTTGAATAAGGCTAGGCTAAGTTGATTTGAGGCTAAAACCAATTGGGCTCTGTCAATACTGATTAATTTGTAACCAAGTCCGCTATTCGGATTGAAAAAATCAAGCTGAGATCAATCTAGATTTAGGGCGGATTTTTTTTTTTTTTTTTTTTGGTACTAGTGCTTTTTTAATACTGGAAATATAATGCCGTCCGCAAGGGTCCAACCCAAGACCTCCCCACTGAAAAGCATGGATCTTTACCACTCAACCAACCCTGCAGTGGCATTTAGTGCGGATTTTGTTCAAATTGGTCAATTGGACCCTAGATTCTATCCTTAAAAATATGAAGTTAATCCACAAATCACTCGAGTTCATGAAGCTAATTACTAAACAAAAATTAAACATAAATATCTCATTACTTACATGATCATATAGACGGTTGGATTTTATCCTTGACACTAATTCGATCTGATTAGGATCCCTAAGTAGGTTGTAAGTCTCATTACTTAAAAACCTACGTCATGTTTTAATGGCAACGTCGGGCCCACTTAAAAGACTCTGGAGTTTTGCCACTTTTCATTTCAGGTATGAAAGAGTTGGTCACTCCATTTCCCATCTCTACCAAAACATATTCAGATATTTAATTTTCACAAAGAAAGAAAGTAATAAACCGTTTTCCTGTCCATTCTAGTCAGGCTTCTAAACCTTAAAGAAAGAAGGTGAAAATTCATCCTTTACCTGACAATCTCTGCCTGTAAGTTCTTTGAACTCCTTTTTTTCCCCTGTTTCATCGCCATCATAATTCCTTGTTAATCTTCCATGGTTTATACAATTGATTGAACAGTTCAATCTTGAGAAATTTTCGGTTGGATTGGTTGTAATATAGATTCAAACTATTGTTTTTATATTTGTTTTGAATACGATTTTCTGAATACCCTTCTTTTCTTTTCTCTTGAGTTCTTCAAATACTGTTTTGATTGATTTTATTGTTTCCAGAGCAATTATTATAGCTTCCTTAGCTGTTAAGCTTCTTAGGGTATTTCATTGAATTCGATTGGATATATTCTGTATATTTCTTCTTGAGGTTCATATATCTGGTTCTGAGGGTGTCATATGATTTAGGTTACTAGTGATTGCTTTACTTTGATATTTGTAATCTGATTTCGTTCCATATTTCAAATTTCAAGTGTCACTGTAGGTACAATTAAGCAGTTAATGGAACATCATCAATCTAACTCTTTTCTCAAGACTAAGAATTGGACTAACTCCTCTTCTTCTTGTGGGTTCTAATGTGTAAATGCTGGACTTTAATGTGTAAAGCTGGACTTGAGGGTTTAAAAAGTGACTATTCTCTAATTGTAGAGTGGGATGTTTGTCAGGAATTGATGTAAGGTATTTTCCTGTTCCTGGTCAAAAAACCACAATGGAAGTAGCATTTTGCAATTCCTTTGCTTGTCTTCCCATGAATGAAAGCCAACTGCAATTGGGTTTGTAGCAACTTGCCAAACCATTAAATAATTATTTCTTGAGAAGAAACAAAAGAAGAGAATACTATGAGAGGTGGCAATGTTTCTTTCCTTGGTATGATGGAAACAGATGCTGTTACCATGTCATGACTCATGGTCATGTTTGGAAGAGCATGTTAGATTATATCAAATTCCAGAGGACCTTACACTTTATATTGAAATTGTGACGCTTATCACTCAGTACATGGCATTGATCTCAACTGATGCCTCTCTGCAATGTGCTTTCGAAAGTCATAAACAAATAGTTTTTACTGAGCCAAGTTAGACGAATAACATATTAAAACTGTTCAATATTAAAAAACATGGATTAAGAATGTACCAGCCCTTAAAAATAATATTTACCTTTTATAAATACCTTTGTTAACTTGTGATAAACAGTTATAAGTAGAATTCAAACCCAAAATCTAGATGCACGTAATGATTTGACAAGCTCTTCAGTCTAGTCTCTATGACTGAGGCTGACCTATTTTGCAGTCTGCTTAATTTTTTGACATCTGACCCCCCTTTCATCCTCTCTCAACTACTTACTACATTTCTTTGAGAAAGTTGTTACTGCAATCCCCTGATTTGTCTAAATGAGTTCTCTTGTGCTTCAGAAATACTATTATGGAAGTGGAGATGGAATCATCCAAAAAACCAAGCCTTCCATGCATTTGTCCAGATGAAATTCATAGTTGCCCCTTGAACACACTTCTTTTTACTTTTTTGTGTTAACTATCATGCTTTGTAATTTGTTATGGTGATTATTATCTTCTAACAACCAAACTCACCATGGGCATTTTGTCCGATTCAATAATATTTGTGGTAGCTGTCATCTGATTGTATTGTTTTGATAAATCATGAAACTTCAGATGGTGCCATCCTTCCAGCTCATTGTGGGAGGCAAGGAGTTGGGTGACCAAATTAAGAGCTCCTACTACACCTTGCTTTCCAGCAACTTTTTTGTTACCTAATTTTTTTTTAACTTCTGTAGTTATTTTGTTCTTCATGCTTGTAACATTAAAAACCAGTCTTCTTCTTATTTCCAGATTCCAAAACGATCACCCTGCAAACTTACTGTGATGGCTTCTTTCTTCAAGTATTGGAATGAATGTGCTGATCCACTGGACTTGGATGCAATGTGGAAGGATTTTTCTGTGAGAAAAGAATGGGATGATGCTGGAGAGAAAAAAGGACAACAAGTTCACCTCTCACGGAATCTTGATGGGGAACCTTATCTTACACAAACTGAGATGAAGGTGAAAGCATGTTCTTAACTCATTATATTTTACCCATACTGCATGCTAAACTGGCTTCCTTAATAAGGTTATTACATTTTACCCATAATATTTTATTTCTAGCCAACCATATTTGGTTTTGCTCCCCACTATGGTTGAGTTGGGAGAGAAATTTAGAATCTATTTGTCACACAATTACACTTCCTGAAATGCCTTTTACAAAAAGTAGCTCTTTGAGGGTGTAAATTTGTTCATAATACTGATTTCTATTGATCCTTTTGGAGTCTTAACAGGTTTTGAAATTCTGAATCTTATTCAGATTTATTTATAATTAGTCTTTTTCTTGTAACCTTCCCATTTCTCCTTTAGCTTAATAGTATTTCCATTGTCAGTTTCCGGTGAGAGAGAATTATCATTATTATTATGTTAGATAAAAACCAACAGATGCATGAAAATTGCCTACTTCTTTTTGTGAGATTTTATTTTTCCCTGTATTTGATTTGGTGTCTCTTCAGACTGTGGCTGAGATTGTTGTTCGGAGGCACTTCCAAGCGCAAGTTGATCTGGTAATCTTCTAACAGTTTTTGTTTCTTCAAATTTTATTAGTTGATCACCTTCTTCTTTTTTTAACTTTTCCTATATCCTGGGCTCATGTTGTAAGATTGCAGGTCTGTTGTTTGTTTGTAGTTTGTGATTAGTTCATCTTGTCTTGTTAACATGGTTAAATGTTTGTGTTGTCTTATCATTTTTAACTTTTTAAAGCTTCTTGAAAAAGTTATTGCTTCTAACTATGTGTTTATGTGCAAACCTTTTTAAAAATTAACAAGTGGGCCTTCAAATAAAAATTCATGTACTTTTACTACCTACTACAAGTCGCTGGTCTGTTATATCACCGAAATTTGCCATATTTCGGTCGTTTCGGTGAGTGGCGAAACAAAACAAAGGGTGAAAACAATATCTGCTCCAAGTCACCAGAAAATTGCTGATTTTCAGTACTTTTTCCGGTGAATCAGCGAAATAATGGCGGAAAATCGCCGGTACTTCACCGAACCTGAGCTTCGCTGTTGAGAAATCCTGGCCGACTGTTGCCTTATACTTTTCTTCTCCTTCTCTGTTCTATTTCTCCAATGCAATGGGCTCCTCTGTGCAGCAACAGAGGTGGAGGAGAATCTGGCTGCCTTTTTCATTTACATAAACCTTGAAATACAACTTAGGCTTTGGCAGAAGCTCCTTAGATAGAGGACCACTAAAAATTGCATTTGTCCAACAATAAGTTCTTCTGGTTTGTATATATGAAAAGAAGCAAATTTACCACAAAAGAAAAGAAAAAATCAGTCGCCGAAGGAGAGATTGAAGATGAAACAGCATTCATTTCTTGTAACTTGAGCTGCTCAAAGAAGAAAAAGGTAAAGCTCTATTTCCAATGAGCATGGTTAAAGATAAAAACAAATGAATACTTGTTAGGTTGATAGATAAAGTGGGTTTTGACTTTTGGGTAAAGGTAAGAGATAAAGTGGGTTTTGGGTAAAGGTGACATCATTGCTGGATTTTTTATTTTTTTCCGCTCGGATGTGTCTGAGATATAGGCGAAATTCGCCATTTCGATGGTTTCGATAGGAGGGCGAAACAGTGAGTTTCACCGATATTTCGCACCTTGCCTACAAGTCAACAATATTTTTGTAGAAATGGGAAACCATTTCTATAATATTATATCTTGATCTTAGGTCTAACCAATTTAACCCCATTAAAACACATTATCAGTAAAATCATGCATTGGTTAATTCAAGGTTGGTCTTTACATTGACAAATTTTCTTTTGATTTTCTCAATGCATGGCTAACAAACATCCTCTCAAATTCCCTGAGAACTATTATTTTATTTAATGAAATTCTTAGTGTTTCAAGTAAAGGCTGGTTCTTTGAAACCCTTGTCCTTGAACAAACTTGGTATGATGCTACTGTGAAGATTATGGGTAGGGATTTTGCTGAATTTTTTGAAATTTGTCAGCTTGATAGAGTGGAAGGCTAGTTTTGAAGCTTAATAACCAGGTCACCACCCAACAGTAAACAGAAATTCAAATAAAGAGTGAACAGTGCAAGAAAGAACTGATGACACAGTTTGTAACATTAATGCAGGAGGTTTTGGTGAAACAGACAGCCAAAAACAGAGGGAGAAATCTTCCAGAGACAGAGGATAACATCTGAGAGAATAAACCCAATTTTCTTACTAAAAAAGTGAACCTGAAAGAGGAGCTTTTCAATTATTCTCAAGAACATCATTGCCTTCTTTTTCACAATTTGTCTATGGTCATGCTATGATCATTATCAGAAACTTAGCCCAAAAGTGGTCTCAAATAAACTTATGAGATCCAAAAAAAATTCCTTCTCATGCTACAAGATACCAAATTATTTATCCTCAGGCTGTACTGACTTTGGATCCAGCACAGTCTGCAAGTTTCCGGGGTTGGGCTAACCTAAAACTGGCTGTTATAAGTTTATAACGTAATGTATGTTGCATCAAATGGGATGGGGCTGGAGGCTTGCATAAACATAAGCTTGCCCCATCTAAGTTATATATATTCTCCATTTTAAGATAGTCATCTCATTTAATCCTCATTGCAACTATTTGTAATTGGCTACACAAATCTTGCTCTATGATTGCAGTATATTTAAAGTATTTCTATGTTAACTTAAAAGTAATGGTGTCCTTGTTCACCACTTTTACTGTAAGGCTTCTCCTTATCTTTCTTTCTTTCCTTTTTTTTTCTTTCTTGTTTTCCCCTCTTCTTTCTGCCTCTAATTTTCACCAAACCACTTCTTATTTCTGTTGCATTCAACTGTTCCCATTTGCAAATTGCCAAACCATGTCAAACAACTTTCAATTTGTGACTCATTTTTATTTTTCTGCTTAGATGAATTCTGTTATGATTGTGACTTTCCCAAACTTGCAACTCACCTATCCAAACATTTTTTCAAACAACATGTGACTACTAATAGAGAGCTGAATTACCATTTATGATACTCGTACTTAGTATTTTTAATATGTCTATTTCTTTGTTTCACCTGGTCTTGTTTTCTTGATTGAAGTTTTATAATGTCATTCTAAGACATGCCATCCTCAGTCAGCATTAGATTCATTGGGTTTTTTCTTGGTTCTCAAGTCTATACATTGTGAAGGCAAACCACTGTATAATATAAAATATTTCAGTTTGTCTCAAGGAAAGTGATACTCACTGTTCACTAAGAACAGGTGTGAAGTGCAGTTGTCCTTTTTCAGAAGGTTCCAGTTCATTATGCTTTGCTGATTATGTTTAGAGATAACTGTCATTTTTGAATTCTAGTAGAAGCTGTCATGGGAATGCTTTTCCCACTAATTTAGTAATCACATATGATCCATGAAGTTAGGATAAGTCTTCATGGGGTTGAATTCCTGGCATTTGTAAAGCTTAGATAAGATAAAAGAGAGTCATTTGGTATGAAGTTGTCCAAGTTTGGCATCTTTCCCCTCATGTGCAGGACATGCTTTGTGCTATTGCTGAACTTCAAAGTAATAGAGAACTCCTCAAAACACAATATAACGAAAAGACTAAGGAAATTAAGTTTGGGATCATGCAGTTGTCACCAGAAACTGCAGAGTGGCTAATCAGGTATCATATATTTGATCAACATCTACATAGAGATGCACTTCTTATGAAATTTTTGGAACCCTACTTGGTTAATAATATAATGCTGAAACTGAAGACTTCCATGCTGAGAAATGGGTTATCGGCACTATGAAATAGAAGGGGACTCGAAACTTCTGTACAGGCCTTTTATAAATTTATATTTTGGTGCAGCATACTTGAAGTGGTTATCATTTTACGATGAGAAGTATGTTCATCGTTGCTAGTGTATCTTGCTGGACCCATTTTATTTCATTGCTAGCTCTAGATTTTATAGTATGCTGTTTCCTCTTGGGAGTATGTCCATTCGTCCACTTAATTCTTTTTAGTGATGAGTTATTTACTTTGGGACAACATCTTCAGGGAAAGAAATGAAGAATTTATAGTTCGGGCTTATAAAGGTGGACCAAGAAAGACAAAACACAAGTCAACATTGGACTACTGGCAACGGTACCTGTTAGTCAAGCAAAGTCTACTATCCTGGAGGTTGTTTCAGTGTCATATACTCAATATGCATTTTGTTTGTTTCCTGCACTCGACTTTGCTTTTTAACTTAGGTTTTTGTCTTCATGTCTTCTTTATTAGCTGAACCTTTTATCTGGAAGCTAAGCATTGTTTACTTTAATTTCTAGCTGCAGCTATCCCATCACATGAGTGGGTTTACTTAGTACGCCCTCCCATTGTTTTCAAATGGCATTACTTATCTTATTCATTTAGTAAAGAGTCATGGAGATATGGACTGTAAATGGTTATGACTTATGTAAGATGTTGAGGAATGGATTAATCCACAGAATTATATAATCAGTCTGGGCTACAAACTCTTTTCAATTAGTTTATTTTTTACCTTATAAAAATCTATTTTTAAGTTGAATCAAAACGCATGTACTAAATTTGTAAACATTTTCCGGTTATTGTGCAGAGAGACAAATGATGCTTCAATGCCTCATACCTCTAGTCTTGCTTTGCCTTTTTTGGAAGAGAAAGGTATTGCTTCTCCTTCTCATAGCATGTATGGCAGGAAAGATGACATATAAATGATTTGTATGTTAGGTCCTGTTTTTCCTCCCTTCTGCAAAGGCGAGAGAAATCTTGACAAGATAAGTTTCCATTCTCAATGAAAGAAATAACAGAAAGAGCGGAAGAAGAAGAAGAAGAAGAAAGGGGGGGGGGGAGAGAGAGTGTGTGTGTGTGTGTGATGTGAACCATCAGGGACCCCCCCCCCCTAGAGGCCTTAAGAAGACCTAGGGTATCAGCCCTTCTTCCCACGACCCCACCGAGGAGCCACACCAGCAAGCATTTTGGTTATTTTCCAGGTGCTGTACTCAATGTCTTTATCTAGCTTGGTCTCAGAAAAATCAGAAGCTCACCAGGACTCCGGATCCACTCTTACTTTGCTGATTGGGTCACTTCTCGATGAGATATGACACAGTCCTAGCATGTCTAGGTGTCTTAGTTTGAAGAGGAATCTTGTAGTCAAAGTGCTAGTTGTAGTTAGAAATCCCTTTTCATTGTTAATTTTTTTATTTGAACTCAGTTGTAGTTTGTAGTTGAGAAGGCTCATTTGAGTTGGATTCCTGTTTAGAGTAGGGGTCTTTTAAGTAGTTGGTTTATTCCAAATAGGACTTCCTAGGTATCGAGATTTACTAGGAGTTACTTCTGTTTTGGCTAAGTCAGTGAATGTAACAATTTGGATTTGATTATTGAATAAAAATTGCAGAGAATTCATTGCAAATGGGTTGAGTAGGGTTTCCAAGGGAGGAAACCCTGCGGCAGTTTTAGAGTTACTTATTCTTAACATAATTCGAGTATTCCAGCAGCAGCAGCACTTATTTTTCAATTTTTCTTCAATCCTTCTTCAAGTAACAGCAACTAAGTTCCAATCCCCACCCCAATTCCCAACCCTAGAGCCTCCCCCTCTCTGTATTCTCTCTTCCCTGCAGCATTCTTCTAGAGCCTTCCCAAGCCCAAAAAACTAAACCTACTTTCCCCTAACCTCAAGCCATAACTTTCTTGGGAAATAATCTTAGCCCCTCCCCAGTAACCTTTGGCTACAGAAGCGACCCAATTTCACTCCTTCCAAATCCTAGAAATCATCCCTAGTTCATGTGCAACCCTAAACCCTAGGTCTGAAACTGAATCTGCAGAGAACTAAGATGCACACCTAATTTAGAAACCCTAAACCTAACAAATCATATTGACTGAACCTAAACATAATTCCCCTTCAACCCTAGTTGATTTTAAACCCTAGAAATCCTAGCCGCAAGGTATAAACCCTAATCCCCTGTAGCCTCTGACTCTAAAAACCCTAAATGGGTCTTCATCAATAAATCCTGTAACAGTGGCCCCTCCATCCTTGTTTCACATCACAGAGAAAGAGGTTTTAGTCCAATTGTTTTGATGATTGGGTGATGAAAACTGGATCCTATTGTCTAGCCATTTGGATGGATCTATGCTTCTTTGACATCCTCTCCACCAATTGCACAACCAGTTTTTGAGTCCTTTTGGTACCATTATGTCATATGAAATCCTATATAATGTCTATTGAGTTTATTAAGGATACTATTGCTCAAGTGTCCATCATAGAGGCTTATTGATTAAGATGAGCATGCCAATTGGTTTATGAAGTCGATTATTCCCAATACTCATTACTTGTGTTTTACATTGATTTGTCGCTAAAAGGTCTTCTCTGATTCCCCCCCCCCCTCTTATGAGGAAAGGTGATGAGTGGACATACTGGGATTCAAGAGCTTTCCCTGAGGACATGGAACAGATGTGGAACAACCCTGATGTCCTCAAAGAGTGGACCCAGTCTAATGAGAAAAGAGGAAAAGTGCGTTTCTCATGTGATGCAGAGAATAGACCGTACCTTTCCCGAACAGAAGTAAAGGTAAGTCAGGATTCTAGTAAGGTTGGGTTTACTTGTAGTAGAACGTATCTATATCTGAGATTTGAAGAATTAATATGGGTGGGAATATTTAGGATTGGTGTGACAAACTGGAGAGATGTCACAGATATTTAGGATTTGTGTGAGCACATCAAGACATTTTTGTTGACCATGAAACATTCTCAGGAAACACTGACAGTTATAAAAATGCTGCCTCTGAAAAATGATATCTAGCTAGAAGTAAGGGATGAGTAACACAAGCCATACTTAACATCTATTGTATCTATCAATCAATTGTGCCATGGAACAGTAGCACTCAATGATGAACCTAGTAATTTGGTTCCGTAGTCCTTATAAATCCAGAGCATAAACCCATTTTCTCAAGTTTCAAACAGAAAAAAGCAATTCAAGTTTCGACTTTGGGAAGGGTGAAAAACTTTGAAAATCATGGGAAAGCATATTAATTCTGTTTATGCATAATGCAGTTTAATAGAACAAATAATGATATTTAGTCATCTTCAATAAAAGAATACAATAAAACAAGCAATAGAATTGAAAAACAGAGGGGGGGGGGGGATAAAACTTGAAGTACGAAAAGTTTTTTGTGCATTCTCAGTTTACAAATTAGCAGGATTTATAACATTTCATATTCAAATGTAGAATTGAGCTATCCATATTTCAGGACCTCTTGAGAAGAACAAAGGTAAAGAGTAGGGAGAGGAGACAGAATGAGAAATTAGAGATCTTTGGTTGCTGGAGTTGGAGAGAGAAATAGGATCAATCCAAAAGAGATGAGAGAGGGGGAAGGGGAAGGAGAAGAAGATACTGATGTTGGGTTGGGTGGTTTACCAAACCCATTAAAAGAGAAACAGTTAGCCAGCAATGCAAGTTTGTTAACAAGCAAGCAATTTGAAATTCATGTCAATCACAGGGGTTGGTTGGTTTATCTATTTATAGAAAAATCCAAAAGAAATCAAATTTTACTTATCTAAGATGGACTCGTAGATATGCCAACTTACCTTCCAAGGTAAAAACTCCAGCATAGAAACTAACTTAAGCTAACCTTCCTAACATTACTTACTATACGAGTCTTTAACTATACTTGCATTCCTCAATGTAAATCAACTAAATCTAATTATTTAAACTTCCAAGTGTCCTTCTCAATACTGCAGCTAGATCAACCAGTGATGTGACCAAACACAAATTACAACTTTGGCCCCACTAATTAAGAAAGACAAATATACCCCTAGTTACGTAAAATCAGATCTATGCTAACCAGGATAATCTAAATTACTTGACTTGGCTCTTGGAGTGCTTCTGCATCATTTCTTTTAATTCAATTCTAATTGGTTTTGGGAACTGAAAACCACAAATATCCAAATCCAAAACAGACAGCTTCACTGATCTTAAAAATGAGGATGTAAACTTGACTTCCAGTTACCTGCACACCTTGTTGTACATTGATTCTTGTCATATCAACACCGCAGTTTGCCAATAGGAGCACTTCAATATAACATGACCTAGTAGATTTTGGCCTCCTAAGATTTCTGTTTTCTATTTCCCGTGGAAAGGGTGTGGGTTTGGAATTTCATTTGCTTCTGTGAAAATTTTATAGGTTTGATAATAACCTGAGCAAAACCATTTTACTGGCTTCCTTTTGCAGGCAGTAGCTGAAATCATTCTTTCAAAACGCTTCAATACAAGAAAAGTAAGACCTGTAAGTGTTTTTTTCTTTCTCTTGGATGTCCACCCAAATTTTGCAAATGGGACTATGTCGTAATTGCATTTTAGCATACACTATCGCCTCTGTGCCTAAAAGATAACGTGAATAGTTATCATTTCAGTTTTGTTGTCCTTCTCCAGTGCTTTTTCTTGACGGTGTCAGCTTACCATGCTGGTAAAATCAACTGTTGATATGCCATGATAAAATCCCACCAGTAGCAGGTCCCCTCCCCTCATAACTCAGTCCTCATCCAATTGATTCCTTAGAATTAATTTTCTTTGGTTCTCATTTCTTAACTACCTGCAAATCATTTGCATTTTAGCTGCTTGCTCAGAAGGGATACTCAAACTTATTGTTGATTGAGTCCTCCTAGGAGTCCAACTCTATTAGAGTTTTTGTTCATGTAATTTTATATTTTCTTGTTACCCAAGTTAGGGTATTTATGTAATAGTGTTCTTTCCACTTTATTATAAATAAAGGGTTTGGAATCACATTGATCAATTCAAGCCATTCTACCAACATTGTGTTTTTCGGTATGGTATCAAAGCCAAGTTCGATTAGGGAAGAGAAAGAATAAAAAAGGGAAAAAAAAGAAAATCTCTCTCTTTCTCTGACAAAGACCTACCTCTACTGCCGCTGCAACTGCTCTGTCGCCGAAACCATCCGTTGCATCCTCATCTTCTTCAGCAATTGCTCTACCTTTCTCTTCCTATCTCCCACAATTGAACCCTTCTCTGCCCTTCTCTTCCATCCGTCTCCTTCTTCTGATTTTTTTCTTTCTTTCTTCTTCTTCTTCTGAAACCATCGCAGAAACCCATCACAAACCCATCAACCAATACTTATCATTATCCTGATTGGACTAAGATCAGAATTTCAAAAATGTTTTTCTATATCTTTTAAGGCCTTATCAGAAATACTTTCTTATTTTAGTTTTGTGGGGAAATTCTTATCTGAGATTCATATTTTGTCTATTGTATTTTTGTTATTTGAGAGGGTAATCTGCCAATTAACACTGGAGACAAGTCCCTAATTCAAATACTGGATTATAAGAACTCCCAATGGCTCATAGATCAATCTCAGTCCAAATTCTATAGACCAGCCATCAAACCCCCTTTGTTCTTTGTTTTTATCTCTGTTTGGTAGGCTTAACAGTACAATACATTCATTGGTCCCCCTACTTGCCCACATACACAGAACCTGCTTGGCCAATACATTTTCTCATAGTAGTAAGTCCTCAAATCCCATTGGACAATCAACTGAATTTCCTTCAATGTCCATTGAACTTTTTCTTGGTGATGCAATTAACAAAAACAGTAATATTGAATGATCTAGAAGATCAAGTCCATTTAGAAATTTAGGAAACTTGAAAGGATTCAGTGAACTAAAAAATCAGTCTCTTGATGCCAGACTATTTATGATAGAATGTCTTAACCATTTCTAACAAACCAGTACAGAGAAAAATGTGACCATAAGACCTATTTTGGGATATATTATCTTTTATGGAAAGTCGTTACTTGTAGTCATATACTAAGCAATTTTTCGGGGAAATTTTGGAAATTTCTTATCCATTCATTTTCTTCTGAAAACCATGTTAGCTACATAAACATTTATCTTTCAAGGTAAAATTGCAGTGAAGTTATATTTGAGTTTTTCTCTGTATTCTTAGTGTAGAGTGATCTTCTGCTGGATTTCAGGTTAAACTTGTTAACTCTTCTTTTACCTTGTCCTGATTTTCTACAATAATTACGTCAATTGTTTTTAATCCTGGAGCTATTTCTCAAAGTATCTTATCTCACTTCTTTTTATTTGAACATTGCACTTCATATAAGTTGTTTTTGTTGAAGCTTGGTTGGTTCTTTCTGAAATTTCTATCCTCTAATCAGACAGTTTTAGCTGCCCTTGCGGAGGTCTGTAGCATGCGCTTCGTGAATGGTGTTGGTTCTTGTACTGGAATTATGGGAATTGATTATTCCAAGGCACAATGGCTGTACAAGTATTTCCATCCTCATGTTACAGCTGTTTACATTCCAAACATCTATTTAAACTTGGAATTCTTTATGAACTAAGTAGTTCAATGAAACTTTTTTCACCCAAATCTTTTCAAGATTTTCCACATGTTGTATTTTGTGTCAGCTGAAATGCTTTTGTCCTTCATCTCATTTCAAGGGATATGGGTTACAAAGCATACAACGTACAGTCTGTTGAGGACCTTTTCAATCCCTTTGCATCCATGTATTTTGGTGCAGCTTACGTGGCTTGGCTATCACAATATGAAGGAAGGTTTGTGTCTCGAACATCCCCTGCCCAAAAATAAATGAAAAATGAATGTGATATAAAATTTTTAAATTATTCAATTTTGGTGGTGATAACCAGGGAAAGAACTCCACAGTTTATCGTTCAAGCTTATCTTGGAGGACCAGGAAGAGTCAGTCTTCAAGAGACAGGGCCTCTTTGGAGTAAATTTCAAGAAGCCTTGAGGCACTATCATGACTCAAAGAAGTATGAATTCTCTCATCATCTGTTAATGCCATAATAAAAATGATGATAACCTTCACTACTGCTTTGCCTAGTTTTTGTTCCTTCCCTTTGCTAATGAACAAGTTGCCAGAGATGTTCTCTGCTTACTCTAATTTACTGTTTCATCAATCCAACTGTAGGGATAAAGGAACCTGCTCCATTTTGTAGTCAAGAAACACTCTGCAGCCATGGAAGCACTAAAGACCAAGCAACCCATCTATTAATTCTTACAAGATTTACAAGGCAATATCCTACTGAACTGCATTTAAGATTGGCAGATTAAAAACAGTGAATTAAGACAGTAGATTCAAGGGATACAGATAAGAGGTTAGTATTCATGTAATGCTTATGTTTTGGTCTCCTTTAAATTTTGTGTAAAATCCATTTAACTATATAAAGGTTGGTGAGATGGAAGTCTTCAAAAAATTAGCAACCTTATTGCTATGTTTGGAATGCACTACAGGAGTATGGTTTCAAAATGTTACTGCCATTTGAAGAATCAAAAAACCTGGAAAGCCAGTTTTCATTCCCACAGAACTCCTTAACCTGGGTTTTGTTGTTTTTTTCTTTCTGTAGTGGTTTTGTTGGACAAAACACCATATTTGTTTCTCAAATCATGGAAATGGTCTTCTTAATCACCCTACAATACCGTTTTGTTTATTTGTTTATTTGTGATATCAATCCTGAACACAACACATGCTACATGCATTTAATAATTAGACATTAATTTTAATCTCATGGCATGTGAAACCTAAAACAGAAACCCACAGTTTAGTGTTAACTTCACATCACCCTGAACAAGTTTTATTTTAGAAGAAAAATAATTAAACCCTCACATGCAAAAACTCGTCCTTCTGTAAACTACACATTAATTAATCAAACAAAGAATCTAGTGTCAACCCACTTGAAGCATGTTCTTGAGTTAGCATTCCCAGATGAGATTACAAATTAATATCTAAGGAAAGATGCAGTCAAGATTGAGAGACATAATAAAAAATTTAAAGGCTTGACCATAGCTCTAATGGGTTAATTTTTGTTTATTAATTTTAACAGAAAGGGATGAATTACATGTTCTTGGTAACTATGGATCCAGTTCACAGCACCATTTTTCTGCATTGGGACTTCCTATTATTGTGTTTGGATTTGATCTAGAGATCATCGAAAGCATATCAAACAAAACCACCATTGATTATAATAATCTCTCCCTATCATAGTTGAGCTAGCTGACATTATGCTTCGAGCAAAGAGATCACTAAGAGACATCCTACACTTTTTTGTCAAAGATGGACCAGTTCAAAGTTCAAACCATCATGATTTGGTCAATTTAAGAAATTTGTTTGAGAGTGTAGATTCTAAGTTCCAAAACCTTTATGGAAGCTCTTTAAGGGCTTGTATAAAATTGAATTAATCTGCTTGAGCTGGTGGAATCTAAAACGGCTATAAGAGAAGCATTCAAACTTACCCAGAAAGAGAGAAGGATTTTTTTAATTTACAGGATTTCTTAGTCATAACTACTTTATGATCGATGCTTGAGGGGGCCCTTTTTCCTAAGTATAGCTTGTACATATAGGGGAGGGAATGATTTATATACAGAACAAATTTCCTAATTATAAGGTAATTTAGATCTTCTATCTTGACGGGTGGAGGTCTGTGCTCTTCTCACATCTCTTTATCATATATTAAAAAGGGGACCCACTGAGAGTTTCACTTCTGATTCATTTTGTTAAAACTCAGAGGTAAGTTTTTGTGTTATTATGTGTTGAATAGGTGTGAGGGAATCACAAACTCTACTCTGATGAATAGACACGAACCGACACCAATTGTTTGATCTCATTTATCATTTTTTTTTTTTCTTCCTTTGTTGAAGATCTCATTTTACCATTCAATGACGAAAATGTTGTGGTGAAATTTAATTTTGCTATTTGAGAAAGAGAACGAGAAAATAATTCTCAATTCCTGTAGCGTATCGGATTTCGGATACAAAGGTATATTTTTATCTGCTCTGTGGCAGTGTCATATACTCATATATCGGTTCATGTGAAGAGATAGTGCGTGACACGTGACCTGGCAGTTGGGTTCATCTCCCACATGGGGATGACTCGTGGTATCTAATCTAACCAACCGATTCTGACAATCTGATTTCGCGGCGATTTACAACATTTTTTGTGGGACCCACCGTAACTGTCCCACTTCATCTGTCTCGGGCTCACACCCACTGTGGGTCCCCACAGGCAGGCAGGCCGGCCACACGGCTCAAGAAAGGCAAGGAATCGGAACGGGACTCTGACTCCTAGGATTAGTTCCTAACTTCCTAGCAATAGAAATGTCAGCAGTCCGAGTCAGAAAACCAAAAATTACAATGGGTGGTGGAAATTGTCAGTGGGTGTGGGACCCACATGTGACTCGGCTGGTGGGGTGGGTCCCAGGCCAGTGGGACCCACATGTAAAGGCTATATTTTCCTTCCTTCTTCTGACTGGTCTCTGACAATCTTGAGACTTTTTATAGAAGAAGCGTTTACTTAGGCTCTTTTTATATCAATTCTCATTCTCTATTATACCTATTTAAAATAAATAAGTCAAGAATTCATTTGGTCAGAATGAATGGTTTGGGAATCGAATTTTATGGATAGTTTGGTGTCAGAAACTTGTTAAAAATGTAGAAAAGTGAAAGGGAGTAGTGTAGTGTGTTGCTTTACCCTCATCTTACTTATAGAACTTGTAACTTACACAATGAGATATGAATTCCATCATAATCCATAATGGACAAAGTTCATTATGGATTTTGGGGTTTTTCTATTATTTTAATTTTCGATGATGCCAAACATTTTTGATTTCTCATATTGACATGATTTGATCCAGGCTTTAATACTTGGACGGATCGGATTCTCGACGAGGACTTTCGGTATCCGATTCTGAAGACCAAACCAAACTTAACTCATTCATCATCACTAATTACTTAATTAATTAATTAACAAAACGTGTTGACGTCACTTCCTCAATTTTGACTTTATCTTTGAACCATTGGTCAAATTTCACAAACCGCCCACATCAGACCGGTATCTATTTGTTGGATTCACCTCTTTTCCTTTCTCATTTGGTATTTTCCATACACCCATTACCAAAGATCGAACTCACAATCTCTTCACTATAAAAATTTGATCTTACCAACTGAACAACCCTACGTAAATTCAATTCCTCTATATTGTAGTTAGGATTTTGTTCGAAGTTTTCTCTTAATATAATTTTTCATAATTTCTTCTCTCATTTTTTTTAATGATATTTTGTTAGGTGCTAGATAGGTAGTATGGTGATGATGTGATCAACCTATTCTTCATTCCGTAGAATCCAATTTTCATCACTTTAGAATCATTTTATCTGGATTAGATGAAGAATTTCCGTACGTTCAACGAAAATGTAAAATCTACGACTTTTTTTATCGGGTCTAATTAAACAAATCTTGGATGGAAATAATAAGGATGAAAATTGATGACATCATTAGAATTTAAGAGAGAAACTCATGTCACTTAATCCAAGATTAGATGAGATATAATGGTATTTTAGACATTCAAAGACAAAGATAATAGTTAGTTAGTGATGACATATACATTAAGAAACGATATCTTCATTTGAAAGATCTAACCCTCTTATTGGTAAGATAATTAGAGAGACCAAAATTAATGGTCAGCTTTCATTCCTGAAACCTCTTTCTTTGGATAATAAGCTTTCTTAAAAGTGAATATCACCCAATCTATTACTTGCACGTAGAAACTAGCATCCCATATGAGTATTGCCATTTTGTAAAAAGATGATTATGACTAATCTATCTGTTACGTAATATCTTTTTCAAGCAATTGGATTCTTTACTTTTAAACTCAAAAGAGTTCTAAAACATTGGTCAAAAAAGCCTTACAAAGCACAAATAAATGAGAGACAATTGGGATTAATTGGACGGCCCTGTTGGTCCCACATGCTTTCCTAGGTATTGAGTTATCGACATGTGTTAGAACGAGCACCAAAGAAAATATAAACGGAAAAACAAAAATACATAAATTTAACATGATTTACACACCAATGTATATCGACTGGCAGAAGAAAAAAAAATTATAATAAAGATCTTTAAGACAATGTTTGGTTGTAAAACGTCACTAGATTCATGAAATTCGGGAATTTCATTTTTTTGTCTAAAAACATGAATTAAGTCATTTTTAGATATTTAATGAAATTCATGGATTCTACTATAAGTATAAAATTGATGAAATTTGTGGATTCAAGCAGGTAACCCAACGGAAATCTATGAACTTTAATAGATTTGAGGTTAAACAAACAGGTAATTTTTTAACCTTGAATCCGTAGATTTGAAATCCCATTTCATTTCAATTCTCTATATTCATATAACCAAACAAGCCCTAAACTAATCACCAAAAATAACATTACAAAACTTTTTATTCAAATCTCTATATTCATATAACCAAACAAGCCCTAAACTAATCACCAAAAATAACATTACAAAACTTTTCATCCAAAACTCTAAGAGGAAACTCTCAAATTTCACCATAACTCTATACGAGAAACGTAGTATTCATACATATAGGATTTCAATCAGATAATCATGTCGACTCATTAGGTTAAGTCGTGGGTAAAGTTATTCCACGATATCATATGATACTAGTCGATGCATATCCATATTTAACCAAACCGATACAATACATCTCGATACGTCTCTACATTGAATTACACCAAAATACATTAGCCAGAACGATACAAAACTCAATACAGGAAGATACGTCTTTTAAAATTACCTGACCGATACGATAATTGATACCGATACTTTAAACCTTGATTTAGAGTGGCTAGACATGACAACGTGAAATAGACAAAATCATTTAATATGTGCCAAGTGTCATGTTACACGACCATAGCATTAGATCCACTTTATTTTCCACATGGATTAAAACTGTAACATCACCATAATTCTATTTTAGCTAAAGAGAACAAAGGATTGGAGGGTTTGATACAATTCATCTATACCATACAAAGGATAAAGCATTATCATGTATATAATTTATATATATAAATTTAGGTTTATTAGGTACACCATTCCCAATTGCAACAGCAACCCAAACGTGTCATGTTACCATTGGAAATGACAGGTTCTTAGAATTAGATCCATTAGTCATTATCCAAAGTACCATCTTATAGAAACAAGTGTCATATTTCATAGAAAATCTCTTTTGTGGAACAATTAACCGAAATAACCGCTAAATGATCTCTTTTTAGTTTTACCACCCAACAAATACCCACATGCCACCTGTCCATTTAATCAATCATTTTCTTTTCCTCCTTGGAATTTATAAGAGACCTGAGGAGTGCAAAAGAATGCTATACTCACAGTTTTAATGGTCGGTGGATCACAGTTATAGCTTGAACTCAAGTCCAGAAACGGAACTAAGATTCGACATTAACAGAGTCACCATGGCCTTTCAAGTTTTAATTTCATTGTCTTTACCCTGAAAATTTGTCCAAAAGCGCAGGAGAGAGAGCGAAGTGCTCATATTTGAAACCCTAAGAGGAACAAAAAAATGCCCGAAATTGATCCTTACAAAGAATTTTTTTTTTAAAGGGCATGTTTGGTTACATTAGAAATATCTAGATTCATGAATACAATACTTATACCTGCTTGGTTGTGAAAATTCATGGATTCATGAAATCTAGAGATTCATCTTTTTACACTAAAAACATGAATCTAGAAATTTATAAGTATGGAGTGAATACTATAAAAACGTTAAATATTTGCATGTCGACCAAAGAATTCATTCCACATATTTAAGTTAACCAAACAGTTAATTTTATGAATTATGATTCCATACATTTGAAATCTTTAGACTCATGTAACCAAACAGGCCCTTACATGAGTCTGGAGATTTCAAATCTATAGTCATAATTTATAAAATTAAATGTTTGGTTGTGGAATGAAATCTGTGGATTCATCCTAAAAAAATGACATGATTTTTGTGAATGTGCAAATGTATAGTTTTTTTGAAACCTTTAGATTTCACCCCTTACCCATAAATCTACAGATTCACGTTTTTAGTGTAAAAAGGTGAATCTCTAGATTTCATGAATCTAGAGATTTTTACAACCAAACGGGTATAATTCTCAGATTCATGAATCCAGAGATTTCAAATCACTGGATTCATGTAACCAAACAGGCCCTAAAAGAATCTGGTGGGGCTATAGCCCTCTTTAACATGGGGGAGCTCCACCAATGCTCAAGGCATCATAAAGATGTCTCAGCAAAAATTGGTTAGGGTATGACCGTGTAAGAAAACTCTCTCCATCTCTCTTGACTCTATTTGTGCAGAAGTCTTTGGTAAGTCCACCTTGGAATCAAAATCTTTGAATAAGATGCCCAAAATTACCTTAAATATGTTTTTCTTTGAAAAAAGGAAAGAAACTAAAATTAACTTGGACCACATAAGGCAAAACCAAACGTTCCCTTATTAATTATTTGAGATAAAACCTACCCCAAGTTGCTAATGACACACACATGAGCATTATATAAAGAAGTTCCCAACACTAACCCCACCAATTCCAACTTCTCTTTTACTTCCATAGTCTTCATTTCACTCTTCCTCTGTCGAGTCTCTTCTGCAAGTGTGAGGAGCGAGAGAAAGAGAAAAAGACGGAAACACAGATGACACAAATGGGTATGTTGAGGTGGGCAAAACAGACGTCTCCCACCAACTGTGGTGGTGAAGATGGTGGCAACACCTCTACTCCGACCACCCCTGCTACAACTCCAGCTGCCACTTCAAGAAGACATAACAGTTGTTTCTGTCTAATGAGACTTGTGAAGAAACTGAAGAAACATAGCCGGATGCTTTGTCAATCAACGATGAACAGTAGGTCCAACAACAGCTTTCATTGCAAGTATGATCCATGGAGCTATGCTCTCAACTTCGACACAAGTGGGTGTGGAAGTATGTTAGATGATGATAACTATCACCACTTGCTTGCCTTTTCTTCAAGATTTGCTGCTACACCACCCAATGCAACACCAAGGCTTCTTGCAGTAGCCACTTCTCATTAGTCTTCTATCTTTCTGATCTCTTCTTCCTTCTTCTCTGAACTTTCTTTTTTTTTTTTTTTTTCTGGTTTCATATAACCCATCTATTTTTTGGGTAATTTCTGTAACTCTGTTTTAGATGTAATGGATGTGAATATTCAATCATGGCTACTGATACCACATCCCCAATTTTGGTAGAAAGAGAGAGAGGCTCACACTGCACTTTAATGGGTTTTTAAAATTTTGATAGATAATGCAGAAGATCTGTTCCCTAATTGCCGTTCATCTTTCTGGTGTCTTTCATTGTTTTTAGAGTTCTTCGATTCAGGGTAATGGTTTAGAGACCGTAAAGAGACTGGAATCAATTAAGACTTTGGCTAGATTGAAATCAGGAAAAGCCCACGAGGCAATGAAATGGGGTCAAATAGATCTGCTTGGGTTCTGCAGATCTCAAAAGTGAGAAAATTGATGTCAGAGAACCAAGTCCAGAAATTAAAAATGCCAAGCTCCTGTGATCTGATTAATTTCTGGGCTGTTTTAAATCTGCAAGAGCTGTTGTGGTGGGACCCTTTTATATTCACTCTCTCTCTCTCAATTTTAAATGGGTCATGTTGATGGTTCAGTTCATTTAAAGAGCGAGGGCTAAGGTCATTTGAGAGTTCTGATTGGATAAGAACATTCTTCAAATGGGTTCTTCAAATTGCTCTTGATGGATCAGTTCATTTAAGGAGAAAGGACTAAGGTCTATTGTAATGGAATAAGAACATTCTTCTGGCCAATAGCTTTCAAAGAAAAAAATGTCTTAATTAGTATACCTGTTAAGCATTATCTTGGGTTTTTAAAATTATACTTTACTTTAAACTTAATTATCAAAACAACTTATCAAGGTAACCCTACCTAAAAACCATTTTCATCCAGTAAATTAAAGCTGGGAGCACATTTAGCTAAGCTTATAGGAGTAAGATCTCCTCTTTCTGTGCGAAAAGCAGAAGCTCATAAGATGGTTCACATGTTCTCATCTTCCAACTTACTGTTATTGAATTCACTTTTTGAAGCTTCTGAGATTCTGAAAAGTAGAGAAACCTTAGAAGCTTAAGCAAAAGGAACATCAAGTGTTTAATTATGAAGCTTTACCACACTCTATGATGAAATGAAGTAGGTCAGCAAATGCCAAAAATTATAGAGATGAGAACCACTTTTGATTCCAAGCAGTGGTTATAGAACCTCAGAGACATTCAGGTAAGACATAAGGTGCCAAGTACCAACTACTCCAAACTTCCAAAGCTAATACATAAATAAATAGGACTAAAATAAACAATATGAGTTTGGTGTGAAACAATCTTGGCCTTAACAGCTTCTTGTGGTTTCAAACCAATCATGTGCACAAGCTTGGTAATGTGGGTTCAAGATTTGAGTCCCTACCATGTGCATGCATGACATCCATGTATTGGAGATCAGAATCATAAATCCCCTCATTTTTTTAGTCTGTAATGAGTTGATAGAGTAGGGTATAATATCTTCTTGTCAACTAAATGGTGCTTTTTCACTAATGAACCAATTTCATACACAAAATGATATATTCAAACAACTATACAAGGATTTATATGATACAGACAAGTAGATGTGAGCAGCTTCATTTAGCAATTGAAAATGATGCTTGCTTCATGTTTCTCCATGATAAAGTTGATACTAGGGTTACAACAAGGTCAGGCTGGACTGGGCTTCTTGAATCCCTGACGTTACAGTCGAACGCCCAACATTGATTTTAATCCTAACCCTGAACACACTCGAGACGTAACCCTAACCCTAACTACGTGACAACAGAACAATATAATGCTTAATTTTCATTTACCAAAAATAAATTAACATGATCGTTAGGCAGTCATGGTAGGCTAGGTCAAACACTCAACCCCGATCCGACCTTGACCCTTGTTCATGCCATCTCTATCTAACCAAACTCTCCATTAGGGTTAAAGCTGCACACTTAAAGCATATAGACCAGCAACAACATCAGTATCAATATCATCAGAAACCAATACAAAGTAATATTCTTGGTATGTTTTTTCCAATTGAAACATTGGTTTGGGGAGGAAATTATAAAATAAAAAGTCTAACTGAAGAACCAGGGACCACTTTGGTGACAATGATTTAGCCTGGTATGACTACCGGATCAGGGACCATCAGAATTGATTAATGCAAATCAAGTAGTTTGGATTTGCAGATCCATTGATGAACAAAGTCTGGTCAGTAGTAGCCAAGAGTCAAGACTCCCAAGACAAATGAAGTAAAACAGAGAAATCGGATGGTATGGAAAATGGTCATCAATCCAAACACTGAACTACCTGGGTGGGTGCATGAGACCAATTTAGTATAGTTTTGGGTTGGTCCAAGCATCTTTCTTTGCCCAACCTTGGGACTACAGAGATACGTATACATGTTATTTTAGCATGAGGTTCTGCTTACAGATAGAGACTTACAGAAGCTACAGGAGAAACTTCCTGGAAACATCAAATGATCAACTTGGCTTGGAGATACCTATAAATTTCACAAATCACCATTAAGAATGTTTCTCCACTTCTCCTTGTCCTATGCATCTTCTTGTAATCGGTTGTTGTTTAACTCATGATTGGTGGCATTCTTATAATTGATTTTAGGTCTAAGAATGCAATTTGAATTTTGAAACCCAGTTCTTTTCCAAGAGAGCATACCAAAAACAGCTGATGTTTGTTTAGCACTAACCCAGATTGGATAAAAGTTCACAAACGAGTCAAGGATCATTGATTTTCTAGTTCACAAAATTTCAACCAGAGTCCCATTTACTAGAAGTGATACATGAAGATCAATCGTCACTAACTTAATGAAAATTTCTATACCCAGTAGGGGAAAAACCACCTGGACTCGATGCAAAATATATTTATCTACGTGAGTGTTCCATAATCTCTCGTTTAAAGATACATACAGTACAGTGTCTTACATCTTTTCTTCTGTAGGAACCATCATTACCAATTTGTCATCACTGAACCCAGTTTTGGAAACATCTACCTTCATTAAGTAAAAATTTTCATGTAGCTTCATATGCACTAGTGTTTCATTACTCAAATTAAGTTTTGCCCATTCACTTGTTTAATGTTCGAGCTCATTGCTGCACATTCACCAGTATTCCTTGAGTGCCATGCTTGGAATTGGAACTTTCAGAGTTGCAGATCAAGAAGAGGACCTCTATGGTCTTAACTCTCACAGCTGTAATTCAATCCGAGTATGCAAGAGTTATATTACCCTTACAAACAAGCAGCATTCACTAGATGTGCCTGTGTATTGGGCTCGACCGTGCTCATGTGAGAGAGAATTCCAGCTTCTCCTTGCATAGCACCTCCGTAAAGATGACAACATCCTGTTCAGGTAAAGAACCAACCTGTTTCCTATTGGGAGTGAGACCAAAGAGCAGAGGAAATGCTGCGAACCCAAAATCTATGTATATATTTCATTTCTCTTAAAGAAGCTTTACACAAGAAATATTCTAATCGATCCTACTGATGCTAGTAAACACTCAACAAATCTTTCTTACAAAGAATCATCGCTGATGGAATGCTCTGAAGCTACAAGGGTATAGAGGGAAAAATGGCTATGGTTCACATTCATTCCCATGATCATCTGACACAGTTTCCTCAGAAGATATTTCTCCTTCAGGCCGGACGATATTACAAGGATCTGAGTGAGTCTTGCTCGAGTCTCCACTTTCAGTCCTGGCAGGTGTCTCCTTGGGAGCCTCACTCCAAGGAGGGAATGTTAACCTCTGCACTAACTTTGGTTTTTCATGTGCACCTTTGAATTCGGAGCTTCCACCCTCAGCAACAGCATCAGGACCCTTTGGCAAAGGCATCTCACTTCTGAGGAAGCTACCTCCATCCACTCCTGGTACTGGTGATAAATGTGGGCCTGGAGCCACACAAGATGCTACCAAGTGAAGCACTTCAGGAGAGGGGGATAGTCCTTTGCCAATTTTCTTGCAGTGGTTTATATATAATGATGATGCCGGTGATAAACTCATCAGATTTAAATTTACAGGTGGCAAGTTAAGATCCGGTTCAGTCCAAGGAAAACCTGAGGATCCAGGCATCAGCGGCGGCTGCAGTGGCATCGGCGATGGTGGTACCATAGGAACAGAGCTTGAAGCAATATTGTCACCAAGCAAACTGATCTGAAATTTTTTGCTGGATTCAGCAATGTCTGGAGCCATCCGCTTGAGCTTTCGCAACCTACGTTTCTCTTTCTTCAAACTCCTCCTAGGATCCCTAGGTTGGGAAGGGGGAGGACCTGGAACATTAAATGGAGGAATTTTCAGTTTCTCTTCACCATAAAGCAAGCGTACAGAATGAGCTATTGCCGAAACAGTTGGGGGCAGATCAGGTTCTGGTGGCCTTGCAGGAACACCGACAGCTTCCCGAAGCCAATGAGGAAGCTTGCTTGTCATAGAACTAGTTCCAGCTGTGTCATCCTTTGCAGTAGAGCTACTGGGCTGCTTATTAGACTCAGGCAGCACGCAGGTGCTAGTGGATTCACCACCACGCATGCTGTTATGAGAATCCCGCAACAAATTAAGCGATCTATCCAAAAAACTCGGCAATTTGGGATACTTATTTGGACCTAGTTCATCCTCCTTTTGCTTAAACTCACAACTGCTTGAGCGATTTACAGCATCAGCACTCAAAGTACTATTTGTGAAAGAATTGAGTGTAAACGGATGCTCCAAATGTAAGTTTGAAGAAGTCCCAGGCCTATCTGATGTCCCAGCAGGAAAATCTCCAATGAAACCTGGCCAAAATTTATCAGGTTTCCAAGGTGGAAGAAGTGTGTTAGGCTCTACAGACGATGGATCTCCATAACTTAATTGCATATCTGTCAGATGAGCCCGAAACTTAGTAGGCAGACTGCGGTCTGTCCCAAGACTAGAAAGTCTACTGCCATGCAATGCCCGCATCATCATTCCATCAGAGATGCCAGGGAATTCAGTAGATTTGGTGGCTTTCCCAGCCTTTGTCACTGGCAATCCTGACCCATCAAAGATCTTGCGCTGTTCCTCCTCCCACTTCACTGATAAATCTTCAGGGGTTCTGAATTTAGAGAACTTTAGCTTGGAATCTCTGAGCATGGCATCCCAGTTACCCCGTCCATGACGACGAACACCAATCCAAAGGGCATCAAGTTCATCTTCAGACCATGTATCAATCTTTGATCTTTTTTTGAATAATTTACTTGATCCTGATCCTGCTCTCATCATTATGTTGTCAAGTACCTTCCTATGATTCTCTGTCAAGGAAGAATACAAGGGTGGCACCTGACCTAGACCCAACGTGGGAGGCACCTCTCTTGAATGTGGATTTTGTCTTGGATCCTCAGGTGGTAATCTCATATTTGGCAACAATCTCATTGCAGAGAGATCTTCCAATGAGTCATTTAGAGTTTCATTTCTCATGCCTAGTGACAAGTTAGGCAAGTAGTCAGGATGGGACCTTGGAACATTCTTAGATGGGAGTGAGAATTTAGGCACCCGATTCTCATCAACAGCCAAGTTTGGCTGTGTCATCTTTTCTTGAAAAGCAGAGAAAGAAGAATCTGAAATACTAACAGGATCGGGCCCTCTTACTTGTGTGGTTGAAGGAGGATACTGCAAAAATAGCCACCAAATAGAAGGGAGAATTTATAATCTTGGCCAAGTTGAAGCTCAAGATATCAATAATCAGAATACGCCGCATTTATCTTAACTGAGAAATGCAAAGGAAATGAGAATGAATAGTTCCAAAGTACACATACCGGGTTAAATGGAAAATAATCTGGGAATTTACTCTTGGCTCGGCACTGTGAGCCATTTGAGCATAAATCTGGCAGTGAATATGCATCGCTGACACACTCTCGGCCTTTTATGTCCATTTTAATTGATGATCCAGCCCCAGGGCCCAGATGGAAAGGAAATTCCGGAATATTCAAGCTTACACTGCTTTGGCCACAGTTTGATCTTTGCAGTGAGAGAGAGTGAAAGTTACTGTGCATTGAATCTCGTTGATTAGCATTGGGCGCACAAAGTCCCAAAACTGGTAAGAGGTTGCTGGTAGGCAGTGAATTACTGTAATTAAAGCTCTGCAAATGGTGGTTATGCAGGAAGACATCAGATGCAACAGGACCAGGAGGTCTGACAGAAAGGTCCAGACCAGGTTTTGGGGCCTTGCCTAACCCTAGAGTTGAGTCAACCTTTCTCTTAGATGCATCTGATGACTGATCAACTTTGTCATTCTCCAAATCAATTGCCAAGGCCTGTTCACTGGCAGGACCAACTGATTGCTCCCTGCCGTTGGCATCAGTGGCAGGAAATGGGGGAAGTGACTCAGGCCCAAGCTGACCCTCTTTATGAGGAGGTCCACCAGTGTTTCTCTGAGCAAGCCTTTCTTTTTGTCTGGCACGGAGTTTTGCACTGTCCAAAGATAAAACTCAGTAAGTGTGGGATCTAAATATGAAGGCACTCAATATCACTCAAAGAAAAAGACTTAGAACTTACAACTTTACTTTTAGAGCTCTGCCAGCAGGTGTATATACCGGCTCTGGCTCCGGCTCCTCCTCTTCATTACCACTCTGATTGACATATTACAATCACAGTCAACATATATTATAATCCATTCCCAAGACAAGCAAAAGTAATATGTTTTCTTCAGTCATAAAGACTACGAAACAAGTAAAAATTCAATGGAGTAAGCAACTGATGAGTGAAAAGAAGAAACCCATACTTCAAGGATTGTTGAGGTAAAACAAGTTCACATAACGCTCGTGAACCCCCCCCCCCCATTATTTTACTCATATGGTCAATGAAATATTTAACATCAACCTGCGGTCCCTGACTGTCGAAACTCAGTATATAAACATAATAGGAGAAAATTTTCTTGTGAGGGAGCAGTGCGAATGCACAAGGAAGCATTTGGGGGTCACTCATTTCTACCTTCCATAGAAGACATGGTGGTAACTTTGTAACCTATGCATCAGGGCACGGGTGGTACAGTCCCCCACAGGAAATATTTCTCCAAAATATTATACAGGTATCTCATCAAAATATTTACTAACTATTACGTAATGCTACTAGCAAACTCGAACATTTTGACACATTAGAATTTTAAACGACTAACCATCAACTCAGTTATATAATACATAAATTTCAGATGTATCAACATTGTTTAAACAAGTAATGCATTATTAGCATATTTGTATGACCACTTTGACCAGAATCCCTGTCCGTATCACGTGGCAGTTCAATCTTGATGCAGATTCATAACCAAATTCAAATTCTTTCCTTAGGAATAAGTCTATGGTTGGTGATATACATGTGTTGGACCTTTGGTCCCATGGGCTTGCTTAGTATGGTAATAGGCCACTTTCATGGGCCTAAAACATGGTAGTTTGGCCGAGTAAGATAACAACTTCATGTTTTTTAGGTTGTTTTAGGATTAATCAATTTAACTGGTTAAACCAGTTCAATTTAAATTAATGTATGATCAGCACATGATTAATTAGTATAATGTAATTAAGAATTTATGTCAAGTCGTAAAGGTTATCCAGTCAGTTTAAAGACGTAACAGGTCAAGGGTAAGCCTACTTCCAAGCATTTTATATAAGGTTGTATTAGGGTATGTTATTGGACACGAATTTGATGACTGAAATTGCATTGCAAGCTGGCTGCTGGTGCATTCTTCTTTTGGGCAAGAATTGTAATCTAGTAATATCTAAACTGTGGAGGGATTGGTGTTCTAGTCTCAACAGAATACTGGGGGCCAGCTGCCAAGATATTCAAAAAGAATAAACTCTAAATTCCGGTAACTTCCGTTAGGATTTGGTGAAATGTGAAATTAGCATTATAGATGGAATCTTAGGCTGGGGTCTGGATAGAACTATAGTAGTGGAGAAAGGGTTCTATTTTCAAATTAGACAAAACTAATGGTTAGAATGTAAAATCTGAAAATTGGAACTTCCCCGAAGAAATTAGTGGCATCCAAATTTTGGGTTTCAATGACAGGTTAGGCTGTAATGTATGTACCAAGAGAGGAGTGTTGTGGGGCTGATATCTTCCAAATATGGAAGGCTGAACTTAGAATCCCACTAGGACTTAAAGGTCAAGGCAGTTTTCATGGGGGTTAAGGCCTGGAACAAGTATCCAGTCTAGGGTCTTTTACGAACCTATCCTCCAAACTTGAATGAATTGATGGTTAAAAAGGCAGGAAATCAGAAATCCAAGCTATAGGGTTAAAATATTTGAGTGGGAGGCCTAGGGTTTAAAATAAAAACAAAAGAGAGGGGGTCAAGGGAGATAAGTGGATCTCCTAAACAAATAGCAGTCTTCTCAAGGCAGCAAGCTTGTTGGGCAGATTAGTCAAAAGCTGACTCAATAGACAATCCTGAAGTTAGGACTTAATCGCCTAACACCACTCTCTTCCTGGATTTTAACCACCAGGAAACCAGTACTCGGAGTCCAAACGCCAACCACTATCACCTACCTTGACTTCAACCACCAGCCTCAGTAATCAGGACTTTAAAGAACAGTATTTTAAAGGAGAGGCAGCAGTAAAGCTTTGATCAAGCAAAAATCAATAATCCAAGTCTAATTTCATTCTCCCATGGTTGGGGTTTTAATAGATGCTTTAATCAGCCAATTACGAAGTCAATTCCAATAAGGAATGGAAATATCTAGATAGCTAAATTTCAAGTCATTAAGCCAAAACTAACTCGGAACAAGAGGTCTCTCATGCATGGAGATGTAACTCTAATCTTAATCACACTAGATAAGGATACAAAGACTTCAAGTCCTTAACTTAAATTGGACCCACAAATTAAATGAACCAGATTGAAAGATAGTTTAATCAAATCAATCAGAAGACTTAAAATATACTAAGCATAGACTAAATTCATACTCACTATTATAGTACACCCCTATTCTAGGACCATTACAACAATACAAAGTGAAAACATGGATTCAAGGGCCCGACACCTATATGATCCAATCCTAGGCTTATTCCTAGGAAAACAAATCTAAATTGGCAGTGGATCTGCATCAGTTGGTCTGTAATATCAACTCAACTTCTTGAAGGTAAGAGGCCAGGTAGGTTCACATTAAATCTTCCCCTTCAACCAGGTTGGAGAACAGTTTCAAGATCCAAGGTTAAAATTTGAGTGATTGAGTCTCCATCAGTTTCAAACATTAACAAGCTGCTAGCTAGCTAATTCAGCACAACAGTGAGTTAACTGCATTGCCCCAGCCCTCAATTGCATTGCTCCTGATTTCCCAACCCTAGCCTCCCTTACTGTTATTTTCCTTTTTGGGAACCCTAGCTTAATAAAACATAACCACAGTCCAAGTTTAGAAAACCATCCAATATCAACCCACAGCACATCCCAACCACCTCCCCTCCCCTCAAAAGAAAAAGAAGAAAGAAATCACAACCCTCCAGTTCAAGTTTTCCAAAAACCCTGCAACTGCAAACTTAATCTCCAGCAGCCTAACCATCACTTTCAATCACAAACCTAGCCCTAGAATCCAACCCCCCACCACCCAAAAAAAAAAAAATCTGTATGCTACCTTCAATCACGTTTGTTACCTTGCTTACTCATCCAAACACTAGAACCCACTTTTCCTATCATTATGTCTCACACTCAGTCCCCTCCGCCACCCAAGAATACCTGTAAAACCCTAACACCCATGAATCCAATCCAATTTTGGTTAAGTTCCAATTTAAACATGCTTTGAAAACCTGCAAATACTTTCTAGAACACCATACACAAGGTGCTCCTCGTGAGGTTCTGCCTAGCCAAATCTAAATGTCAACAACCTGCCGAATTCCACTAACCCTGAGAGAGACTCAATCCAAGTTCCATATCCATCCACCCAGATATTGTATGAAATTAGTCTTTTATCCCTGTCCTATTTCTACTGTGAATTCTCCATAACACAGATTTAAAAACCTGGTTTAGTTGGAACCCTCAACAGGTATGCTACACTACAACTTAGGCGATAGAGATAAAATCTTCGCCGGTTGGATATCATCTAGTTGCACAATTATAGACCATATACAAATTATAGAGCTAAAGATTAGCTGTCTTAACAATACATTGGAAATATATTGCACTACTGTCCTCCATGAAGGCACTAGCTCAAAAGGCCAGATTGACATAATTACAAGACAAATGACAGACATAAACCAATTAACAGTAGGAGACCTGACAATGAGATATCACCTGCAAAACAAAGTATAGGATGTGACGACCTGGTTTTGCCAACTTATAAAAAAAAATATTAGCAACTATTCACAGCCATTAAAACACAAAATTGAATTTCAGCAATTATGTGCAGTACAAGTCATACAAATTGACACCGAGCCAAGGTGCATTTGAAAATGTATAATTTAATATGAAAAACAACTTTTGTCCTTTTATTTTGAATTATTCCCATCCTTGGAAAAAGATAAATTCCTCAGGGCTATGAGATACTGATGTCTTCTTTAAAGTCTGAACATTCACAAACTAATAAAGCTTTCAACTTACATTGCACCCAAAAATTTAGAAATATCAAAAGCCATGCAATACTGCAAGTTTAATAAAAAACATTACCTCACTCAAGTTTTCACTAGGGTGTGAAGCAAAGGCTTCCCTATAAGAAACAGCTTTCCTTAAGCGCTTTCCTCTACCAAGAGATTCTTCCTCCTCAATTTGATATTTTTCCCACCTTCAAAACCAATGACATACAAAAATTCAAAATTTCTTTGTGGTTTAAAAAAAATGCTGCCAACTGGGTTTAGTGAGACCCATTACAGGAGATTTCTCTCATTCATATACTGATTTTCTGGGTCCATCGGATATATTCATTAAACATTTTCCATCTAGGAGTTTTTCATGTTAACTTCAGGTACCTCTGTTATGCATTTATAGTAAACCAGTAAACTAAACAATTGATAATTGTAAGTTAGCATAATTACTTCAATTCAAACAAGTGGACTGATCAGACTAATTAACAATGCACTTGAATGCAGAAAAAGATTGCAATCAACATAGTTAGTGATAAATGATCCTGATAAAAGCATCTGAACCTGATATAGAACATTTGAACTTGGCGTAAGATCTTGTTAAATTTGTTTTTTATGGAATTGAACTTTGACCATATCTCTAAATAAAAACTCTTCATACGAAACCAGAATAATTTTAGACATTATTTGGTGCTGGTGCATGGATTATCCCTAGACCTATCCTACACCTAATACCATTATTGGTTAAGGGAGGAATCTATACATCTGAGGCTGGTTTTAAACAACTAAACAGCATCAACAGCGTTTAGTCTTCAGGAAACCAAAGATGAAGGGGAAATTTCAGGCACCCCAATAACTTTGTGAAATGACAGATACACCCCATCTACTTTGAGTATATCAATGAAAACTTCCATAAGTTACGCCTAAACAACCTCTAAGTCCACTACGTTAGCTGTGTGCAGTTAAGTCATCATTAACTCTTTCATATTGATGAAGCTACCCTTACTATGAAATCCACAAAATAAAGACCACATTCTTCTTGGATGCATTGGCCTCAAAAAGAGTTGACTGGAAGCCAAGGATCCATGTAGCCAACCCTATTTAGTTGGGATAAAGCTAGTTGTTGATTAAAATAAAAATGAACAAAAAGATAAAAACTAGGGGTTCCTAAAGAAGCATACTTAAAAGAGTTTCCAATGATCATGAAAATAGCCTCTAAAAACAAAAAATGTCAATTTGTAATTTGTAGTTCCCATAATGAAAGATACAGAAGCATGTCCTCAGCACAGCAGTTATGCTTTTGTTCCCAGTTATGCTGTTTTTAAGTATCAGACTTCTCAGACAGTGAGACTATCCTCTTGGTAGTCAAAGGAACTGCTTCTACAAGTCAACACCGCATCATCTATAGCGAGATCATGCATCCACTAATGCAATGATCACAGAAGCAGCCAATATACATTTCCAAATACATCAGGAATTTCAGCAGCGGTAGCTGCAAGTGTAATCAATTTATGATGCTACCCAACTCATATGGACCACTTAGAAAAAGAACAACGCACACGCCAGTGACAATGTCAGGTGCTACCAAACCCAACAGTTGAACCTGAAGCAGGATTATTATAATTTATAAGAAGTTAAATCCAATCTGTGCACCAAGGCATGTAAATGACGATTGGAAGTTTAGATCCAATACGAGTTGATATCTACTTAATTCAAAGTTGTCAAAGCGACAAGGCAAGGTGAGGCGATAGAGAGAAACGAAAACCAAGGCGTCACCTAGGCGACAAGGCAACACCAGGACACCTTGACCCAAAGAAAGGCCAAGATGCCTAGGCAACACCTTGACAACTATGATTTAATTGGATGCTAATCCATACAAAGGGAAGGCAGATACAAAGTTACATAACCTTGACCTCCAAACAATGATCAGAAACAAATTTAGATACTTCCAAGCTACCTCCGACAATTAAAAAACATGACTTGTTAAGTAACTATTCATATAATATGCACTTAATTATTGTGTTTCTGTAACTTTTAATGTAGAAAAATTATTCATTATCGAATACATAATCACCAAATTTTAAATTTTAAGTAGACCCTTCCCTAAGCCAACGGAAACAACACTTACAACAATTATATTATAATAATGGAAAAAATCCAGAGAAAAGAGTGCCCTTGTGAAGTAACTGCTGACCTCACACGCAAAAGTCGGTCCCATTCATTTTCTTCAGTAACACCAACTGCATTTTCCTCTTTCTGTTCTGAACCTTGTGCACAGGCATCACCACCCACAGAAGGAGGGAGTTCAGTTACAATTTGTTCTTCACTTGCATCATCGTTCCATTCAACCGACTGATTTCATGGATGATAGGGAAGGTGTTGAAGTATTGAAATACCAGAGAAAAAATGTTAAATTGATTTCTAACTCCTTTTTGTTAACCAAAAGAAGGTAACAGACATTATATCCATAAATAAAAAATCACATTCAAACAACGAAAGATCACAGATACATTAATATCCAGTCATGGAATCGCAGAACATAATTCATAAAAATAACTCATGAATAAACAGCAGATAACAAAATGAAAAATAATAAAACACAAGGTAATTTACCCGAAAGGTTACAGGGAAAGCATTCAAGATATTAAAATCCAAGACAGAAAATTTACTTCTATTTTCTTTAAAGGAATTTACTCACTGTTGTCGGATGGGCATTACTTCTATTGTCTTTAAAGAAAAATCATATACTCGTCTACCACACACACACGCAGAGAGAGAGAGAGGAAGAAAAAAACTAGACTTGACAATTGATGCATTAGTTCCCATCCTTGAATTTTCTGTCCATTTGGAAGTCAATAAACAAAAAAAAAATTCTAAATTCTAAATTAACCATTTCCGGCATAAGAGTTCCATGTCACAATTTACCATAAATCCTCCCTCTAGCTGTTATATGAAATGCTATAAGATTACATAGGCAATAAACACAATATCACATGATATCCACATAATTTGCAAAGTCCCGACCACCATATAGATAGCTTCCAATCCATTTCTCACATAGTGTTCCATTGACTGGTTAAGCATAATATCTTTTGAGCCTTAAGAACATCTCACAGCTCAAAAGTTCACTCTTCTTTTTGTTTTCCCCCGGGTGTGGAGGGGGTATTGATAGTTTTATATTCTTTATGTACCATTTCTCTTTTTATTGTCGTAAGGGAAAGAGAAATTTTGTTATAAAGAATAAGAGGACATATACATAGAGCATGACCAGAGTATATAGCTCTACAAAAACAACTGGCTATATGACTATGCCAATGAATGGGAACATTAACCAACTACAAAGAGGCCCTGAAATCTTCTTGATGCAGATCCAAAGACCTACATTTGCAAGAAATCCAAGAAGCTGACCAAGTAGTACAAACAATAGTACTAGTAGTATAGTAGTTACTTTCTATCCTTTATTCCCCCCCCCCCTTTTTAGCCTTACTTTGTTTGGTTTAATTGAACATGGTTCACTTGGTTCAGTTCTGGCTCATTAGTTGATCCAGTTTAAGTTGTCATGTGACAATATAAACTTAGTCACATGACTTTTTATTGGCTACTCATACATGCATGCATGAGAGAGGATCAGTTGTGGTTTAAGTTGTTCTCTTCAGATATATTAGACCCAGGACTTTGTAATTGGCTGTTTAAAGCCCAAAATTATACCCATTTGAGAGGAATGGCAAACTGGGCAGCTGCCTTCCTCAACTGCATGAAAGTTGTCGCTGCTGATTGAAGTCCAGTTGTTGTGTGGTGATTAAAGTCCACGTGCTGGATTTCGTTGGTGATTCAAAGTCCAGGAGAAGTTGAAGTGCTAGGTGCTTGAAATCCTAGTTCCTATCTTGACTCTAAAATCATAGGAGATCTCCCCTGCAAGTCACTTTGTAAGGAAATGCAGTGTCCCATTCCCCTGCTAACCCCCTTTAATTTTTTTTTCTTGATCTTCAAAAACCCCTCCATCAGGCAAAACCCTGCAACTCAATAAATTACTAAATCTTTCCATTAGATTCTGTCCAAACTTCACACACCCTGCCTTCATAAATCGCCCACACTCCATCAAGAGCCACCATCAAAAACCCTAGAACCAGCACTTCTTTTGAGATTGAATTCCCAAGAACCGAAGTCTACAAGGATTCCTCTCACCTCCCACCTTCCCAAACCCTCAGTAAAAAACTAGAAAAAAGAAACCACCTTGGGGGGGGGACAAGAGCTATTCCAAAACTTTAGACCTCATCCCTATATGTCCCTATATGTCGTACCCCATCTGTGATCCAAGTATCACAGCAATCCACCCATTGGATTCTTTGAAATTTACAACAAAAAATAAGACCCTAACTTTTTCAAGAAACGAGTTTTTAACCATCAGAAATTTTTTTTAACTTGAAACACAATCTGTTTTTTCATCATCACTGACACATCCTAAAGCCATCAACCAAACACACCTTTTTGAAACCCCAATTAGAAATTCCTTAGCTTCTGCCCTACACACCCAAATCAATTATTCAAGATTACCCTGCTTTTCCCAGTCTCGAGTTGGTTCTTTGACAGATCAATAGATCATGACAATCGGCTCTCTAGCCTATTGAGACTACATCACTTCTGTTCCATTGTCCATCTTATCCCCTCTGTACAGTAAGTCGAGAATCACAATCATACAAGATCAATCCAAAATTTATACTTGAAGATCTGATTCCTAATTTCCTCCAAATAACAACAGTGGCTCACAATACTTGCACTTGAGATCAAAATTCTAAATGCAAAATTGGTTAAGATTATTTTTAAACCTTGGGAAGGGAGCCATTTACATAAAAACGCACACAAAGCTCCTCTTACATTCGTCAGATAACTCCATCTCTCGAGAACTAAGACTGGAACAGAAAATGATCTCAAACCTAAATCCCTTCAAAGATTGTCAACATGGTCATGACGTCAGGAATCGCCAAGACCCCACATGTTCATGAAATACTACTCATTTTTTAGCAGAGGATAATCTCATTGCCAGTTATAATCTCCTACTTCCATGTTCGTCTACTAAGCACCACTCCAACAACCTCCTCATTCACATAGACTGGTAAGTAGTTGTCTCTAGTCTGGATTCAGGTTCCTCAACTCTAGGATCTTGTTGGAACTGACATAGTCTCTGAGAGGAAAAGTATTATTGGATAATTAACTTAACTGTATATTGCCAGACATCTTTAGTAAACAGATTCTGAGCTTGATCAAGCTCTCTTTATTGTGGTAAGGTACAGGTGCCATTGTTCATTCAAGCTGAAAGTCCTCGTAATTAGAGTCCCGACTACATTCCATCTGAAATGGAACAATGCAAGAACAAGACTAATCCACCACCAGCATACTTAGTTGGCCAAGTAAAGAGATTAAGCAATCCCCCCCCCCCCCCCAAAAAATAAGGGGGAAAACAAATGGTCTCAGATAGACCTTTCCTATATATTTCTAGTACCCCATCTGAACTTCAACTGGTTTGCCTCTGTCCAATTCTCATGCTCATAAAAATAATTAAATAAACTACTGCCTACTGCCTACTATTGCCCCATTTCTAGAATAGGGTTCACTCTGCTCAGAAGGAGAACTAGTCACGTTCACTCCTCGATTTCTTTTTTCATGAATCTCATCATTCTCTAAATCTCATTAGTAGATATAGTGTGGTGAGCCCTACTTTCTACAACAAATACCAAGTCCTACAGCATTGTCAGAAACAAGAGAAACATAAACCATGCAGTAGATGCTAGGAATCACCAGTTTCAGTGAGTGAAACAGCTGGATGATTAAGGAATTCTGGTAGCTCCCAAATAGAAGCCTTAGAAAATGGGATGATTCTATGGACATCATTACCATTAAGACTACAAACATTCACCCATGTCACCGACAAAGCAGTTTGATGCAGGATCATCTATCATGCATTCAGCATAAAGTTGACCACCGAAATGAAATCAAAGTTCAATTGCTGTCCTGCTTTTCAGCTTCTGAGGTAACTGCCCCAAGTGTTTGGGGCTTGTTGTTGCACTAAACCCTGGAGCTCATCATTGGCTCCGGATGTTACCTTCACTCTAACATTTTAATGAGTGGGAATATATATATTTTACTGAGTACAGGTAATTGATTTCTGACAGGTGTACCACATTTGGACTAACCCAAACCTGTTTGGTAACTCAAGACCAATAACCAGGACCAAATCAGGCTTTTAGTCTAGTATGATTACTACATATTTATTTCTTTTTTGAAATATACAACAATTTAGTTTTAGAAGTCAGTAAGAACCCTGCACTCAAGTTACTTGGTAAGGAGATCCAGTGTCCAATTCTTCAAAAGTAAAAAATTTTATGCTTGCTCATTAGAGATATATACAGAAGGTTCTAAGTTCACAAAGCAAGTCTACTAAGCATTTGACAACTATAGATTTTTTCTCAGTGCATATGATTTCAGATCAATTTAATTGCTACGGCAGTATGGACCCTGTTGTGCACGCCAACCATCCCATCTGTCCAGGTACATCACGTTATCCATTTGATCAGTCTGAAAGAACCAAAACTTCCAGAAATATCTCATTCCATATTAACACAGAAAAAGAGTTCAAAAATATCCCCTGCACAGTAGAAACCATCACAAAAACCCAACGCAAATATCAAAATGCACATCAAACACTTCACAGAACAATGCTGTGAATGTTGAATTGTTTATAACACAGTCCACTGGAAATGGAACCGTGAATTTTAAGAGAATAACACAAAATATGTTGCATCTTACCTTCACAGAGCCAAGCATATCATTCTCCGCATCTCCATCAACACTTTCAGAGGACCAAGACTGAAGGTTTGAACGATCAAGTAACTTCAAAATTGCATTTTCATCCCAAACAATATTACTGCTGCCATTTGTACATCTATCTTTGTACACGTCTCCAAGGCCACCAGGCCTCCTCCTATGCTTATGCTCCGTATCTACGATGGTTTCATCCTTGTTGCTAGAATTTTCAACAGTATCTTTTCCAGCCATACCAACAGAATCATTAAAAAGTTCTTCTGTTCCCCAGCGTATAATGTCCTCCACTTCTTTTTGAGATCCTGACTTGTTCACAAAAAGCTGATCAAGCATCAGCTTCTTCTTTGCAAGCTGCAAGATCCGCTCCTCAACACTTGCACGTACAACAAGCCTGTATACAAGAAGTCTCTTTGATTGTCCAATCCGATGTGCACGATTCATTGCTTGAATATCAGCATGTGGGTTGAAGTCAGAATCATAGATAATGACTGTGTCAGCAGTAGCTAGATTGATTCCAAGGCCACAAGACCGTGTTGACAACAGGAACACAAATCGACTTCTATCTTGGTTGAAGCGTGAGATTGCTGCTTGACGGTCTGCCACTGAGACTGAACCATCCACTCTTTCAAATGTTTTAGGCCCATATTCTATGGTCAAGTAATCCTCCAGTATATCAAGAAGCTTAGTCATCTGTGAAAATATAAGTACACGATGGCCTTCTCTATGCAACACCTTAAGCATAGAATGCAACAGTGTCAGCTTGGCAGAAGCCTTTATGCGCATTTCTTGAAGGAACTCTACTGATCCAGAATCAGGCTCAGTACCTGGTATAAGATATGGATGATTGCAAACTTTCCGAAGCTGCATAACAATATTCAGCATTGACTTCTGAGCAACCCCCTTTCCGATGTTACGTAAGATCTGGTAATTCTTTGTAAGCATTGCACGATAATATTCTGCCTGGATAGATGATAACTCAACAGGAACCATGCGCTCAGTCTTGGGGGGAATATTTTGCATGGCATCCTTTTTAAGTCTTCGAAGCATATGAGGAGCAACAAGTTTTTTCAGCTCTTCAACCTTTTCCGCAGTTGTGAGATCATTAAATCTCTCTTCAAATGATGAAAGAGAAGGGAATGAAGTAGGCTGCAAGAAGTTTAGTAAGTTGTACATTTCACCTATATTATTCTGCAGAGGGGTGCCAGTCAACAGGACACGGTGTTGAAAAGAAAATGAGTTAAGCAAGCTGAATAGTTTACTTCCTGAGTTCTTCAGACGGTGACCCTCATCAACCACAAGAACCTCCCAGGGAACCCCACGCAAATGGGAGGAATCAGCAAGCACCATCTCATAAGTAGTCAAAAGAACATTAAATTTGTATGACTTAGTTCTCTTGTTTAACACATCAGGATCATTTGCATGCCATTCATATTGACGAATAATAGATCTTGCTTTCGCGCAGCCATGATACTCCACAACATTCAGATCTGGAGCCCACAATGCAAACTCAGCAAGCCAGTTAGGCATTGTGGACAGAGGAACCAAAACTAAACAAGGCAACCTAACTTTAAACTCAACATACAAAGACGAAATAAAAGCACATGCAGACACAGTTTTTCCCAACCCCATCTCATCAGCAAGGATTACATTCTTAGATTTATGCCAGCACTTGCGCAACCAGTTCAAAGCTTCTAGTTGATGTGGAAACAAGGAGCCTCCTTTAAGCTCCTTAGGCTGCTCTTCAAGAGTGATAATGTCAGCCTGTTGACACTTACTCCTTGGACAATCATCACTGGCAGAATCTTTGGCCAGTGTTTGGGATTCAAAGTGCTTGAATTCAGTGATCATATGAGAAGAATTTCCAATGGTAGGTTCATCTAACTTCTCCCAGGTGCATTCATCATAGTGTAGACCACGCCATTTTACGAAGGCTTCCCTTGTACCATCCTTGCAAGAACGGAGGGCAATCACTCTTTGAGGCTGGCACCATTGTTCCTCACATAGATTTATCAGTGCTGCTCCATGCTTTGACTTGTAATTTTCTAGTTTTCTCTTCGCAAGAACTTTCAATTGTGCTTCAGGAACCCAACTGTTATGAATGTGAGATTGCCCAACCCACTTAACCAAAAATTCATAGAAGACAGTATCTGTACGTGATGGAGTAGAGTCTTCCAAGACTGACTCCTGCATTTTGTTCTCTACACTTGCATTCAATCCCATCTCTTTATCCCCATCTTTTGTGTCTCTAGCATCTGGAAGTACAGAAGTTCTGCAAGCTTTTGGCATTGGACCATTACCATCAACATCCAAATCAACACATTCAACACCAGCATTCTCTTCTGGCACTGCCTTTTTTGTTATATCTTCTGTATACTCTCTTCCTACAGCAGAACCATTTCGAACTTCAGTACTTGAGACCATTAAACTCTGAAGTTTGAAAGATTTCCTTATGGATACTGTGGACGTCCCCTCACCACTGCCCTCTTTTGCACACCTTTTATAGACATGTATCTTACCCACCTTGGCATCATTCTTGATGCTTTTCCCCTTATCAACCGTGTTTACTGAATTATGGCATCCCTCAGCATGGAGATCAGCATTCTCGAAGTCTACGGCATTAATATTTGAAGGTTCATCCTCTGAAGCCCTGTCACATTTTTCTAAATCTGGTAGATACTTTGATGGCAGGTCATTCACAACCTGTGTACAGTTGTTTACAGACGTAGCTTCAGGAGTCCCAGGGGAAGCAGAAACTTTGTTTGGTTGACTGGAACATGGAGAAACTTTTTCACTACCTTGAATTCGACATCCAAGAATCCGGTCAACCTGTTTGATAGATGCATAATCACAGTAATGAAAAAAACGAACAGGTACAAAAAGTTCGGAAATCCTATATTAGTTTGAAATTTGAACCGAAGTTCATGTATTGCTTGTCTCTCTCTAACATAAGTTAAATAATCACAATAGTAATTGAGGCAATCTATTCTGAACTCCTGAACAGTCTTTTTACCTGCTGAACTTCAGGAGGAACATTTTCATCAGATGTCATCATTTTATCTTCTTGACTCTTTTTTTCATCGAAGGCATGTAGGGAGGCTGATATCACCTCTGGACTCCTCTGCATAAGATAAATAAATAAAAATAAAGTGAAAAAAGAGACAGAACTAGAAAGCATAATGTGCACCAACAACAAATGAAATTTATCACTACTTCAACAGAAATACATATCAAGTATAGCATTTAAGACTGGAAGATTAAGCATATAGTCGACTAACATATGATAAGGATAAAACAGAATACCAAGCCATAATGAAACGGAAACTGATATCAAAGATTTATACTCTCATAAATACACGCAAGGCTGTTTACCTGAAGTGTTTTGTAAGTCATAATGATACTAACAACTAACAGGATAAAACGCATAGATAGAGAGAAGAGAAAGAAGAAAAAATGTATACATACAAACACATCACCTAGTGTTTGTACCTGAAACATATTTGATTCATCTTTTCAAACACTTCAAACATTCTCCATCTGTTACTTTATTTTTATGTCCTCAGATCGCAATCCTAGGTTTGGAAATCCTATTCAGAAACACTACAGGTCCAGACAAGCAATGGAGTAATCTAGCCAAAGTTTTGGTGGGAAAATTGTGATTATGATGAAGCTTTAAAGAAGAATGCAGAACTGTAAGTATAAACTGAAATATACTATAGGATGGCAGTAACGTTATTTATTTGAAGTTCAGCCACAAGACAACCACCACTGGTAAAAGGAGTGTAACATTTAAGTGGGAAGTGTGGACTTGGAATTGAAAATAAAATGACGACAAAATATAATAGTTCTCAGAAGGGTAAAATTGGAAAAATGAAATCAAAAGGTTGTCTTCAACCTGCAGAACTTAAGCCAGCATTAACAGGAAAAAAAGCTTGACCAGAGGATTTCAATAAATGGCCTTAGACAACATTGCAGCTCTCAGCAGAATTCCCTATCCTCAACCAAACATTGCATGAATCCAGCATCCAAGAACTGAGACAACTCCAACAGGAGTTGCAGGTTCATGTATCACTACTAGTAAGCATCTTTCAAGAAGAAAATTTAAAAGTGAAAAACCTGGAATTATTGTTGCCCTAGGTAGCTTATGTTATTCCCTAGAGATGAAAGAAATCAGAAGGGTGGGGTTGATCCGATTGACGTGAGGGAAACCAAAGTACCGTGGAAGGGTAAAATAACAGAGGAGAGATGGGATAAAATATCAGAAAAGAAGAGAGAGAGAGATGGGGCAACAAATATGGTAGTGAAGAGGAGAATATCACAGCCACTGATGTGCAAACCTAGAATAAATAAATAAGCAATCTACTCCAAATCTCAAAGCTGATGCTTATCATAAGTATGAAGAGAAGAAAATAAAGCAACTCTTCACTACAATGTAAAACCCAAGCAAACAAACTCTTATCTCCCATTTCCTAGGTATGGTACCCAATAAAACATAAGCAAATTAAACAAATCCAAGACCAAAAGTGATGTAACCCAGGGTCTAGGCTAACCTCCAGGATGTCTCTGTAATTGGATCACAGCAAATAAATGGGCGACCAAAGGGTTAGGATTTTATTTATGGGTTGGTATGGCACGGTTTTGGGATGTTCAAGGTTTAAATTGGGGTAATTAGGGTTTATTAAGATGGACTGGTGGTTTTGGGATCAGTTAGGGTTTTTACATATCTAGCTGGGATGGATGATTTGGGTTTTGGGTTCTAGGGTCTATCAGCTGGGGGGAGGATTCTTGGTTTAATCAACACCATGATTGTCAAAGCGTCTACCTAGGTGGCAAGGCGGTGAAAACCGCTTTGACAACCATGGTTTGATGAGATGAACTTATGTTTGTGTTCCTTTTTTGAATAAGTTTTCATAATTATGATTCTTGAATGCTTTTTTTTTCCTAATGAATGTGACTTAAATATTTGTTTAGCTTATTATAGAAAGTAGTTGTATTGAAAAATAGTTTAAAAGTAATTATATTGAAAAATTGACCCAACCGCTATGGTCGCCTTATTGCCACCTAGGCGCCGCTTTGTCGCCTAATTGCCTAGGCGGAGCCCCAATGGCTTTGGTCGACTTGCCGCCTTGACAACCATGAATCTCGATGAATTCCTGAAGGGATCTTGGCTCTAATCTCTCTTCTTGATCATTCTTTTTTCTTTCTTTACTTTCTCCCTTTCTCTATTTCTTTTCTTCTTTTTTCTTTCTTTCCTTTTCTTTATTTCTTTTTCTTTTCTTCCATTTCTTCTTGTTCTGAAATTTCAGAACTGCCACAGATCAAGAAGAGGGGGGAAAAGAAGGGAGAAGAGGGACGAGAAGGTTGCCACAAAGTGTTAGAAGGAGAGGGGGAGGGTGGCGGTTCTCGGAGGGGCAAGGGAGTTTAGCGATGGAAGGGAAAGGGTGGAGAGGTGCTGTAGTGGCCTAGGGGAGAGGAAGGAAGGCTGGAAAGGGGAGGGGGAAAGGGGGAAGGATGCACTTACAATTTTAGGGGATGGCTGGCTGCTGCAGATTTTCTTAAAGAAGATGAGATGGTAGCTGAAATTGCAGAAAAACTCAAACCTTCAGCCCAGGCTGAGAGATGTCTTCCCACGACACCAAGCTTTAATTTTATTCAACTTCAACTGAATTTCACAAGGAGGTGAGGGGGCTATATATAGCCTAACATTAAGATCTTAAACTTGTACATAATCTTGAAAGACTAATTGGACTCAACCACAAAAAAGAATATTCAAAATGTTTGTAAACTTCTAACTACTTGCCAACTAACTAGGACCACACAAAAATAACAAAATAAAATACTAATTATCTAGGTGGAATTTGCAAGTAGATCCCACCTAGGACTGCTAATTAACTTTACCATGGCATGAGCAATCAAAGAAAATAAAATAACTCTAGACTCCTTGAGAGATGAGGAATCTATTTGAACCTAGGACACCTGAAGGGGGAATGACAAATGATCAAATTACCCCCCAAGACATTCAGCCAGGCCTGGTTGCCACAAGCCCAGGTGGCTGTTCTGGGCCCAAGTTTCAGGCCTTATTGGGCCTGCTGACCCTGCTTACATAAAAAAGACATCCAGCCTTAATTACACCAAAAACCCAACTTGGGTTGGTTTCATCTAGTTTTAGGTTTCCAAGTCCACTCGTGCAGATCCAACCATTCAAGTGTCATTGGCTCATTGTATCCTTTACCAATAAACATTTTCTTATATCCAAAACTTTGACCAAATTCCCATACATAAAAGACAGAATATTATCCACCCACTTTTCCATGTGTACATGGGAGCATTACATGGGTTTCCTTCCATGGTAATTCAATAGTTCATGTTGAGCCAAGTTATTATAGTTCCTCGTGCAATTGTCAGAACTCTATACTAACAAGGGCATATACGTTGGATTAGTTAGATATTCTACCCAAGAATGCACATTTTGATGCAGTTCGAATGCCTAAAAACAGCCTCAAATGCAGGTATCCTCCCTACACATAATTAGCTTATTTTTTGTTTATTTTTTTCCCAATTTGAAGCTGTAATTCCAATAGAAAACATTAATTTATAGTTCACATCAACGGTAACTCTAGTTCTAGTTGAGTCATAGCTTCTATTTTGGTAATAATAATTTTAGTCTATGTCTTACATGTATAGATGCAACTGCTCAGTCAAGTCCATGACTTTTTTAACGAAAGATTTTCTTTTTAAGCATTGCTGCTTTTGAGTTAGTGATACTAATTAGCAATCCCCCTTCATCATTTTCTTGAAGTTCCAATCACTGCGTCAACCAATCTCCATTACTTCAAGTAAGCTGGAAATTCTGCAAGGTCAAGGATCAACTCAAGCATTCCAGTAGATACTCTTTAACAACTATAAGTTTTGATCTGAAATTCGGCTTTTTTTCTAATCCTTTCATTACTTAAACCCAGATTCCCTTTTCTAGAATTTCCCTAAACCCAAAACATTAAACCAATTCATGGTCTAAATTAACCATTAGAATGTTCAAGATCACTTCACCTATCCTACATATCAATCCCTCTAACATGATTCCCCTTTGCAGCCCCTTTCATCCGTCAAACCCAGAGCACAGCCCCCTTTCTTAATATCGATCATATCAAGTAACCCCAACTTCCTTTTTAGGTATTCCTCCATCTACCATTAGAATCATACAAAATGTTATCCAAAGCTTGCCTACACTAGATACAAATTTCACCTCAACCCATCCACCACAATCTATTTCTTAGTCACCCAAGCAAACCACCCTAAAAACACCATTGTCTAGGCATCACCTTAGTCTCCACATGCTTTGGTCAACCTGCATCCCTTTGATGCCTTCCTCACCTGGTTGGTGTCACCTTGTATTTTACCCACTCCAATGCCTTGGTGGACATTACGCCTAAAAACCTTAACTAATTCAAGAAACCTAATTCAACCACCTGACTTGTTTCGAACTCGAGACAACACAAAGTTGTATTATTTCATAAATACCCCCATCAATCTTAAGCAGAGCATTCATTTCAAAACCCTAATTGAGATACCTAATTTCAAAACCCTAACCATCTCAACAGTAAAAACTCTTGAAATCCCATCCAATAAACCAATATATTGTCAGATATCATCAATCCCTTCTCACATTTTCACATTTTTATACATGAGCCCATCATATCACCTCACAACCATTGGTGCTCAAACCCTAACACCTCGTTTAATTTTGGGCTCTAACCATATTTTACCAAATTCAGGGTGGTTCTATTTGAGGTCCTGTTATTGACCATGGCGCAATGGTCGGTGGTGGACCACAGTTGTAGCCTGAGGTCAAGGAATCGAATCAGCCCCTCAGCAAAAATTGCCTTCTACAGCAGCTTCGCCCTTTATTGACCATTACATCTTCTATAGCTATATTAGGCTGATGTGGACGTGTGCAAGTTCAAAGATATAGCTGGCATAGAGGCACCTTGCAAATTCCTTCTTTTAACTTTCATTTCAAAGAGAACTTTTGAAAATGAAGAATGGATAAGGCTCAATCTCACTCCCTAGTTTTCACAACCAATTGCTCCATATGTCCAAAATGCACAACAAACAGCTAGCTGCATACTGTGACTACTTCAGATGAAAAGATCAGCACAACCAACAGCTCATGCAACTCAAGAGTATGTTACCCCATGTCTAAGTCCAATAAATTTGATTAGGAGAATAGTGCCAGCAACAAGCATTCTCGAAAATAACAGAGACCCAAATAATCATTAAAAAAAATTGTACCTTATCTTGTTGCTGCGCAACTGAAGTTTTTGCTCCAGTATCCTCCCTCAGCATAGAGGATGAATCCTGACGGTTGCCTGAATTGTATTTTTGGCGGAGTCTGCTAGTTTCAGGACCTGCAGATATTGATTTAGATTCCAGCTTACAAGATGCTTTTTCAGCAGATTTCCCCTTGTCAGTTTTGGATTTATTGTTACCATCTTGTTTGTCAACTTTTTTCATTTTTTTTCTCGTTCTCTGAGTGGCATGACCAGATGTCAGCATGAGCTTGCTTCCATTATTTAAAGAGTCAGGCCTCCTCCCAGTAGGTTCATCATTTGGCTCAGAGTCAATAACCCGACCAGAAGACTGGACTTCGTTAGCAGGAGACTGCAATTTCCTGTCAACAGATTCACTAGCACAACACAAGCTGGGTTTATTCTCAATGTCAGCATTTCCACATGATGAAACAGCTTCGCCAGGTCCACCCTGAGATGAGTGGCATGATTTTGTGCCACAGAAGACTTCTGTTTGGGAGGAATGTAACTTCTTTTCAAGAGATGGGACTGAATGAGAAAAGGTGGATCTCGCTTTGCTGGATGACCTACTTTTTGAGGGAACCAAACTTTCCAACATCTTAGAAACCTTGTGAGGGTCAGATGACTTGGTTCCCATCTTAGATTTTTCAGCAGTAATCTTTGTTCTCGCACGTCGTAAAATGGATTCTGGATGGTTTACAGGCTTTCCAGAAGTACTTCGCTCATAGCAGTTTGGACATAGCCACCTCCCAGGAGGAGTACGCTACAGGTATGAATTTCAACAAGATTAATGTTACATACCCATACATTCAAATAAAGGTTAAAGAATACACGCAAGTAAATATAAATATCACCGTGAAATGAAAATAATACCTTGAGAGGGGGATTAAGGCACTGAAGATGATAGGTTCGAGGACAACTATCACAACACAGCAGGTTGCCACCAAGATCACAGATTACACATTCAAAGTAGTACTGAAAAGGACATACAGAAGATATTATCAGATATTATCATTAAGCACAAATCTGGAATCACAAAAAGAGCACATATGAGAGAGAGAGCTGATGCCAAGATATGCTGTTCAAGTCATCTCAATTTTCACATATACATCTAGGGATATAAGCATGAGCTGGCCCAATAGGCTAATAGGCTATCCAAATGCAACCATATGGAGCACAGAAGTATGGACCTCAAATTGAAGCCCACTACATAAATGGAGCTGACTTGGCATAGCATACTTATTAGAAGATGCCAAAAATCAAACAATTACAATTTCTTCAGGTCTTTGCCACCGCTAGGACTTAGCATGGGCCAGGCCTAAGCGTGTCCAAACCATGTACGAACATTTCACATAGCAAACAATTCCTAATCCTTACTCTTGTGAATGGTTTTTCGATCAAGAGTTCAAAACTCCTAGCCTAGTTAGCTCATAAAGGCACTAACACTACTCTTTTCTTACATTATCATTCATGATCATCAGTCATAATCAAAATCACCTTAGTCGGTACCAAGCTTTTAATATTTCGGAGAATTGCTAAAGACGTTTCTGAGGAATTAAAGGAGCAAGATAATGGATTTATTCCATCAAACAGGAACCCAACACTGCTTTCACTCACAATAAAGAAGGTGGAGAAGAATCAAGTAATTGTTTCAGCAACAACAACATTAAAGGTCCTTATTTTCAGCATGTGTGGCATAAAGAGCTGCAGATAATTTCCTGCAGGAACTCCATGGCAAGGTCGTCAATGCATCACCTAGGCATGAAAGCTCTTTATTTGGTCAAGGCAGACATGCCTTGTTGACACTACACAAAGTTACATTCATTTATGTTTATTCCTTTGTTTTTTTGGTGAATATGCTAATATTATATCCTCACTTTATTAACTTTATTTTGACTTTCTTACATCAGGTTGTTACTACTTACTAGCACAGTTTTATTATATTGGACTGATATGGATCCTATGTTGCATAAAAGTATAATCATATAAAGTTATCATTATAAAATTACATATGGTGACATACTACATGCCAAGAGTGCCAAAGCCTAGACACCACTTAGGCTGACACGCTTATGCCTAGGTGCCCATCCACTGCCATTGATCACCTAGTCTCCTTGAGAACTATCTGTAGAGTTTCTCATTTTGAGTCTGAAACCTATGTTTTTTCTTTTTCTTTTTCACTTTCTGTAAAAGTTGAATAAGATACATAGACATCAACAACCTTTGGATTGAACTTCTTGTCTCATTTTTTTCATTTTTTAAATTTGGACTGATATGACTTCAATGTTGCATACAAGTATAATTGTATAAAGTTATCATTGTCATATTACATACAGTAACATATCACATGCCAAAGAGTGCCCAAGCCTAGACACCACTTATGCTGAGAAAATTATGCTTAGGTGCCCCTCCAATGCCTAGGGTCACCTAGTCTCCTGACAACCATACTCCACAGAGTTTCTCATTTTTGAGTCTGAAACACGTGCTTTTTCTCTTTCTTTCTCTCTTTTTTTCTTTTTTTTTTTTTTTTTTTTTTTTTTTTTTTGGGATAAGCAACTTAGGGATCAACAGCCTTTCACCAGCATGCAGTTAAAACACACGATAAAGGTTTAAATATTTTTTTGTCTTACCTGATAATTAATAACATTTTACGCACAAATAGAAGGGGGAAAAATTGGGTGGGGGGAGGGGTGTTTTTCTGGCAAACGCTGGTACTAGAAAGGATAAAATTAAAGCAAAGCAGATAGCAGATAAAGCCAGACCCAATCAGTCAAAAGAGACCAACAAACACAACTAGAATACACTGCTAACTCCAACAGGCAACAGTCTGCTGTCAAGACCATCCTAGCATCAGAGGGGGGAGGAACAGCTTAACTACTTCTTACGCAAATAACTTAACCCCACAGGGAAGTCAGAATACGCTTGACTAGATTCTTATCTTTGGGTTCTAGCGAGTACGGAAATTCAAGAAGCTAGCTGGTTTCTAGGGTTAGGGAAGTCAGAATACGCTGAAACTTGGAAGGAATATAGGTAAGGTCATAGGGAATGATCCTCCAAGTTAGGTTGGACTTGGATGGCTAAATTGGAAGATAAGAAGCTTCTTGAATTGAGGGTTTCAAGTAGTTCAAAAATTTCAAGAAGATTAAACCATGGTGATAGGAAGGGGATGGGATGGGGGAGCCGTGTATGTACTGTGGAGGAACTGGACCAGATCAATGCAGGTTGAATCCTCAACCAAAGCAGGATCTTGACTTGTCTTCACCAAGAACCCTAAATAATTCTGACACCCCAACCTTGGAGATTCCTTACAAAGGCTAACACTTCCCAATGGATGGGGCTGCCTATATATAGCTTTACATTTGGAATCCTTCTTGAAATAGGACACAAAGCCAAGTAAACTAGGACTTAAACTTAGGACAGAACTAGGACTTCTACCTATTATAGAACTTGGATATTTGAACTTAAATGGAAAACTAAATCCTAATAGCTATTAACTTAAATTGAACCAGAAATTAAAACAATTGAACCAATTGCAAAAGGTCTGAGATAAAACCAAGTACTTTCGTACTCAACTCATGAACTCATGTTTCAAGTCCATTAAGTTGGCCAATAACAATGATAAACCCATGGAAAGAAAGCCCAATACTTACATAACCCAACTCTAGGGTTATTCCTAGGAAAAATAACCTAATTAGTGCTGGATCTGCATCAATGACTGCCACAAACGTTAATAACCAATATACAAAGTCATAATACAAATCAATTTCTTTTCCCAAAACCACTCCCTATCCTCATGGATTGTACTACTTCACCGCATTGTATAATCCTTTTCTCAAACATTAAATGCCTTGTCTTATTTGCAATACAATCCTTCCATCATGTGTCCAAAAGAATGGCTGGTGAAAGAATTTTCTCAAATAAAGATAATACCAAGTTCCTTGCTACCTCAACTTCTGATGAACATGACGAGGGAACTAAACTTCAACCCTAACTTCCTGGACCCTATCAGAAATGTTAACCTCATTAATCATCACATCAAGATGAACTTCCAACTCCTTAGAGTTTGAGTCCTTGGTTTTTCCCAGTGGGCTTTGCAGAAGTCTTGTTAATTTACCAACTGTTATACGCTGCATTTGCATTCTACTCACTTCCACTGACAGATCAACCACACTGAATTAAGAGCAACAACTGGACAGATCTTGCCACTGCCTCATGAAATGAATTTAGACACTTCCAAAATAAAGAGATTGCCTACATTACACTATACTTTATGGCAAATCACAAAAGAGATAATTTATTCCACAGAGTTCAAAACCAAACAGTACAGAGTAGGTATTCTATGCAGGCATATGTGCAGTGTATCAAAATCAAACCCACATCCGTCTCTCTGCTGAATGTAAGAAAGGTAAGCACCCTTCTGAGAATCAGTTAAGAATTCAACCCACTCTAAACACATTACAGTCTGATGAGATCTTCCCACCCTCATCTCGAAGCACTTACAAGGTACTAAAATTTTCATCACCATTACCATTTCTGACAGTGTAGAAAAATGAATCTTCCTTATGGATCACCGCAATGGAACCAAAAATAGGGGAAACACCTTCCCACTGATACACAACCTATCATTCTGTGCATCCTTCAAGACCACTCATGCTAATGGTAGGGTGTCTAGGAGGTCATAATAATCTGGTCCATGACAGAACCTTAAAACATGGCACAGGAAATTGAAATTTGCCATCACCAAGGATAAGCACAACTCTTCATTTACTCAATGCTCATTCCATGACAAAACTATACAATTACAGTCAAACATGCCTAGTCACCCTTTTACCCCCCCCCAGGCCAAATTAAAAAAAAAAAAAAAAAAACATACACACAAAATGTAAATAACTGAGGAGAATCTGTTTACAGAATCAAGAGTAGTTTCCCATCCAATCAGGGCATGTAAGAGGTAAGATCACAAAAATTTCAATTTCTGCAGAAGAAGAAGAAATTTCTTGTATACACCTTGGTAGCTCAAAACACCAACTAAAGCCAATATGACTGTGATATGAATGCATGTATCTCTCATCTCTTTATGTAGTGCTTTGTCAATTAAGACAACAAATCAAGTAATGAGCATCTGAAAATACCCACTTCCAGTCTATGTTAAAGAGCCAGGAGAGAACTCACCCCATCATTTCCCTTTTTTTTGCACGATGATTGATCTGAAATAATGTCATTTTTCAGCCTCCGCTTAGGATGAGGATGGTCCCTGGGGGATTCTGGAGGTACAGAAGTTCCTTCTTTGGCATTGGATTGATCTTGTGCTGGTTGAGTATCACTTTTCAGCCTGCGTTTCGCAGGAAGCATGTTCCTTGAAGATTCTGATGGGACAGAATCTCCTGCTTTGCCATTGGACTGTTCTGGTCCATTTGGAACCCTCCTCCTTTTGCGTTTCAGGACCCAATTTCTATCAATCATTTTATTATTTACAGAATTATTTTCCTTCATCTTTTGTCCCCTGGTCCTACATTGATAATTGACAGTATCCGGAATCATAACATTTATTTAATGAGTGGGACCAGGGACCCAGATCTCTATATGGTAACTAAGCCATGGTAAAACCTCCACGCTCAAATCCTACAGGAACAAAGGTATAAAATAAGTTAACAAAAGAAGGAAGGGGGGAAATAGTCAAAGAACATAAATGTTACCCAAAGAAATGCAGTAAAAATAAAGTTACTGTGAAACCAATTATTGAGTGTAGTTAATTGCACGAGCAATCACTAAACAAAGAAGAAGCTTTCTAGGAACTTATTAAGGATCAACTCTTTTTATTATGAACAAAAATTTCAAATAATAAGATTACTGTTAAGGAAGTAACAGGCGAAAAATTAGGCTCCACATAAGAGCAGTGCTCCCTTTCTCAATGTTCTCTTTCAAAAAGGTAAAATTCCATTGTACAACAAAGTTCCACATGCATCGCTTCAACTGTTGGAACTTTTAAGAGTGTCCTACATATTTAGTGCTTTCAATGGTCTAATCTATTTGATGATCACAATGTGAAAGGGAAAAAGTATTCGATCACCAGGATTATAGACAACACCAACAAAGGACAGAACTGGACAGAGCAAATGCATTTCATCCAGGATCAGCCAACCATTTGACTCAGTTTAAGTCAAACTTAAGATATGAACCAAAATCTGATTGGCTTGCTGCCAATGTTTAGAAAATCATGTGAGGATCAAGTTCTCCGACAATGCAAGAAGTAAAAATGTGATAAAAGTACTGTGGGCATCAAAACTATCATAAACTCAAATAAGCATAAGTTGCATAACAGTAGCTATCAAAGAGAAACTCCCCCACCCAAAAAAAAAAAAAAAAAAAGTTACTTTACCATTTGATGTAACCAACTTCTTTCAAGTGGCGAGAGGCTCCCTTAGTGGAGAAAATAGTTTGAGAGGTGGCAAAATCCATATTTTCCAAATTACAAAACCAAAAAACAAGAAAAGGAAGGATTTTTTGTGGTTCTATCATGTCTCATCCTATACCCCAAATGAACCACTCAACAAAAATGTAGTCGCTCAATGACTCAAAAATCAATGTGTTAACTCTTACATCTAGTTCCACCAGTCACAGTGTTCACTACAGAAAAAGATGATTCAGTCTCAGTTAAAAGTTCACAAAGCTTACACAAATAAACAGCCAACCCCCAGATACCACCAAAACATCTCAATTGAAGAATTAGTCAATTACATACTTACATTTTCAGTATCCAATTCACATTTTCCTCAACATGTCAAGCTAAAACTTTCAGTATCAAATTCACATTCTCCTCACACATACCCCCCCCCCCCAAAAAAAAAAAAAAAATTTGTAAGTGTTGTTCTGTGGTGGAACAAGCAATAAAAATGCATCTTCTCAGCCATGCAAACACATAATTCAAGTATAGGAAGCAAATATACAGAGCCAACTAAAACAGACCTGAACACTGATCCTGAATCCAACTAGCCCCATTACCAAATAGTAATTCACCAATGCCCAAAACTATATCATCCCTAAATGGGAAACAAACTTCGAAATACCATAGGCAATCAAACCCAACTAAAGCAAACCCATGCTCAGTAGCTACTCACAAGTCACAATACAGCCAACTCAAAACACCACTCCCAAGTTTCGCCCAAAAAAAAAAAGATAGAATTCTGAAAGGGGGCAAAAAGGAAAGACCAAAAACAGCATATGCTAGCAATAGTTAAACATCCATCTACATATTCAACAACAAGAACACAAGTAAATGGAAAATGGAAAGAGAACTCAACCTGATTCAGCTGAAAATACAACAAAGGGGCATACCCACCAGAAAGCCTGCGGGAAAATGAGTAATAATGAACCCAGGCACATCAAAATGGAAGAAAACCCAAAATATCTTCCTTCAGAATTGAACAACTGAAACACAAAGAGAATCAAACAACACTAGAACAGCGATTGAGCAACAGATGCAGTGAGATGGGTAAGGGAAATTAGGGCACGGAAGAGAACGAGAAACGAGAAAGAAAGAAAGACAGCGAGCGGTGAGATGAAATAAATAGAGAGAAGCACACGATACGGATTCCCGGGGTCATAGGACGAGGGCGACACTGACATGGCAGGTTGGTATATTGTTGTGGGAGCCCCAGAGCAAACGCTTACCTAATCGAATCGCTCCACGTGGCAGAACCAGAAGGCATGTTCGCAATTTGCGAGGCTATACCTCTTTCTTTATTACTTCTTTTCCATTTTCGAGCCATTGCTGTCTCTGTTTATGAGAGAGAAGGATGAGACACTTCTGACCAGCGCGACTCACACAGTGACCACTAAATCTCATAATCTCCATTATCGATTGCTTAATGCTTTCTGGGTTTTCTTTTTTCTTGTCAAGAGCTCAATTTGCTTTCTGGGTTTTCTACCAAAAACAAAATGCTTTCTGGGTTTGATGAATCCGTGCTTCTTTTGGGGTTTTACCAATTTGCAGGTTTATGTTGACTACTTTTTTCTAATTTTTCTAGAGTAGAAACTTCCAAAGAGTCCTGAAGAACAACGATTCTATTTTTCTTAATTTTCAACTATATTATTTAAGTATTAATCAGTAATGTTAAGAATTAGGTCATTTTCAGTTAAGCAATGATAAAAGGTTAACAGGTTGTGATGGATTTGGTGGGACTTGGGAATGGAAATAATAACCTGTGGACAGAGTGCCAGACCACAAGTGGTAATTAGAGTTGTAGTTGAATGGTGACTCTTTTCCATCACTGAATGGCCATTGTGTCAGATCTTTCTTTTACTTTTTCAATTTTATTATTAGGGTTTGAAGTAGAATCTTAAAGAAAAATCCTAAAAAAGGAAACAATATTGATTTCAAGCTAGAAAATTAGATCCTCTCTCTTTCTTTTCTTTTCTTTTCTTTTTTCCTTTAATCTGCAAAAGCAACTTGAAAATTAGTGAATATACTAAACCTATACATTTATGGCAATCTTACAAGGCAATTGTAGATCTCCAACAAATTCACCGAACCTATACAGTTATGGCAAATTCACAAGCAGAAGCAACTGTAGATCTTCAATAAATTTACCGAACCTATACATTTATGGCAAATTTACAAGCTGAAGCAATTGTAGATTTCCAAAACTTTAAATTTACTTGCTAATTTTAGAACTACCCAACTATAATATAATTTATACGAAGGTAATTTCGGATTGCCAGTAATAAATCTGTATTAAGTTGCATACTTGCATCTTGGTTGGTTTCTAAGTATTCAATTTGAATCTAGTTCAGCTTTAAAACGTTCATTATATTATTGGGCTATCTTTCTTATTAAGACAAGTGGTAAATTATAACGCCTAATTGTCAATTTTTGAAGGATATTAAGACTTCCATCACTAATTACAACAGAGTTTAATTACTTGCTACTTTTCTTCATCATTAAATGGCATTAATGAGTAGTATCAATTATTGAATTATATTAATGAATACTTATAAAAAAGAATCATAGTTGCAAATTTGATGGATAAATGAAGACGAAAATAATTATTTACAGTCAAAGAGCTAAGTAATAAGTTTTTGTCAAATGACAATGTAAGATTTGTGTTCCACCTTTTCTACAGGGACAAGGTAAATGGTAGAATGATAATACAAGTCTTAAATAAGTTTTTTTCACTCCAACGGTTTAATTATGATTTTGGGTTTTGGATTTTATTCCATAACCAAGGTATTTTTGCCTTGTTTGGCTCAAATACCTATCACATTAAAGCTTGATTGTTTGCTGGTTTCATAGAATTTCAATGTATAGATGGACACATTTTAATAATTTTTAATGATATATTGGTCATGCCATAGGTATTCATTTGATGAGATCATATCAAAGAGAATCTACCCACTGGACATACATAAAATAAATGTAGACAAAAGTTAGTTTCCACTTTTAATGGTTCAACATAGCAGTTGAAACATTAAAGGAAGTCTATATAAAGAAGGAAATCAAATAGTAGACGTTATTCACCCAGAAACTTCTCTACCTCTTTTTCAAGGACAAAAATCAATTAAGTAGAATGTTAGGGTGAATATTGAAGAGGAACCCAAGACCAAAACATGATTTCCCAGAGTTCTTCAAGATGATTTAGAAATAAAAATTAGAACCAGTCTCTAGTTGCATATGGAACACTTTTTTCTTACCTCTTAACTAAGCAAGGAAAACCTTAGTTGTGTTAAATTTTTTGTGTCATGACTCAGGCAAGGAAGTATTCAACGATGATGCATGAATATTGTTGTTTCAAATACATCCATTCATGATGACAACATTATTTCGTTGCCCATCACTTTACCTTCCTTGCAACTCTTAAATGAAATCAAGTAAAAAGACCCCTTTCAGCCAAGATGGGATCTTCTACCGTCAAACTGTTTCCATCACATATTCAAAAGGGAAGACCCACTTCTCCAGCGAATATTCAGTAATGAACCCTTCCTAAATGTGTAATGGAAGAATACAACAAGAACACAATTCTCTATCCCTACTGGTAAAGGATCCAAATTTTACCCTAATTAAAAAATGTACAACTAATTAGCTCATTAAGTTAGAACCCCTACAGTGCATTGGAATACATGTTCTTCAACCAAGTATGTCAAGGAATTGAGAGCCACTGTATTGAGCACCCTGTAAATTATCAGTTAAAACAACCCAAAAAAAAAATAGAAAAGGAAGATTGTATAAAGTATCCATGGAGCTCCACAACCTTACTAAAGAAAAACAAAGCTTAATTTTGTATGACAACGCAGGATATAAAAAAAAAAAAAGTAGTTAGTGTGTTTCTCTCTTCCAATTAATTTTTTTTCTTACCAACCAAAACATGCCCAACATGATTTCCATGCTGTAACTCTGTTTTTACAAATTCAACAAAGCATATTGACACCCCCTACCCAAAGTCGAAAGTGGAAAAATATTAAATAAAGATATAACTAAAAATTAATACAATAAAATAGCCTGAAGTTTGATGTTAGGGTGGTAAAGGCAACTAATATTACAGTGGAGATTATGTCAACTACTTGAGGAACTTCTGACAAATTAAACCGCTCACTTTCGTAGATAATATCAGCCAAGGAATAATGCCAACCTGCATGTACATTAGTATAAAGGTTAGGATAATCAATAACTAAAATTACTGCATTAATTTGAGTTATTAGCTTGTGAAGCCATGGTGAACTGTACTTTTTTAACATGTTCCAGGGGTTTGGGATTCAAACCTTCAGGTTTAATTGATTGACAATTGAAACTAAAACAGACTAGCAGGCACTCGATTTATTAGGGTAGGGGTGCGTGTGTGTTTTTTGTTGTTCTGTGGGGGGGGGGGGGAATCACTTTTTGAAGATCATGGCCAACTGATCACGAATCTAGCAAACCTGTCCTGGACGTAAGAGTCAAATGCTGGTGTTTGACAAAACAACTGCCTTGCGTGCATGCAAAGCTAAAATAAAAGCACAAACACAAATATATAACAACAAGACAGAGCTCGAATTCTTACCACAGCATTTCCATTTACTGGGCCTCCAGCACCCCATGACAGTTGATTCCCTGCATAAACATGAATCAATGGGATCACTGATGCAAAATGTTTCTCAAACATTCCATTCATAACAGATTGTGTGGTGAGACTGAAGAAGAAAACGGTCAAGTTATACAGTTAGATGCCTGATACAACACATTACAGGTGGCACTGTTCTACTGCACATCACACCGTGCACAATTCGGAACCCTGTAATGTACCATACCTATTCCATCTTCACTACAGAGTTGGGATCCCAGCTGTTGAATGGACTAGACATTTCCAAATCTTATGCATCACAGAGGCACATAAAAGCAAAGAAAAACAAAATTTTGACATGCCTTAACAGAAATTTACGAAGATATGAATAGTGTGAGGTTACTTCTAATATAGACACATCCAATGCAAGAGAAAAAAAAGGGGGGGGGCGCCGGTCACTGGGAGTGAGCTGTAGAGAAATCTCTTATCTTAGTCCATCAGGTGGAAATAATCAACTTGATTTTACCTTCGATATATAATGCAAATTGTCGTACATTCGTTTTCTTTTTCTTTTTCCTGTTAGATACATTCATTTCATATGCATAAACGTTTTAACTTGTGAACATTGAAAAGTATTATAACCTTTATACTGTATATTTGAGAAACAATAATGTGGAAATTCTGCCCCATCAAATTTAACAGTTTATATATATATTATATATAGCAAAGGAGAACTTTGACGCTGATTGGTCGTTCCTTTGAAAAGTCAGAAAATAAACCATCCATGGATTGTAAAGGAACCTGTCAATTACCATTTAGTATATCAGAGTTTTGTCAAAGCCAAATCTTGGCACATTGCAAAATGGAAGGATGGTATTAGATATACATAGGATAGATCATACTTTGTCGAATATATAGTTTTTTTAAATTTTTTTAAACCCAGTGCACAAGGCACATCTTGTGTTTAGTGGGGTCTGAATGGTCAAATGTATGCAACATTACCCCTACTTCCTGGACTTCAACCCTTGACCAAGCTTCAGCAAGTGAGCACTTCCTGAATTCAGTTGCAAGATTTATATAGTTCATCTAATTAAAAATGCCTCACCATGCACTTACCAAACCTCAATGTAATACAACACTAACAATAAAATAAAAATAAAAAAGGCAGAACAACTGCAATCAAGAATGTCTTACCCAAAGGTTGCAGAAGTTGAGGAGAGAATGTGGCAAGAGGAATGCCCCAAAACCGGAAAGTCAATGCAATATATATGATTCCCTAATTGCAAAACAAGGGAAACTTTTAAAACATAAACAGAGGGAACTTGATTATTAATGTACTTAAATGCACAACCAGCTGCTACCTTAAGAGCCGTCACAGCTTTTAGATACTTATCATGAGAAAATATGCTCTGGCTTTGCGTCTCCTGAACTGGAAAGTGTAAAGCTGTAAGCAGCTCATGCCTCATATGAACAGGTAAAGACCATGCAATGACCCTATGCTATGAAAACAATGAAGTAAAACAACACATTCATCACCAAAGAACATAAATGTCATGCCTAGGTGAATCAAGGTGACAGAACAGGTAAAAGCCTAGAGATTGATAACTATACTATAAATTTCCAACATCAAGTAAATATTCTATAATGGTTATTTTATCTCTTTATGAAAAAGGTGATCTGCACAGCATCAAATCGATTGTCAACTAGATAAGAAATCACAAGTTGAAGCACTAAATCTTGAAAGATCAACTGAAAGTAATTTCCATTGTTTCTAATTGACACCCTTGAACACTTTGCATGAAGTTTTTGTGGAGAGAAAAAGTTCCTTGTCTAATGCCAACAACATACTTTTTTGGAGTTCCTTCTCCTTAGCTGTCACTACCCTCTTAAGTTTTGCTGCTTGGGCAAATGTTGATGGCCTGTGACAAAAACAGAAGCAAAATGTTATCATATTGAAACTGTATCTGCATGCTAAAAACAGTTTTTTTCCTTCTAACGGGGGGGGGGGGGGGTTCTTTAACAGAAATAGAATAGTATTGACTGTGCTGTGACATTTTGTCATCCAACTGGAAGAGTAAAAGATCAATAAGGTAGACTGAGGGAGGCAGAGAAGAAAGAACCAGCCAACCATTGGATCCAGGGATCCACCACTATCGTAGGCCAGATTTAGGTCCGAATTAGCCAGTCTGTGAGTTTCTAATTTGCTTTGATCTTCCTTATTCTAGTAGTACTTATTAGTTATGTAAATGTTCATAATTTAACTTGTATCTGTTTGATCTAAGATTAGGATTGGATTCCAATTTAATTTTGCAGCGGTTTCCTTCTCCATGCAAGGGAAGAACTGAGATGCTAGTGGGGAAGATGAGTGACTAGCAAGGCTCGGCCGGAGGCTCTTCCATATCTTTGTTCTTCTACTTGTTTATTTTCTTGTATTCTGTCCTGCACATCAAGTGTGCCAGAACTTATATACCTCTTTTGACTATTTAATGTTTATGGATTACATCAGAAAACTCAATTATAAATCCCAATTGTATCTTATTTTCTAGTTACCCAATAGCCCAATAGCCCTTTCAAATTCTGGCTTATTAAAAATTTGTCATTCTCCTCCGAAAATTGTGTTAAATTACAAATTTGCCACTCCTTGTAACATGGGAACTCGGCCTTTGGGTGGGCCATGGTGAACCCAGGAGGGAATTTTGGCTCAAGGATCAGGTCATTCTTTTGCTATTTATGTTGCATACGTAGGAAAACTGGTGGTTGGGTCCTCGCCTTGGAGGATATCTCCCAATAACGGTCCAATGAGTGATGAGAGATTACCATGTGTAAGTATTTCAATCCAAGGGCACTCATTGAATTTACCATAGCCTTCAAATTAAAATATCCCACATGGTTAAATCCTATAACTCATCAGGAGAGCCCCTCCAAGGAGAGGAGCGGAACCCATAAAACTGCCCCCCCTCCCTCGGGGACTCTGCTTGTGTAGGAGCCTTTGGCACCAAGTTTGCCCTTTTTTCTATTAGGCTTATAACTACATGCTTACAGCCATAAAGTGTTCCCTGCTACTGTGTGCTTTCTCAATGGTTCCTCAAGATGGATGATGAGGCTTTCTCTGATGAGAAATCTATCCACATTCAGGGATAATATTATCCTCAGTCCATTTTTAAAAAAAAAATCTGTGAAATTGACATCCTAACCAATTAACCAAGTGTTTGTGACAGGAAACATATTTTCTGGGGGGGAAAGAGCCCTAGTTGAAGTAGGATCCCCGGAAATATCAGGATGCATTGAAGTGAACATTAAAGCAATCATAACAGACACTATAGAGTGTGCAACAATAATAGGTGTTGAGTTTGAAGGTTGATTTACAACCCCCCCCCCCCCAAAAAAAAAAAACAAAAAAAAAAGGAGGCTATGTTGAGATACTGAAGCAGAAGGCAAAAAGCACTGTTACCACAATCAGTTTGATGCACTTCAACAATTTAAGAGCTAGGTGTAGGATGGCAGTAAAGACTAGTCTAGCTGAAAGTTGGTAGAAAAAGTACAAAGAACCAAAATTTTGGTATGGTTCTGATATTTTATGCAGAATTAGAAGAAGAAAAATAGGATGTCTCATAGCAACTATGGATCTCTAGTAATCAGTGACCATAAGGGCATGAAGTCTTCAACATTGATCAATTGGTCAGCCATGTCATAATGGAAAAGAGTGAAAATATTGAAGGGAAAAACAGAGTGTATAATAGTTACAGAAAATATTCGTTAGGTGAGCAATAAATCAACCAAGGTTTAGTATAGAAACAACAAACACACTAAAACATTTTGGGCAGTAACCTAAGGAGCAGAAAAGCATGGGAGCAACTCAACTTTGATTCCATAGACAAGTATTCAACACTGTGTTGAATGGAAGATAGATGATCCTGCACCAGATCCCCTCCCATATGGATCAAGATAGTATTTAATGGGTATGATGATGTCCATAGAATCATCCCATTTTTTGAGGTCCATATATTTTAATTTTTAACCCAGAAGAAAGCTCTGGAAGGTTCATCACAGCATCTACCGAATGGTTTAAGGTTTCCTTGTTTCTCAAGAAGGAGAAAGAACACTGCCTAGAAGCATGGTTTCTATGCCCTGACATGAACCAGGCAGAAATGGCTGCTGTGCCCCTTATGATAGGTGCAAATCCTACCCCTGTTGATGCTCCCACATATGCCATGATTGGTCCCTGCACTGATGCTGGGGCCACGATGTCAGGCGGAAAACATTTTCCATACTGTTGGACTCGGTCATTTTTTGTTTAGAAGTAGGATTCACCACACAATTCCATGCATGGTGTACTGCCAGACAGAGAACGTCTTCCCATACTGTTGTTGGGGTTGGTATTTGGTGCAGAGGCTAATAACGAGGTTGAAAGTACAATGCAAGCAATCTGTTGCATCAGAATTGAACACTCTATGATTCTATATAGGCCCTCCCAAACACCCAAAGTTGATAACCCACATTCACTATAGTGCAAATTCAAGGACTTGCTCATAGAGAGCATTCAAGACCCACCACATAAGAAATGAGATGTAAACTGCTTTGTCAGAAAAGTAGCAAGATAGTGCACTTGAATAAAAAAGCAGAATTGAAAAATATACTTTCCAGTCAGCAGAAATAACCCAAAGAAAATTGATCTTTTCAAATAAAACTTGAAATTATAGGCATTTGAAGATCAGATAGAAATTCCTGTCAAAGGAAGGCATTCTTAAATACAATCCTAGTATTCAAGTTCAAAATAAAATTAGAAAACATTATCCTAGGTTGAAGCACAAATAAACTAAAAGCAGAGGCAGTGCAGCTAACTCAATTAAACACCTACTGGGATAAAGCACTCGCTTCTTTTAGAAGTTGCTTTATTTCTGCACGCAGTTTGATTTCCTCTGGACTCATTGAATCATTCTGGAAGGGGCCAGAAAAAAGGGAATCATTACATAATACCAACATGGAGAAAATTATGCAGGAACAAAGTTCAGAACATAAGAAACAAAGATATTCAATTGCAAAAGTACATCAAACAAGATTTCAAGGGCACTAAAAATGTTAAAAAGTTGCATACCTTGAATTGATCAATTATATTTTCTGATTCTAGTGATCCATAACTAATTCTTTGACAACATTCTTTTATCAAAATATTCCAGTTGTTTAGAGTGTCAAACATTATGGTTTGTCATTGATCCTAATCAGCCCCAGGGGATAGTTTTGGTCCTGGTGACAGATCACCTAAAACTGACAAACACCATTAGAGTTTAGACTTAATTCTCTCAAATGAAAATAAAAGAAAGAGCTGTTCCTGAATATCCCACAGAACAAAAGGCTTCCTGTATAGACCAAATATCCACAACGAGGCAGTTCAGATAGGACCCACATCTTGTAACAGGTAACCCCCAATTTCCCCAGGCCACAAGTCAAATGTCAACCAAAAGAGTTGGCTATGAGGCAGAACGAAAATTAGAAAATTCTATGAAGCAACAAGAGACACTAACATATGGCCTACAATAAGGGTGCAATATCAACATATGAATGTATTCTGAAAGAGTGAGAGGATCAATCTCTATGAAAACAAAGGAAGAATGAAATATCGATTTAGTTGGAGCACTGGAGGTAGACTACCAGTGAGCAGAAGTAGATGTGCAATGCAAATCCCCCTGAATTGATTGGATTAGTGATCAATATCTGATTTGTTTACCTCCTATCGTTAGAGAAAAATAGGAGAGAGCCAAGATCCTGAACACCAAGAGACACTAACATATGACCTACAATAAGGGTGCAATATCAACATATGAATGTATTCTGAAAGAGTGAGAGAATCAATCTCTATGACAACAAAGGGAAAATGAAATATTGATTTAGTTGGAGCACTGGAGGTAGACTACCAGTGAGCAGAAGTAGATGTGCAATGCAAATCCCCCTGAATTGATTGGATTAGTGATAATTTTAGGCTTGCTACTAGCGTGTTTTAGGTCCTTTAATTAGGATGGGATCAGTCCTCCTTATTGTGGCGACCCCAGACCTCCATTAAATACTTGTACAATTATACATAGCCAAACTGCCTCCAATGGCTTTCTCAGATCAACTCCCACATCAGCTTCCTCCATAGTTTTACCACACATGATTTAACATCCTCATCTTTGCAACACATAGCTTCATTATATAACAACACCAATACAAGCTTTATCCCAACTAAACAGGGTAGGCTAAGTACAGCACCAGAACCCTTCCATCTGGCATCAACGCACCTGGGGTGGCAGACAGCCTAGCTAACCCTTGCCCACTTATCACTAAACCCATACCATATTGTATCACGTCACTTCTTTTGTCGGGGAATGCCCTAGCATCACACTTATGGTGTAAGCTTGTAAAATCCGTGTAAAAGGGTTTGGCAGAGTTTTCCTAGTGTTGACTGCCAACCTAACGTGAAGAACCCTTCTCCTTTACCCGGTTTGGGCACTACATGACATTTTTTTAACTTCTTCACATTCCACACCATACAATGTAGCTAGTCTGACAATAACCCTATAGAACGTTCCTTAGGGCAGAAACAATTATCTCTAATAATCCTCGTAACATTAGGGAACAAACAATCCTATAATTCACGTACACAAATTTAAAATTCACAAAAAACATGAACGAGAGATGTCATCCGCAACAAAGAGAAAACTTAGAAATTTGTAAAAGAAAACTCGTTTTAATTTGAAAAACGAATGTTATAGAGATAATCGGAAACTATTTTACCTTCTTTAGCATAGCCAGAAATCGAGGAATGAGTTGAAGAACGAAAACCAGGAGGAAAATCAGGGGAGCAGCGAAAGAGCTTCGATCTTCCGAGTGTTCGTCCATGCTTCGTAAACAATACAATTCGTGTTTCGATTCGTTGCTTTTTGCGATTTATGGATCTGAATGTCTAGTCTCTGGAGGAACTCTTCATCAGAGATGGTAGCTTTTTCAGCAGCGGAGAAATTGGAGGGAAGGGAAGCGGCCGTGCACGGAGACCGCCCAGGAACCGATAGGGACCGTACGGAAAATAAAGATTCCAGTTTGTGGAGTGGGTCCCACTGACATCTGCGATTTTTTTATTATTGTTTTTTAATACTATAATATAATGCCTTCCGCACGGTTGAACCCATGACCTCTCCACTGAGAGGTATTGATTTTACCATTCAAGCAACTCTGTATTGGCAGACATCTGGAAAAATCGTAAGCTCGATTAAGCTCGAAAAAAATATATCTTTTCTATCACACGAAAGTGCACTTTTTATACCAAATAACAGGTTGAAATTTAAAGCTTGATTTTAAATTTTAAAAGTCTAAAATAACCTTTAAAGTCCAAAATAGCCTTGTAGCTGTTTCCAAGCCACACACGCAAGGTGGGCTTAGGTTTTAATTATGACTGAATGGCCTACATCCACTTCTTGGTTGCAAGTTCTTCGTAACCTTGTTTCCTAGGCTTAGTTGTTCCTTATTAAATTGGTTTTGCTATCCAAAAAAGAGAAGGGGATAGAAATTTGATTTTGGAGAGCAGAGGACACACGATCCTCATACTCCTTTGCCATATATGCAGGAAGAGATGCCCTACCTTTGAATATTGACAACATGGACCTCCTTGATTGCAGAGTGTTGGGATCAAGACAATGTTATCCTCTACTATTAAAATTTTAAGAGTAGAGAAATACTACCATGGTGGCTATAATGTCAAAACTAAGGCTATAAATGGGTAAGTCAAACCAGCTTTTGTTGTCTCTGCTTAAGGCACTGTTTGTTTGCTGAATTTGTAGTGGAGTGAGAACAAAAGAATTCCAAAAAAGTTTGGAAAAATATATTTTTTTTCTTTCCTGAAATCCAAAAGTATGACTTATTTGGTTAATTAAGGATGAGAAAATTAGTTGGATAGATTTCTCATTCCATCAATTTTTAAAGTTCAACTGAATAAGTTTGAAGTGAGGTGAGAAAAAAATTTATTTTTTTTGTGATATTTAAAATATGGCTTGTTTGGTCACTAATGGTGACAAAATTGGCTTACATGGTATGATAGTTTTTCCATCATTTTTTTCAAAGTCTCACTAAATAATAGAATTCAGTTAAAAAAAATGTGAAAAATAATACAAATGAAACCAACATTTTTTTCTTTATTTTATTATTATTATTATTTTTTTTTTCATCACACCATTACATGCAAATTCCACATATTTATTTTTTCATCTATTTTTTCATCGATTTTTTCTCATCCAACCTTTGCAAATAAAAAGTGTCTAAGTTTCATGTAAACAAGAGAAATCCAAAGCATAAACGACATTTCAATTATTAAACTATCAAACAATTGATGGGATGCTTCAATGGTCCAAGCACGCGAATAATGGATTAAACTCAATAAAGCCCCAAGATTGTGCCTGAGCCTTCAAGTGTCTCATTCACACTGTTCTTCTTGTGTCAAGATCATCAAAGAAGCACGTTTTGATTTTTTTCTCTTTTTCTTTTTCGTTTTAATTATTTCAAAGAGAGAATCTAGGAACCTAAACTCATCAAATGACCAAAAGGGAAAATCATGCATTGCAATTTACAAGCCCTTAAATTATGATAAGAAAAAAAAACCAATGTAAACCATTCACTTCTACCCAAGGGCGATTTGTTGACTCTTTTGTATATGACCAATGATATGGACAAATTTTGTCAAACCAAGTTGATGAAAACCGACCAGGCCCAATATGGTTTGACCAATACTTGGTCGAACCTCGAACAACCCAAGGTGCCTTCGTGCAATCACGTTGACCTTTTGAGTAGCAACCGTTTTCATCGGAGTTAGGGATGAGAATCCTTATCAAACAAGGATAATCGAATTGTTATTAGAGTTCAAATCGAATTCAACAATCACATTACCTGTTAAACTCTATCTCTCTTATCTCTCTCTACGGGTAATACTCAATTGAGAAGTTCAAGTCAAACTCAATGACTATATGGCATAGGTAACTCAAACTACAAATACTCATACCTACACCCATAATGAGGTACACTTTAATAATCAATCCAACTAACTATTTACTTGTTGCAACTTATTTTCTTCATTCAAATATTAGGTATTCGACTAACTTTAGCATCAGAGGTGTTACTCGACCAACCTGGTCGAATACATTTTTTGAAGGTGCACTTGATCTTACGGATAAGTAAGACTTTGCAGCAACAACAAATACATATATCATCAAACTAGATCCAATGTTTCCATAAAAAGTTCTAATCTTGGTATGACAAGAAGCTTGTACCATTGACCTGATCTGGTCTACCATGGATGGCGATGACTTCTATTGATCAGAATATGTATAAAGCTTACATGAATTAAGAATAGTTTTTCGAAAATAAATTAGAAAGAGCTGTCCTAATCTTTCAAATCTTGATCATTATGAACAAACTGAATGGTTGACCACCTGGATGAACATGAACTTGATCTACTACTTAACTAGAAAACCATAAACTATGAAAAACCGACCAAGCTTTACCACTTCCATGGCCTTGATCTACTTAGAACAGCATAAACTATGAAAAACCGACCAACCTGTGCCTTCCACAAGGAGCTTATCTGTATAAATATAATAAATATTATCAAGCACAGACCAAATCTCAAGAAGAAATGACTATTGAACGCATTCATTAAAATGGTTTCTTAAGTTGAAAGATAACTACATTTTTTATGCTTATTATTTTTTCAATGCCTTGTACTTGAGAAATGAATCTAGTCATTGGGTGTATTATTTCATTCTTAATTCTCCCAACAAAAATATTTTGTAATGTTTTAAAAAAAGGGGAAATTTTTACTATTAATTCTACCCCTAAGCTATTCAATTTACCAGACATATTTCATATCACAAACACTGTTAGTTTCATTAACATTGCCTCCACATTTTAGGTTGAAAAACACTATTCGTGCTGTGTATCTTGAATAGCTTTCAAGCTTTGTGAGGATTTATGATTGAGAGAAGAAATAGTCATAGACGATAGAGGGAGACGAAAATATGAGTTGAACGTGGGCTTTTGACAATTTAGCTTGTTTACATCAGCACTTAACTATAGTTCTCCAATGGTAAGAGTGCATTAGATATATTTTTACTTAATAAGGAGTTTGACTGATAAATTTGATAACTCAAATGTTGACATTAATTTTAAGGAATAATTCAAGGGCTAGCATTGAAAATTTCCCTTAAAAAAAAAGAAGCCTTATTGATTCTATAGATTATATTATGATTGATGAAAAATAGTTGAGTAAGGAAGGAAAAAAATTGGAACCTGTTTGATAACACACCAAATGTTTCTACTTGGAGGAACACTAGAAAAAGTTCGGAGTGTTTGGGGGAAGCATAATAAAATCCATTTATTCAAAAAAATTTGAAAATTGCAATAAAATATACAACAATTGCCATTTTATGTTTCAAGTGCCAACTTTTATAATACCCCTTCTAAATATGTTTCATCTAAACCTAGCTTGCACCTGATTTTTGTTTAGAAATAGGCGCAACAACAAATAGCTGTTTTGTCGAAAATGTTTCTCAAAACAAAAATGTTCACAACTCTCAAACAATCTAGTTGTTACTTTTACTTCCCAAATGAAAAAAAAAAAAAAAAAAAAAAAAAACACTAGAAACCATTTCACAAGGGGTTATCAAACCGGTGCTTAACGTTTCTCGGTTTGCATTTATAATATAATAATGAGATTTTACGTGTGGGTCCCCTTTGTACAATATATTACGTGTGGGTCCCAACCAACTTGACATTTTTAGGCATCCTTATGTGTATTCAAATTTCAAACACAAAAGGACCAAAATACCCTTCATGTTATTTAATACAATGTGTGATGATTAAAATGCACTTTAACAATTTACAATATATATATATATATATATATATATATATATATATATATATATATATATATATAAATAAAAAATAATTAACAAAGTTTTTGTTAGATATAATAATTAATTATTTTTTTGGTAATTAAACATTAATTAATATGTAGTTTAAAAAAATATATTGTGAATAGTTTAAGGGTATTTTAGTTATATTGTATTAAATAATCTCAAGGATACTTTCGTTCCTTCATCTTTGAAATTTGAATATATTTAACAAAGAGATGATGGTGTTAGTTTGGAAAAAAAAAAAGAAAAATTAGAAAAGAAAGAGACCTACACGTAATTTTATTTTTTATTGTAATTGTAATTGTAATTGATGTAATTGTAATTGATTACGAACTCAGGGTCTAGATGTAATTTAACAAAAGAATAAAAAAAACATAGAAGACTACTGCCTTACCGTCATTACTGCGTGCCCGAAAGTCACTGAAACATTACATTACAGCGAGGTTTCAGCCGTTTTCTCATATCCCAGAAATATTTCGAAACTTCTCCGAAGCCAAAATGAGGAGTAACTGAAAGAGAGAGCGAGAGAGCTCGGATCTTGTCAAGCTTCTGAAAATATTATTTAGTTGCAGTAGCGGCAAGTTTACTGGAGTTGTTGAATACTGAGAAGAAACGACTCTGCAGACGAGTTTTCCGCAGGTAAGAATGAGATCAGAATCTAACTGGGTTTTCTGTGATTTGAATTAGTAGGACTTGGATCTGTTAGAAAGTTTGATTTTTGATGGATTTTTATACGAGATTATAAGTTAACTTAGGGCTATCTTAGTGCAAACGCCTACGCGTTTTCTTGGATCGTGGGTGAAGTGAATAATACAGTTCTTCAATTTCATTGGGTTGAATGGTAAATCGAAGCTATAATTTTCGTTATCGAATATTTGTTTTTAGCTCTTTAGAAGTCTGGGCATACTGGGAAAGGTAGGTGCAGGAGTCGGAATTTGTTTCTTGGCATATACTTGGGAGGATGAATCTGAGAGGATTGCCTGTTGTATGTGAGTAACTAGGGTTATCGAGTTACGTATGATCAGTTCAGATTTGTCAGTAGTTTGTACTATTTGTAATTTCAGTCCGTACTTTTTGTTTCTTTCTACATAAAGCCATGGTCTCCTTTCGTCTTCATTTTTATTTTTCGCTAAAATATTCCATTTTATATACCAAAAAATGTTCCATTTATCTATTTATATTTTGGGTTTATTAGTCAACGACGAACAAAATTTCATTTCATTTCAAAATGTATATGACTGTTGCACTGCGTTATCCATTATCTTTACATGAATATTTGTTTCTACTACATTCCAACTAGATAAATAAAACTCTCTATACTCTTCAAGCACGGAGAACTATCTGAAACTGAAGCTGGATCTGTAAACAACTCCAAACGCTTCTGCAGAAAAAGTCCAATCCTGAATTTTCTTGTCAATAGCATTTTGTGAGTTGACTCTGTGTCATTAGCTTGCCTGCTAAATATGAATGAACATAATCCGTATAGTATTGGTGGACTTGTGGTTTTGAATTTTGTTCAGTGATTTCACTGGAGGGAATTTTTGGCCAGTTATGTTGAGAGAGGAGCTTGAATTTTCTTCCCTTGGGTGGGAGAGGGCAAAAACTTCTTATCATATTGTGGACAGAAATAAGTGCTGAAAATCCTGTCTCCAACACTGTTCCCGAAGTATTTGCTGCAAGTTAGACAATTTTTCTAATATTGGATCTGTTGTTAGACTGTGATAGCATGGATGAAGTGGTCTATTGTCCAGCCCAATGAAATAATAGTTATCAATGCTCTAATCCAAGTATAGGCAGTTCAAAAGTTCTGTTTGAATAATAAATAGGAATGCTGTAGTGGTTCTAGGCAATCATAAATAGTATCCACCAACTAACAGACAAATCATGCATGCCAACTTAGATTGTTTGGACCAGATTGTCTGTTTACAATAATTGAGATTGGGGGTATTAGGTAATATACCTAGTTTGTGGCTATTGGAGACAGACATTCAATAGTCACCCTGGTTCTGTGCTCTGTAGATATGACTTTTGTGATATTTTATTGGATGAGGATTTAAGTAATCATTACATCATATGCTACGACTTAGGACCTTTTTTTTATAGGTTGCTTGTTGCCATGATTAATATCATAAATTTGAATATATTTATCTGTTTAATCTGAAAAATATGTGTGTTTTCTGCTATAGCTAAATTTGCTGTTTTCTTTTGTCATTTTGTTTTGATAGCTGGGGATTCTTTGAAGGGATTGGCTCCTCTCAGTGTTATCCCAACTAAATTGGGTGGGCTACATGGGTCTTGCAAGGACAAAACATTAATAATAGAAGTAAAAAGATAGAAGCACAGCAATTACAACTAAACTCAGACATAATCACCCTACCTGTGGTTTGCTATTGGATCTTTGCCCTCCGATTAGCTCTATTGACGTCATACTTGAGGCAAGACCTAATAACTGGATCATCCAAAAGCCTTCAATGAACATGGCCATGCAGCCTTAGATGACTTTCAAAGCTAATCATGAATCTGGGCACCAGCTATATTATGATCATTCATTATTTAGTTGTTCCTGGTATGCCACTCATCCATCTCGACAATCGCATCTCTGCAACACACAGCTTTTTAGTGTGTCTTCTTAATTGCCTAGTCTCAACTTCTTATCTATATGACGCTTGACTGGATGATAGAAATGAGCATAGCTGGTCTCTCCCTCATTTCTCTCATTGAACTCCAACTAGAAGTTTCCTTTATTTATTATTATTTTATTATTATTTTATTTGTTTCAGACTAGGGAGCCTACTGATTCTTTAAGGTAGGAGAGAAGGGAAGAAAGAGGGAGTGTCCTGGTGCTGCCTTTTTTCTCTCTTTCCCTTTCCTTTTTTATTTATTTATTTTTAATTAGACTCTGGCTTTTGGGGAGCCTAGAGGGTTTGCGTGTTTTTTCTCTAATCAGTGCGACTTTTTTCTTTTAGGAGAAGCCTCAAGTTTATCCTAGTTCTAAAGGGCATGGATAAAAACTAAATGTTATTTCTCTCTCTTTCTCTTTCTTCTTCTTTAAAACGAATGGTTGGCTTGTCCTAAGTGTCTCTAATGGAGGCCATAACAATCAAATCTCTGAATGACTCCAATTTCTCTGAGGTATAACTCGAAGCAATCAGTGTCTAACTTTCGTAAGAAGGCTCTGGCAACTAGTTATGTATTTCTTGTCTGGTGACTCTGGTCCATTATTTGCCAACTCTGCTGATGTGAGTTGAAATCGGTTTTCCCTACTTAGCTGGTATCTCCTTCCTTTGATTAACAATAGTGCAGAAAATAAAGGAAACTGACCTCCTGTAGTTTGATTTAAAAAGAAAAAAAGAAAAAAAACTGAAAGTTAATGTAAATTTGACATCCGTCCCTGATCCCATTTTGGCATTTCCTGTTGATTTTGGCTGATCCAGATTCTAATTGGATCTGAATGCATGGGGATCTATCTTGTTGCAAATTCCAAATTTTAAGACCTTGACACTGAATGAGGCTGGAATTTTTTTTTGTTATGCTTCTCCAGTTCAGCACAATTGCATGCTGTCATCTAATTATTTCCTTATTGTTTATGTTTTCTTGTTAATCACAGTCCATTATGAAATCTTCTTTTCCCCAAAGAGGAGAGGGAGCCACATAGGCTTCTCCGCTTCAGCACAATTGACTTTGCTTTTGTCATCTAATTATTGTCTTGTTTATGTTTTCTTGTTATTCACAGTCCACTATAGGATCTTTTTTTTTTATTTTTCAAAAGAAACCTTATTCGAATAACCTTCAAAAACTTATCCAAGAAGAGTAGTAGTAGCTTCAAAAGGTATAGGCATGAATGGACTTAATCTAAATCTGTCATAGTATTTGGAGTTTTAGATGATCACCGCAGTTGCTTTCAGCATTCTGGATTATGGTTCACATTGCTGGTTGATAGAGAGTTAGATTGGAGAATGGCTAACGAGGAACTGATTTCTAGCTGGACTAGTTGAATAACTATAAGAATACCCATGTTGCTGACTGGCCGTGAGAATCTGTTAAAGTTATGTCATGAGAGTTTTCCCCGGTAACTATCTCTTCATAAACATTGACCAGAGTTCATCGGCAAATGTTGGTCAAGCCAGGACCTAGAAGCCTGTCTTCATGCACTTCTGGGTGGTGTTAAATCACTTATAATCTTGCTTCATTTTATGGTCTAGTCAGTCTCCTTAGTCCCTACGATGGAAAGAAATGATTGTAGCAAACCCTTCTTCTATGTAGATATAATTTAAACTTCTGAAGGTTGAACAAAATGAGAAATGGTTCTAGGCATCTGATTGAATTTATTGGGGGTGGTGGGGTGGGGTGGAGAAGGGATTGCCAAACTTTGTTGGCCTGTAATTCTTCTTCGATTCTTAACCAGAAAGAAGCATTGGGTTATTTCTGTTTATTCTTTTCCATTTGCTCAAGTAAATGGTGTACTCAATGCACAAGGCTTCTGCCACTCTTGGGTCTTTGGAAGGTCATAATGTATGCAGGCTGCCTTACCACTGATTTTGCAGAGAGTTGTCTCGGGATTCAAATCCGTGACAACTTGGTTGGAATGGAACAACATTACTGTTGCACCAAGGTCTGTCCTTGTGTCGGAAGCATTAAAGGCAGTTTCAGATCTAGTTCTTTGTGTGCAAATGAAATTTCCACAAAAAAGAAAGTGCAAATGAAATTATGTCAGGTTTTAATCTAGACTTACTAACGGTGTTTCCTCTCTAGTCTCTCCCTACATTCTCTTTCCTTTTCTGTGTGGAGGTTGGTGGCTGCATGATTATACTACTGGTAGTAGTTTCCTACTATTTTGGTGATTTGGTTTTCATCTCTCGGAAAATTGTTTTCTTTCTTGTGCTGACATAAGCTGACGGCTGTTTCTTTCTTTTCTCTTCTCTAGGGTTATAAGCTGGGGAGACGTGCTGTTTGGTGAAGAAATCGCGATTACTCCTTTGTGTCCCGTGTGCTTGGCCTTTTTCTTTTGGCTAACATCTTTCTCACTTGGGTGCTGAAATAGGAAATAAGTGAATGCTTATTTCCTGTTTCAAAACCCTGTTTGAGAAATTTGTCTTCCCTTTGCAACCTAGTAGTTAAAAATGGCATTCTCAAGCAATACTTGGATTAACTACGTTTTCGTCTGCACTGTCCAAACAAGGTTTTCATGTGATCTTCATGGTAGTCTCATGGCTGTTCTTTCTTCTAATTGAAACTGAATTAGATGGATAGAAAGCCTAGCAAAGGGATAATGGAGCAATCCAAAAGTTATCCTAACTTACGATACAATTCTACTGAAATGAGGAATGAGGAAGTTGGCAGTGCAAATCAAAGGGTTATACCGGATCCATCAAGCTCAATTAACACAAACATACGACCTCCAGATTTCACAATACCAGGTGGATCCAGACCTGTAAATTACTCCATTCAAACAGGCGAGGAGTTTGCACTTGAATTTATGCGAGATCGGGTGAATCCTCAAAGACATTTTGTTCCAAATACGTCCAGTGATATGAACAGTGCAACTGGGTATATGGATCTGAAAGGCATCCTGGGAATGAGCCATACCAGATCGGAAAGTGGGTCTGATATATCAATGCTTGGCACTGTAGAAAAAGGTCCAGTTAAAGAGTTTGAGAGGAAGGATTCATCAGGAAATGAAAGAAAAGGTTACTATGATTCTGTGCGATCGGTACCACGTTCAATGTCAGGAAACAGTAGTGGTCGAGGAGCTCATGGTTATTCTTCTTCAGGGGCCTCTGATAGCTCGTCTACAAAGATGAAGTTTCTCTGTAGTTTTGGTGGTAAAATCTTACCTCGCCCTAGTGATGGGAAGCTTAGGTATGTTGGAGGTGAAACGCGTATTGTTCGGATAAGCAAAGACATTTCTTGGCAGGAGCTTATGCAGAAAACTTTGACCATATACAATGAATGTCATACTATTAAGTATCAACTTCCTGGGGAGGATCTGGATGCCTTAGTTTCTGTTTCTTGTGATGAGGATCTGCAGAATATGATTGAGGAATGTAATTTAATGGAAGATACAGAGGGATCACAGAAACTTAGGATGTTTCTGTTTTCTAATACTGATTTTGATGACCCCCATTTTAGTCTTGGTAGCACGGAAGGGGACCCTGAAATTCAGTATGTTGTTGCTGTAAATGGCATGGATGTAGGTCTGAAAAGAAACTCAGTTGGGCAGGTTCTACCAAGCACTTCGGCAAATAACTTGGATGAATTATTAAATCTTGATTTTGGAAAAGAGACTAGTAGGGTTGCAACAGAGTCAGCTGGGGCTGGTTTTGATCATTTGACAGATATTCTTGCCCCTCCTGTAACTCAGTCTTTGAAGCAGATCCCATTAAGTTCATCCAGTGCTTATGACACCCAGGTGCAGTCTTATGAGGGTCAGATGACGAATCCTCGAGAAGCTGAGCGGTATCCATTCTCTGATGCCTTGGAAAGCTTCCATGATTTGGATGGGAGGAATGCTGCTCTCTCATCTGCATCGTTGCAATATGGTTTTGTTTCCCATCCTTCTAATCAGGCACATTTTTTAGAAACTCCAGTTCCTATGCCCCTCCCAGGGCTTCTGACACAGCAAGGAGGCTTGACTGGAGGGAAGCCATATGGTGGGTTCATTGGACAGGAGCAAGATGTGTCAGTAAATGTTGCTAAGGTGAAAGCTGATGGTTCAGTCCAGCAGACAAGTGAAGCTGAACAAACTCAATGCTTAGAAAATGAGCATGTTGTTTCTTCACAGCAGTGTGATTCTCCTGTTCCCAATTATATTCCAACTGAAGAAGCTTCGATGCCAGAAAAAGTAGCATATTCATTGTCTTCAAAAAATAATGCAAAGCCAAAGGATCCTGTGCTGAGCCCAGTGGCTCCTGATGCTGGAAATGCTACATACACTGTGAAGTCTAGTGATGATGACCATTACTACACATCTGGTGGGGCGTATACTGCTGGATATACTGAATATGAGGGTGATAAACCTGAATATGGTTATCCTGAGGCACATTTGCTTCCTGAGAGGAATGAGAGGATCTTTCGTTCAGAGAGGATTCCTATGAGGGAGCAAGCGGAGTTACTGAGCCGGCTATCAAAGTCTGATGATTCATTTGGTTCTCAGTTTGTGATGTCTCATGCACGGTCTGATTTGGCACAACAGGATTCAGTCACAGAATGCAGTGATAATTTACATGGGGAGAATGTGGCTTCCCAGACAGACCAGACAATGTCATCAGAAAAACCAACCTATGCAAATCCTCCAACAATTGAAGATGGGCTGATGCAGTTTGCGAAGTACAAAGAGTTAGCTGAAGTGATCAGTCAAACGAAACCCAAGTTTTCTGAAGCGGGGTTGGACTCTAAGTTTCATAAATCTGAATCAGTCCCTGCATTACTCAACCCTGTTGATGGTAAAGATACTAAGAATGAGGATGCACTACACTGTGAGAACGATAATGGTAGACCCCAGAAAGAACCACTTGCTAATGAAATCGTAGGAACAGAGTTTCCATCTGCAAACCAGGATACTTCTCCTGAGAACCGTGAAGAATCTTTGTCCAGTCTTTCGGGAGAGGTGGCTCCCAAGGCTACCAATAGTAACCGCACCTCTCCCATGGGGGACATGCCTCCTTATCCGTTGTTAGGTAGCTCAGCTAGACCTGTTTCTCGAGAGGAATCCTCAGTTGGTGTTGCCAGACCAGAGCATGGAGATATTCTTATTGATATCAATGATCGATTCCCTCGTGATTTTCTTTCTGATATATTTTCTAGGGCAGGACTTGCAGAGGATTCCCTGGGTATTAATCCTTTACCCAATGATGGAACTGGTTTAAGCGTGAACATGCAGAACCATGAACCTCAGCGTTGGTCTTACTTCCAAAAATTGGCACAAGATGAATTTGTTAAGAAAGGTGTTTCTCTTATGGACCAAGACCATGTTGGTTTTTCATCCCCGCTTACAAAAATTGATTTGGGCCATGGTGATTCTCAAATCAATTTTAATGAACTTCAGTTAGAGTCTACTGGTCCTGTTGAAGCTGATGCAATCAGTTCTCATCCAGTTTACGTTAACACCCAGGTCAATGAAAGCGAAGTTGTACAATTTGATGGTATGTCCTATTCCAAAGTTGGTGAGAACCTGAGAACACCAGATTCAGATTATGAGGTATTTTCTTCCTAACCTGCACTTGCTCATTGACCCTTTTGGACATTACTTTAAGTTGAATTAGATTTTCTAATTCTATTGTCATATTATTTGTTTGATGCTTGTAGGATGGTAAATTAGCAACTGGAAATATTGGTGGGCCACTGATTGATTCGTCTCTCAGTGATTTTGATATTAGTACCTTGCAGGTATGATGCTTACAATTGAAAAAAAAAAATTGTCTGCTGTAACTACATGAGCATTGTGATAAAAAAAAAGAAATTGAAACTTTTTATATTGGAAACAAATTGTGTCCCAGAGCATGAAGCACTTGCTACAGCAGGGGCTGTGAGGGACAACAGGGACAACTGTATGCAGCTTCGTCCCTGCTTTAGAGGAGAAGCTGTTTCCATGTTTTGAACCCACAGCCAACTGGTTGCAATAACTGTTCATTTTATAATGTTGTTGAATAACCTAATTCTTTTATTCTGCTGGTAAGGTGAAATGATAATTTTGTCTTACTCTGGGATTTAACTTGTTCCAATTAAACATGGTTTGCTCCGTTGCATTATAATGTGGCATCCATGGAGTACCTGCTTAAGAATCTCTGCTTACAAGGCCACATATGATGCAATTCCACTTCCAAAGAAAGGCCGTCTTTTACTAGAAAACTTGTAGGTTGATATGTGTACAGGTTGGGCCTTCATTGGATGGGTTTCCCTTGTAATTAGTCTACTAAGTGGATCTAAAACATGGGTACATTAGTTTGAGTACGAAATTTTCTTTTCTTAGTTTATTTTAAAGTCTTTTCATCAAGTAATGGAGCGGTTCAATTTCGGTTGAATCCAAGTTAGTAGTTGGTCCATTAAGTTAAAGGATAAAGATGTCTCTTCACAAGGTTTCTGATTAGTTTTAGCTCTTTAAAGGTATTCGTGATTTAGAGGTTCTGTTTCTAGTTTAAGTCAGATGTCCAATCCTATGTCAAGTATGAGTCTCCCCATCAGCAGGTTTCCAAGTTCTACTCTAAGGAGGAGTCCCATTGTAAGACTGATTAGCCATCTATTGACACAACACCACCCAGTCAATGGGATGATTATACAACTTGATTTTGGAACATGGCTTTTGAGCTTTTGCTGATTCTCTTTGAGAGTCTCATCAAGGATTGGATTAGTAGCTTGGTGTTTAAATGCTCGGTCAACCGAATCAACAACAATTGGATATTCAATGGCCTATGTCTATGGAGCTGGGCCCTTGATCCGGGAAGGGAGACTGGTCAAGATGGATTCGGATCTTCGACTGGATGGATCTACCGCAGGTGATCCAAGAGGTCTAGACCCTTTTGCTTAAAGTCCCAGGTGGTATTGTTGTTTTTTTATTAATCCAAGGTCTGAGCTGTGGCTTGGATTCAGCCAGCACCGAAAAGGTTCTTTAACAGGTTAGCTGATGGCCAGCTCTTTCTGCCCCATCTCCCCACCTTTTTCTTGACCCTTAAATCATCCATTAAGCCACCCAAACCCCCAAACCTAGAAACCCACATCTCCCTATTCCACCTTCGAAATCAGACCAACTTCATAGACACGTTCCCCCCAATGCCAGTGACCTTCAATCCAAACCCAATATTATCCCCATCACTAAATTGTGGAAAGCAGCCCCTCAATCGATAATAAGAATTGTCACTGCTGTTTTTATCACAAGAAGGATTTTTGTGATCTGTGTGATTCAAATCTGCCCAGTTGCCATAGTGGACTCCAAACTAGACCAGATCACACCATCAAGGGATTCCTTTAATTTCTGGTATGGGCACCAGATTCCTGCTGGTTAGAGAGTTCTGGTTTTACCTTCTATTTTAGGGTCTCATTTATATCTCCTTCTTTGGCTATTAGAATTGGCTAAAATTTGGGACAGTTTCTTTTGTGTAGTCTCCGTTCTACCTGAATTTCGACCTTATACAGGCTGGTTTGGTTGATTTCCTAAACTTTAATTTGGTTTATATGGGTATTTTTGTCTTACATTACAGCGTTTCATATTAACAGTTAGGTTTCTTGCTTACACTTAAAGTCCCAGGTCGGGATGGGTGGTGCAAGCATTAGACACAAGTTGACTCGAACCATGGCAACCGGTGGGAGACCGATTGCAGCCAAACACAAAAGGATGAACAAACTGAATAGACTGAAAATGTTTTTCCCCCCACCCAAAAACATTTTCAAATTGGGGAGTAGGGGAAAAAAATGATCAGAAGATGAAGGGGATGTAGAAGATAGAAGAAGAAAGGGAGTACGGAGATGGACTATCTCAGCCCAGGGTTCACTAGTAGCTAACTTTGCTGTTGAACATGAATTATTCTGTAAACAATGGCAACATGGTACAATGGTTGGTGGACCACAGGTGTAGCTTGAGTCAAGGTATTGAAACAGCTTCACAAAAAAAATTTCTGGGGTGAGGCTGCATAGGAAAATTGTCCTCTTGGACTCTACTTGTGCAGAAGCCTTCGACGCTGGATTCACTTGCCCAATGGCAACATGGGTTGCAGATTCAATTTTTCCAAGCTTAAAATTTTTATTGTGATTGAAAGGGCATTTTTATGGCTCGGCAAAAACTTTACCTAAATAGAAGTAAAGAAAATAGAAACTACTAAATAAGGATAAGGTCCATACTGACAATAAGGTTCCAGTGGCTGTTAGCATAAGGATAAGGTCCATACTGACAATAAGGTTCCAGTGGCTGACTCCGATAGGTGACAATGGGAGGGACACCATAGCTCCATAGGCTGCTCCATAACCATAAGGCTCCACTAGTGGTTGACCCTGAGTCTGATAGCCAGGAGAGACACCATATGGTCCATAACTATAAGTTCCATAAGTCGACTGAGTAGAATCAATACTCTCCACGGCAATATCATATGAGGACTCTGTAGGTCTATGCCATCCGGATCCTCTGGAGGTGGAGGAGTCTCTAGAATCATCAATGTTCATCGATCTCATAGATCCCTCCAAGCTCTCGGTATCAGCTGGATGGTAGGACCCATATGATGGCGTGTCCTCTGTGCTATAGTCGTGCTGTCTCCCCTTCCCCTTCCTTGAATATGTAGAGGAAACATTTTGGCCTCGAGATGCAGCTCCAGTATGGTCCGAATCCGATGTTGCATGGGTGAACTGACTCTCACCTGTGAATCTCGGTGGTCGTCATCCCCCCTTGAGTCTCACATACTGCTAGTGGTGGTGGTCTGTCCCTAGGATCAGCTAAATCCTGATCACGAGGTCCAACACCCTCCTCATCCCCTCCATCTTCATCATCGACATTGTCATTGTAATCATCATCACCATCGTCGTCATCGCCGGAGGCCTGAGTCACATTATCCTTAGTGTCAAACCAGACAATCAAATCTTCACTCTGGGTGGATGCACTAGGGTGTGGCACGAAGGGACGGGCGGGCGTTGCATGTGCACTACCCTCCTGGGCCATGAAGTCCTCCACATCAACCCCCATCTCCTCTGGCAATCTGTCTCTGGGATGACCTCCCTCCTCATCCAGCAATGGCTCTCCACTGTCCCTGATCCAGTCAACTATTGGGTTATCATCATCATCCATCTCAAATGTGTCGGCCAACTCGATATTGTTACTCTTTGTCCATCCCTTGTCTAATATGATCTTCCCTCAGTTTCATATTATAGTGTATGTAGACAAGGTCCTCTAAACGCTTCACACCCAATCGGTTGTGCCTCTTTGAGTGAATGACACTGAAGGTGCTCCAGTTTTGCTCATAATCAGTGGCAGAACATGTTTGGGAGAACACTTTGCTTGCAATCACACCCAAGTGGGGTGAGTCACGTCCAAATTGCAACCACCACTCAGCTGCAACAAACATAAATTCTAAGTCATTTCAATACTTAAATAACTAAATTAAAGATAGAATATAATAATTAAATATATAATGAAATAAATGAATAAACTTACCCCCAAGGGCAGATTCCCGTCCCGATACGGCCACGGAATGACTGAAGCTCCCAGTGGCATCCCTAAATGCCTTTATCTAATATATAAAGAGAAAAAACAATAACTAGTTACTAGGTTAATGACTTAGTATCAAATTATAAATTGTGAATATCAAATGATTCAAATTACTATCTCACCTCCATAAGGATGATTGCTTGTTTAGATGGATCCGGTTCCAACTTCTCCACTACAGTTTGGACGGCATCCATCAAATCTTGCCTCATCCCAAGATTGTCCTTATAATGGTACTTGGGATTTAAATAGTATGCTGTGTAAGAAAAAAATGTCATAAAAGGGAATAGTTAATGCTTAATAGTGTGATAGCATAATGAAAATTAAATTGAATACTAGCCTTATGTAGTGGATGCTGCAACATAGATTGCCATCTAACTTGGATGATTTCGAGGACTTTCTTGTTGCCGTGTGGGTGGACCTGAGCAACTTACTTTTCATTCTCTGTACTGCAGCAAATATGTGTGGTAGAGTAGGTTTTCTCTGCTGATTTACCATCCTCAACACATGCACCACATGCTCAAGCATCTTCACCACTATCCTCACATTATGCCAGAAAGTCTCATCGAGTGTGGTCAATTGTGCTCTCCTTCCTCCCACGGATGAAGAACCCTCCCAGCTAAACCACTACTCTGATGCAAACATGCTCCTAAGGCCGGTCTTCCTACTCTTAAAGCTCTGTAGTGCTATCCAATTAGTAGCAAATCTGGTTATGCCTGGCCTCACTAAGTCACCCTGACACTTGTCCCTCATCATCTTTAATGCATATGTGTGGTTATAGATGAATGTGCTAACTTGTCGGGCTTGCTCCACGGTCTTCTTCACAAGCTTGACCTTTCCGATTCTTCTTCACAAGCTTGACCTTTCCGATGTCCTTCAGCATAAGTCAATGCAGTGAGCAACACATTGAGTCTAAAAGAGCTTATATCTGTCCATCCATCAAAGTATCAATACAAAGTCATAAAGTGTACATGTAATGTACATTTATGTATTTAAAAATAAAAATTAATACTATGTTTTGAATCTTTTGATACCTGGAGTTCTCCTGCATCTTCAACCCAGCTTTCTTGTAGTTGGAGCCATTATTAGTCACAATTTGTATCACATTTTTCACTCTAACCTCCTCCACCACTTGCTTTAATAATTTATAAATATATTTTGCATCCTTCTTATCACCGGATGCGTCTATTGACTTGAGGAACACTATCCTCCTATCACAATTCAACATGAAATGGATGATGGACTTTTTAGTGGGACCAGTCCAACCATCAGCCATCACAGTCACTCCATAATGAGCCCACATGGGCTTTAATCCCTTAATATACTCATTTAAGTCCTCTTTATGCTTAGGCAAATAGACATTATATATCTCATATGGAGTGGGTCCCTGTACACCTCTCCCAACCTTGCCTATCTCCTCAATCGTATCTCTATAGTAGGGCCCTTGGGCTGTATGTGCTGAAATACTATGGTAATAAGCCCATTTTGAGAAAGCCATCCCCACTTTTTCCTTCACACTCCCTCATAAGTGCTTCAACTTTCTTTGCTTATGCTCAGGCCTCACAAATAGGGTCGGATCATTCGAAGAATCTCCAGATCCGGATCTGTAGGATGTGCTGACGAAACTCGACCCCTTTTAGGGGCCTGTGGGATAGGAACCTCTTGCCTCACATTCTGACTCCTCCTCATAAGGACTTGGGAGCTGCCTGTGCCTCCCATACCTGTTGGCTCTCTAGAGGACCCACAACCCAGAGACCTCTGTTGCCTCCTTATGTCATCAACCCTCTGTTGCTCCCTACTCATCATCATCGCCCTCCTGATCTGTTCGGCCTCTGGTTCAGGGTCACATCCATACTCTCCTGGCTCATCTAGACCATAATCCTCGGGATCTGAAAGGTCATCTAAACATGCATCCTCGAACTCCTCCCTTTGTGTTCTCTTCTCTTTCCTCTTTTGCTTTCCCCCACTAATATATGAGGCCATTGCCTTCTTGACCTCTACGGGCACCTTTTGGCACCCTACTACATCCCTATTTCCACCAGCTAGATGCAACTTCAATCTAGTGGCCCCACCTCCAACTATTTGCTTCTTGCAGTAATTACACTCGCTCTTCCTCCTATCAGCTGTTAGTGACCTCCCGTGTTGTCTTGCTATGTCTAACATCTTTGAAATAGAGTGTCTGATACAAGAAATATACACTTAAGTATCTTGAAAAACTCCACAATATGCTCCAAAAATTACTTACATGCTTCTAATAATAACCTCCTATTTTTAAGTATAAAAAAAAATATTTAAGTATTTTTTAATATATAAAATAATTTAAAAATATATAAAATACACACTAACCATCTTAAAAAGCTCCACAACATGCTCAAAAATTGCATACATGCTTCCACTAATACTCTCCTATTTTTAAATTTAAAACATAAATTAATTATGTTTTTAATATTTAAATATTTTTTAAATTATTTAAATATATATTAAATACAGTAAAATTACATAATTAACAGAAAAAAATTTGATTCAACACCATCACAGCAATGTGGTGTCTCAACTCTCATATACATTAATTTGAAGCTCATACATCTATTATACATATACACTTTTAGCAATATACATAATTTACTAAATAATTTTTTTAATAACAGAAAAATAAAAAATAGTAGGAAGAATCAAACAGTAATTTTGACACTACAAATTCATAGATCAACACTCTAAAGTAAATATACTTAAATTTGGAAGCAATCCAAGAAGATTTAAGGCACAAACAAAACAAAAATAAAAAAATGAGGAAGTTGGTTACTCACCTTGCATGATTTGAGAAAATGCACAAATGGAGGAACAAATCTAGTGTTTGAATGAAATGGAGTTGTAGAAATTAGGTGAAAAGAGGGATGAAAGCAAGAGAAATAAAATAAAAAAATCAAAATAGGGTCGAAATGTCGCTGGCGATATCGCTCGGAACAGCTTGAAATGGCGATAGGTCGATAAATGGACACTTTATAATCTGCGTTGCTGTCGTTTCGGCTCGATATGATACGATACAGGACAATTTTCGTGCCTCTCCTTGTATTTCGTTTCGATTTGAAAATGTGCAGGCATTTTGACCGAAATTTCGTTAATTTCGGTCGAATTTTGTTCCATGAGACCAATTACAGGTAAGGTGCAGTCTGTGATGAGATTTCAGTTTCAAAAAGATTAATTAAAACATGGAGTCTATTTCTTAAATTAGTATTAAAATTTGTGGGTCTATTTCTTAAATTAGTATTAAAATTTGGTTAGGAAAGGGGCAGGCACTCACTGAAGTTGCTATATAGTAATTAGACATATCATATTAGTAATTCTTCTTTCTCAAGAAGTTCAATTCATGTTGGTACATGATACATCATGTTGGTGCAGTCAGCATAAGAAAAATGGCATGTTTAGTTGTTTCTTCTGGTTGCTGGATTTGTTCTTTTCCAAGTTGATGGCCAAACCGTTAGCTTCACTCTCTGTTTCTGTACGTGATGCATAATCTGATTCAGTGTTCGCAACGCAGCCATATACTGATTATTTGTATCATAATTGGACCTGAGAAGATTTATCTGACACTATATATGTTTATGCTTATCTCTTTTGAATGTTTATGAACAGATCATAAAGAATGAAGATCTTGAAGAACTGAGGGAGCTTGGTTCTGGCACATTTGGTACTGTCTATCATGGAAAATGGAGAGGGACTGATGTTGCAATTAAGCGAATAAAGAAGAGCTGCTTCACAGGTCGATCATCTGAACAAGAGAGATTGGTGAGCATTTTTATCTTAAATAAGATTATGTAGCTGTGAAGCAATCCCTTCTATATTTTACATTTTTTTGCAAAATCATTTATTGCATTAAGGAACAACTTTCCCACCTGAAGAACCTTAAGAGACTCCATCTATGTCGACTTAAATTCCCAGATTTAAAGGGAAATACTTTATTTCCATGACTTAATTTTCAGTTTGAAGGCATTAACAATTATAGAACCCTGTCCATTATTTTTACAAACAGTCTTTATAATTAAAAAAAATTAAAGATTTGTTTTCTTCTTCCATCCATTTTACATCAGAGATGATGGAGCCCTACGCAATGCTTTGATTGTATTAGTCGGATAATTAGTTGATATAATTGCTTTTTCATGGACCTTCTCATATCAATTGTGTGTAATTTTTTGCATTCAAAGCTGAATTAACAGTTTTGATGACCCCCTCACCCAGACTTCGGAGTTCTGGCGAGAAGCTGACATTCTCTCAAAGCTTCACCATCCGAATGTTGTGGCATTTTATGGTGTAGTTCAAGATGGACCAGGGGGAACATTAGCCACAGTGACAGAGTTCATGGTAAATGGTTCTCTCAGGCATGTTTTGCTCCGCAAGGACCGGTAAATCTTCTGGTCTTCCGTATGTCTTGTGAAGTGATGTTGACTCTACCGATGTTGTGAAACATTTTCCTTAAATTTATCTTTTACTGGATGTAACATCAGGAATCTTGATCGCCGCAAAAGAATTATTATTGCAATGGATGCAGCTTTCGGAATGGAGTATTTGCATGCTAAAAATATTGTGCATTTCGACTTGAAATGTGATAATTTGCTCGTGAACCTCAAAGATCCAATTCGACCCATTTGCAAGGCAAGTATCTTTACCTTGAACAGGAATCTTATTCTGTTTTGTAGTCACTGAAAACCTTTGTGGCCTGAGAACTTGGTGTCTAACAATATTGCTTCATGCAACTTTATTGCATTAGATCTCAAAATTGAGCAAAAAAAATCCCAACCTGGTTAAGCTAGCTGGCTTTCACCTGATGAGGTCCATCTGGTTGCTTTTTGGTATCGAGCCAAGCCTTTATTATACAGTTCCTCGTCTCCATGGCAGTCTAATTTGTTTGGATTTGTTCTCGGTGTTATTCTCCCAGATTTTTGCACAATCCTCCTGATTCATATGAACACTCTTGCGCCCAGAATTGCATTTTCTCATCTTTGCACTTTCGGCAGGGGTTCCTCTGCTCATGATCCTGTTTCTCCTATCTAACCCTCGCTCTCCAGATTCCCAACCAACAGAACCATGTGGGGTGTATGCACCTGTGAATTCTCCCTTGACTTCTTTCCCTTGCCCTGTTGTTTTTCCAGTAAACTACATGTGGGATCCACCCCAATAACCAGCAATCCCATGCTTCTCAATTCTCAAATGGAGCCATGATGAATTTGATTTTGGTAGGGTGGAAACACTTATATGGGTTATGTCATGTGAGGATATAATTTGAGATTTCACTTTTTTATTGCTTTCTTTTTCCTCATATATTTGATGTGGGTGTTTGTTTTGCTATAATTTGTATTGTCTATTTTAATATTCTTATTCGAGTTTTGTTCTGTTATTGTTCTTTTTTTTCTTCTTTCTTTTTCTTCCCCTTATTCGAAGATAACGTGATCTGTTCTTATGTATTCAATTTATTATATTAAATATTTTTGTGATGTCATGAGTCTACTTTTCCACCTAGAAGTCGAGCCTGAATGACCTTAAGCTTGGCCCCTCGGCTCACGGTTGCTATAGTTTTTGTGCAAGTTTTGTGCTTCGTGAATGTTGCTAGCATAATATTGCATGCTGTGTCTTTCATTAAAGTTTACAAAGAAGCTGTCCAATTATTTTTGTTGTCTTACAGGTAGGTGATTTTGGCTTGTCAAAGATAAAGAGAAATACCTTGGTTTCTGGTGGTGTAAGGGGAACCCTACCGTGGATGGCTCCAGAGCTATTGAATGGCAGTAGTAGTAAAGTTTCTGAGAAGGTAAGCTGTTAATCTTCTTCGAATGTTAATCATAGAGGCATTAAAGGGGATAATTATACATCGAGAGAGAAGTAGGCTGATCCCAATTCCCTGCAACTCTGGGAATTGCTGACCTGATCTATGATGGCCTTTATGTGGAGAATATTTTCCATCCTTTCCTAATCTTTTAATGGAAAAGGCTGTTTATAATTCAACTCTTAGGTAACTAATTAGATGAAATTTAGGTAGGTGTGAGAATTTTAGTTTTTCATGTTTGTCCCCAATCTTTTTTGCTTTCATAGGTATTATCATTATTGCTTTAGGAGCAGTTTGATAACCCACCGAAAAACAGTTTCTGGTTTTTCTTCCTTTGAGAAGCAGAAAAATTGGCTGAAGACTGTTTGATAAAGCCATTTCGTTTCGCATGATTTTTGTCGCATCAATGTTTTTTTTTGCTTTAAGAAACACTTCCAATTGTTGTTTCGTCTGTTTCTCGAAGCAAAATAGGGTGTGGGTTGGGTTTAAGTGAGACAGTTTTAGAAGGGGTATTTATGGAATTTGGCACTCTAAACATAACAATGGCAAATTTCATATTTTATTTCAATTTTCAAAATTTCTACTTCCAGAAGCTAGTTTTATCAAACGCCTGAAAAGTTGTTTCTGCTTCTAGAAACACTCATAACTGTTTCTAGTATTTCTTGAAGTAGAGACACTTGGTGAATTATCAAACGGGTCCTCAGTTTCTTGTTCTGTTTTTTTTTTTTTTGGGGGGGGGGGGGGGGGGGGGGGGTGATGGTGGGGTGAATGATGCTTCAGTTTTTGTGTTGTTGGCAGGTTGATGTATTCTCATTTGGAATTGTCCTGTGGGAGATACTCACTGGTGAGGAGCCGTATGCAAATATGCACTATGGTGCAATCATAGGTATTTGTCTAATGACCTTCCCAATCTTTTGTTAATATTTGGGGTGAGCCTTCAGCTATGTGATATCTGGATAAATTGATGCCTCCTGCATTGCATAAAAGGGTTTAGATTCTGATCTGTTATGATTTGATTTGTTGAAACTTGGCATGCTGTCATCTGTATATAGAACTAGCTTAGATTTATGTTCCAGCAGCTTAGATTTATGTTCCAGCTTCAAGTCAGGTCTTTTAGATTCAGAACATCCAAGCTTGATCTGGATCAAATGTAACCAAGTAGAGTAAAACCAGCTAAGACTCTTATATCAAATTTAGTCGCATTATAAATTCTGATGCCATGGGGGAGGCATGGACGGGTTTGGATGTCAGAGCTGAAGTGGTACTTTTTCTTGTTACTTATTGTGGTGCCAAAACCAGTTTATTTTTGTTTGTTACATTTTTGTGGTTATCCATTTCGTTAAATCCTCCTTCAGCATTGCAGATCAGCTGCCTTGGAACCACACGTAGTGATGTGGCAAAGTATCTTGCTGGGATTGTTTACAGATTTAATGATTTAAAAACCATGTGCAGGAGGTATTGTGAATAACACATTGAGGCCGCCTGTGCCAAGCTACTGTGACACTGAATGGAGAAGGTTGATGGAGCAGTGCTGGGCACCTGATCCTGTGGTTCGTCCGTCGTTTACAGAAATAGCAAGTCGACTGCGGGTGATGTCAGCAGTGTGTCAAAGCAAACCACCGGGTTATCCGGCACAGACACAGGCAACCAAGTAATGGTCTGTGGATCTGCCCTTTCTGATTCTTCCGCCATGAATTATTACAAAAAGTTCTTGATTGTTTGTATGTGGAGAAGAGACTAAATTTAGCGTGTACCATAAGTGGGGAGAAATTGTCTCTGGAAGTAAATATTGTGTTCAGAATTAGTGTCTTATACCTGTTGTGTAGAAGCTGGAGGGCAAATTGCTGTTTGTTAAGGAACATTCAAACTCGGCCATTATTTCCTTATTTTTTTATAGTGAATTCTTCGTTGCACCCAACAACTTTTCTACACATAAAAGGGAAATTCTGGGGAGCTTTTTTGCTAGCATGAAGGTTCACTTTTTCCCTATAAATGTGGTAAGATGGCCACTATTGAATTCTCATTGAGATCTCTTGTGCTTGAAAAATCCTAGACCTAATCATCATATGATGCTCCAAGTGGGTTGCTGGATTTAAATTCACCTGTGTTAGATCTCTGTCACATACGGTTCAGTTCCATAGTAACTGAACATAAAAGTATCCTTAGCTCATCAGTTCTTATTAAATAGACTATCCTTTCAAGTTATTGGGTAAATTTTATTTGATTAGATAATCCCATAATCTCTCTCAAGATTGGTCTTGGTAAGATAAACACTAACCTTTGAGTCAAGATTGATCGTAAGACTTGTTTGGCAAGACAAATACTAGTCTCAACCCTATTCTTAACCCTAAGTTAGGACCAAAATTGAGGTCCCAACCCACTTTGAGTCGAGACCACCCTCCATATTAAAGGTGTATAAGAGCCACTATGGTCAAACTTACTTACACCCTAAGATAATTCGAGATTAACCATTAGATACCTCCCAAGCTGTTAGGTTTCTTGTAGAAATCTTTGTTGGTGTTTTTCTTTTTCTGCAAATGTTTATTTTTGAGTTTGGAATTGTTTTGTTCTTCTAGTGAAGGTAGAGACTTTTCTGAAGTCCTCTTCTTTTAATACATGTTAGTTTTTTCTTGTGAAAATAAATAAAATAATCATTACAACAAATATAATTGTCATAAATTTAAATTAATATAAACTAGTCTAAATTCGCATGACATGCAGCCATGTCATGACAAGAAACTGAATTCTTAAACGGCTAATAATGGAGGGAAATTGAAATAATTAATCATTATAATATTTTTTTATATGCCTCGGCAAAGTCGAACCCACGACCTTATATATTTATTTTATAATTTGTTCTTGTATCATAAGATTCTTTTCCCTTCTCACCTCCTTCAAAATTCCATTGAACAGTGTAGTAATATAGACCAAAATCTAAGAATAGAGATATTGTTTGGGTTAGGGGCGAAGTTTCATTCTATATTTAAATTATATATAAAAAATTATTTTGAAGATGTAATCAAGGTACACATAAGATCGTTTGAAACCTCGATCTCAAAAAGAAACAATAGAAATAAATAAATAAAAATGAGAAAGAGAAGCACAACTATCTTTTACCTAAAAGCTTGATTTATTAAATCATTCATGCCTCTCAACAGCCAGATTAGAGCATTTCCAGTCTACATCATCCATCTGATACTCTCTATGCTTTGGAATTGCCCCACTTGGGTCCTGGTTAACTACCTCCATTGTTCAAGTGTTGCAATCTCACTTTTTCTAATGATAGTGGAGTCACACAATGAAATGCACCAAAACTTTTAAATTTAATGAAAGATTATATGTATAGGTACTAAACCTTGTCAAGAAAAGTTGGAATTTGAATGTGTTAAAAGGAAAAAATCTTTCAGCAAGTGACATATCACTATTCTTGTCTGGGGACATAATCAGATCACTACAAAGGAAGCTACTGGACAAAGAGAAGACACACCCAAGTGGTCCACCCCCTCCCCCACCCAAAAATAAGCACCAGAGTGGCTCAACACAACTCCACTTTTTTCGATCTTACATTGTTCTTTTCATTTTGGAGCTCTATAAAAAAAAAATTTTAAAAAATTCACTAAGGAGAACAAAGAATGCTTAAAACATTATTTACAAAAAACAAGTACACTTTCACAAGGCTAGGTTTCTAAAATCTAGAGTAATGGACAAGAAGTCGAGGATCTTCTCCCCACAACCTCAGGCAAACTATGACCCATCCACCTAACGAATCTTTTGGTAGCACTGTTGTATTGGGTGCAATCTACTATTTTTAACCCTTTTCCTAATGATTCTCTGCTAATCTGGTTTAGAAACCTAGCCCTTCAAAATATATGTATTCTACCTCACACCAAACTTGGAATGGTGCATCTCTAAAAGACTTTTTTTTTGGGTAGAATTTGTCTAAAAGACTCGTATACCTGTTTTGTAGCTTAAATAGAAGCTTTCTTTTCTCAGAAAAAAAAAATGTTTTCAGGGTCTGTGCTTGGCCTTTCTGGGCCCATGTCAGTGTGCCTTTCATTGTTTTTGTGATCAAGGTTGACGAAGCATTGTTTAGGATGAGTTTTGGAGCTTTTCTTGTTGGGTAAAGATCAATATTTCAGGAACTGTTTCGGGGTTCAAACGCGTTAATGGCCATTTTCAACGTTAGCTATTAGCCTATTACCAAATAGGCATGGAATGATGAATCTAATTCAAAATTTTGAGTTCTTTGAAATGATTAGTTGTGAGCTCCTAACTGTGTGAAAGGTCATGTGTTGCCACTCACTTTGTTTTACTAGGGGTAAAAAAATTTTAGGGGTAGAGATATGGGATTGATTAAATACATATATTTTCGAGGTAATATGGGCATTCTTCTTGAGGTACTGAACTGAATTAGTTGCATCTTACAGATTGATCAGTTCTAGGCTTGCTGTAGAGATCAGTGAATCAACCACAGATCTCATGGATTATGAACCTGCAACCTGTAAGCTAGAACAGCTAGGCAAGACATTAAATGAGCAGGTATCTCGAATGGATGATTCGGAAGATATAATTCAACGGAAGGATATTGAAGGATATTGAAGAATACTTCACAACCTTGAGAAATCAACTAAGAAAAGATTAGATGATTTAGAAGAAAATGAGAAAGCATTAGTCAAGAAAAAATCAGACTCATGCATCCACCTGCTATGATATCTTTCAGAGTATTCTAAGTCAGGAAGCACGGGCCATTGCCCAGGTGCAAGAACCAAAAAAAAACCAATCAAATCTTGCAATGATCTTCTCAAGAACTAAGACTTGAATTCTCGATAACCAATCGAAATGTATCATAGGACCCATATTTAGTTCTGTTTTCTTTTTCTGCAAACAAAAACCTTGAGAAGAACCATTATGACAAACAAATTACATTTGCTAACAACCAAGTCTGTCATGGAGCAGATGAAGAGGCTTCTACCAGATCAGTATCCCTCTATTAATAACCACCTGTTGTGGGTAGGGTGACTGTTCTTCCGGACCAAAATAAGTACCCAGAGAAGTTCCTGAGAAAAATCTTTGGCCACCCTCCCTCTATAAAGGCAACAGAAAATTGTGAACAAATTAAATTTACATAAAAAAATGTTGCCTTTCTCTTGTCCTCCAAGCCTTCTATAAATTCTGTTTTCATTTAAGGGATGCTCAATATTACATTTCCTTGCATTGTCAACCCGTTTAATATGAGTCTCTGAAGGTGAACATCAGCATGTATAAATGTATAAAAGGGAACCAAAAATCAAGATTAAGATAAAGCAAGAACATGAACAACAAAAGGTACAGTATTGTGGATCTAACCTCATAATTTTAGGACCACGTTTTGATGATAAAGCTCTCAGATGACTCCTAACAGAGCTGTCCATGAGAAATTTTTCTTCGTTTCCTGGATTGATTTGTTATCTTACCTTGTCACGACCAAGTTCCCAAATTATTTGCATGCGTGCTCCATCTTGTGAAATCTTCCATCCAGGAAAGAAGGCTGTCAATTCGTTCACTTGGTTGATACCCTGGTGTCTTTTACTCCATATGTAACACCAGTTGGAAACGAAGTCACAAACTCATTTCCTAATCAACTTCAAAACAGTTGAGAGTCATACAAACTGATCTCTTCCACTGACAAAGGAGAAAACCATCATTTCCCATTTTCTTCAGTACATTACGGAAATATGCCTACTGAAAAAAAAAAGGGAACTTGAATGTCCATGATCAAGTGTCAGATCTTCCGGCTGTAAAGGAGGAAAGAAGCCCTGCAGCTTGGACGGGTATAATATCTCCAAATGTTAACATGGCAGCGGCTGATCTGTCTTTCAGCTTGCCAACTTGTGCATCAGAAAGCATGGAGCTCAGTTCTCCAAATCTAGAACCAACCTGCAATTACAAGTAAAATTACTATTTGGACATATTTAAAAAAAAAAATCCGAAAAACAATTGCTCCCTGAACCAAGAAACAGGAAAATATCACCCTTAACAAGGTAACAACATGTGCAAGTTTGTACGAATTGTCATCAATCACAACTAATTGCAATGACAACACATGTTGCCCTACTGCTAGATCATTTTCATGGTTCTACATTGGTTTTGCCAAAAAATTATTACAATCTGCATGCACAGGCTATTTTCCTCAATAAGCATCAAATATGTGAATCACTATGTCTCCATCACATTTTCCAAGAGCACCTCCTCTATTTTAAAGCTTATTTTGAAGGAACTATATAGTAGGACCTAGTCAAATCTGCTCCACATGACTCATTCTTTGACATCAAAATAAGAGTAGGGTTCAGCTTTCAGCATTCAAACTTGGAGAATCACAGATATATAACTTCACAGTATGAATAACACCACCAATTCCGAAGTTCCATATATGTTTTTGGTTCTTGAGACTTGTCATGGTGACACTCAATCTCTCATCTGTAAACCAGAAATTCTATTTCTGAGTCCTTGTTTACCTTTGAAAGTAATGTCAGCCATAGTGTCTAGAATGTATTTTCTCAATTTAACCCTTGATTTGATAAGCAATAGTTGCAAATTATTGTTTAGCCTTGTGAAAGCAATTCAGTTTCCCTTTCCCCTACAGCAAATTCTTCAAGGTTCCCCAAGCTGCCAAGTTTGATCTTTATTGAAGACTCTTAATAGTTGGTGGATTTACGTGCAAACTCAAGGGTATCGTTAGCCTTCAGGTTAAACCTACTTCAGTTTTTTACTTTTGATTTTCCAATTATCCAAGACCAAAATCACCCACAGGTCATTCCTGCCATAAAAAAGAACACATATTTTGATCAAATACTCCCCTGCTCTTGTAGGAACTCAAATCTCCTTTGCAGCTGCAACCAACCATTAAAGCCTCATCAAGCTCCATCTCAGGGTCTTCCTGGGAACCCAAAAGTTCAAATGAGACAATTGAACCATAAGTTTTTTGGCCCATATTTATATTGATTCTTCCTCCCCCAAAGCTAAAACTTCCATGGCCCAAACTACCGTCAGATTTCTTTACGAATCTGATGGATATACTCCCCCTATTATCTTAAAACTGTTCAAACTTGGTTCAATTCTGCTCAGTCAGAACCCTAGGTTCCAGCCAAGATTCTGTTTATTGAATTTTGAACACCAAACCCTAAGTTGATGTTTCTACAAATTCAACAATAATCCATCATTAGCAAAACACCAAATAAGACTCTCAATTCTTGACTCAACCATGGCCCCCTCAACAAGGCCATGATCCTTAATCAATTCTTTTTCAAATAATTAGACTTGAAAAATACAGTGAAAGACTAGGCTTATTTATAGCCTGCTAAAGAATCCAATCTAAGTGGGACAGACTCCTTTTCCTTAAATTATCTCATCCATCCAAATAAACACTTAAAACATCTAATGGAATCTTCTTGAAAATAGATTCCTCCAAGACTCTAGACCAACAATAAGATAAGGAACCTTCTTGTAAATAAAGACTACAAGACTCAAGAACTCATATTTAGCTCAAACATGATTTCTAACTAATCAAGACTCTTGAAACCTGAAAATTAAATCCAGCAAGTAATTAGGGCTGGAATGGAGCAAATACCCCTCTAAGAGGATTAGGCCAGCCCTAGGTGTGCCACTTTGGAGTGGCCTTGGGGCCCACTCTAGGGTTTTGTGCAGGGGGTGAACCCTTGTTCACATCAGAAAACTTATAGTCTTTCTATAACAAATCAAAATAAACATTTGATTGCTAAAGTGCCAATGACAAGAAATAGATTCTACAAAATGACGTGGAATGCCTAAAGGCTTGTTTGAAAGACTCCTCTCAGTGTTGAAACGTAAGATTTGGACACTTAAACTTTGAAGCACTGAAGTTACTAAGGAATGACTTCTATTAACATCTGGATCAATTATGTGAAGTGAAAGATATCTTCTAGGAAAGCATCCTAGAAAAGCTTTCCAAGAGAAGCTACTTCAAAGGCAATAGAACTTTCTGCACCCTCCTAAAGAATCTTCTATATTATTCTTAGATGTTTTCTTCATTACTATATAAGAATTTTCTACTCACTTCCAATGGACTTTTCTAGACTTGGAATCTCTACAGCATTCTAGATAACTGCAAATACACCCACACCAAAAACTATTATGATTAAGCCCCAAATTTAAGTCTACATATTTACAACATCCACCCCCTTAAACTTGAATTTTTATTACTCCAAGAAGAGAATCCAGTTTGTGAAAATCTTCAAACTTGAGAGGCTTTATGAAGATGTCAGCCATTTGATTTAAAGTCCTCACATGCTTCAATTGTAGTTCTCCTTGAACAATGCTTACTCGAATGAAGTGATATCTTCCGTTAATACACTTGCTTTGATCAAAAGACTAGATCTATGCTAAAGCAATTGCTGATTTATCATCCACAAAATCAGTTGTTTCTTGTTGTGACATGTTGAGCTTCTCCATTAAGCACCTAAGCCATTGCTGAGAGATTGCAACTCTAAAAGAGACCACTAGAAGTTTGTAGAAATATATCTCATGAAGGAGAGGAAAGAATATCTAAGAATAGTGTAGAAGATTTTTTAGAAGGGTGTAGAAAAATCCATTGCCCTTAAACTAGCTCCATTTGGAAAGCTTATACTAGGATACTTGCCAAAAAAACATCCTTCACATAATTGGTCCAAGTGATTAATGGAAGGCAATCCTTTTACCATTTTCTTTTACTCAACAACTTCAAAGCTTCAAAATTTAAGTGCCCAAATCTCAAATGTCAACACCAAGAGAAGTCTTTCAAATTCCAAACAAGACTTTAGGCATTTCACATCATTTTGAATGTTCAACAAGAACATTTTATTTCTTGTCATTGGCACTTTAACCATCAAATTGTTACTTCAATTTCATATAGAAAGACTATGATATTTTTATATAAATATCATAACCTTTTTCTAAGAGTTGCCCCAAGCTTAATATATTACTTTTCATGTCAGGCACATAATAGACATTAGAAATAGATTAATGCCTTCCATTTTTTAAGCTAGCCAAAATCTTACCTCTTCCCTTCATCGGAATTGTGGAAGCATCCCCAAAAGTAACATTGCCACTTACTGATTCATCAACTTCCACAAACATGTTCTTGTTTCCACACATGTGATAGCTTCCCCAAGTATCAAGATACCAAATATTGCTTTCTCCGCCCTCATCTCCTTTATATCCAACAATAAAGTGGATTCTTCATCTTCTTTCCTTTTCAACAGAATTAGCTCCCTCTTCAAAGTTGTTAGTAGCATATCTACATCCCAAATAATAGTGACCTTCTTGCAATTATAACGCCTGACTTGAGATTTCTCATACCTATTGATGTGAACACGAAATTGCCTCGTGGCCGAAAACCCTAAGTGGGGCCCACAAGATGCTCCTAAGAAGCCTCCCTAGGCTGGCCGAAACCTCTAGGGAGGTATTTTGGGCATTTTCAGCCCTATTTAGTTGCTGGAATTTAATTCTAGCTTAATTCTAGAGCCAGTTTGGTTAAGAAATCTTGATTTGAGTTAGCAGTTGAGTCCTTAGTTCTTTTAAACTCTAGCACGTGTCAATTAGAGTTCTAATTAAATAGAATTTAGCATGTGCTTAATAGAGTTTCAAGTTGTTTAGACTTTTATTTCAGCATGTGTCCATTAGGGACCCTTAGATTTTTTTAATTTTTAGTTCAATGGTTGTGATTACCATGGTGGGATCCTAATCTATAAAGTAATCTCACTTAGCGTTGAGTTTTTTTTAGTAAGCTATAAATTAAGGCCTACTCTATTTTTGTAAGTTAAAATCTGATTATTGAATAAAAAGTTATTGAGGACTGTGGTTTTTTAAGTAAGTCCTTAAATATTCAGCATCTTTCTTCAAGGTTCTTCAAGTTCTTGCATCTCTCTACAGCCATCAACAATTTCCAGCAGCCATTGACAACCAGCAGCAGCCCTAACAAGTACAGCACCCAAGAGCCCTCCCCTACCCTATGATCCAATCAAGAACCCTCCCCCCTGATTCCCTCTTTCTTGCGCAAGCTTCTCCCACCCCTCCCACACCCCTGCAGCAGCCAAGAAACCTTACCCCACCCCTGCTGTCACACCTGGCCAGCAACATTCCCAGCCCCCCTATGACACCTAGATTCCTTCCTCTTCCCCTACCCCACCCTCCCCTACACCCTGGCACCCCTCCCCTTCTATTTCTTCATTCGGCCCTCTCTCTGTCTCTTATTTCTTGTGGCAGAAAAGAAAAGCACAAAGAAAAAAGGCAGGGAAAAAACAAAAAAGAAAGAAAGAAAGATTCAAGATTGCCCAAGAATTTCCTAGACCCCTCCAAACTCCAATGGCAGGTTTCCTTTACCTTTCCCATCTTCCCTAGTATTATTTTGATATCCTACTATCAAGTAAAGATCCCATCTTGGATTTGTATAAAACCCTAATTTTTCCCTTTTCCAATTTATCCCATTCCTATTTTGATCCCCATCTCTATTGTTTATTCCCCATTATTTTGGTACATCCCATAATAGTCTCAGGATCACCTTGTTTCCTTACATCATCTCATTATTTTGCTGGAAGATTCTGGGTGAACCCTTAATTCTATGGAAATTATTCTAGAAACCCTGATCCTAGAGTTGGGTTGATATCACCTTTGCCTTCCAATTTTGGCTTAAATAACTTCCTCTTCCATGACCTCTTGTAGATTGGTAATGTTGACGCCTTCATTATTGTATGAGATTTGGCCATCTCTTCCTCCTCTTTCCACAGTAACTACCATGTCCTCGTCCCCTTTAGCTTTATTCATTGCTTTGCTTCTCTTCTTTCTCCTTGAAGTCAAGCTCGGTTTGTAGAACCTGCTCGATGGCTCTTGTTCCTTCTTGTCAAATCTTTTTTCATGGGTTTGTAATGAACCCACGAGTTGATCAATAGTCATAGAATCTAAATCTTTGGATTCTTCAATAGCCATAACAAATATAGTCAAACTTTGCATCCAAAGAATGAAGAATTTTTTCAATCACCTAGATGTCTTCTAATTTTCACCATTCCTTGTTAATTGATTTACAATTGCCAAGACTCTTGGATAATAATCGGACGTTGAGTCAAAACTTTTTTTTTGGCGAGGATGAATAAATAAATATATTAAACGAAAGGAAACAAGAGAACAAGGCCTTTAAGCAGAAGTCCGAAAAGGAGAATTGAGACCCCAAGAAACAACAATAAGCCTGTTCCTTGGGGTATCATCAACATGGGGATGGAGAATAGCTAACAGTCTAGACTCTAGAAGATACATCAAAATAGATGGCGTTCCAAATCTGTTTATATAGCGGGATTTGGATGTCCATCTCCGAAGATTGCGCTCACACCATAGGTGATGGATCAAGGCACAATAAACTAACTTAGCAATCCGATCGCAAATGGAAGAACTTGAAAAGTTTCTCAAAATCCATGAACAATCTCAAAAAAACCCATAGGATCGCCTTACAAGGGGCCAAATGGAAGCTAGGGCTTTTCCCCAAATAAATCTGGAGAAGAGGCAAGAAAAAAAAAGGTGCTCAAGGTTCTCCATACCGTTCCAACATAGGATGCAATTGGGGTTAGCAGGGATGTGGCGGTCAATAAGGAAGGATTGGGTGGGGAGGGCATGGTTGAGGGCCCTCCAAAGGGTTAGGGAGTGACGGGGAATGTAGCTTTTGAACCAAACCAATGGGGGCTAGGGGGGCTTAAGGTTATGGGATTTGAGGAGGTTTTAGGCGGATGAGGTGGAAAAGGTTTTGGAGGGGGAAGGGAGCCAGGTAATGAGGTCTCTAGTGGAGCTAGAGGGGGGGAGATTCCCAAACTTGTGTGAGAATGGGGAGGGGGTAGGAATCCAAGACCCGTTTGAGATGAAACTTGACAAGGGGGTGGATTTAGGTATACGAGTGTCATAGACAGTGTGAGGACCAAAGAAGTTATAGAGAATGCCCAACGGATGCCACGGATCAAGCCAGAAGGAGGTGGTGGAGCCAAAGGAGATGGAGGTAGAGAAAGCAGAGATGGCATGGGAGGGGGGGGTAGCAAGAGAATTTTCCTTCAAACCCAAGAAAGGTTGGAGGGCATAGGAGTAGTCTAGAGGGAATTAGATCGGAGATGGAAAGAATAGACACACCTAACCCAAATAGAATCATGCTTTGTGGCAATTTTCCAAATAAGTTTGAGGAGGCAAGCTAAGTTAACACCAGTGATCCGGCGGATTCTCAGGCCACCTTCAGAGGTAGGGGGCCAAATGGAAGACCAATTGATCGGGTGGATGAAGCACGAGGCTTCCTGCCCTTTCCAAAGGAAGGCACAGAATAAGGATTCCATAGCATGGATTGTAGATTTGGGAATGGAGAAGATTTCACACCAGTAGAGATAGGAGGACTGGAGTACGGAACGGATGAGGACCACTGTCCCGGCAAAGGATGGAAGCTTAACCTTCCAAAGTTGCAACTTCTTACGGATGTTGTAAAGATTCAAATTCACTTTATAGAGTTTGGAGATGCACCTTCTTCACCTTTATCACTTCGTCTTTGAAAGTTCTGAAGAATAAAAAGACTACAATAGCAACCCAATTTAAAGCCTAAATATCCTATTAGACTTGATCGGAATTATACCGGTTCTAATTCTGGACATTCAAAATAAAGTTTAGACCAGTCCACAGGAAATACTGCATCGGTGTGGAGGAGCTGCAGGCTACATTGAACCAGGTACTAAATGATACCAATCAAAAAACAACTCTAAATTTCTTGACTACCTAAATTCTGTCAAAAAATTAGTCAATGAAAAAATATGTCTAATCATTTATGAAGTCAAAGTGTGTTTAATCAGTTTCTATGCCATACATGTGTGTAAGTCTTTCATGTACATGTCTAGGGGGAAATGGCCAAGGAAGAGACCCTCTTCCCAAGTGGAAGAGGTTCTACAGGAGTGAAATTTGGTAAACTGCAAACAACCGTTAGCTTGGTTGGTTGATGGCATTCCAGCTGATTGCATACCCAGGAGGTCAAGGGATTGACTTCTCCGGGCTGCATTACTGGGAAATTATGGCCCTTCTGGTAGTTGTAGATTCTCTGGTAATGGTAGTTTTTTGGTAGTTAGTAGCTAAACACCAACTGGGCAGATATGTAAGGTAGGCCCCCAACCGTGCCCCCCCCCCCCCCCAAAAAAAAAAAAAAAAGCCATGAACCAAGAAATCAAAAGAATGGGGGCAAATTATAATGAGAAAACAATAATAACACTGTCAACTTCCAACTCCACTGACATGTATAAAAAATTACTACGTAACTCCCAGGTTGTCCTTAAAACAGGTTTCACACCTAGAATTGGCAATTCATCAATTAACAATACGCCAGAATTCTAAGGGGGCGTGGATGGCATCCGGGAATCAGACTCCAATAAAATAAATCGTTTGGTTCACGACGTGGCGGACCGGATTCTTCAAGACATCGAACCCTTTACACAAACTGATCCGGACCCCTCGGGGGCCCGCTTCCCCCTTATTGTTTCCCTGTCCCTGGTGCTCGCGTTTCTTTCCTCGGGGTCCAAATGTTTTTTCGTTGATTCTCGCCTATTCCCGCGATCCCTGGCGTTGCGGCCAAACGCCCCTAAACTTACCACTTACTAGATCATTTCACTACACAATGATGCAAGTTTTAAATTCTTAATCCAGGCGTTAAATGTTTTCTTCCACATCAATGGCTGATTTGACAATGCTAATCAATAGACATGTAGGTCAGTTATTTCACAGCACATATTAACGTATGCCCACCATATAGTGAGATTCCTCTAATGTTTACACCTAGCCAATGTCTGTCAAAATTATGGACATTCTCCAGCTCTGTGAAGCTTGGTTCCTCCATGTGGCATTACCAATTGGGTAAAATGCAATACAAAGATACAAACATGTGAACACGTATGCAGCACATAACTTGGTGCCTATTAACCTGCTTCATAACAAAAACTGAAGCCCACAATTGGAGGCGCTAAAATCTAAAATGAATACAAATATGTGGACAGCTGCTGACATCTCAGTGCCAATTGAGCTGACTCGTGGCACAAAAGGTCCACCAGTAATGGCCATTTTCATTGCTGTGGAAATAATACTTTCACAAAAATAACCTAAATTATTAATTAAAAGAAGACAAAAGTACCAAGAGAACAAAACTTTCATAAATGAACATATAAGGCCTTTACCTGCATAAAAGATTTCAGAAACGGTGTAGCAACCCCAAAACTTGAGTTGTCATCAAAATCAAGCTTTGGAGAAAGTTCTCCACTCGAAATTGTCTTCCAAGAGCTTCGGGATGCAACATCTACAGCGTTCATTGGAACAGATGATTTTGATGTCCCTCTTGAAGACAGTGCTGGTGCGCTGAACAATCATTATGAGGAAAGTAGAGACAATTAGAAACCATTGAGTAGCATGAAAATAGAAGGATTAGGTACACATAATTATCAAAAGATAGACAGAATCTTGAAGACAGATGCCAACTGATAAGCATTAGGTACCCTTCCAGAAAATATGAATAAAAGAATAACTATTAAGTAAAGGTAGCAATAGCAAAAGTAAAAACAGAAAATTATGTTACCCCCCCCCCCCCACCAAAACAAAGAAAAAAAAAAGGAAGAAGAAGATAGATGAAAGCAGATGCAGAGTATCTGGTATACAAAATTAAAAAAAGGGCACCAAAAATTTTGAAATGAATATAACAAGCTGGAAAAGATATTGAGAAGAAAAAGAAATCCTAGTGGAGGGGGTAAAGAATCACCGATACCATCAAACCACTCTAACCAATGAAAACAGAAAAACAAGAATAAAGGACAGAAATTGGGTGCTGCAGTTCAGGAGCTTGAGGGATTCATTTGAGCTCTTGCAAGATTCAGCCCAATGAAATAGAACATGGCACTCAACTATAGGAAAAATGAGAAAAGAAATAAGAAAATGTTTTTGAACGATTAAATAAAAACAACAAATGCAATACCACATGCGTCTGTAAACAGAAAAAAGAAACTAACCTGATTGGAAGGTACTTAAACCGCGGAACTGTAGAACATCTCATTATGTTCGAGTCGGTGGAGGAAGATTTCTGCATTGTACCAGTATGCACTCGATTAAGTTGTACAAAGAAACCAAAAAGGACAGCATGTCTAAGGTAAGAACGCTTCACATTCTCCCAAAGGTATGGTTCGTACCTGCAGCACATACAGTTTTAAATTAAGGGCTTACTAAATGACATGAAAAGAAAATTCATTACCACTTCATAAAAATGATTTACAAAGATATGATGGGAATAGTTTCCAACTTCCTACATTCAAGCACCCCAGTGGGAGGAGACTCCACTGCGTGGGTGAATTTAACAAACACTAATAGATAAAATGACCTCAAACAAAATAATCCCATTCATAGGTCATAAATGTCACAATATGAAATATCAAATAGTGCAAATCAATCAATCAAATGAAGCATTTTTTTTTTTAAGTTGATAAACAGGGATACATGCTAAATATATTGCAGGCAAGGGAGGATTAACTAGTAAGAGCAAAAGAAGAAGTAAAGAGGGGAAAAAAGAAGAAGAGAAGATATGAAGCTGTCCCAAGGCTATAACAAGTACCCATGAATGGTAATTCAGAAGAAAAAGAAGGGAGAGACAGCAGAGAAGAGAGAGTGAAAGGGTACACCAACTTCTGCCTCAAAATAGAACTAAACCTAAACAGATTTCATCATCAAATCATCCAATTAGATAGCATATCAGAAAACCAGTTTATAGACTAACTAATGCCTCAAATTTCTATTCATAACAACTCAAAGATTAGAAACACACAGAATTCCTAAACTTCAGGACAAAGGAATCCAAAATATAAATTTTTAGATATTAAGTTCCTGGAACCAGGTTTATTGGTCCTTTAACAAAATAGAAACAATCCAAATAGCAACTCAACATGGACCTTGTCTAACCTAAATCTTCTAAGAAACAGAAAGTAAAAACAGATCAAAAAAGGAAGTTGACTAAAAGGAAACTGACTTAAACATTGACTCAAAAAACTAAACTACGAAGGACTCTTGCCAGATTGAATTAACATACTTAATGGCACATGGAGCCCAAAGAATCTTATCTATACATCCCCATTAAATCCAAACTTTTGGGCTTATAAGACAGGCACGTTATATTAGACACCCACAAATCAAAAGCCTAATGTGAAGTCTTTTAATTTCAATTGTTAAAAATTAGTCCCAAGAAATTCCTTGATAGAGATGGAAAACTGAATTTAATGCAAAGATAAGTACTAGATCAATACTGGAATTCAGACAAGAAAGTAGCAATTTCAGACCATTGACTATTAACAGGTTCAGCAACTAATTGGTATGAAGATACAAATTTAAAAAAGAAAAAAGGTATGCTTCATATTTGGAGTCGAAGAAGGAATTAGAAAATTAGAACAAGAATAGGATATGAGGATATAGCCAGACTTCTCCCATAGTGCTGCTGGAACTTGAAGGAATAAGAAAATTAGAAGTTTAGAACAAGAATAGAATATGAGGATAAAGCCAGAATTCTCCCCTAGTGCTGCTGGAACTTGTAATCTCACTAATAGAATACTGAATCCAACAATGAGATTCTGAGTCCCACAAGAAAAAGCAGTAAAAAGCCATCTTCATTCATTAATAAATTCCATATAAAAGGCTGAGTCCTCTTTCAAACTCATATAGAAGACTCAAACACAAAAGGAAAGGACTAAACCAATTGTTTAACCAATAAGGTAACATAAACTGACTAGGAAACAGCCTCAAAACAGAAGTGGAAATGTAGAATGACTAGAATCCCAATCCCACTTAACTAAAACCCTTAATAACAATTAAAATACCAAGTTTACTAATTTTGTAGGCCTAGCACCCATGATCCATCCATATTAAACTGGCTCCTTTCAAAACACTTTAGATCAATGTCATTAAGGCACCACATGTAGCTTTCCAAAACAAAGCTTATTTCCGTTAAAATAAGCTCAATTGTATTTTATCTACATCACTAATCTACAATTGAGAGAGATAATTAATCAAGCCCATGACTTATTCTCAAATGGACTTTGGCTGGTTTGCGTCCAGCTTCTGCCTCAAAGGGGTCTTAAACTTAGAAGTTTTTGAGAGTCTAATTATACGTATTATATAAGAAAATGAAGAAAATGATGATGATAAGGAAATGCACTTTTAGGATCCAAAAGGTTATATAAAATGAAACTCACGTAAGCCAATCTATTGGATCAAGCATCTGAGAAAGGGAATTGATCAAGCCAATGACACGTTCTCTGATGGCGGAGTTTGGCTGGTTTGCATCCAGCTTCTGTCTCAAAGGGTTCTTTGACTTTGAAGTTTTTGAAAACTCCTTCATGTTGGGATCACCTGAACATAAAATATCAGCAGTAAATCTTAAGTCCAACAGCATTTGCAGAATTCCTTTCTCCGACACCCGAGGTCTGTGAGACTGTAACGTTGAAAGGAAGTCCTCATACACATCAACCACCTACAAAAATTTAGATCATGGTAGCACATGAATACCAGGGAATATTTTAGAGTTACATATCCACTATCTAGGCAGTACATTGTTAATGGAAGATATAAATTTAATACAACAAAACTACGCTGAAGATAGGTACAGTTCTCTATCAAAATTGCATGCAGATATAATGACTTTAGAGTGCTAAGTAATCTCTTTGAGATAAGAAGATATGTTTACCTTTTCCAAAAGTCTCAGAGAAAAGTTTTGAAGCATTAGTTTGTCAACTACGTGACCTCCAACTCGATGAATTTCTTCACATGCTTGGAAAAGAAAAGAAATGACATAGAGAGACTGCATGGAAGGCAGTGATATTTTCATCTCCGGCTGACCCTCATTAGCATGATCATGCTTTATAACAATTTCTTCCCAGCCCTGGCAGAAAAATCAACAGTATGATTGAAATAAATGTCCTTGGGAAGATATAAAAAAACATAATGTGAAAGTTAAAACAACACAACAAACTATAGTAAAAACTGTATCATATGCATATAACACAGAGGCACCAAACACCAGACACGGTTGACAGTCAATCAACTCATGATAAACATGCTGAATATGAAAGAATAGAACAGAAATCATCATATACACACACCAATCTTTCCCATTTAGGATATCCATCAGAAGATCATTTCAAAATGTATAAGAAAATTATGATAGAGACAGCAAAGTTATCTGTTATACAGATCACATATATGCTGTAATTTATATGCTGAGTCAGCTTCTTCGTTTTGGAGTCAACATGATCCTTGTTTTATTTATAAAGAACAACATACTCTTTAACATATGAAGAACTTTATTCTTTAAACAGAAGAAAGAAGTGCAAAAATACAGCTCTCGACATACAAAAGAATCAACATTTCCTCCTAGTACACTGCCTCTTATGGACAGAGACAACCAACTCAGTAACATATCAAGCAGTTTGAGTTTCTCAAGCAACAGTAAAGCATCACCACTATGGCATCATTATCTATGGCCCAAATAGGCTGGGACCCTCAAAAGTGAAGCAATAAGAATAACTTATAATGCAAGTATTCATATTGCCAGCAGATTAATTGCTCTGTTTGCAAGGTCACATCCAGATGCCTGCATATTTCAAATTGCACATTTTTATCAAGATAATATCTGTTTATTAAGAGCACTTTCAAGTCTTGTGTAATTTTAGAAAACTTCTTTGATATACATATTTCATTCTAGTCATCAAATCAGATCATGATGCACGCTATTAATCCAAGAGTTTAAAAGACTAATCCAAAAAAATAAGTATCAAGATGGAAACATTGTGGTTCCAATTTACAAAAATAAAGGAGATATTCAAAGCTGTAATAACTAAAGAAGCATTAAACTGATGAGCCATACTATGAAATTATGGGAGAGAGTAATTGAAACCCGTTTGAGGCACTTAACTACAATTATGGAGAACCAGTGGTTTATGCCAGGAAGATCCACAACTGAGGCTATCTACCTAATTAGGAGACTTATGAAAAGGTATAGAGAATGTAGGAAAGACCTTCATATGGTATTTATTGACCTAGAAAAAGCTTATGATAGAGTTCTTAGTGCATTAATTTGGCAAGTACTAGAGAAAAGAAGTGTTGCAAGTAAATATGTAGACATAGTATGATGGTTCGGTGACAAGTGTAAGAACAATGGAGGGACAAAGTAATAAATTCCCAATTACAGTTGGACTACATCAATGATCAACTTTAAGCCCATACCTATTTGCACTAGTAATGTATCAATTAACCAAAGACATTCAAGATGAGGTCCCTTGGTGTATGCTTTTTGTTGATGATATTGTGTTGATAGATGAAACTTAAGTGGGGATTAATACCAAATTAGAATCATGGAGAGAAACTTTGGTATCAAGAGGCTTTAAACTAAATAGAACGAAGACAGAATATCTAACTTGTAACTTTAGTCATGATCGGGTAGACGATGAGGTGGTGATACTTGACGATAAGGAGATTCCTCAGAGTGATTGTTTTAAGTACCTAAGTTCAATCATAAATAAAAGAGGCGATATAGGGGATAATGTTTCCCAAAGAATTAAAATAGGGTGGATGAATTGGAGAGTTGCATCTAGGGTCTTGTGTGATCGGCGTATTCCATTAAAGCTTAAAGAAATTTTTTATAGGATTGTTGTTCGACCAGCTATGATGTACGATGCAGAGTGTTAGGCTGTTAAAAAAATTATATAGATAAACTCAGTGTAGCAAAAATGAGGATGCTAAGATGGATGAATGGCAAAACTAGAAAGGATAAGATAAGGAATGATCATATTAGAGTTGGTTTAGGAGTTGCTCCCATAAGTGATAAGCTTCGAGAAAGTCGTTTGAGGTGGCATGGCCACGTTCAACAAAAACCTATAAATGCCCCTGTACGGATAAGTGATAGAATCTAGATTGAAGGGACTAAAAGAGCTAGGGGTAGACCTAAGATATCCTTAAGAGAAGTGGTGAGAAAGGATATGCATAACTTAGGCCTTGTATTTAGCATGGCCTCAAACAAAACTAATTGGAAGGCAAGAATCCATGTGGCCGACTCAATTTAGTTGGGACAAGGTTTACTGTTGTTGTTGTTATGGAAACATGGATTGAGAACTCCCAATATTTCCCCTTTTTATTCCAAGCAGAGATTGGATTCAAGAATACAAGTTTATATCTAGGATGACATCTTGGTATCCGAATGAGATCTTGGAATTTTAAGCAATTGCATGCTTCCCCTCGCTACCTGGATTTCTGATTCAACCAAGAAGAAGTTTGCCAACTCGCCAACATCTCTCTTGATCTCAATCCAATGCTCTCTTTTTTTTTTGGGTGACCGACTTGGGCTCTGAAATCAAATACGTGAACCATGGATGGAAGATGATGCAGGTCAAGCACCAAATTGTCCAACTACCTTTTAAAATCAACTTAGAGTTCATAGATATGGGTGTTGGGCCTTTGTTCAGCAGGTTTATGTGGCCATGGGCCAATTCTATGGGCCCATGAGTTGAGAGTTAAGGCTAAGTACGAAATAGGTTTTTATTTTAGTTTATTTTTTTCTAATGATGTAAATCCTGCCCAACTTAAGTTATAAGGGCCAGATAGTTTTTTTTTTTCTCCTAATGTTTTATTTCAGTTTAAGAGTCTAAGTCAGTCTAAGATATGAAAAGGCCTTTTAAGTTTAGTTAAAAGAGTCCTATTTGAAATTGTATTGATATGTTGAGCACAACTAGGAGAGCCCTTTTTAAGGCTAAGACCTGTCCATGTAACAAAGGACAAAATTCAGAGTACAATTAATAAAGAGAGTGTTGCTGCCTAAGGGCCTAAGGGCCAAGTGTTGGTAGAGCTTCTCATCAGTGGTTACATGTGGTCAAGCAAGCAACCTATGATTTCCAATTGAAGGGTTCCCTTTTAGTAGTGCTTGTGGCCTTGGATTTGACAGAAAACAACCCTATGTGTGATTTCTAAGTCTACCCATAGTGTGAAACCGAAATGTTGTAGGATTAAGGAATGCAAGGTTATACAACATGTAATATAGAACCTTTAAGGCATATAAATGAAGAGCAAGTGTATCAAATGCATCAAATAACCTAAATGTTATCTAAATTCCATCCATATGAGTATCACAATCTCAATTTTCAAGAATAGAATAATAAATTATACAATCATTAGAAGTTCTATACAAGTCATTAAATCATAAGTTCATAAGACAAGAAGAGAATGACTTCTCTTCCTTCAATGTTGTAGATATGCTAAGAGTAGTTGCAAGTGAAAATCCAGCCGAAATCCACAAAAAAGGTAAAAATTGAGAGTTCCAGCGAGATTCAGGGCGAGATATGATGAGATATGGCGAGATATTGAGCAAGATATCCCAACTCTCTGCTCTCGACCTCCATCTCGTCTCGCCTATGTAAAAAAAACGAGATATCTCGCAAGGTCTTGGCGAGATCTCCCACCATGGTCTCCACTTCTTTCCATCTCCATCAACCCCATAATAAGGCTTATGTTACAGGTAAGTAACAAGTCAGCACTTCTCCCATTCCCCTTCCCCTTTTGATTATCTGTTTTGAAAACCCTACCCCATTCAAACACTTTGTCATTTCTCTGTAGATCCTAGACTGCCTAGGTTCCCAAACCCTACCCTAAACCCTAAGTACAGCATTCAGAGGGAAACAAACCAGCTTTTGGGTACCTGAAATATTCAGAAACAGCATCCTAGTCCCATAAATGGCACCTAATTTAGAATTCAGTTTTGACCCTAAACTAAGGCACCAATAAGTTTTGGTGGAAAACCCTCAAAATCCTGACTTAAACCTAAAGCTAACGTTGGTTTGATAAGATCCGGGAAGAACTAGCCCTCATTCACTTGAGACTACATCACAAGAGCAACCCATATAAGATTTGTAGTACCACCATGCCTCAATGTTCAAGGTTTTATTATTCCAAGAAAGGATGATGTCATTCAAAATTGACATGTTGAAGCATCTCCGTCACATTATCATGATCTAAAATTTTAATGAAATGGATTTCATCTGATTGCCAGCATAAAGTTACTTGAGTAGTCATCCCAATACATCAAAAAATAATTAGAAAAGCCTTCTGAACAGAACAAGATGTGATGTACTCAGATGCTTCTGACATAGAAAGAAAGTTGTCAAGACGTCACCTAAGCAATACTAGGCATACAGGCTCTCTCTCTCTTTGTTCCAAGGTGAAAACACAGTAGATAACACTTCACAGGTTTATGTTGATTTACATTTATTGTTTTGTTTTTTCAATATTTCAATGGATAAGTTTATATTATATGTTGTTTTCAATATCAGGCCATCACTAGCATAGTTATATCACATAGCATTCATGACTTCTACGTTTAACACAAACATATAATAGAAGTTTATCAATACTACATTAGTTTTATATTATATATATTATCAATGCATGCCTGTGGTCTCCCCCTGAAAACCATATACAGAAAATAAAATACATGGCTATAAGAACAATTTTACACTGCATGATGAGTTATGATTACCGAGTCTCTACATGAGAACTCAAGTTTAAGAATGTTCACATTGAACAACCAAACGACAAATTCTGAAGGTTAGGACCAACTGCAGTCCATCTCTTCTCTTGCAATAGTGAGACTTGCACCACAATATGCCCTTTTCTGAACCATATATGCAAGCACAGTCATTAATCTTTAAAAAACTATATAATGGACTAAATTAATTGACTTAATCATTTTTGTGGAATACAAGGTTCAAGATCTCGCGAGATCTCACTTTTTTGGAGGCTCAAAACAAGATCTCAGTCGAGTTGCACGAAATGCAAAATCTCAACCAAGATCTCAATTGAACCTGAGATCTCAGTCCACTTATCATTTGAAATGCTTAATTCCAGGCGAGACTGATCAAGATCTCAATCTGTCTCGCTGCTTCTCGCCTACCATCTCAGCGACAACTTCCCAAGTTCCTTTTTTTTCCACTTCTTTTCTGGATTTTCACCTCTTCTCACAAACAGCTTCCCTAAGCCACAACATCTATTCATGGGCCCAAGCCCAAACTGCAAAGGAAATCCCAAGGCCAAAGTGATATAAGGTTAGGCTTGGGGCATCGGCCCTTGCACTCACCATTGGGTAGAGGACCCCAAGTGCGTCGGGGGGAGGGTCATCGGCAACAAAATGTGAAGCATGAGCCATAACCAACACTTCTGTTATGAACTTATGATGGTTGTATTATTGTATTTTTGAGAGTCAAGAATGTGATATTCTACTGTACTCATATGGATGGATTTCTCTTAGCAATTAAGTTATTTGATGTATCTTATCACTTTCGCATTTATATGTGCTAATGGTTCTATATTTCATGTTTTATAACCTTGCATGTTCATTTCTGTTTCAAACTTAGGGTTGAGCAAGAACACATACTTAGGGTTGTTCTCTCCAAAATCTAAGGCCACCAGTGTGTTGATAAGGCCTAAATAGGATAAATACCAATTTTGACCACAACCTGACCCCCTAAAAACCCCAATCCAGGCCCTCAAGTTGGCCAAGGAAAAACACCAGATCTCAAGCAAGATCCAGCCAACTCAAGCAAGATCTTGCTGTTTCTCAAGGGTAAGATTGCCCTCGAGAAAGAAATCTAGAATCTTGGCAGAATACAAGGAGTTCAACTATAGAGGAGAAAGTAGCTCTTTCAACAAAAACAAGAATAAATATGTATATGCCTACGTTTACTGTATTACTAAGTTAACTTCATCCTCTTCCAAGGTGAATGAATAAATGCATAACAAAACAAACAAGATAACAAACTTTGAAAGGAAACTTTAAAAACAACAATGTCAACGATTGGAAGCACAAGACACATACTCTCAAGGATGTCGTTGCTGATAATGCATCATCTCTTTTAAGATCCTGGGATAGGATAACAGCAAGCTCACTGGATACCCAAGATATCCAGATGCTGTGGGCCCTAATGCTAAGATCTTGTGAAACTCTGCTCAGTTCTTCAAGTCTGGGACTGTAATTATCATTCATTCCAAACAAGGCTGAAGCAACCAGAGAAGTTTGTCTTCTAGGGCTATCAAGACTTTGTTTTCTGCTGTTGCCTCGGATAGGAGAATCAAGGGACGAACTGGTGTGCCTCAGCTTTGATGGTAACTTATCAAACACCATAGCAGCAGTATCTTTCATCCATAACCTTGGAGAACCCAATATCAGTGGTACATAACTGGAGTGATTTTGCAATGCAAATAAGAGTCGTCCAATGAACAAAGATCTCTCCACAACTACAGCTGGCAGCTCAATGTCTTTCTCCTTTTGATCATTGTCCAGGGCAGTAGATAAGTATTCAAGCTCATTTTCAAGTCCCTTTAGTATAATCAATACACTTCCATAGCACTTATTTTGTAAATATGGAGCTAGTTCCTTCAACCTCATAGTTGCCTTGGGAGATTCTAAGAAACACAGGAGGTCTTCCAACACACTCTGGCATTTATTGTCAATGGCATCCCTGATTCGGCTAACTTCAGGTCCAAGATAGTTGTTTAAATAACTTCGGAAGTCATACTCTTCCTTCATGGCCTTGAAGTCAGATCCGACGCCAGTCTTTTTAACTTTTGGCTCTGAGAACCACACACCACCACCAGCGGAAGGTCTGTTCAAGTATGCCTGGAAATCAATCTGGTTTCCATTACTTGCTACAATTTCCCTAACCGAGTCTCTCACATTGATAACTCTGTTCAAATCTTCAAACCCCAAGTCAATAATCCTTTCCATCCTCCGCACAAAAGCATTCTCAAAAATCTCATCCCATAGGTTTTCCTCATTTCCTATAAGAAGCTCCCAAACACTCTTCCAGGGTGACTCAATCTCAGAACCAAAAACACTCCTCAGCCATTCTAAACTCCCCTCCAATGCTTCTGGACTATCCAATGTCTTGCGGATTTCCAACTCGGCTGAGGCAAGCTCCTTTCCGCTCATGATTATATCAATCAAAAACTTTCCATTTATCAACCTAACAATCTCTTCCCCACAGTTGTTCAACCAATTGGAACAAGTTTGAGCAATGAAATCTCTATCAAGCATAAACATGGCAGCCTCTAATCTCTCTCTGAATTGTTTCCATAACCTAACCTCATCCTCTGGATTCGGGATTCCCCCAAAAAGTTGCGAACTTGGAGGGGTACTCAGGATGGTCTTGTAAAATAAAGGCATGTCATTCAAGACCTGTAGAAATAACTCTCCAACTTGTCCTAGACTAAGCTGAATGATTCTTAAAACATCACAGTAGACGGAGATAACATTACCATAGTCACAATTTCCAGATCCACTGGTAGATAGTTTCTGAGATATCCATGACCTCCTTGATTCCAGAAACAATTTCAAAACCTGCTTGGGATCCAGCTCGTCAATGACAGCAACGGCAGCCAGTGCGTCCACATAGGAAACGGTGCCAAGCCCCCGATCCATCAACCTCTCCCGACTCCTTTGTGAAATCTGGACCTTGAAGCTCTCAACGATCTGCCATTGGTGTTGAAGCAGAGGAAAATTGGACAAGAAATCGTTGTCAGAACGTCTGCTCACTAACAGCTCGTGAACCTCTCTGGCCCTAAGATACCTGTTGGCAGCCTCCACAAACATTGACTCGTCAAGACAACCCCAAATGTTCTCCGGTGTGTCGACAAGGTACTTGACACGACTAGCGACACCATAGATCCGAAGCCTAGAAGGATCAGGACTCAATTTGGGAGATCCAGAAATGGAGGCTGCCGAGAGTGAACGAATTCCTTCACCGATCGTTGTAATGTTAGCAGAGATAAATTCACAAGAAGATTTCATCTGGACAATGGAATCTGCAGAATCAATGAGATCTCGGTATCTATTACCAACAAGTTGTCGAAGCTCTTCCTTCTTCTCTTCGATCTCCTTCTTCGTAGCTTTCTCCACATTGCGAATTTCGGAGATTGGTTTTGTCCTGAACAGCGATTCAGCATCTTTGAAACCTGCAACCGATGCATCTTCGCTCGACCTTGAAGGTACTCTCATGGTATGGTGGATTCACTCGGATCCGAGTTCCCTTCGTTTACATGGCAAATAAGCCCAATTGCCTCCCATATCTCATAAAGAAAGAGAGAGAAGAAAAGAAGAAAAAAAATTTGGTCTCATTTTGTAAATTTAGAATCTTGCGGGGTTGATAAATGTAATTTTCAAAACATTAAAAAGTATTTGGTGCTAATCTTAACCGTTGAAAGTCCACAAAAATATCCATGTAGGTGCGAACAAAAATCCCACAAAGAGGAGATACTGAAACGCTCTAAATAAGATGTATTTCGAATAAAAATCCTCTCCACCTAGCTTGCCCCACATTCATAGAGCTACATTCGCACAAGTGTAAGTCCAACACTGCCAGGGTTCCTGCATGGTGTTGAGTGAATATCCATTTCACATTTTTACTCGACCTACCTGTGCCCCCATCCTTTCCCTCTCACATAAGGCCCGACATGACAGCCCCATGTCAGGCCTTTGTGAACTAAGGAAGATGAGGGCACAAGCAGGTTGGTTCGAGGGGATCTAGATTTGCTCATGTCAGGCAAGGGTGGTGTGGATCCTACACTTATGTGAGTGTGGTTGTATGGCTGTAGGGGTCGCTAGGTGAAGATAATCTATTTTTTAGCAGGAAAATCCATTTAGAACTGTTAAGACTTGGAAATCTATTTTTTAGCAGCAAAAATAAAACTTGAAAATCCATTTTTACTATTCTACCCTCAATAATGTTTATTTATTAATTTGGTTTTGGAATTGGTAGTTTTATCCATATTAAAGGGTGGGAAATATACACATATCACATGGAACATCAACCCGTGAACTCTTCGATAAGAGGTTCCGGTCATTACCAACTGGGCTACCTTCAATGGTACAATATTTATTTTCCTTACATTAGAAAGTTGTTGGAGTAATTGTATTACAAATTCTATAAAACACAATAATGAAATTGCAATACAATTGAAAAATGAAGATCCTTAGCCAATCTAGAAAGCTTGATGTTGCAATCGAATGAACCATCGATGAATGAGGTTGAGTCACACATTGAGTGCTATCTTTAAGATAATTGATGCATACTACCAAGGGTTCTTCGCACCACCACCTCCAAGATTAAGCAACCTCCAACTAGAAGATGATGTAGTTATTCTAGTCTTTTCAATGAGGTAAAAAGCTAGAGCACAACACTTAAACAAACTCAAAGGAAGAAACTTTTAAGATAAATAACAAATAATGCAAGTGTGAGGAATGTCTCTATTACACTCCACATACAAGAAAATGTTGGGTTTATATAGGTCCAAGCCACACACCTTACACTCCTTGAGATTTTCAAGGCAATGAAATGAGTCATTGAATTATAATGATTCGCCTCCTGACAAATGGGAGAATCAATGGACTTGTTTCTTCTCCCCTAACGAGAATAAACCACCTTGACCTAACCTCCCCACTACTTGAATAATTAACTCTCATATTCACCTCTTTTGTATGAATTAGATTTAATCCATTCAATAACCTTGAGGGTTTGGTTCAATGGGCAAAACCATATCTTCATAATGAAGTTACTGAGTTTAAAACTATTTAAGAATATGACAAATAAAGAAAGAAGAAAAAAAAAATGAAACATACGATTTACAAAAGACAACATTGTAAAATCAAAAGAGAGAGTAAGGATAATTTAGAAATTATGAAATAATACAACTAAAGATATATTCATCATTTTTTTAATCAACTTATGGTTCTAAAAGAAAAATGAAATTTTTTTTTACTGTACGTACACAACAGTGCACTTTTTATACCAAATAGAAGGTTAACATTAAAAATTTAATTTTAAAAATCATCAGTAGTCTTGTATTTGTTTTGCTTTCTTGGGCTTGTTTGGTTACATGAGTTTGCAGATTTCAAATATCTAGAGATTTCAAATCAGTGGAGTCATAATTTATAAAATTAAATGTTTGGTTGTGGAATGAAATCTGTGGATTCATCCTAAAAAACTATTTGATCGACGTGATTTTTGTGAATGTGTAAATGTATACCTTTTTGGAAATCTCCATATTTCCCCTCTTATCCATAAATCTACAGATTCACGTTTTTAGTGTAAAAATATGAATCTCTAGATTTCATGAATCTAGAGATTTTACAAACAGGTATCATTCTCAGATTCATGAATCCAGAGATTTGAAATCTCTAGATTCGTATAACCAAATAGGTCCTTAGCCAATCTTTTGATATATATGTGCACTGCTATGCATACAGAGGATGTTTCCCTAAAGAAAAAAAAGGTGACTACTAATTTGTGATAATTTTTGGCTGCTTTTATATATATATTTTTTATCAGTTTTCTTGTGATGTCATATAAAATTTTCCTTAATTTTGATTCAAATTTTCGTTTGTTGTGTATAAGCATCTCTCAAGCCGTGAAATTTGACATTTTAAAGGTAGATTGAATGTCATCTTTTCATTCTTGTAATCACAATTTTTTGAATCTAAAAAATGTCATGTATTACGATCTAAAGTCACAAAAGAGATACTTGTAAAAACAACGAACAAATGTTCATTGATACTTACCATCAATGACTTCGTCTATTGGCCATGAAGTTGAAATGAGAATTGAAGATAAATAGTTAGTATTTGAGTAAATTCCACCCTATAAGTAAACTCATCTCATCACCATGATCAAGACCTTTAAGACCCATAATCAATGTCATGAAGAGCCTCATAACCAAAGTCATGAAGGGCTTTTTTTACTCATGGCTGCCTCATTATCACCCATATCTCATGGGTCCCACACACTAACAAAACAATTAAAATAAAAGAAATGCAAAACTAATTTTGAAACTTAATATAGATTTTAATTGAAAACCTAACAAAAGCAAACAACAGTACAACACCATTTGTGTTTCTTCTTCTTTTACTTCAATCTTGCTCCGTTACCAATAGTGCCACACCCTAGTCATATATATATTTTTTTGGGTAATAATACAATTTATTCAAATCATTCGAGCATGGCTCTAATAATCACTCCGAGGAACAAGGCCAATTAGTCATATATGAAATCGAGAGAGCCTTTCAAGCTAGAAAACCCCCTACCTAACTAGAATTATAGAAATGTAAATGGGCTTAAAGCCAATAATTTGATGGACAAAAAATAGAACAGACGTGTAAAAAGATTAGCTGAACAGTTCTACCGTTAGATTTGTTAAGTAAATCTGGGTCATTCATTACAGTTTATATTTTCCTCCCTATTACTTATAGGTTAAATAAATTAACCTTCGCCGTTTATAGTTTGAAAGAAGGAAGAAACCAACTATTTCAATTTTCTATTTGGTCTCTTTCATACTGTAGTCTGTCTAGTTTAACTTTTACACTTCACAGTTTCTAAAGATGTATGTGATTCTTACTTCCCTCTAATTTCATATCCATTATTTTGTCTTGCTGTTCAACCCTAGAAATTGAAACCCTAAGGGTAACAAAATTCAGAACAGATTTATATTTTATTATTTGGATTAAGTGGCATCGAATCTTTTCTTCTAGCATTTTCCCAAAAAATATTACTTTTGTTCTAGCTTCTTCTTCTTCTTCCTTGATTGAGACTTCCCTGTGATTCCTTTTCTTTATGTTCTGAAACCTGATGTATGGTCCTTTTGTGTTTTTCTATTTGTTGGCTTGTAATTGAAGACATTGTAGAGATACAAATATCTTTGGGCTTTGATAACTTTGTCTAAAAGATCTTGTCTATTACATTGATATGGAGATATCATTGGTATATGCTGTTGGTTTTTATTTAAAGTCTTTCGCAATGAAGGAATCTTTTAAATCCCATGAAGGGTTGGGATTGGATATTTCAATTGGGTGTGTTGGGATTTTTATTTGCGGCAGCAGCAAGCTCAGATTTGGCCACATAATCAATAGCATATCAAACGGTCGTAAAAGAGAAAGGAGGGGTATATAAGTAAATATAATAAATTATTATTTTATCTAAAAGTTTAAAAGTTTTAAAAGTTCCAAACCCTTTGTGCGTTTTGCCTGCAAATAAAAATTCTAAGGTAACGGCAACCACAAGTGCCACCAGGATTGGATCGGGTCGGATATTGGCAGATCGGATCGGGTTGGAGCATTTTATAAATAGCCACAGTTCTGGAAATTCTTATTTCCTGTCTGTTTTGTGCAAATTCATTTTGTAGTTCTTACAATCTGCAAATTAATGGCACACGACACCGTTGCGTTCAATCGTTTTCTTGAAACCATCATCGATCAGATTTGCGACGTCTATAGGCACGGTAACACTTATTTCCAATGCTCTCTCTGTGGCGATGTCCTGTCGCGCTGTTCTGACCAAGAAAAGGCACCTATGCTGGGCTATGCACATTTATTGGTTTTTTAGAAATAAGAACTTCTAAAACTCACATGTTTATTGGTTTCCTCTAATCTCTCAAAATTGTTGGATCCACATTCATACATATTTATGAATCTCAAGCTTAATTTGTTGGTATTTATAATATAAGTTTCACGTAGACAGAATGCATATAGAGTGGTGGTATGCATTCTGAATATGTGACAAAGTTGATTAAAACCAATATGAAAAAGAAATTTATTAATTTATCTAACTTTAATAACTATTCTTCACCCATATTGGATGATTCACCCACCATAATAGGGTCTCAAATACCCCCTAGCAGTGAATGTGCAACATAAGTATGCAACAAAAAATCAGGTCCTATGTTTTTCATGTTTGAGCTGTGTAGGCTTCATTATAAGTTATTAGTGAATTTATTTTCCATCCTTGTTCAGCTTGAGAAAGGGTTGGGTGGACCATAGTTGGAATCGAAGTGGGGGTTGCTGTGGATGGTTTCTATTTTTAAGGACATAGATTCATGGATCTGAAATTTTTAACTCTGCTGATTTTAAGTAGACCTTAGAAATTTTTATTTAATAATTTTTTCTGTAAAACATCTTTTTTTCTTTGTGTTTGTAGAGACTTGGCTTTAGGTTAACCAAGACTTGGCTATGGTTGAGAGACCCAAATGTTAGAAAGACTACCATATCTTCATCTTTTTATTTTCTGAATAACTCAAATAAAATACTTCAAGATGCAGACTTAACACCTTTAGGGGGGGGCGTCACAACGAAGGGTCTTGATCAGCAATAAACAAGTCGGGGGCAAAGCCCAACTATTATTTTTCCTTTTCGGGGAGCACTGCTGGCTATGGGTGAGAGACTCCAAATGTTAGAAAGGCTGCCATATCTTCATTTTTTTTTTTTTTAAAAAAAAAAATACGACACGCCACCGCCCCCGCCCCCCCCCCCCGCCCCCCGCCGCGGGGGGGCGGGGGGGGGGGGGCCGCCCCCCCCCCCGCTACCACCATAAATTAAGGGGGACCCATGGGTTGGGTGATGGGTTCTTTTTTTCTATTTTATTATTTTATTATTTTTTACTTGTAGGTCCCATAGGATATGTGGTGGTAAAGCCTTTGGGAAGCACAAAGTGCTCCGCTGATGGGGTGATGATCCGGACTCCTGCTCAAACATCATGACCTTGTAGTTTGATACAATCTTTTTATCTTTCTCATTATTGTATTCCATATTTAGTCTGTTTGTTCTACTATGAATTCTCATAATGCTGGCCATGGTATTGATAGATGCTAACTATTTTCTCTCCTTAAATTATTTTTTTAAAATTGTGCTAAGTTTGAACCTTTGATTAATTTATTTATTTTTTTTACTATAGTTCTTTTAGTGCTAATCTAAACCGTTGAAAGTCTGGGTTGACAGGTGCCACATCTCCGCACTTGCTGGGACCATATTTGCACAGGCAAGAATAAAAATCCCACTGAGAGGAGTTACTAAAATGTTCTAAGAATTTGATGGGTGTTGCGTCTCCGCACTTGTGGGGACGATATCCGTGCAGGCGCGAACAAAAATCCCACTAAGAGGAGTTTCTGAAACGCTCAAAGAATTATTACCATGAGAATTTTCATCGCCACCTGAGTTACACCTTAATTAAATAAATCATGATATCAGTAAGACCTATTTCGAATAAATATCCTCCCACCATTTGTGCCTCTTCTTCTCCAACTTCAATCTTGCTCCGTTATTGACGCTACCGCATCCCAATTATGAAATTTGTTTTTTTGAGGTAATAACACAATTTAGATACGACATTGAGAGAGCCTTCCAAGTTAGACCTACCAATTTCTAGAAATGTAAATGGGCCTAACGCCAAAATTTCAATATCTTACGCAATGGGCTGGGCTTCAATAGGAATGATCAAAAGTAAGAATGCAAAGCCATCTTTTTCCAAGCATAAATCTTCTAATTTTTTTTTTTTTGGGAGGAATTACTCTTCTAATTTTTGGTTGTGATGAGTCAAAATTGGTGGCAAAAAATCTATTGAAGACCCTTGTGGAGGGGCAAATTGCTCTCTGTTAAACTACATTCAAATTCGGCCATTTTTTTCCTAATTTTTGGTAGTGAATTCTTCAATCCACCCATCTGCTTTCTACAAAAAAGGAGAAAATCTGGGGAGTTTTTGCTAGCATGCAATGAATTCTCGTTGAGATATCGTATGCTGAAATCCTCAACTTAATCATGGCAATCTGGGTCCTACACTCATGTGAGTATAGATGTATAACTATGGACAAACTGGGTGGAGAGGTTCTAAATTCATTAGAACTCTGTCACTCACAGTTGTCATTTCCATAGTAACTAAACATAAAAAAAAATAATATCTTTAGTATCTAAGAACTCAAATGTAAGACCTCGAATTAGCTAAGGGCCTATATATTTGATTACTTGAGTATGGAGATTTTAAAATTTTAAAGATTTTAAATCTACTTAGCTCTTTTATAGTAGGAGTGAAATATCTGTGTTTCACCTCATACCCATAAATCTACAGATTCACGTTTTTAATGTAAAAATGTGAATCCCTAGATTTCATGAATTCAGTGATTCATACAACTAAATGGGTATAAATCTCCCAATTGTAAATCCAGAGATTTGAAATCTCTAGATTCATGTAACCAAACAAGCCCTAGTAGATGATACAAATAGTAATCTCAGGCCTAATCTTAATCGTAATTTAAGGCTGAAATGGTTGGGTCACCTCCTGAGTCAAGATTTTGAGTCAAGACCAGTTCATATTAAAAAAGGATTAGAGCCACCATGATTAAACTTACACCCCCATGATAATTCTAAAGTAAATCCCTTTTTCTAGTGGAGAAGGATTAATTCGAGAATAAATTATGAGTCCATAGACTATCAAAATGTCATAATAAATCATGTTAAATACTTTATCCTATATTCTATGTTATCTAATGGAAAGTGTTGTGGTCATCCTTTTCATCTTCTTTTCTATTATTCTAATTCATATTCTACAAATTAAGTCATTGTAAAGCTTAGTCCACTAAGAATATGGATCCAATTCTTGTATGGTTTTCTACTCATTTTAACTCACTCCAACCTCACAAAATCTAAGGATAAAAGATTTATGAACAAGCTAGGTGATTTTGGAGCTTACATCATTACAGATAGCCATCCAAATCAAGATCGGGAGATGATTTAGAAATCCATCAGTACAAGTTGCGCTCTGACCAAACATGAGAGATAGAGATGAAGACAAAATGCAAAATCATCTTCGCACGACTCTTCCAATTTTTGTCAGTTATCAATATAATATCAGATGATGGTTCAAACTGTTTAGAGTCCAAATTGGTGGCAAAGAGATAACCACATAAAAGCATAAAAGAATATATTAAAGAACCTCCTAGTTGAGCCTCAACCATTGGCACTCGAATCTTGAGAGGTGTGGGTTAGGAAAGCATCTTGGCTAGGAAGATTCCTATGACTATCACAAATATTGTTTTTCACATGTCTTTGTAGAAGGGAGTTTCTATCATTCAAATGATAGCTCTACCTTTACCCAAAAAAAAACAACGATAGCTCTACCAATTCAACCTAGGGAACTAGTACTTAATATCGGTATCGGTATTGGCTTATTTTGATATAGATACGGGAATGATCCCGGAATGACTTATTTGCTCTAGATTGAGTATTTCTATTTTCAACTTTGATAGAACAACCATGAGGTGTCCCAAGGGGGATTCAAGAACTAGGTTGTATTACCATGCGTGTAGCATAATCGAACCATTAGATACCTTCCTACGTGTTAGGTTTCTTATAGAAATCTTTCTTGATGTTCTTTTCATTTTTTTTTCCGTAAATGTGTATGTTTGTTTTGGTCTTCTAGTGAAGATAGATGCTTTTTTGTTGCCTTCTTCTTTCTAATACATGCCTGATTCTTTCTAGTGGTGATAAATAAGTAAATTATTAAATTAAATATAAATTAATGCCAATTAATCTGCATTTTCATGACAGTCATATCATAACAAGAATCTGAATTCTTAAATGGCTAATAATGGAGGGAAAATGATCTAATTACCATGATAATTTTAATTAACAATAATGACTACATAACTTAATGCTGTGTGGATTTTTCTGGGATATTATTTCATCTTTTTCTAGCTGATCTTGTATTGATATGTGAATCATGTTGTATCTTGTGTCATTTTTGTTTTATTTTATCTTTGTTGTTATGGGTTAGATTGGCTTAGGTAAGAATTTTTGGATCTATATGAAAAGATTAGGTGAACTAGAAAAGCTCTTATTTTATAATTTGAATTTCCCCCCCCTAATTTTCGAACACCCCCATCCAACACAATTTTCTTTGACTGTCGTTTTATATTCACAAACACTTCGTTCACTCTTGATTTTCCTTCAATCAAATATACTCTTAAGCCAGGAAAATTGCTCACTATCTAATCCTCAATTTCAAGAACTAGTTGAAGTTTCTTTTTATGAATTCGTCATGCTTGAGTCTCAGTTTAATTTAGTCGAAAACAAACACCAATGACGATTAGATTGTAAGCTCCCAAAAGATCATGCATTTTGTATATAATTTTTCCCTTCTCTCTCAAGGTCCCATTACTCAAGTGTAATAAAATAAATAAAAAAATAATAATAAACATAAATAAACATAAACAAAAATGAAAATGACAATCACAACATCCTTTACCTAAATGCTTGAGTTAAATGGCAAACTAAATCATTCATGTCTCTCAACAACTAGATTTAGAGCATCTTCAGTCTACATCATGCTGGAGCTATCTGACCCTACCAAATGGTCCAAGCTAACAACCTCTATTGTTTAAGAGTAGCAATTTGCTCACTTTGTGTAATGACAATGGAGTTACATAATTATATTAATGCACTACAAATTTTGGAAATTTTTTTTTGGTAGCCCAGCAGTTTTGAATTTAATGAAAGATTATATGTATAGGCACTAAGCCTGGAAAGCCCTTTCGGTTTCGGGCCCGAAAGAATGGCCGATCTCCATTGAATGGTTGGTGGCATTAAGTTCACCCTAACCTCCCGCCCGTTTTGAATAAGATTGTTGTTTACCACAAAAAAACAAGCCCGAGCAACCTTTTTCGAGTCCCACCTAGTTGGAATTTGATTATCATAAAGAAAAAATGTAGAGCAGGTAACATGTATGTCGCTATCCTGTCTGACGACATTATGAAGTCACTATAAAATAGGGATAATGGACAAAGAAATGACACACCCTAGTGATCCATCTCCTCCCCCACTCAAAAATATAAACACCAAAATGACTAGACACAACTCCACTTTTGCTGATCTTAGATTATTTTTTTGATTTAGGAATGATGTTAGAAAAAAAAATTAACTCAAAAAAAAAAAAGAATGTTTAAACATTATTTACAAAGAACAAGTATTTATTTTTTTAATTTATGAGTGATCATGCATTTGCTTATGTTTTTATTTTGAGAGATTAAATTTATAAAATTAATGACCTGTTTGATAACCTACGAGTCTTTCAGTTTCGAAAAACACAAGAAACATTTCCAATGCTTCTGGTAGCATAAACAATTTTTTAGGTTTTTAATAAACTTGTTTTTAAAAGTGAAAATAATATCAACAAGATATTCTTAGAATTCTAACTTCTAATGCATAAAATGCCAAAGTTCCATGAATATCCTTCTCTAAACTCTATCACTTAACCAATCCCGCGCCAACTTTTCCTCCGAGAACATATATCAAAATTGTTCCTCGGAGTATAAATTTTTATAAGTTTTAAATTATGTTTAAAATATAATTTGAAACAAACAGTTTTATCAAATTATTTTTGACCGAATTAATTTTGTTCTCAAAACAAGAAATGCTAGAAGTGTTTATCAACGGATCATCAAACGGGTCCTAGGATTTTATATAAAAACCCGAACACTCGAGCTTGGCAAACTTAATCAATGGCAATGGCCAATGAATTTTTATATTTTTAACTTAATAAATATATATTAATCAGTCAAAATATGAATAAATAAATAAATAAAATCTATATTAATACCTTTTAACGAAAAATCCTTCGTGTGAGAACTGAAAAGTGCTATATAACCCAAAAATGTAAGTCCTCATTTCCTGTGGTACAAATATATATACCATGTGACGCTTTTTAGATTCAACATTTGAACCATAACTCCAAGTATATTTTTTTTAATGATGAATCTATATATTTCATTTAAAAAACTTAGGCTAACTAAATAATTAATTTTATGAATCATAACTCCATAAATTTGAAATCTCTAGATTTTTGAAATCTCTAGACTCAAGTAACCAAATAGGTCCTTAGGCAACGACGACCACAAGCGCCACCAAGATCGGATTGGATCGGTTCGGTTTTGGTCAGGTATTGGCGGATCGGATCGGGTCGGAGCATTTTATAAATAGCCAGTTTTGGAAATTCTTATTTCCTGTCTCTTTTGTGCAAATTCATTTGGTAGTTCTTACTTCTGCAAATTCATGGCACATCACGACATTGTTACGTTCAATCGTTTTCTTGAAACCATCGTCAATGATGGTTTCGGGGTCTACAGATACGGTAACAACTACTTTTAATGCTCTCTCTATTGTGTTGTTCTGACCAATAAGGAAATTCTTCTTAATCATTTCATTGATTGCCATCACTTCGCAGTGATGAAAATGCTTGAAGACGTATGCCGGCGCCGCACCGGTGCCGTGAAAGGCTTGAAAGACGCTGCCATCGATGTGGCGAACAATAGCGTGAGGAGTATTATAGTTTGCGCCCGTCCTGTGAAATTATGCTTCAGAGAAGAGAAGGAGAAACAACAAATAATGAATGAAAGCCACTACAGAATGACCAAAATACATTTAGAAATAAGAACTCCTAAACTCACATGTTTATTGGTTTCCTCTAATTTCTCAAAATGGTTGCATCCACATTCATACAGCTTTATAAATCTCAAGCTTAATTTGTTGGTATTTATGATACAAGTTTCACGTAGACAGAATGCATATGGATTGGTGGTATGCATTTTGAATCTGTGACAAAGTTGATTAAAATCAATATGGAAAAGAAATTTATTAATTTATCAAACTTTAATAACTATTCTTCACCCATATTGGATGATTCACCCACCACAATAGGGTCTCAAATACATGCCTGTTTCTTTCTAGTGGTAAGAAATAAATTAATTATTATATTAAATATTAATGTGATAAATTTAAATTAATGTCAATTAACAGCATTTTCATGACAGCCATATCATGACAAGAAATTGAATTCTTAAGTGGCTAATAATGGAGGGAAATTGAACTAATTGACCATGATAATGTCAATTAACAATAATTACTACATAACTTAGTGCCGTGTAGATTTTTTTCTGGGATATTATTTCATCATTTTCTTGTATTGATATGTGAATCATGTTGTATCTTGTGTCATCTTTGTTTTATTTTTATCTTTGGTGTTATGGGTTGGATTAACTTAGAAGAATTTTTTGGGTCTACATGAATAGATTAAGGGCCTGTTTGGTTACATGAATCTAGAGATTCACATTTTTACACTAAAAACGTAAATCTGTAGATTTATGGGTAAGGGTGAAATCCCAGAGATTTCAAAAAAGCTATACATTTGTACATTCACAAAAATCACGTCGATCAAATAATTTTTTAGGATGAATCCACAAATTTCATTCCACAACCAAACATCTAATTTTATAAATTATAACTCCATAGACTTGAAATCTCCAGATATTTGAAATCTCCAGACTCATGTAACCAAACAAGCCCTAAAAGATAACTATAAAAGTTCTAAATTTATAATTTGAATTTTTTTTTTCCGAATTTTCGAACACTCCCATCTAGCACCATTTTCTTTGATTGTCGTTTTACATTCACAAACACTTTGTTCACTCTTGATTTCCTTCAATCAAATTCCAAAAAAGTTGTTCACTATCTAATCCTCAATCTCAAGAACTACTTGAAGTTTCTTCTTATGAATTCTTTATGCTTGAATCTCAGTTTAATTTCATTCGAAAACAAACACAATGACGATTAGAGTGTAAGCTCCCAAAAGATCATGCATTTTGTATATAATTTTTCCCTTGTATCATAAGACTCTCTTTTCCCTTTTCAACTCTCTCAAAATCCCATTACTCAAGTGTAGTAAAATAAACAAAAAATAACAAGAAAAATAAATAAACATAAACAAAAATGAAAATGACAATCACAACCATCTCTTACCTAAAAGCCTGAGTTAAATGGCAAACTAAATCATTCATGTTTCTCAACAACTAGATTTAGAGCATTTTCAGTCTACATCATGCTGGAGCCATCTGACCCTCACAAATGGTCCTGGCTAACAACCTCTATTGTTTAATTGTTGCAATTTGCTACTTTCTGTAATGCACTAAAAATTTGGTAACCCAGAAGTTTTGAATTTAATGAAAGATTATATGCATAGGCACTAAGCCTTGCTGCCTTGGCAACCTTTTTCGAGTCCGACTCAGTTGGAATTTGATTATCATAAGGAAAAAATGTAGAGCAGATAACATGTATGTCACTATCCTTGTCTGACGACATTATTGAGATCACTACAAGGTAATGGACAAAGAAAGGACACGCCCTAGTGACCCATCTCCTCCCCCCACTCAAATATAAACACCAAAGTGGCACACAACTCCACTTTTGCTGATCTTAGATTATTCTTTTCATTTAGGAATGATGTTAGAGAAGAAATTTACTCAAGAAAGCAAAGAATGTTTAAACATTATTTACAAGGGACAAGTAATTATTTCTTAATTTTTGAGTGACCATGCATTTGCTTATGTTTTTATTTTGAGAGATTAAATTTAGAAAATTAATGATTTGTTTGATAACCTAAGAGTGATCCTATGCTTATCCACCACAGGAAATGACAGACGTCCTCAGAGGGGATGTTCTCAAGAGTTGTGCTTTAGTTTGATTTGGTTTTTGTTTTCTAGGTTTTTGACCCCGATTGTAACAAAAAAAAAAAAAAAAAAAAAAAGAGTGTTTATGTTTTGAAAAATATAAGAAACATTTTCATTGCTTCTAGTAGCAAAAACAATTTTTTAGGCTTTTAAAATAATATTAACAAGGTTTTAGCAGAGTTCTAATGTTTTAGAATGCAAAGTTCCATGAATATTCATTTCTAAAACTCTATCACTTAAATCAAGCCAGCGCCAACTTTTCCTTCCTTAACATATGTCAAAATTGTTTCTTCAAGTATACATTTTTTATAAATTTTAATTTATATTTTCAAAATAATTTGAAACAAAAAAAATTTATCAAATGATTTTTGACTGATTTATTTTGTTTCTAAAAACAAGAAACACTAGAAACTGTTTATATATGAATTATCAAACGGGATCAATGGCAATGGCCAATGAGTTTTTATATTTTAACATAATAAATATATATTAACCAGTAAAAATAAAAATAAAAAAAATCTCTATTAACTTTTTTTTTTTGGTAAGAAAAATCTATATTAATACTTTTCAAAGAAAAATCATTCCAGTGAGAACTATATTCCATGTGACATGTGACGCTTTCTAGATTGAACGGCTGAAAAAAAAATCCTAAGACAAACTGTTGAATTTAAAACGTGATAAATAAGAGGGACCAGATTCTTGAGTGAAAATGTAGATTGATCAAAAACCATTTGAAGGGTTTTCTTTTATTTTATTTTTAAGTCAATTTATTATTTTTTTTTTGGTTAAAAAGTCAATTTATTTAACTACACTCCAAGAGGTATTGTTTCATATAATTTGATTATAAGGTAGGACTTATCCCTTGATCCAGAAGGAATTCGAACTTTGAATTCATACTAGAAGCATTGGTCTTTACCAACCAAATCAACGGCCAGGGTTCACATAGTATGAAGTTAATAGGTCCAACCTTCTTAGTTTGAAATAAAGTTTGCTATATATAAATAGTTATCCATAATTAAAATAGCATGCAAATTGTTATAGACAAACCTCTGTTTCAAAATATATCATGAATTCAACGACAAATGGTTGTTCAGTTGGCAAAAGAGTGACATCTTATGGTAGGATTTAAAGAGTTAAAATCCTCTCAAGTTAGAGGAAAAAACAGTGTAAAGAGTTATTCTTCAAGTGCGCATTTGGTAATGGTATTTTCTAAAAATGACGTTATTTGTGAGAACATTTTTATTAAACAACGGTGGTGTGAGAACAATTTTAACCGTCAAGTAAAATTTGCACCTAGAACACTTTGAGAATGTTTGTGGAAGAAATTGACGTTTGGTAAGTGTTATTCTTCAGAACGATTTTAGTTATGTTTTTTGGACTTATATTATGACTTATAGAAAGAGGGACTCACTATGAAGGCGGAAAGGAATTAGAAGTTGTGTGTGAATGAAATTTGAATCAAGTGTGTCTCTTTGTGCGTTATTTTGATATGTGCTTTTTGGTTTACTAGTCAAAATTGTTTTGTGAAAAACTTTCTTAGACAAGAAAAATGAATCGTTTTGTTTATAGAAAACGAAAGAACAACTCATTTCACCAAATGCTTTTTGCCATTTTTCAATATTCTTAGAGCAAAAGAACGCAAAAGAACGGTTCCTTAGCTTGTTACTAAACATGTCCTAAGAATATAGTCACTGATATCCAAAATGGAAGCTTTAAAACACTAACACTAAATTTTATGTTTGAAAAATACATACATCCCAATTTATTAAATAAATTTATTTTGTTACTAAAACAGTTAACCCATTGTTTATTTTTTTTTAATTCAAAAAACCCCTTACCAAAATCTGAGGAAAAAAATAAAAAATCCAACAAATAACTTTCGAAGCTAGAATAATGACTTTTAATTTTTTTGGTAAATAAAAACAAGATTTATTGAAAGGGTATAATAACTTTGCAATAATATAACTAACTATTATAATAAAATATAATCTATTTGTTTTTCAAATAAAAAGTGAAGGGTCGGTATTTAAAGTCATTATTTTGAGGTGCATGCAATTTACTCTATTATTTATTTTAGGGTAAATATCAATTACCTCCCCTTTTACTTGTACAAATAGCACTTTCACCCCTTCTTAGTTGGATAATATCACTTACCTCCCCTTTTACCTAACAAATATATCAAATACCTTCCCTCTGTTAATTTTTTGGTTAAATTTAACTTTTATCGTTAAATATTTTTTTAAATTCCAAACTACCTTTGTTAAAAATATTTTTTTATTTTAAACCTCAAAATTATCATAATCACTTAGCCATTAAAATACTAAATTACTCTCAATTAAATAATTATTAAAAATCAATGTACCATAGTTAAAATCCAAATTATCTTTAATTATTAAGCCCAACATACTTTTTTTTTTAATTATCAAACAATTAAAAAAAACCCAAAATAGTTGTACGGGTTTAATATTGTCTACATTATGCATTTTTAATTTTACTTGATTGTAATACGTGTTTTTTTAATTGTTTGATAATTAAAAAAGAAGAAGGTACGTTCAATTTTTAATAATTAAAGATAATTTAAGTTTTAACAATGGGTCATAATTATTTTAATTCAGGGTAATTTAGTAGTTTAAAGGTGATAATCGTAATTTAGGGTTTAAAATAAAAAAAATCTTTAACCAAGATAGTTTAGAATTTTAGAAAAACATTTAATGGTAAAAGTTAAATTTAACCAAAAAAGTTAACACGAGGAGATACAAAATAAAAATATATATGTTTGATATATTTCTTTATATATATATTTAGTGCTTTTTTTTAATATTGGAAATTTAATGTTGTCTGCAAGGGTCGAACCCATGACCACTCCACTGAGAAGTATGGAGCTTTACCACTGAACCAACCCGCATTGGCAGGTGTTTGATATATTTGCTAGGCAAAATAGGAGATAAGTAATATTATCCAAAGGGTGTAAGTGGTATTTATCCAACTAAGAGGAGAGATAAGTGATATGTATCCATTATTTTATATTTTTGAAAGAAGATGTACATAGGTAGACCTGGCCGACCTAATTCCAGAAAAAAAAAATTTCAATTGTTATAATAACCGTCCAAAAGCACCTAAATTCAATCCAAATCATCAGCAAAACTTGGATCCACTGTCGAGGACCACACGCACCAGACGCGTCATGGTGGACCCCACTCTGACGACCGCCCCCAACCTGAAACCAGAGCCTATCAACTTTCCACCAGATAGACAATCATTGAAATTTGTTTTCCCAATTCTGATCCTTATCCTCAGTTGGGAGCATCTGCAAAGCATTGATTATGAGTGGCATTATCATCTTCTAATGAGGACTGAATGGTAAATTTATCTACTCATACAACTATCTTGAGATTAATGATACGTTTTTTCACCAATAGAATCTTCCAAAATCCAACAGAGCCGCACAGCAAAGACAGAAATCCCAGAAATGGAGAATGATAGAGGAGAGAGAAAGAGAGAGGAGAGAGAGACGAACTGGCGAAGTCGTCTCTCTTTCTCTCTTCTCCAATTGCAAAACACTTTTGTGGGTAGTATAAAAGCACGCTTTTTATGCGGCAGGAACTATGTTTGCTGCAACAGAAAATAGAAATTCCAGGGGCTTGTATTTCTAACTACAATGTGTTCGATGATGAATTCTTGTGGTTTGTTATCATCTCCAATGCAGCTAGATGGAGATTCTTCTGCAAACGAGAAAGAAAGTTAGGTCTTTATTGAGATTTTGGAATACGAAATCAATTCAATCTCTGGGTATTTTGGATTTGATGGCTATTCGGATCTTTATTGGGACTGGGGCCGCACACTTGCGCCCCTCATTTGGTGTTTTAAGATTTTAATGGTTATTTTATTCTTCTGCGGCTGAGATCTTTTCGTTCTGAAGCTGGCCCCACTTGGGTAAATTTCTGCTGGCGGTATTTTTAAGTTGTTTTTCTCTTAATTCTCTCGTGGGTTGTTCGTTTCTAGATTGATAGGAGTGGATAAATTTATCAGCTCCATGGTCTCCTGGGTTTTCAGCTATTCTTCTGAGATGAGTTTCTAAGTTTGCTCCTTGTGGGTTGCTTTGGTGGTCTCGTTATTGGTGTATTGGATTTGAGAAGATTTCTTGAAAGAGCAGAGAGTTATGGCTTCTATGTCTCTTGATGATCATGGTACTAATAAAGGTAACATGTGGGTTTTGGAGCAAAAGCTTGATCAGCCCATGGACGAAGAGGCTGAAAAAATCAAAGATATGTACAGAGAAAAGGTGAGAGTAATAGAAGAGATTTTATGTTGTGCTGCTGCTTCTTTCCCCCCCCCTTCAATACCCTCACACCCATCAATACAGGCTCTTTCAACCTCTGCTTAATTGGATGATATGTTACTTATACAATTGATGAGATTCTATTCCTAGTATTACTCTGTTGTGAACTTGTTTGGTTGCTAATATCCCGATCAGTGTTCTGCTGTTTGAACTGTTCATGGCCCTTTATTATTCCTTTTGATGTTGTATATGATGGTTTCTTATACTTAATTATTGAAGATGGCTTATGTAGAATTTTGGGGGTTGGTTTCTGCAATATTGTTTATCATTTGTTTAACAATAGGGATGTGAAACTGTACACTTGGTTGCTGATTTAGTTCATCTTTTGTTTTTTTCCTCCAGAAATTCTCGTCTTTGTTAGTTCTAAGACTTGCATTCCAGAGTCTCGGAGTTGTATATGGAGACTTGGGCACATCTCCCTTGTATGTTTTCTACAACACATTTCCTCGTGGAATTGAAGACCCAGAGGATGTAATTGGAGCCTTGTCATTGATTATATACTCTCTTACACTTGTTCCACTGCTTAAATATGTCTTTGTGGTGTTGAGAGCAAATGATAATGGTCAAGGTAAAGTGGTCTCAGAGCGTGCATTTCTTTTATAATTGTTTGATAATTTGAATCAACAAAAGTTTGGAACAGACATTGAGCTTAATGTTCGTCTAGATTGCCATATTCATTGCCATATTAGACCCCATTGAAATTGCTTATTTGATCTTCTGCACCACATAGACTATGTCATAAGTTTCTTTTTCCTTTTTCGATGCAATCATGTAATAAGTTTCTGATCAATTGGATAGTCTATGGAAAATGCATTTCCATCTACTACTCAGGTGTCTCGTATCTCTCAAAAAATGTTTCAATTGATGGGATTTGCTGTGGGACTTATGAGATCAATATATTGGTGAGATTGATATTCAGATATTCCTTGTTAAAATGTATTTATTTGATCCCTATACCAGCACCCAATAGCACGTTGAGAGGCAGATGTCTGGGGTTTGGGTGTTCCTTTTTTGTTTCCCATTGGGGTTGGGGGGGGGGTTGGTGAGGGAAGTGTTTCCACTTTTGAAATTGTCACTCATCTTACGTAGTAATCATGATTACAACATCATATCTTAGATTTCTTTCTCATTAAGTTATAGTTTTCCTTTCAAAGCTGGAGGGCACTGTCATCTGTTATGATATGCAGAAGAGATGGCTCAAGAATTTGAAATACTTTTTATCTGGCATGATATATATAAATGAAACAGCTTCAAGAATTAAAAATACTGTATTTGGCCAAAAAAATTATAAATGGATTGTCAAAAATAAGATTGGAATAGGAATTCCTTGAGCATATCTGTGTTCAGGTTAATTAAACAGTGGAAATATCACATCTTTATATAAGATTCTTTATGATCATAGAACATGTGTAATTCACTTGGTGTATTTTTTTGGTTGGTATGGAGTGGTTTCAATTCTTCAACATCATAACATTTTATTATCTACTATATTGACTTGATGAGGTACTGTCATGTTCTCAAAAGATTGTCTGTGTTTTGCAGGTGGAACATTTGCTCTTTACTCATTACTGTGCCGACAGGCTAAAGTAAATACAATACCAAACCAGCACAGGACAGATGAGGATCTAACAACCTACAGCCGGCATGAATTCGATGAGAAATCTCTTGCTGCAAAAACTAAGAGATGGTTGGAAAGCCATCAGTACAAGAAGAATGTACTTCTTATACTTGTACTTGTTGGCACTTGCATGGTGATTGGGGATGGGATTCTAACTCCAGCAATATCAGGTCCTATGATTTTCATGTTTGAGCTGTGTAGGCTTCATCATGAGTTATTAGTGAATTTATTTTCCATCCTTGTTCAGCTTGAGAAAGGGTTGGGTGGACCATAGTTGTAGCCTGAGGAGTGAGGAGAAGGTTCTGAAACACTCTCTCAGCAAAAATTGTTGGGGTAAGGCTGCCCCCCCCCCCCCCCCCCCGGGACTCTGCTTGTGCAAAAACCTTCGGCACTGGGTTCGCCTTATTCAGCTTGAGCATTGCAATCAAAGTGGGGGTTGCTGTGGATGGTTTCTATTTTTAAGGACACAGATTCATGGATCTGAAATTTTAAACTCTGTGCTGATTTTAAGTATACATTAGAAACTCTTATTTAATAAATTTTTCTGTAAAACATCTTTTTTCTTTCAGTCTTTGTAGAGACTTGGCTTTAGGGTTAAGCAAAGGCTGGATCAAATCTGTAGTTAGGGTCCAGCAACCCTCTAATGCACTGATGTTTTGGACCTATTTGAGCCTTTCTTGTTATATGAAATGCAGGATGTTATGCGTGTTTAGGCTTGAGAGTTTATTTTAATTGGAATTTCTTTGGCTCAGATTGTGACCATTTTCCATCTTGTTAGGTTGGTAATCTTCTTATCCTGTACTGGATGAAAATGTATAAAGACTAGGTTAGAAAATGTGAGGCAGATAAGTCATCTACTAATTTGTTTGGAATTAAGCCTTGGATTGGGCTATAGAGGTGTTGGGCTGTTGATCCCTTCGGGATTTCTTTATAACAAGCCACTTTAATAGGCCTAAAATATGGGAAGATGTAGGAAAATGGGAATCACTTCATCGGTTTAGTTTGAGTGCTTTTTAAAGTTAGTTTCTTCATTATTGAGGTACCTACTCAGTTTATGTCATCTTATTAGTTAAGAATTGGGTTAGGCCTTTCCTTATTAGTGTTTGATTCTGTTTTTGAGTTTTCTACATGTATTAGTCAGGTGCTATTACGTTGTACATGAGTTAGATTAATGAGATTCAGGAAAGAAAAAAAAATCTTATTCATCCAAAAAAAGGAAGGGGGGGGGGACATCAGATTGTGCTTTGCTAAGTGAGAGAGGACATGAGAGAGCAAAATGTAGGAGAGGCTATGGGTGAGAGACCCAAATGTGAGAAAGACCACCATTTCTTCATCTTCTTTTTATTTGTTGAAATATATGTACGGACCCAAACCAATACTAGGCCTATTCCTGCTATGATTAGGATATGCAGGCATCTTAAGCTATGCTTGGATGGCAATCCAGGTCTCAAAGATTTTTTTTTTGGTTTTTCTTTCATTATCCATGCAATTTATTTACAAATCAAATGAGAAATGAAACCATTTTCTGATAACTCAAATAAAATATTCTGACAAGACGCTGCTCAATCATCATGACCTTGTTAGTTTGATACAATCTTTTTATCTTTCTCATTATTGTATTCCATAGTCAGTCTGTTTGTTCTACTATGTGAATTCTCATAATGCTGGCCATGGTTTTGATAGATGCTGACAATTTTCTCTCCTTATTTTTCTTTAATTGTGCTACATCTGAACCTTTGATTAATTTATTTATTTTTTGTACTGCAGTTCTTTCAGCTGCTGGGGGGTTAAGGGTAAACCACCCTAAATTGAGTAACGGTATTTTCTGCTTCTAATACTATACATGTTTATTTATTTGTTATTTTTATTTTTTTTAAAGTTACGCTCCCCCATTTGAATCTACTTTATTTTTCTTCTTTTGAGGACCTGAAGCTTGCCTAATTCTCTCTTTTACAGATGTAGTTGTTGTAGTTGCCGTAATGATATTAGTGGGTTTGTTTAGCTTGCAACACGTTGGCACAGATAGAGTTGGATGGCTATTTGCTCCAATTGTCCTTATTTGGTTTCTCCTTATTGGAACTATTGGTGCAATCAACATATGGAAGTATGATAAAACTGTTCTGAAAGCTTTCTCCCCTATTTACATTGGTCGGTATCTTAGCCGGGGACACAAAGATGGTTGGGCCTCACTTGGAGGGATCATGCTTAGTATCACTGGTCATCTTTCTATCATATGATTTATTTTGTTCCCTATCTGTAGAAAAGAATAATGTGTCTTTAAGATTACAGCGGGTTTTTCTAATTGTTTCAGGGACAGAAGCACTCTTTGCTGACCTAGGACATTTTCCTGTCTTGGCTGTTCAGATTGCGTTCACAGTAGTTGTGTTCCCTTGCCTACTTTTAGCATATTGTGGACAAGCAGCCTACCTTATAAAGCACAAGGAACATGTGGTTGATGCATTTTATCGTTCCATACCAGGTCTCTTCTGATCTCTCACTTGCCATTGTAGTTATTCAGTTCAAATGAACCATCCATTAACAGGTGGTTGACAAATGCTTATTTGCAGCTGGTGTGTATTGGCCTATGTTTATTATTGCAACATTTGCTGCTGTCATTGCTAGTCAGGCCACCATATCTGCAACTTTTTCAATTATCAAACAGGCCCAAGCACTTGGGTGCTTTCCCAGAGTAAAAGTGGTTCATACATCAAAGAAGTTTCTTGGTCAGGTGTATATTCCAGATATAAATTGGGTCCTAATGGTGCTATGCATTGCGGTTACTGCTGGATTCAAAAATCAGAGCCAGATTGGAAACGCTTATGGTAGGTTTTTCTATTCGAGTACTTTATGCAATTATTTACTTCTCTTACATGGATATACATTTACTGTAAATTAACTGAGAAATTGCTTTCCTAGCCAGATCATAACCACAGCCAAATTACAGTAAGGTGTCACAAGAAGAGCTTAATGTTTTTTTTAACAAAATTCTATACTTTAATATTATAATATGGACGTCTTAATATTCTAAAACTCTTGTGCCGCTGGTTGTAGCTTAATATTACTATTTAGTATTGTTACTATTATAAAATAGATTTTAATAGTAATATTCTCAAATATGATTCCAGTCAACTGCTTATGGGAATTCTGGTAATCCTGATAAGAACATTGCAACAGCCACGACCAGCAGCATTAGTAACTCAACCCTGTGTTTCATGCTCCGCTAGTCACATCTTGATATGGTTCAGGGTAACTGAACCTAGGAGCAAAGCAGTGCTAGAACCATAATAACAGTCAAGGATCAAACTACAAGCATGATACAGGTGGAAAATTTTGACGATCCAGGAATGTAATGCAATTTAGAATCTAACCAATTGTTTGGCTAATCACAGAACGCTGTTAGGACTTTTGTAGCTGACATTATTGATTTTCTGTTACGGTTTTAGAAATTAGAAGAGTGGGATGGCCAACAAGGGAATTAAAAGAGTTACAGCAGTTCCTAAGACACAGAAAACCTGATATGTAACTTTGAGATTGGGATCAGTTAATCCTAATGTAATGAATGTGTAAGGGAGGAGGGTTGGAAATCATAGGAGTTTTAAGAGTTTATTAGAGAATAAGCCGTATATATGGCTTGCTATTTTGGGATTTTGGTATTTCTAGCTATCCCTAAGTCCATTTTAAGCCTTGATAACATGTCCTAGGTCTGTCTAGTGTTAATTTTGACATGATGCATAAGTGTGTGCTAAATTACTAGTGTTCTCTATTCCATGTAAACTTGGTCTGCTTGGTGATCTAGTCTTCATAAGATCATCAAGTGTATATCAATTTCTTTTCATAAACACAGTTGTACACTGTCGGATTTGTCTTAAAAATTTTTTTGCCCTTTTTCTAGATGAATGGATTGTATCATTAACCAAAGTCCTGAAAGGGGGAGAAAGAATGTACAAGAGAAGAAGGACAATAGGGAGCAAGAAAGAGAAAAATTTGGGGGGTGGGGGGGGATATATCTTGACCCTGACCATTTCTTGATCACTTTGCGTTGGACCAATTCTCTTGACTTGATTTTCTAGGCTTGTTCTAATTAGACATTTCTTAAACAAGACATTAGTACCTTGTGTTTGTTATCATCAAAAGTGAGAGCTCACATGGCAATCCCCAACACTAAGAACTGACTCCCCTCGCCTTGTTGCCAACCCTGGGCCCGCAAGGGTCCGTGTGGTTGGCCCCCCAAACGGCCCCTTTGGGGGGGCCCCCCCCAAACATAAAGCATAGTTGCCACTTGGGCTGACTCTAAGACTTTGGACGTTCTTTCTTCTTTTTATTTTATTTTAATTACGGGAGCCCTCTGTTTAATGCCTCATCTCCTCATTACTATCCTGGTTTTGGGGCTCTCCTTTGTCCCCCTCTTGCTTGTTGGTTTGTGGCGCATCTACCCTCTGTTTTCGCTTCGCCCTAAAAGTGAAACTAATAAGACTTTCCATAACAGCTGTTGGCATTTCCGTGGCAGCACTGTGTCTTCTGGGTTGGGGGGGGGGGGGAGCTGGTAGCCCCGCTAATTGAATGTGGAACCATTTAGGTTGAGTTACTGAAATAATAAGCAAAACCAATAAGAAGGATAAATCTGGTTACAATGGTGCCAGTCACCCCCTACAGCATATGTCAGAGCTGATAAACAAATTTTATTAATGAAATCACTTTTATAAATGAATTGGCAGAAGGGACTATTTTCAAGATTACAAAAGGTTATCTAACTCTTTTTTTTTTGGATGAATACAAATTCATTACCAAAGGAAAGAAAAGGAGGGGGGGGGGGGGGGAAATACATACAGAGAACCAGAAGGCTCAGCATGCAGCACCAAGCCTTATAACAAACCTAAAAGAGCACACAAACAGAAAGGAGATACATGGCACTAGGCAATAATGGACCAAAAGACAAGGTGAAGAGGCCAAGCTCTACTAAGCCAAACCTAGAAATCTCACTGATCTTTTTCTTCTTGTCTCAGAAGGATTGCAGGTGGCAGAGGATTGAATTAGAGGATTTCTTGACCTAGATGCTTCTGTACTGCCTGGAACAACATCGCAGGTTATTGCAACTAGGGAATATATTATAATATTCATAGGGAATTTAGCATCTACACCAAACATTAGAGAAGGAAGCTGAAAAAGAATAACATGCACACTGAGCTTATGTGGAATATTATCCTATTTAGTGTACAAACTTATAATACTCTTTTTTTTTGGGTAAATCAAATTCATAGTTTTTCGACCATATAAATAGCTATTGGGACAGACAATATTTAGAAGACTATAGATATGATCTCTCTCTTTTTCTGTTTTCATCATGAATTTCTGATTGTACTACATGTTTCTACCTTGGAATTGCAATCACATTGATAAGATCTTTTCTTGTATCAAAATAGGAACGGCAGTTGTGGTGGTCATGCTGGTAACAACATTGCTCATGATTCTAATCATGTTGCTTGTCTGGCGTTGCCACTGGGGTCTTGTCATAATCTTCATTGCTTTGTCATGTGCTGTGGAACTGCCGTACTTTTCAGCTGTACTTTTGAAGGTCGATCAAGGTGGTTGGGTACCACTTGTAATTGCTGCAGCCTTTCTTCTCATCATGTATGTTTGGCACTATGGAACACTGAAGCGTTATGAGTTTGAGATGCATAGTAAAGTTTCCTTAGCGTGGATCCTTGGGTTAGGACCCAGCTTGGGGTTGGTCCGAGTCCCCGGTATAGGATTTGTGTACTCTGAGTTACCGAATGGGGTGCCCCATATTTTTTCTCATTTTATCACCAACCTCCCTGCCATCCATTCTGTTGTTGTATTTGTATGCGTGAAGTACCTACCTGTATACACTGTGCCTCAAGATGAGAGGTTCCTTGTAAAACGGATAGGACCTAAGAATTACCACATGTTCCGGTGTGTTGCAAGATATGGTTACAAGGATCTTCATAAGAAGGATGAGGACTTTGAGAAGATGCTCTTCGACAGCCTTACTTTGTTCGTCCGTCTTGAGTCAATGATGGAGGGATATTCTGATTCAGAAGAATACACTTTGAATGATCAGCAAACCATACAACCAGGTGACTTCCAACTAACCCAAAATAGCAGCACAGTGACCTCCAACGTGGATCGTGTAACATCAGGAGATGACTCAATTGTATCTATTCAGTCTCCATTGCCTGCGAACAACATGACCATGTTGAGGTCGTCGGCAACCAGCCATGGACCAGACGAGTTGGAGTTCTTGAACACTTGCAAAGATTCTGGGGTGGTGCACATTTTGGGGAATACAGTTGTAAGATCAAGAAGAGATTCGAGGTTACTTAAGAAAATTTCCATAGATTACATATATGCCTTTCTTAGGAAAATCTGTAGAGAGAACAGTGTCATCTTTAATGTTCCTCATGAGAGTCTTTTGAACGTTGGGCAAGTATTTTATGTATAATTCTTTTATTGAGTTTGTTTCAATAAAAGAAAATCAAGGTTATATGCCTTCTTCAGGGTCATCTATGTTATGTTCTGTGCTTAAACTGTTTCTACTCTTTTGGCAGCAAATTTGTTCATGTACCCAAACACACAGCGCAAACCAAGATTTCTCTCCTAGCACAGATGAATCAATTGCTGCTTGTTAGTTTCTCACAATGGGCAACAATTTCAGTTTCTTTGTGAATGCCAAATCATCCCCTCTCACTTGGAACAAAGTAGCCAGTAGGATACATTGAAGAATCACTTTCACAGCATTACTATTTCTCATTTTGATTTTTGATTAATGGAGATTTTCAATATTTCCCCTTCAATTACTCTCTAATATTAATGCCACCGCTTAAGTTATCCAATTTTTTTTTTTTGGTAATGAAGTTATCCAATTTATCGGTCGTTCCTCTTATTACTGACCCAATTAATTAACATATCGGGTTCTGGTTGGACCGGGTTTAACTGGTCATTCAAATAAATCAGACGGTTGTAAACTTAAAGTACGGGGTGTATGTGTAATAAAAAGTTTACTTTTATATTTAAATTACAAAATTACATACCTGCCTCTACCCGAGAATCCCCAAATTCCTGCCCTAGAAAGCCTCTCTCTCTCACAAATTTGGTCTCCTTAACGGCTTGACGCATCACCTTAAATTGGTGACATGCGATCGAAAAGAAGATGAAGGATCGAAAAGAACCGTACTCCACAAAATGAGTTTTGCATCATAGGGCAGTTTAGGGTTTGAAAAGCATAAAGATTAAGAAATTAAACCTACAAAAGAGGGAAGGGGAATCAGATAACAGCCTAATATCCACAGCATTCCAAACTGAAAGAGATCAAACACGATGAATGCGAGGAAAAGAGACGAGTGACACATCGCAGCACTCGTAAACCTAACAGCACCCTCTTGGAATTTGAGGCTTCGCAAAGCAGCGGCACAGACAAGAACCACCGCCCCCTCCACCGCACTACAGGAGGAAATTTAAGAGAGCGAACAGGTTTTTGAAAGATTTTATTCAAAATCACATTCATGGAGGAAAAAGAAGAAACCCTAGTTGAACAAGATTTTCCTCTCTTCTCCAGAAAAGTTGCTGCAAAGCCCACTAAGAAAGCTTCTCTGAAGTCCGAAAATCCTGAACACCATCCGAAAACAGTAGAAAAATCAACAGAATCTGAATCTAGTTCTTGCAGTTTCTCTGATCTGGGTCTCTCCGAATGGACTGTTCTGACTTGTAAAGAGCTTGGTATTAAGAGGCCAACTCCAGTTCAACAACAATGTATTCCTCGAATTATCGCTGGAAACGATGTTCTTGGGATAGCTCAAACGGGCAGTGGGAAAACTGCTGCTTTTGCATTGCCAATTCTGCATCGACTTGCTGAGAATCCTTTTGGTGTGTTTGCGTTGGTGATAACACCTACTAGGGAGCTGGCTTATCAGTTGGCAGAGCAGTTTAGGGCACTTGGGTCTTCCGTTCATCTACGTTGTGCTGTTATTGTTGGTGGTATGGATAGTATTAACCAGGCACAAACACTGATGCGACGACCTCATGTTGTGATTGCTACCCCGGGAAGGGTGAAAGTTCTATTGGAGAATAATCCAGATATTCTTTCGGTCTTTTCCAAGACTAAGGTATTTATTGATGTTTCAAGCTTTTACAATATTATGTGAATTTCATTGCTCAAGTGTGCCTTCGACCCTTTTTTCCCTCGAGTCTGACATTACCTTCTGGTTTCTTTACTGTGAACTCAAAAATTTGAAAAAGGGTAAATTGAGTGTATTGTTAAAGTTGAACTGAGTTTCAAAAGAGTTCAAAAGTTGCAATGATCAGATTCTGTGACAAAGAGATTTCAACTACAGAAAGCATAAATTGTTCAGCATTTTAGCTTAGAAAAGTTTAAATTTGATTGTTGACAGATTGATATCGGATGTCTGCTAATTTGGTTGTTAGTATTTATTAGGTTTTAGTGAAGAGTTAGTGACTTCTTTCTTCAAATTACAATTGGAAGTTACTTCGGATACTGACATTTCTGGAACAGTTTATAGAGAGAATTATGAGAGACTAGATGGGAGAACCATAGTACTCAGTGGTCCCAGTTATCACAACCCATTGTTTTCTTTCACCATTCATCTGCAGTCATTGGAGAGGATCCCTTGTACTAATTTTGTTTTTAGTGAAGAGTGGAGACATCTTTCTTCAAATTACAATTGGAAATTACTTTGGATGCTGATGTTTCTGGGGCAGTTACTAGATATAATCGTTGGACAAATTAGACGGTGGAACCAAAGTCCTCTGCAGTCCCAGTTATCCCACCCATTGGTTTATCTAGCAATACCTCTGCGGTCATTGGAGAGGATCCTTGTTCAATGTACAGCTGTTTATAGTGTGTTCTCTTTTTGGATTTATTTTACGTTAGCCATTCCATGCTTTAAGTAACTCTAGAATCATTTCCATAGTTTATCATATTATATTTAAGATTTTATGATCTAAATTGCAAATGCAGTTGAAATGATTGGCTTTCTATTAGGTATAATTTATGACTTCTGCCTTCTCATGTTTTTATTTGAACTCTGAGAAATAAAGCGATAGCTAATGTAATGATCATCAAAGTAGAGATGAATGCAAATATATTTATGTCTTTCTCTGTTAAAGTAACACAGAAGAGTGCCGTTTAATGAGATAGAATTCATGAATTTGGGATTTGATAGCTCATGATTTATAAAATTTATTGGGACACAAATGAAGAAGGGATAGATTATGAAAAGTGACATTGTTTCTCTTGAGCAGAGACAATTGAGGATCTGGGTCCTTATGGTTTTGCCTGGCTCTGACTAACAACTGTGGAACATCAAGGATGTAGCATTAATCCATTGTATCACCGAAAAAGTGAACTGCTTCTATTGTTGTATTTTGATTTATGAATCCCATCGTTTGCATACAAATTGATGTTATTTCTTTCTCATTCCCCCCCCCCTTTCTCTCATGGTTATATATATAGTTTTTTTTTTTTACTTATGTACTCTGTTTTTCTCTTTCTCAGTTTCTTGTTTTGGACGAGGCAGATAGGGTTTTAGATGTTGGTTTCGAAGAGGAATTGAGAGTCATATTTCAGTGCTTGCCCAAAGAGCGACAAACTCTTCTGTTTTCTGCAACAATGACGGATAATTTAAAAACATTACTTGAGCTTTCTGCAAATAAGGCATATTTTTATGAGGCTTATGAGGGCTTTAAGACAGTTGAATCCCTTAAACAACAGTATTTTTTAGTTCCCAAGAATGTGAAGGATGTTTACCTCTTGTACATTTTGTCAAAAATTGATGAGATGGGAATTCGGTCGGTCATGATATTTGTTTCTACCTGCAGGTATGATTTCTTACAATTGCAAAGTTACAATTACAAATTATAGATTATGTATTGATTTTCTGAGAGATTTTCAGCATATACATATTCACTCGCATTTGCGATACAAATACAATAAGCTGTTATAAGGATATTTTCCCCAGGTTTTGGCCAAAAGCTATATTTTTTTGTGGCTTGGTAATGGCAACTTGTTAATCATGAACCTGTCATCTTGTGTTCACAACATTGGTGACATACTAACATGTTCATTGTTTATTTATATAGATGCTCTATGTATGGAGTCTAATTTCATCTGTATAACGTGTAACCAGGAGTTGTCACCTATTGAGTCTATTATTGGAAGAACTTGATCAGACCGCTGTAGCATTGCATTCATTCAAGTCTCAGTCTCTGAGGTTAGCTGCACTGCATAAATTCAAATCTGGTCAAGTTCCTATTTTGCTCGCAACTGATGTAGCCAGTCGTGGCTTGGACATTCCAACAGTCGATCTTGTTATCAACTATGATATTCCAAGGTTATTTTCATTGACATCTTTAAATAATGGGATGTATTTGTGGTTTTGTATTTATTTCTATTAAGGACTCAATTTTCAGCTTTCAACAGGTATCCTAGAGACTATGTTCATCGGGTTGGCCGTACTGCTAGAGCTGGCAGAGGAGGACTAGCTCTGAGCTTTGTTACAGAGGTTAGATTTTCAAAATAGTATTGATCAGATATCAAAGCTGCAAGACAGAAAAGATCTACGTAGGACACCTCCTTTAGGTCTAGGCAACTTTACAAATCACATTTCACACATAGAGCTAATCCATGCTGGGTATCAATAGATCCTACATTTAGCTGTGGATGATGGATCTTCACACCAGATCACAATCACAAAAAGAAGAGTACAATGTGAACTGAAAGTGTCCCTCGATGTCCCTTGATGGGAAAAAATCCTCTGAGCCAAGTCCCACGAAATAGATATTCCACGACAGCGTAGGATACATGATGAGGGATTAATTAGACCATTCTGAGATTGTTTGACCTATTCCTACTTTACCTTATGTGTGCATCATTTCATTATATGGATAATTTGTGATTAGGATGAGTGACAAACTAACTTTAGTCTTCATGTTTAGAAAAGTATCACTAGTTGTGTATCCTATCCTAAAGTGGATTCTTAAAGAAAAGAAGGCTCAAAAGGTTCGGAGTGACCCTTAGTGTCTTGATTGAAAAAAAACTCTGGGCCAAGTCCCACAGAATAGACATTCCACAATTGCATACCACAATAGCATAGGATACATGATTAGGTATTAATTAGATCATCCTAAGATTGTTTGACCTATTTGTGATTTGCCTTCCTTATGTTTGTATCATTTTATCACAGCCCATATCACAAAGAACCTCCCTCCCCCCCAACTACAAAAAAAAAAATAAAAATTCCCATAACCAAAATTTCTAGAAACCCTTTGTTGGTTCCATATGAGTTGGTTCTCTTAAAAAAGGATCTTTGAAGAAGTGACCCTCATTAAATTGGGGCTGGCATCAGATGGGAATGGTGGTTAGCTGTGATTTACTTTTTCAGTTTTCCAACCCCCCCACCCTTTTTTTTAATAAATCAGTTTCGTAATAATTTCAGCTCATTTTATTATGTATTGTATGTGGAAATGCTTAATGTAATCTGTTTACATATTCTGAGCTGAGTACCTGATAGTAATGGTCATACATGGACTTATTTAATCATTTGACTGGATTCACCTTCCTCAATTCAATTAATCGTGCAGAATGACATAGATCTTGTTCATGAGATCGAGGCTGTCATTGGAAAAGAACTGGAGGCTACTCAATACAAAGACACTGAAGTTCTTGCTGAAATCACTAAGGTGAGTGGCTCACTGTACTGTTGGTAAAAATAATTTTTGCATAATCGTGATGAGTATTTCAGCCATGAGGTTGTCAAGGTAGTGCTGATGTGGTGAATGGGTGTTAGGGAAGGTTGACCTGTATGAACTAGACTTTCAGGTTGCCTGGGAACTGGAATCATTCCTATTTATAGGTATTAGCTAAAACTCCCTACAGAGTTGTTTTTAAACTCTTAGAGACAGAATTAGAGTTTACTTGATATGATGAATTAGACATTCTCCAATTTTTGTCTAGGAAAAAACTACCTTCTGAGCTGTACTGAATAAACTTGTAGAGACAGAACAAGAGTTGTAGTTGATTTGATGATTGAAGACATCAAGTTTGTTTTCTTGTACTTATTATAATGCTTCTGTATGTTTTTTTTTTTTGGTGAAGTAGTGCTTCTATATGTTAATGTACTCAAATGTGCAATGTGACAATTATGTGAGCGTGTAAGAATCTTCTTTGCATGCATTTATAATTAACCCCAAAAAAAAAAAAAAAAAAAAAAAAAAAAAGAAAGAAAAAGGAAAGAAAGAAAGTAGGAGAAGAGACATCATATGACAGATTTCAGAGTCTAGATTTTCGTATATTTTGGGAACCCTGGCCTATTGTGAATCTTCAATCAGCTGAATTTCTTCCATCCAGATTTGCATATATTGCCTGGGCTCTCAGTAGTTTCCATGTGCAATTTCCTCTCCTTCAAATGCTAGTGAGTAATCTTGACCTTGCATACAAAGGTACAAAGGTCATCTCCTTGCTGCTGTTGTGCCAAAGTGGCTTTTAAGGTACCATGCAACCAATCATCAAGTTGTCCAGAGCACCCAGGTCCCAATATTCATGGGAAAAAGGGAGCTTTCTTCCCTTTCCCTCTGTGTGTGTGTGTTTTCCCTTTGACAAAGCTTGTAAAGATGTGGTTAATAGTAAAAGAAAGTTATCAGGTTTATGTTGCATTAATTTGGTCTGTAGTTCAAAGACCCATCTTGTGTGCTTACTGCTCACAACACACTGTGAAGGACACTGCACTGTGTGCATATCCTACAAATAGGTTTGGACAGGGTATGCATTTTTATTACGGCATCAATATTAATGCTTTCCAGTGACCAGGCAAAATTTGCCATGTTATGAACCAAAGCTGAGTTATGTCTGCATGGGCATTAGAGAGGTTGCTGTTACCATGTTGAAGGAATTCGAACTTGGCTGATGGCCAAAAGGGAAATTGCAGATCAATAGAAGCATATGTATCTCAGATTTATTTAGCCTAAAATAAATAAGAAGCTGCCTTGCTGCCTTACTGCCTTACTGCCTATGCATGCATGAAGAGCTTTAATATAAAACCCCACAACTTGAGTTTTACCCGCTCATTTCCTTAACATTTGATATCAGTAGATGGAGCTTGATGATAAAAATATTGTTACATTAGATTCAATTTCATGGTGATGCCTAGACTCGCCATTACCCTTATTATAGACACATTCTGCTACTACTTAATTTGCCAGTGTGTTGGTTGCTTGTTATTTTGTTCTCAAGTGTTCCAGCTGCAAGTACTGTTAATAATCTTATTAAGATAATATGTCTCTGATGTATTATACAGGTATACAAGGCAAGGCGTGTTGCAACAATGAAGATGATGGATGATGGTTTTGAAGAGAGAGCAAAAGAGAGGAAAGCCCAGAAGCTGAAAACATTATCAGAAAAAGGTTTATTGAAGAAACCTAACAAGAAAAGAAAAAGGCAAAAATCTGCCAAGGAGTAAGAAATAGAAACTGACATATGCAAGCAAGGGATTATGTTACATTTCCAGATATCTAATATTAGGGTAAGTTAATTGGACTCTACAAAATCAGACTTGAGTCTTTGAAACTTAACTGAAGATCCCATTTATTTAATTTTTTTTACCACTAAATTTGCCAAATGACCTGTGAGGATGATTATGTTTTGTTAATGATTGATGGGTTGTTTCTTTTACAGACAGAAGATTGATAGGTTGTTATGCATTTTTATGGTGCAGGAGGCATGTAGGAGGTAGAAGTCTGCTTCTCCAGAGCCCTGGAGGAGCAAAGTTGATTGAGATATGCTACCATGAAGATGACAGGAAGCTGATGCCGTTTTTCTTAGAGACAATCAGGCCAATGTCTATGGTAGATTTTTCAAGTTTGTTTTATTGTGATATTGACTTCTTCCAATTGAAAGAAATGTATATTATACAGAATGAAGAATCTACTACATGATTAGCCATTTAGTTGAATAGCACAAGTTCGGACTTGTAGCAAATCCAAAGGCTAGAATTTTGAAGTCGCGGCCAGGTGTACGTGATGATGCAACAACCATTAAATTTTGCCACATCAGCAAAATACCCATGTTTGCAATTTTAACCAGGAAATCCTCAAAGACAAAAATGACCTAAAATAAAACGTAATCGCTGTAACTTATCTGATTACATCCATGAGGTAAGATCTAGGAGATATAATTTTTTTTTATTTTAATATAATGTAAACTTATGTGTCCTTCATCAAGAGGAAAATGAATGGTAGACTTATGAAAATTTTCTAAATGGAGTGTTCTGCCACCTATAAATTTTGTCATATCAGTAAAGTGTCTTTTATTTTACACAAGAAAGTCACAAAGACCAAAATGCCCGTCAAAATTGGGATATAAAATGGAAATTGCCATAACTTTTCCCTCACAACTCTCAATTGAGTTTTGTTTGGGGTGAGGTGTACATGATGGTGTTTACCACCTATAAATGTTGTTACATCAGCAAAGTACCCTCATTTTTATGAGCGAAGGAGATGAACAAAAATGAATTTGTAAATGCACTTCAAATTCAGGAGATATAACGGAATTCATCGGAACTTTTTGTCTTTGCTCCAAGTTGGGTTCTTTTCATGGCCAAGAGTTTGTCATGATGACAAGCCACATTAGCAAGGTACCCACCATTTTATGCACAAGAGTCACAAAGACCAAAATTCCCTTCAAATTTAGGGTATAAAATGAAAATTGCAATAACTTCTCCCTCTTGACTCCATATCGAGTTTCGTATGGGGCGGCGTCCATGTGATGGTGTCCACCACCTATAAATGTTGTTGCCACCTCAGCAAAGTACAGACTATTTGGTGCACAAAAGTAACAAAAATCAAAATGCCCTTCAAATTTAGAGGATAAAACGAAAATCGCTATAACTTCTCCCTCTCAGCTCCAAATTCAATGCCGTCGAAGACAAGGTGTCAGTGACAATGCCAAGCACCTATAAATTTCGTCATATCAGAAAAATACCCTCTGATCTCAGTCCAGACTTGGATTCCGTATTCGGATATGAGTTACTCATTGACAAGTCTACATGCTGCTAGATAAATCATCATCGACTTTCAAAGTGAAAGACATCAAGTGAGAACATCGAAGTACCATTACAATGCCGCCCATGAAATGCAAGAAACTCAAAACTATTGAAAATAGGGTTTGGGGGTTGAATACAATATTCTGATGTCTCCAAAGCTTTAATTGATCCAAAGGGTGTACCATTTGATGGATCTCAAAAAAAAAAAAAAAAAAAAAAAAGCTCTGAAGAGTGAAGACCAAGATATCAACCTCTCAATTTTGCTCATCCAGAGACCTCAAAAAAGAATCTAGGGAGTTAATAAGCATGTACGGGCGTTGTAGTGTAACATTTGTGATTCCTTGTAGCGCACCACCGCCACTGATGCGAACTATGAAGTCCGTCAGATAAGAATTTAACATCACAAGGCAATACAAGCCAAGTGATCGGAATCAGCGGAAAAGTTGAGAATAGGCAACGTGTCGCATCAGTACTACTAGGTTACACTTACACGGATGAAATCCGGATCGTCGTCTTTGCAATGATGACGTAATAGATTCTGGACCGTTCGATTACATTGCAAATTTTATTGTTTTGATAAGCTGCATGATGACCTATTACATAGAATCTTATTTAAGTCTATTTTTATCGTGGCATTATACTGAATCAAGGATCACAATGGTACACGAGATTAGAATCTTGCGATTCCATCTACAGAATGCGGCGCTACATTGTAAATCTTAGCCGATCCTGGCCGCGGAAGAAGCATCAACTACGTGGCACAATCTCTACTGTAAAATATTTTACTGACTGCATGACGGCACACCTTCTTACGATGATTACAAGTAAGTCACTTTATTAGAGTCTATGTTCAAGTAAAACTCTTCACAAGTGTGATATGAAATTTAAATCAAGACTATTCCTTCTAATCACATGTATTATGAATTTCGAATTTATACTTACGAGATAAAAAAGTATATGAACAATTATTTATTACTAGAGAAAAAGTTATCAAAGTTGAAACGAAAGTGCAAAAATTTTTTAGGATAGAAAAAGTCACAAGAATATATAAAATGAATACTCCATACACTATTCTTCTTTTTTTGGGTCAAGCCATATACTAGTCTTCATAGCCAGCCTAAAACCCCTCATCCTCCACCCTATCTAACAAAAGGTCGGTGTAAACCAGATAGGCGGAGATGGATTAAAGATCGAATAATATGATGAAAAATGTTCAATGCTGTTATCTTTTAAGTGAAAGACACCAGCCGTCCTTTCTAATTGAGATAACGTTGGTCCTTCCCAGCCATATGCTTCATCATATGTGAAATATATATTGTTTTCTCTAAAGTGAGGATAATCACGTGTTGATGCAGATGATGAACTACTTTTACCAACAAATAACATGTGATCACCCAAGTCCTCCACCTGAATCCATCTAAGATTTTTTAAGTCTAACTTGAATATTTTGAATGTAAAACTTCCATAATCTCGGAAAACACCATCTTCACAACTTCTCACAACCATCAACAAGTCCCCGAGACATTCTACTAAATATATTGCCTTTCGCTTATTTCCACCAATCTCAGGGTTGAGATCCACATGAGTTGGAGGAGGAATGTTGCAACTTGTTGTTTTCGGACGAGGAGCCAACTCGACAAGTTTAAGATCACACATTTCAGTAATGGCATACAATTTTCCATTATAAAGAATAACATCTCTATAATATACTCCCAAGGCAGTCCACTGTCTATCCCGTGGAGTACAAAAGGCTAATGCATTGTTAGCATAAATTGCAAGTATTGTACAAGTATCCTTCATGGTCGCTACCGAAGATACAATATTCTTATCATCCATGTCAGAACTATTAGCAGCAATAGTTGGAGTAGAAAGCAACATAGCCTTATTAATGATGTTTGTTGAGTGTCGTTTGCTCATGAGATGGAGATAGCTATTCATCATGATAAAAAAGTCAAAAGGATCACTTTGTCTGGGAATAGTAGCCAGCGGTGGAAGTTGAATTATAACTTGGGTTAATGGATTTAAAAGATAACATTGTTGCTGGATCTCATGCACCATTATCAGCCATCCACGGTTGGATCCAACACATTGAGAGCGAACGACGATTTTAGGAAATCTTGGTCTCAATATTTTGATATTGTCATTGGCATTGTTGGCATAAGAGAGTATGTGAAACTCAGGATAACCAAATTTTGAAAAAAACATCAAGTACGGCAAACAGGGTTCGCAAGTGCAATGGCAATGTTTTCTTAGCAGCCATTGCTTTTGAGTGCCAAGATTTGGAAACTCCACTAAAGCAAAGAAAATCCTCCAAGTTTAATTTATTTGCAATGCACACCCAGATATCCTCCGGTAGTGCATCCATGATATTTTTGACGCCATGATCAATAGTGTTATCCATCTTCAATCGCTTACGGGAGGAAGTCATGATGCTAAGATGAATATAACCAAATCTCAGTGTCCCACGAAACTTATTCTTTATCTGTCTTGCAAGGAATATATATAGGAATTAGAATTAACAAGTGCAGAAAATTAGAAACAAAAAACAGAGAACCTGTTAGAATGAAACAAGATTCACCAGGGAAGGTATTAGGGTAAACAGCACTACTGCCACTATACAAAAAAAAAACTTAGAAACTAAAAGAATATATCTATCGCTCACATAGGAGCTGGAGCTGGAGCTGTTATAAATTATAATGCAAAAGAGACTCACAGCTGATTCGATTTCCACTCTTGGGCTCGATCCTTTGTATTCCTCCCTTTGCCTTCGTTTTACACCTAATAAGTTTTAAATTTCGCTGCCGCCCTATATATATACAGCAAACCTAAACAAAGATATCGAGATTCCTAATTATAATCTGATTCGGCTGCCGCTGGTTACACCTACACACGCCTCTGTACATTGATTGTTTAATATGTTAGAAAAGATAATTTACTACAGCCGATGGATTGACCCGATCCACTATAATAGTATAGGAGTAGACTTTGTAGAGGATCGGATTCATAATTGATGGCGTCCAAAATCTGCTCAGCCCTTAGGTCCCTAAAGATGAACCTGCAAAACAATGTTAGATGTGGCCTGACCCTATGGTCGAGAGGCCACTTTTGAAGGCTAAGTCAGTTAAGGAACTAATCACAAAGCTCTGGCTAGTAGCAGAGCATAAATTGAATGCAATAGTAAGGGAAACGATTCAGATACCTTTGTCGTGTGTAGGCTACTTGCTTATATAGATTTTACCTTTGATTCCCGATCGTTGGATTCACTCGTGCCTCTTCTTGGTGGCCATCAGATTTGGCATTTAATCCTCTTTTTCGGAGATGGTGGCGGTTTCCCTAGAAGACACGATCTTTCACCCTGCAATTATGGCAATTCTGATCTACTTGATGAATTCTCCCTTTATCTGTACACTTTCGAAAATGGTGTTCGATTCCCCTTCTTTTCCCCTCTGTTCTCTGAAGTCTTAACAGGATTCAAGGGCCTGTGGGTGTGTAGGGTGATGTTTCTGCAATGCGCAAACAGGGGAGGGGGCAGGGACGCCTTGCGCGTGGTGGAGAGGATGCGGGAAGGCCTGATGACACCTGGAACTGAAAGGGAAGTGAGAGAGGGAAGATGAGATGGAGTGGGGGTGATCTTTCTTACTTGGGCTGCTATGATTTGCATGTGTACTACTGTAGAAGTTGAACAATTACTGGAAATTTCTGAAGTTTGAGAATTACTTTCCAGTCCAGATATTGTTTATTATAGGGATATTTTTGGAATTGAAATAAAATAAACACTGGTTTAATTGTTAGTGATAAAATTAGACAAATATATCCAATAAAAATCCAATTTTGGGTCTTTGTGTTTTTTAAACATAAAATGATGTCAGTGTTTTAAGGCCTCCATTTTGAGGTGCTAGTGCAATTTGCTCTTGTTTTTATTTGAAAGTTAGTCATTTATCTCTTAGAGTTGGTTTTTTTTTTTTTTTTTTTTTAGGAATTTGTTGAAGTCTAAGTTGTGGGAAGTTGTGAGGTAGTTGGATTCCTATTAGATAGGGAGTTCCAAATTGAGTCACCCCAAATTGAGTCCAAGTGTCTCGTAACTTGGCTAAACAGCCTCTTTGATTATGAATGAAGCAGGTTCGATTATTTGAGTAAATCAGAGGCTTGGGCCGTGGGCAAAGAAGACCGTAAAATTTGCATCCATTGTGGTTTCGATTTGGAGGGTTTTAACCATGTTATTTTGAGTTGTTCGTTTGTGAAGACAGTTTGGTTTGCAAGTTCTTTCTTATACAAACCTCCAGATATTGAGCCTCGTGTTCATCGTCGGCTAAATGAGGTGTAATCTGTGCAAGTGGGAACAGAGAAGCAAAATCCATACTAGTTTATAGTTTAGAGAAATATTGTGTTTTCAAGAGTCGAGGAACATTGGATCCCCTTTGTTGTCTGTTCTCCATAAAACCTTTTTTTATTCATGTTGTTCTAGTCATTAAGGTCATTATGAGATCTGTTTGGCTCCATTTAGGTATAAATTGTAGAAGTTTTGAGATACACTGATTCCATCCCTCTCCCTGTCTCCCATAATTAATGCCAACCAGTGACTCCCACAATTACTATAATCTCCTCTAACTTCCAAGCACATAAGATTACTAAAACTTATTTCTATCTCCCGATTCCTCAGGAGACCTAAAATTCGAACTCAGGAGACAAAGTTTCGGCAAATGCATAGAACGAGCAAACATTCCGTGATTTCTCAGCAGATAACAATTCAATCACGCTTCAGAAATCAAACAAAGCATGCGGGGAGAAAACTGACCTGCTCTTTAGACAAAAGGTAGAAGGAATGGGAACAAGGTCATCAAATGCGTCAGTAAGATGAGGAATGTTGAAATCCGCCTGAAACTTGGCCTTCCAATCAGGATCATTGAAATCTATTTCCGAATTATTCGCCCCTTTGCAAAAACGCGATTTTTCTTCCAAGTTTTCCCGAAATTCCACAATCTTGGAGTGACTGGAACAGAAAACTCGACATTACAAGAAAGTCTCTTCACCGATGAAGCGACGAAGTTTAAGCCTAATGCCGGCGAAATTGATTCCATCAAAACTAACTCTATCCTTCAACTGTGAGAAATCGGAGAGCAGAAATACAAATAAAACAGAGATCCAGAGGAGGATGTGAAGACACTGAACCAAGAACCAACTGAGCATAGTCCGTATATTCTGGTTCAAAGTATGAGTAGGCGGCTTTCCTTACAAGCTAGAGCCTAGATGCCAACGAGATTAAAAAGACCATTTTGACCTTATCATGATATCCGGTTCACGCTCAGAACATTCTGCGGTAAAAGCAAAACCGAAGCGCGGAGACACAGACTAATCCGAACGAGTCTGAATTTCTAATAAATGTTTTGTTTCTTAATTATTTGAAAAAGAAAAAAAATCCTCTATAAGTAATATTAATATAAAAAGCACCTTTGTACCCAAAAAAAAAAAAATAGAACATATCAATGCAAGTTTTACTCCAACAGGTGGCATTGCAATGGAGTCTGGATCATCTCCTTCACATAGAGCATCCGGAGGGTTATTGATCACAAATTATAGGAATGCCACAGATTATTGTTTACTTATTGGGTCCACAGTTTGTAGTTGTAAAGCGGTCGAAAGAGCATAGACGTCAAGGGAGATGATCCATACTCTATGTAATATTATATGAGACTGGGAGTTCATACATTTCAAAATTACAATTAAATAATAATATAAATAATATAAATATTTCAAAACAACATGAATAAACTTGAATGAAAAATTCACACTCCATATCAAAGCATGATTGGTAAAGTGGTAAAGATCCATACTTCTCAGTGGAGAGGTAGTCAATTCAATCATTGCTGAGGATGTAATCAAGGGGCGCGTAAGGTTGGCCCGGATATACCTTAGCCAAAAAAAAAAAAAAAAAAATTCACACTCCATTTATTTTTTTGGTCTACTATTGTCAATATTGAAAATAAATAAATAAAAACTAACGGTATTGATAATAGAAGGGTGACTTTGACCATTGTTTTTTTTTTTTTTTTTTTTCAATAATCAAATATTAATAGTATAAGTTCTATTTAAACTAATTTACTAAATGAAAAACTCAATTATTTGAGATTAAGCATGTGTCAAAAATCTAATGATGAGGGTTAAAATATTTCCTCAGGATTCAAATTCTTTTATTAGACCGTCTACTTTTCTCTACCTTTCTTGATTAGCATGATAGAGCCACTAGATTGGAATGGGTTGTTTCCTTCACTAGAGATTCTAATCCTACGACCGTAACAATTGATCAATCGTCAGTCTCTCTCCCAATCATCAGGAAGACAACAAGGTAGGTTAGAAGTTACGAGTCCATGAAAAATTGTAGGTCGATGTCTACCCATCAAGTAGGCAACTATACAATACACAACTGACACGACATGGAAATTGTCTTCTATATGAATTTGGGGGATAGAGTACATCTATAAATTGAATTGAACTAACTAGACACATGATAAATCACAAGTGGTCACATTCGGATATTCCTTGACGTCGGGCGATGTTCGCTTTTCTTCTCCTTGTGTACGCGTGGAGCCATGTGGTCAGACTCACAGGTGATTCCAATTTTCACATCTGAAGGTGAGTGTCTGATGGTGATGATACCATAGACTTCTGCCATATGGAGGAAGTCATGAGGTTGATACTTAAATACATTAGATCAGACCTGCATATTCTCTATCGAGAGAGTACTTCTAAAATAGACAAGGATACAATTTTGAATTTGAGATGTTCGATTGTCACTAAACTGGACTTTCGTTACTTGGATTACTCTCATCCAAGTTAATATGTTAGGTTTATTTTTCCTTGGTAAAAATATGTTTAGCTTTCATTTTCAATGTATGCTTCTATGATACATGTCACCATTTTTTATCAAATGATCTGATCAGTTTGAGTTAAATTAAGTGAAAAGTATACTATTACATAAATACTCTTACTTGGGTAATAAGAAATAAAATTTTACATGTATACAAATTTTAATTGAACTCCTAGTAGAATCCAACAGGTTCACTTGTAGGTTTTACCGGATACGCCCTATATACCGCTTTTGGGCAACCCTCTCAACAACTAAGAGATCCATTCAAGGAACACGGGGACTAATTGAAGTAATTGAAAAATTATTCTTTAAAGTTTAATATTTGAACCTGCAGCTTGATGATTTCTTCCCCCATCATCAACATCTTTATGAAAGAAGAAAAATGGAGTAAAAGTTTATCCTAGTGCAAGCAACAGGCTTGAAATCTGAAAAGGGGGTTGGGGGGGGGGGGGGGTTGGTTGGTAATATTTTTAGTATAATGTATTTGAAAAGAATTCCAAATGAATATGAAAAGCAATGGGAAGATAGATGCAACAATAATTAACATTTTCAACCCTAATTACAAGAAACCATAGGTAGATAACATAAGCAAACATAGAAACAAGTTGCAGACAAAATACAAGAAGAGGTGTGAAACTATAGCTATAGACTTAGTTGAACTGCAGTTTACATACCATGCTCTCACACTGTAAGTATGAACTGCTTAAAAACTCCCTCTCAGTTTCAGCTTATTCATGTCATTGATATTGCTGAAGAAGTAGTGCTTTTGGCCTGGGATGTAAATGTTTGTGAATCCCAATTGGATGAAGACTCAAAGGGATCTTCATGGATATCCCCTAAAGCATGGAGAGTTTTGGGAAATGGGGGTGGGGTAACATCCATTACCCCTTCAAGCATCTGAACCACTTGCCCCATTGATGGCCTGTGAGCTTCATTATCTTGAATGCACCAACAAGCAACTTTACAAGCTTTGGTGAGTTCTGCATGATCACCATAACCTTCCAACCTGTAATCCAAGAGACTTAGGATATCTTCATTGTCAATGATTTTTCTGGCTGCCCAAGTAGGAAAGTACCTAAATTTTGCATCCCCACATTGACTGGAGTTTCTCTTCCCTGATATAAGCTCAAAGAGCAACATACCAAAGCTGAAAACATCAGCTTTGGCTGTGATTGGCACACCAGAAATCCACTCCGGCGCAAGGTATCCAATGGTCCCTCTCATGCTTGTCAACACTCGGCTGAATTCCCTACCGACGAGCTTTGCCAAGCCGAAATCTGCCACTTTGGGATGAAATTCAGCATCTAAAAGTATGTTCTCAGGCTTGATATCACAATGTATGATGCAGTCTCTGCACTCCTCATGTAGATAAGCTAGTCCTCTTGCTGTTCCAAGAGCAATTTGGTATCTTGTTTTCCAATCTAAGATCTGAACATCCTTTCTGTCATGAAATAGATGGGAATCTAAAGAGCCTTTTGGCATAAAGTCATAGACCAGCAACCTTTTAGTACCTTGACAACAGAACCCACGAAGCCGAACGAGGTTAATGTGCTGAATCGTCCCAATTGTGCTTACTTCAGATCGGAACTGCTTCTCACCCTGACTGAAGCCTTGGAGTTTCTTCACAGCTACAACTGTCTGATCAGGCCATGTCCCTTTAAAGACATAGCCAAATCCTCCTCTTCCTATCTGTTCGGAGAAGTTCTTGGTTGCAATTTGCAAGTCTCTGTATGAAAACTGCACCAAAGAATCCCCAATTGGATTTGAATGTCCAAAAACATTCCTTCTTCGCCACCACCAAAATATCAGCAAAGCAGATGCCAAAAGCAGTAAAACTCCTAAAGTAACACCAACAACAAGACCAGTAACTGATTTTTTCTTACCAGAATTTGAAAGCTCAGAAGCAGCAAGTTTGAGATATAGATCTCTTCCACCACTGTCATCTTGTGAGAGTGACTGCATATTTAAGAGATCTGCTTCCCATACTGAACACCCATCATCGTCATATGTATAAGCTGTGCAAGTACAGTTATTCAGGCAAGCCGATTCACATGCTTGGGCACTATCAACTGCCAAAGATTGTTGATTTGCAGGCAATTTCATATTGGGTATCAGTAGGAATCCATCTTTCTCCCCATTTGCAGTAACATTTTTCTCACAAAGCAAAGGGGTTCTCCTCACACAACCACCAGACCAATCACCAAGATTGTAATAATCTGTTGTTGAACGTGGAATAAAACCTTGCAGACATTCACAGAAATTCAAATCTTGCGAATTGCAGGTACCAAAAGTCCCGCAGAGAGCATAAACCTCGCATACTTGTCTTGGTTGAGACCAAAATAAATTCCACCCCATACCATCCAGCCATAAATATTGCTTGATCTGCCCTGCTCTATCTACCACAAATCTAGTAATCAGAGACTTGTTATATACATTATAAGTGAAATAGCTTTCTTTCTGGTTTGAAACATAACTGTAGTAGAAGTAATGGTTGCCCTCCATTTCAGGTACTAAGCTGAAAATACGCCCATTCCAAGTTCCACTAGTCCAGTACCTTTGAGACCCATTCCACACTATGAAATACTGGCTACTGCCACCAGGGTCTAGCTGACAAGAGAAGATCCCAGAAGCAGGATTCTCAGAATTCTTCCATGAAGTAAGCATCTGTGAGATATTGGTGAGTTTATTCATCCCAAGCTTCCCACCAGGCAACCAAGTGTCAGTTTGGTGATCAAAACTCTGCCAAATGACTGCAGAGGAGTTTAGCTTCTCTCTCAAAACCAGATTTCCAGAATCAAGAAGCACTGCCTCAGTAGAATTTGAGGTTATGGAGGTCAAACCCGTGGACCAAATGCGAGTTTTGGATGAGTCAAGTAGAACTAGATTGCCATCCTCCAGGAGTTTCAGCTGTGAAGAAGACTTATCAGAGACAGCTTTATCTCTGTTAGCCTCCCAAACTAATGTCATTTCTGAGATCTTTCTATACCATATGCCAATGTAGTAGTTTTGAGAATTATTACCTGGACTGCAAAAACCCAATTCGAAGGTTCCATTTGGTTCAGAGACTATGGTTTGGTCTCCAGAAATAGAATCACCAACTGAGATGGTGCTAGCTCCATCAGAAAGAAGGGTTCTGAGAGTGAAGCAATGAAACACAACAGAGAGGAAGAACCATGAACTTTCTTTGATACCCATCGTGCAAAACCACTGACAGACAACACAGACACCCCAGGTTGCAATATAAGAAAGAAGAGGATTAGTGTCACCTTCATGAGAAGAACATTTGAATGAGTCAAAGGAGTGACAAGAGCTTGTAGAACAATTTTTAAGGCACCTGAATCTTGACGAAATATGAAATGACATGGATGCCTTCTGTTGACACCTCTGGGACTGATTTCATTTGTCCTCTCTGCTGGTCTGCTAGACATTCCTCTTGAGTGTGCATATCATCAAATCACCATTAAACAATAAAATAAGGGAAGGAGGGAAATTTGAGTTAAGAAACGTCCACCTATAGGCTTGATGTCTTACTCATACAGTGATTTTTATTAAGATATCCATACTTTCTCTATCTTGCAGGTTTCTTGTTCATCTCTCTTTCACAATTTTTCTATAGCTGGGCCTCAGAGACAGCTAAAAGTAAAGAGTGGGTGAAGTGTGAAATGGTACTGAGAGAGGCAGCAGCGGCAAGACAAACACAGATGTTGACCCTTGTTGGCAACCTAAGAAGGTGATTGGGCATTGCTTTCAATTCTCTCTTTCTAGAAGATTTGGATGATCAAAAGAAACAAATTAGAAGAAAGTGCAGCGAAAGAGATAAGTGATGCTGTAATAGATTTAGGGTGCTTTTGAGGAATCAATATCAATTGTTGGCGATTCTACTCAAAATCAATTCTCTTTGAGACATTTAACCAAATGGATTGCAGATTCATAAAGAACAAAGTCACAAACCTTTGATTTTTATGCTACCAGAATTTCCTAAGAATCAGTTGATGGTTTCCATGAAGGACAAATTAGGCACAAGATCATCTACTACCACTTCAGTGGGCCCCAGAAGCACACCAAATTTGAAATGATGTGGTTCCAACTACCTCTTTGAAATTCAGCAAATTAATAGTAGTAAAATAGGAAATAAAACATCAACACCTTACATGGTTAACTTGAAGTTGTTTTCCCAAAAACAAGAAAAAAATTATGATAAATAAGTAGGCATCTGAAGCCCAAAGAAAAAGGGACAAGTAAGCAAGCATCAGTCTACAATATACAGGTCATCATTCTTTTTCACAAAACTTGTGTTAATTTATTTTTATTTTTTATTTTTTGGTTGAAATGAGATTCACCCAGGTCAACTTACGTGTACTTTGACTACATTCTCAGAGTAGTTATATATAATTTTAATATAAAGCGGAGCTTTGTCTCTGGTCTTAAGAGGATTTGAACTCTTAACTTCTTACTTAGAAGCATTTGTCTCTTGTCACCTGAGTAATCTCTTTAGTTTTTCTTTTTTCTCTACTTGAAATTTTCTTTTTAATTTTACGGCTTTATTTTACTACTTTCTTAAAAATAAAGAATATGTTTGAATGCAGGGCAAATGAGAAACAAGAAAAGGAAAATACGAAGAGAAATGGATAAAGTGAAATTTTACCGAGTTGTTTGGTTGGTTGTAAAAATAATATAAAATTAACGTAAAATTTATAAGTGTACAATCCAGTTTCACCAAGTAAACTCAGGAACAATTGTGTGTTTAGCTTATAACATTCATTTCCATCGTAAACAGCTAATCTTATGCTACGAAAATTAATATCCGTTGTAAAGGGCTAATCTTAATTTCCTTTGATATATATATATTTTGATCTACTTTCTTTAATTGTAGCATATTTAGTTAGAAATTTACTTCAACATTAAATTATTAATACATCATTAGTTAGAAGCTTATTTCAACATTAAATTATTAATACATCATTCAGTTAGAAGCTTATTTCAACATTAAATTATTGATACATTATTTATTTAGAAGTTTATTTTAACATTAAATTATTAATACATCATTCAATTAGAAACTTATTTCAACATTAAATTATTAATACATTATACCTCTCTTTAGATTTGAGTAAGTTGAAGACGAGAAATCAAAGGATGTAATAGCATTTTGATCATAAAAATGATAGTATATCTATAATTTTCTTTCTTATGAAGTAAACTTTATTAGATTAGAAATCAAGTTCCATGACGGTAGGTTACAACCAGTGTGGTATGTGGTTACTTTTTTATAAGTAGTAAGCTAGTGGGGAAAAAATCAGCCATGCAGCATGAGAGAGTGACATGTGGATTATCCAAAACTGATGGCTGAGATTAAAATATTGTTCTAACTGTAAGACCCAGGGGTTGATTAATTCTTTACCCGCAAACCTAGAATTGGATAGTTCTCGTTAGGTTTGTTTCTCCCTTTCCACAAGTCACTCTGGAGCGGGTTCAAATAGTATATTAATCTGCTGGTAAATTCAATCTAGTCATGGCAGGAAATGGAAGAAGCTTTTCGTTCTCAAAACAATTTTTTTCCTTGGGTAACTAGTAAAATTCAACATGTATACGCACATTGTTTTTGTTATTTTTCTTTTTTAATTTAAATGCTTATATATTTTTTCAGTAGGTTTTCTTTGGGAAGAATGTGTACTTTTGATTTAGTATATTTGTAGATGGTAGATCGGTGATTGCCTTTTTTCCTTGGAAGTTAGGCTATATACTATTATTCTCCTCGCTCTCTTACCTCCCATTTTCTCCTTAAATTTCTTTCTTTTATTTGATGAGTTTTTTGCTTTTCTTTTATATGTGATTGTGTTTTCATACTATCCCTCTCTTTTATATTAGTTTTTATTTATATTTTCATATTTCCTTTTATGATTGTTGGACAAGAGGGAGAAATTTAAAAGAAAAAAAAAAAGAAAGATCTGATGGCATTTGATGGATTCATGTAAAAAGAGAGAAGAAAGGAGAAACGAAAAATAAAAAATTTCTATTAAAGAGGAAGAAAGAAAAAACATAAGAATTTTAATATGAAAAAGAAGAAGCTAAAATGTACATCTTATAATAGATTTCTATAAAGAAGAAGAAATGGATAGGAGAAGACATCAACAAATAAAAAATCAGCATAACTGATTTATGAGGTACAAACAAAGAGTAATTTGGCATTTTCAAATAAGTTCACTTTTGGTGAAAATTAGAGGATAAACTTTTGAGAAGGAAGTAAGGATAAATAGTTTTTAAGTGCAGGGGGGAAACATGTTTTTTTCTCTCTTGTCCTATAAAATTATTATGAAAATTTAAATTTAATATGTACAATAAAATTTGGTTTTTCTTTTTTCCTATCAAATGTTATCATAATTTTGGGTATGTATAATGTGAGCTAAGATTTACTTAGGTCTTTTTTGGTTAATTGAGTCGGGAGATTTCAAATATCTAGAGATTTCAAATCTATTCAGTCATGATTCATAAAATTAACTGTTTGGTTAATCTGAATATGTGGAATGAAAACCTAGGGAGCTCTTCGTTTTCGGTCGAAAGTCAAAGTTTGGAGAGTTCTGTCGAAATGTTTAACTCTTTTTTCGTTCTCTGATTTCACCCCATACCCATAAATCTATAGATTCACGTTTTTAATGTAAAATGATGAATCTCTAAATTTCATAAACCCAATGATTTTCACAACCAAACGAGTATAAATCTCTAGATTCATGTAACCAAATAGGTCCTTAGAGAGAGAAGAGTTGTGATGAATATATCATGAGAATTTAGCTTGTCAGTTAATAAGATCTTCTGTTTTTTTTTTAATCTTTCTTCCATATGTTGTAAACTTGTAATAGTAAATTGAAATCTTTTTCTTGAATTTTTAGAGGTTTTCACGTTTTCATTTTGTGTGAAATTTTAGTTTTAAAGAGTACATTTGCATAGGCAATTTGGTTCTAATTTTAAGGCAAAAATGTAACAGAACCAATCACGAGAATTCATTATCTAGATGTCCTGAATCTTCAACCCTTCGTTTTTTAAAACTTAATCTAATCCATAGAATTATTTCATGCTTAGTTTGCAGGAATTGGTAGTTACAGTTCCTCCTTTCTGGTTTTTGGGTGTCAAGATCCACAAAATCAATAAGAGGCAGAGATGGGTTTTATGGAATTTAGGGGTTGATTCACAAGCTTAGAAGCAAAGTGTTGATGTGATCTTGAGCAGAACATGGAGGATGAGTAGCATGCAGCTTTCGAAAACTGCAGAGTGTTGATGTGATCATAATTGAAGCTGTATCTTTTTTAGTCCGGATCAGCGACCCGTACAGGGAGCACTTTGTGCCCCCCCACGCTTCCTGATCACAAATGTCAGTGGGGCCCACGGTGAAAAATACTTTTTGAAAAAAATAAAAAAAGTTTTTTTTTCACCAGTGGGACCCACTGATGTTTGTGGTCGGAAAGCCATGGGGGAGCACAGCTCTCCGGACGGGGAGAAGATCGAGATTCTATCTTTTTCCCGTTAGATGGATAGAGACAGAGATATGATTCGGTGATGTTTGAAAAGCACAGCTACCTTGGGAATGACTTTTTTTAGCAGTTAGGGAAGGTATTTTTGTCAAGTATAAAATATACCATAAGTGTATTGAGTTATACTCTGATATATATGATGTAGTATGATGAACCAAATATATGATATGATATTATATGATATGATTTGTATTTTTTTCTTTATGAAAAATTATAACTTTTGTAGTATTTAGGGGGGGGGGGTTTGGAAAGTTTGAAAGGTGGATTTATTGAGGGGTGCTTTGTATTGTAAGGGTGTGTTGTGTAGAAGGTTATATTGCTGAGAAGAAAAGATATTTTGGTTGAGTTCTTAAAGGGTGCATTTCACCGAGGAGTGGGACTCCACGTTCGTTGACTACAGAATGTGAAGCATAAGCCATACTCAACATAATTGTATAATGAATTGTAGACTTTAGGATTTCTTTTCACTAGTTGTGTACTTGTGCTTTCATTGCATGTTTACATTAGTTTATATGAGTTTTCCAAGCTTATAGTTTTTTCCGCATATAGCTGGGCATGTGCCAATCAGGAACCTTAGATTAAGTAATGATTTAGGCTAAAATAATGCCCTCAATGTATTTATTGACATCAAATTAAGCAACACAACAAAATTCAAGTCAAAATGACCCTAAATACCTTCCGAAACTAGGGGTCGAATTTTCATCAACATCCTGCCAAAAGTCACCGACATGTCGCTAATGTCGATAGCCAGTGACACGCGACATTTCGCCAACATGTCGAACCTTGATTCCATGGCAAGAGGTGTGTTGCTTTGTAAAAATGGTATTTTGGTCTAATGAAAAATCGTCCATCTATTACTTTTTAGGGTTGGGATGCAGGTGGTGGGATTTCGACCTAGAGCTCTTTGGGTGGCGCCTGCGTGGAGATTGGTAGCTCTTGGGTTTTCTGAGTTGGTATATGTCTATTCAGGAGGATATTTTGATCAATCAAAATACATACCATGTGAACTGGTACATGACTATTTTGGCCCAAAAAAAGAAACTGGTACATGGCTCGTGAGTGTAACCAAAATACACATCCAACCCAAATGGATAAAGCGGTTTTGTTTCGTAATCAGCTTTAGCATGTCTAATCTTTCCCCTAATTGATTAGTGTGACACGCGTATGACATTGTCACTCCTCAATCGCCAATATATATTAATTCTGAAACACTGTAAAAATCGACAAATTCATCAACCCAGAATTCTTCGAAGACAAGTCGTGTAAGGCACCAGAAGCCCAGAACGAACTTGCGAGAGAAACAGAGCTTCAATGGAGTCTCCATTCAAGGCCGATATACTGAAAGGAAAGGTTGCCCTTTTGACTGGCGGAGGTTCAGGTATTGGGTTCGAGATGGCCACTCAGTTCGGTAAGCATGGAGCCTCAGTTGCTATCATGGGTCGACGCAAACACATTTTGGACTCAGCCGTTGCCGCTTTCCATTCCCATGGAATTCCGGTATTTCCATTCTTCGCTTACCTCTTACTTGCAATTCCCTTCTTTTGACAATTTTCACTTATCTGGATCTCATTTGCTGAAAATTTTCTATGGCTTTTATGTTGGGTATTTTGTCAGATTCGATTCTTTTGGACCTGATGGTAGTTTCGATTTCTCTCGTTTGGAATTTATCTGCCGTGAAGTTAATTTCTGGATTAGGCTTCACCAAGTTTCCCACCCCCACTTCAAAACTCTCGATAAGCTTATAGAATTTAGTCCCTTGATTCTTGGAGTGATTTTCTGTTTTAGTTTCTTTCCTCCAGGTTATGGGTTCTTCTCTAAATTGGGCACTTGGGTAACTTTCCAATTCTTACGTGCGTCATGCAGTAGATATGTAGGCTCTATTTCTGCTTCATCATTCCTTCCTTACTTGATTAAGAAGGAGGTTGTCCGAGTAGTCAAATTTTGTAGTTTGAGGGTCTGAACTGGCATAAGTTATCTCCAACATGCTTAGAGGTTTTACTTGGAATATATAAGATGCAGAAGTAAAAAAATTTCAAGGAAGGAACCTGGTAAAGTATGTGACAGGAAATACATATTCTATTAGGATTGTTAGAACTTATTTGATCTTCAGGTCTTGATCATCTCCTTCTAGCTAATCACCTGCTTTAAGCTAATTATTGGACCTGAGGAAGCTTGAGACTAGTCCATGGAAGCTCTTGGGAAGTCCATAATATATTATATCAGAGATCACGATGTGGTGTCTACACTTTGTGATTCAAGTCTTTAATCCTTTAGCCAAAGTTATATGAGATTCCATAGTGCAGGCAATTATGAATAAGCTCTACAATTAACGGAATTGGAACTACATCACAAGTTTCAACTATTGTATCATCTTTTTTTTGTCTGACTTAATTTGCAAAATAGATGTTCTGTTTTTGGTGGCTCTTGATAGTCAATGTTCACTGACGGGAGGCAATTCATAATTTCATATAACCTTCTGCTTAAGGTCAGATTTCTTTCATAGTGGTTAGGATCGGGATAGAAGATGGGTTTATGATGGTATTACCTATGTGGTACTCTGAGCTTTTCAGCCCTTTTGGTCTTATAGGCAACACATATAAGGGAAAGAAATGTCAAAGTCAGCATTTTCATAGGTTTTATTTTGGGAGACTTCAGCCTAAACTTTACTTTGCCCAAAGTAGTAAATAGATTACCCCATTTCCAAAGCACTAGTTAGAATTATAACTCCTCTAATTCCTTGATGATCAAAGTTATTCACAAATGTTTTTATTTCACAACTGTGACGTTGTCCCATATTTTTGAAAGTGTGAATTGAGTGTGACCTGGAAGTTCTATTGTCTGGGAGAATGTAAGTGCCATAAGTGCACACTCAACAGTTCAGCATCATAGTAGAAGTTTTCTGAGTTGCAGGTTTTTATTACATTAAAATCTCTCTAGCATTTGAAGGTTGCCAGATGTCTCCACTGTCAGGATATCATTGGGAATTGACTTGCCATGACAGTTATCATCAAACATAAGTTCCCAGCCACCGGTCTCTACCAAGGGTCATAATTATATATTGGGTTTCTTGTTTCTATGTTTCAGGCTATTGGGCTTGAAGGAGATGTTCGCAAGCAGGAAGATGCAAAAAGAGTTGTGGAGTCAACTGTAAAGCATTTTGGCAGGCTTGACATTCTTGTGAACAATGCAGCTGGCAATTTTCTTGTGAGCGCAGAGGATTTATCCCCTAATGGATTTCGCACAGGTTATGTTTTCATCTTATGCTTGGTTATGTCTTCGGCATCTATTATTTAGTTTGTTCATTTTGTTGTTTAAGTGAAACTGCAGTTCTTTGAACTTAGCCACATGGTTGATTTTAGAAGATAGGTTTGCGTTGCTTTTTTAGGCAGAGATGTGACAAACATGAAATAAAGGTTTCGTTTGGGCAAATGGTACTTAGTGGCCCATCAAGAAAAGCTGATCACCTATGCCTAAATATCTGCTGCATGGCAGATCAAACAGGGTCCCACATTAGAGGGGGGAGCAACTGTAGATTGAGGCCTCAGAGCACATCTAAAGCATGAGTAGAAGAACCAAAGCTGAAAACACCCTTGAGGTTCTGGTTTTAGGGGAACTTTCTGGTTCAAACTTAAACGATGTTTCAGATCTGGATCGCCAATCATGGGCTAGGCTGCTTCTCTCTCTCTCTCTCTCTCTCTCTCAATAAATTATTTGTTCAATGTAAAAGCTGAAATGCTTGTTATAAACTTCATCCATTTTCTATTCTGTGTCGGGTAGGCTTAGTCATTAAAAGACACCTCCTCTATAGCATGTGATTAGGAGCTTGCCTGGTTGATTTTTGTTTTCTGTTTCATGGCTGATTTAGGCTTAACTCATTTAGTTTGATGATTTGACAACTTAAGTCAGTTACTTGGAGCTGAAGTCTTTAATGGATTGAATTCTGCTGGATTGAGACCTAATCAATGAAATGTTTGTGTTTTAGGTTATGAAAAGGCATAATCTAGTCATTCTTTTCAGCTGATATTACATGACGTCGTTGTTTGTCTCTGATGCATTTCTCTTGTATAAATTTATGTTTGCAGTTCTTGATATTGATTCTGTAGGCACATTTACAATGTGCCATGAAGCAGTAAAGTATCTCAAGAAAGGAGGACCAGGAAGGGGTTCAGATATTGGAGGAACAATTGTGAACATAAGTGCAACTTTGCATTATACAGCATCTTGGTATCAAATACATGTGTCTGCAGCCAAGGTTTGGATCAGTCTGGTTATTGTAACTTGTTTTGCTTTTCGTGATGATTTTTTAAAATTTTCTCCTGTGCGTTCTCTTTTCTATAGGCAGCTGTTGACAGCCTTACAAGGTCCCTGGCACTGGAATGGGGAACTGATTACGATATCAGAGTCAATGGTATTGCACCAGGACCGATTGGAGACACTGTTGGAACTCGTAAACTTATACCTGATGAAATAAAGAACAAAGCTAGGGAAGCTATGCCACTTTACAAAATGGGTGAGAAACAAGATATTGCAATGGCTGCTCTCTACCTAGCATCAGATGCAGGTTGGTAGACTTCTTATTCAGTCACAGGTTTACAGCATTTCCTTTTATTTGATGAACGTTCTATGAGTATCGATAAGTTATTCTCTTATTTTTTCTTAATTAATTTAATTTCTCTCTTTCTCTCAGTATGCCAAATGTGTTTGTATGTGTAATTTTAAAGCATAAAAGTGTACAACAAGAATTACAACTCATCCTTGTATAATTGTAAATAAAATAGCTCCCTCCGCTCTCGCCCTCTACTACTAACCTCACCATATGGCTTCCTTCCCCCACCAAATCCTTCACTATCTCTTCTGCTTGGAACCTCATCCGATCCCCATCCCCTTGTGTCCCCTGGCTCCCTTTTTAGTTTGGTTCAAAAGCCACATCCCTCGCCATTCCCGTACCCTCTGGAGAGCCCTCAACTTAGCTCTCCCCACCCAAACCTTCCTTATTAGCCGCCACATTTTGGTTGACCCTACCTGCATTTTTTGTGGGAAGGATTCAGAGAACTTAGATCTCCTTTTTTTCTCTTGTCCTTTCTCCCGCTCGCTAGCCATCTCCTCTATTTGGCCTTGATCGAGGCGTCCTTGTGGTTTTGCTAGTGATTGGAATTGGATCTTGAAAATCTTTTTGGATTCCTCTATTTGTGACCAAGTAGGTAAGCTAGTCTTTGGAGCTACCATCCACACTTGTGGTGGGAGCGCAACCTTAGGAGATGGACCTCCAAATCTCGGCCCTTTAGACTTGATTTGGAAGGCCATATGTTTTGATGTTTCTGCTAGGCTCTCGTCTCTCTCCCATCCCCCAGTGGCTAATTCCCCAAGGACTAAGCTTATTGTTAGATCCTGGGGGCTCTCCGCTACCTTACGATCATCTTCTTGATCAGCTTCCCCCCCCCCCCTATTTCCTCTTTTCTGTATCCTTTTGTCGTTGTTTAATATATTATTTATTCACCCAAAAAAAATTTGTAAATAAAGTAATTTGGCTGAAGTAGTCACTAAAGATTGCTCAACGTTGATTTCTATCAAATTTCTTTTGGGAAGGGAGACAAAGAAAAAAGGAATGTCTGTCAACTGCCGCAATTAAGTTGGTGATTTGTTCACACAGGTGGTGTTATAGAGTGCTTGTCTTAGTGGATGTCCAGCTTGAGGGGGAGAGGTATCAGATTGTGTTGTGTCGGCTGTGTTCCAGGACTGGGAGATACCTTAGTGTAATTAGCTAAGTCTTTGTATATAAACTTGGTTCTTATCTTTAATCTTTCATCTATTTCATTGTTTCCTTTTGTAATTAGGACTTGGGTCATTGTAATTAAACTTCTTTCCCTAGTATGGTTCCTACCAACGTTATTTAAACTGAATTTATATATTTTGATTGCGCTGTTGAAGATCTTCTCTAACCTCTAGTTCTCCATCTCTGGGTCAATTTTCAGTCTCTTCTTTCTTCGTCTTTTCTTGGTCTTGTTTACTAATATAGCAAACTCTGGTTTCATTAAAGTCCAAAGGTAGAAGATGGTATTTTTTTTTCTTCTTCCCCTCCCCCCCCCCCCCCGCTTTTTATTTTTCCCTTTGATTGAATGTTTTTAAAGCTTGAGTTCCAAGACTGCCCCCGTCTTTTGTTTCTTATTCAACCTTCTATCCTCTTAACTTATTTCCTTCCAAATCTATACTCAATCTACTATTCAAATGCCTATTTGTACCCCTCCCAGCCAAGTTACCCATTATCTTCTATTTACAATTTTGCCTACATTTTTGTATCCTTCAGTTCTTGATTGTATGGGCCCATATGATTCTGAATAGGATTTCTAGACTCGATCAGCATTAGACATCTTGCAAAGCCAACATATTTTGTGAAATTTTGGCAAAACCTCGAGTGTTGGAACCAGGTTTTTGTTGGAGATAGAGTATTGCCAGGAAAATTCTTTTGAACCTCTGCCTCAAACCTTGGAGCACCAAACCACAGTGCAGAGCCCCATCCAGCACCTGTTTGCTGGATAGGTAAATCCTCTTTAGAACAGAGAGAACACCAACTTCAACTAGAACTTGTAAGGTGATGGGGATGTCAATGATCTAAAAAAGTGTGGCCAACTGTTACCCAATAGTCTTATGCTTTTAGATTAAAGAAGTACTTGAGGTCCTGCTGCAGATCATCTTCTAGATTTCAAGATTCAAGTCTTCGAGATAATAGCAATGATTGCAAATTTTGTCATGGAAATTGAAGAGAGATGCTGGAAATATGATATAGTGCAGCACCCATGATGACAGAAACATAAATTTAGCAAATGAGGCTTGGTCATGCCCTTCAGCAACCAGTTCCCTCTATTTTGACACTTACAAATCAGAAGTGCATTGTTTCCCTATAATTTTTTTTCTTCTTTTCATGGAACCTTTTTGGACACCAAACCCTTTTGCTGGCATCAGTGATTTTTTTGACTCTGAGAACTCCCTCTCCCCTGCTTCGGGCTAACTGAAGAAGCTCCTGCTCCACCAAAGGGTGCCACCACCTTGGTGCTGACTTCATTGTTTAGCTTAATTCCTCTAGGAAGAAGAAGAAAAGTAGGAAGCACTAGCTTAGGTCCTTAGCGAGCCTCGGCTTTGGTCTCAGCTTTTGTTTTGAGCTCTTTTCTTTGTTTGTTTCCTCTTTGGGCATTGTAGGCTTCAGCTGGGCTTTGCCCTTTATTCCCTTGTATTTCTTCCCCCCCCCCCCCCCCCCCCCCCTGTTTCCCCTCCTTTTTGGTTAACGACTTTTTTATTCATCCAAAAAACTGAAGAACCTACAAGAGTCCTCATGCTACTAGAAGAACCAATTTTGGGAGTTTGGAATAGCTCTCCTACTTGAGCCAAACTGAATCTGTAAGGCTGAAAGCTCATGGTCAGACATTTCCTGAGGGTACCTGTGGATGGGAATGGCTAGTTTTGCCACACATAATGGTGATTTTGGCAATTCCTGGATGTTAGAGACGCAGGTAATGGCCGGGATTGGCCATGTGTAATTCAGACCCAAATTTTACTTCTATTCACCAGTGGCCGTTTGTTCATGTCAATCTACCAATCTATTACATCACTTTATGAAGGTGCTGGCCTTGGTGGTGTGAAAAGATGCAAAGGGTAGATATCTAGTGGATTGGGAAGTTTGTGCAATTCAAAAAGATTTGGAGGGATGGGTTTAAGGTGGGGTTCAAGAGATGAATGATGCATTACTAGTCGAATGCAATGGAGGTTTGAGAAAGAACAAACGAAGATCTATGGAAAACCTTACTTGGTTCAGAATTAGTAAGTGCACACATCCCATGGGCTGGGGTACAGAAGGAAATCATTGGAAGTACAACGTATGTAATTGGAAAATGAAATGTGAGGTGGGAAGGGGGAAAGGATTAGGATCTGGGAGGAATGGGTGGTATGTTTTGAAAGGGTTATCACTACAGTCAGATAAGGCAATGATAAACTACAATTTGATGTGTCTTTGATGCCAATGCTGATCGAAGAAAGAAATAAAAGCAAATGACTAGGTTGAATTCACAAAAATGCTGACCATGAAGTGGGGAATTCTCCATTGTATTCTGCTACAGGGAGCTGACAGATTTTGGATTTGCAGCATCATCAGACCTACATGCAGCATAAGGAAAGCCAGTTTCTCTGTGGGTGGAAGCTTTTGCTCGGTGAGATAGCTTTGGATAAAGTACTCACAATGGATCAGTAGAAGAGAGTGCTGCAGATGGCACGGGAGTGTGTGATGATGTGAGCAGATTTTGAGACCGAATTACTTCTCTTTGTATATTGTGAGATGACAAGAGTTGTGCGGTTTCTTCCCTTCACCCTTCGATTTTCCACTCAAACCTTTTGGTTAAGGTGAGATGCTATCGCGATGATCCCTTTGCTGCAGATGGAGTCTTATCGAAAATTTCTTGATATTAAGCAGTCTCCTTGTCTTTGTGGAGACGATTATAGGGTTGATGTGGGCAGTGGCTAGAGTGAGTATAAGGGGCCCCAATAATGAGTTATTGTAAGATTTTAAGCCTTGAGTCATCACTGGGAAACTGACTATGTACTCTAAAATGTGATCATTCTTGCCTTTCTGTTATTGCATGTTACAAGGCGTCAAGGCCTTCATTCTGCATTTGTGCATATATGTAATAAATTTCCTGCTTCCTTGTTCCACCAAAAATAATTGTTTATGACTACAATTTCACACGGACAACTGATGTCTGTTATCCATCTTGTGTGTGAAGGTAAATACATCAATGGAACAACAATTGTTGTTGATGGAGGACTTTGGCTGAGCCGACCCCGACACTTACCAAAAGAAGCAGTGAAGGAGCTCTCTCGAGTGGTGGAAAAGAGATCCAGGGAAGTGCCTGTAGGTGTTGCAAAGAGCAAGCTATAGAATTTTGTATCCATTAATTCTTATTGTTATTTGATCTTATATCCATCTTAAAATGTAGCCATTACACAGGGGTCATCTACTAGCTGTTAAAATTCCATAATAAATTGAAAACCATTTTGCTCTAATTTGTAATGAATTGTCCTCAATTACAAAATGTTGGCTGAAATTGACTTTTGGAATTTATTATTTCATATATGATGCTTCTGAATTACAACTTACCTTGTGAATAGATGAGCAGTGAAGCGCAAATAGGCAATTGTCAAGAAACATGATGCCTTAGGGTTGAGTGGCTCTGGCAGAATGGAAGGAAAAAAAAACTTACCATAAAGACTCCTATGACTCCTGCGGCAAACTCTTCTCTTCTTTACCCAGGAAGTTGCTCCAATCTCATACAACTCTGCTTCCCAGACTCCCAGTTGTGCCAGCAACTGGATATTGAACGCGGTAATTCCAGAGGAACCGTGGAAAAGAATTAATCCTCAGATCTACAAGATCTATGTCAAGCTATTGCCAGGGTGGTTTTTGTTACTTGGGTGAAATACTGGGACTTACTGTTCTATACATCAAACGCTATTCTGAGGTTGGCTTCAAAACAGGATGTTATAAGCCACTCTCTGTCATTCTCCAGTTCTGTTTTGGGTCCTTCCTGTCTCTCTGTGTGTGTCTGGGCGCGCGTGTTTTTCCGTGGTTCTTAAGTGAATCAAAGCATTGGAGAGGTTAAAAGAACAAGACGACATTAAGGAGATGAACAAAGCGCCCAAAGAGTCCAAGAGGCATGGATGCGTAGGGGTTGCCTTAGCAACTCTCACAAGGACCCAACCCATGGCTGCCGCTGAGTTCAGATCCTCAACCACAGAAATTTGGGTGGGTCCATGTGGGGCCACTAGGAGTCCTGTTCTTGATTCATTTTGTCTGCACTCAAATGTGGACTCTACCCCTAATGTAGCTGGGTGTAAGGAAAGTATAAACTAGAGGTGCAAGTTTGGCCCTAATGGCCCTAATCCCCCCGAGCCTAAATTAGGGCTTGGGCTCAAGATTTTGGCCTAAGGGAGGGTTAGGGCCAAAATATTTTACTATGACTAGGGCTAAGGGCGGGTTTAGGATTACTCTTTCGCCCATCGGGCCTCTCATGACCCTTTCTTGATTCTTTGTTCTAACCTTGGTCCTGATTTTGGCTTTAATCTTGGCCCTAATTTTGTCCTTGATGCTTGATCTCAATGAATTAGAAACAGAGACAAAGATAGGGCCAAGTATAAAGTCAATTAGAGCTAGGGCTAGGGTAGGGCTAGTAACAGGGTTAATCGAGGCAAGGACAAAGCCAAATATAGGGCCAATCAGGGCGGGAATGGGCTTAGCTTGGTCCTGTAGGGCTTAGGGTCAAGGACAATAATCCTTGCCTTGAATTAGAACTGAGCTTGGGATTGCAAAAGCTCGGCCCTATTGCAGCCCTAATATAAACCTCTAACCTGATGGATAGAAGATCCTAGCTCACAGCCACCCCCATTCTTATAGGTGCTTCCCCCTACGGATGCATCATTTGAAAACCAAAGAAATGGGTTTAACAGCAGAAAAATAGTCTAATCCAACATTCGATGTCCAAAGGCCTAAAACTAGAATCTCTGGTAAACCAACAGAGTATCATAAAAATATCACAAGGGGAGAAATGTGATGGGAGAATTGCTGAACGCATAAACATTACCATAGAGAAATGAGGGGAAAAAAGCTCACAAGAAATTCACATCACTAAAGACATTTGGAGCAAAAATCTTCATCCCCAAACCCAAGAGCCCAGAAATATCACTAGAATGCATGAACATTTGAAAAAAAAAAAGGGATGTAAGCTCTGACCATAATCCTCATGTCTTTATTGAAAGAGACTGGAATCTTTAAAAAAAATAGACTAACCAAATCAGACATTTCTTTACACAAATGATTTGACTGAGTATACAGATCCTCTTCCACCCTCAGATGTCCATACTCTCCATCTGAATACTACTCTTCAGGGGTACATACTCACCCAGATAGCCACCAAGATGATCATGCAAAGCACTCTTATCAATCCCTTGGTGATGGTAGCTCTTGCAGACATAATAGAACACACTCTGAACCAACAATCCTATCAAATTCACAATAACCAACACACAAACCAAGAACCCACCAACCACAAACCTAACAATGACTCCATAATCGTCACCATGAACAACAATAGATCCAAAAACGCTACTTATCACTCCACAGATCGACAAATATCCAAAAACAAACATTAATGCCATCTGGGTCTTCCCCTTTAACAACTCCTTACTCTTCTTCATCGCAGCAAACCCGTAAAGTGGTTCGAGAACAGAGACGACACTTGCGAGGTGCCATAGAGCTGTAATGTAGACATGAACAACGAGAAAAAGCATGAACATGGCGATGAGGGACAAGAAGTAGAGAAGAAAGCTATTAGTTTCTACGGCGACAAGGAAAATGTAAAGACAGATGATGAAGGCAATGTCGTAGAAGATCATGAGCAGAGAAACCCAAATGTAGGTTACCAAAAGGCGTTTAAAGACACGAGGGATTGCAGAGATGGTGGAAGAGAAAGAAACGGGCTTAGAGGTGTAAATAGAGGCAACGGTGAAGACTACGGCAGCGGTGGAGAGAAGAGAGAAGGCGAAGAGGAAGATAAGGTAACAGAATTGGAAGATTAGGAGACGAGTCCACTCTTGGGTGAGTTTAGGATTTGAAGGAGACTCCATTTCAATTTGTCTGAGGAGAGGATGGGTGAAGAGGGAATGGGCTAAGATGGCGAATGAGAGAGGAAAAATCAAGGTGAGGGTTATTAGGGAAAAGGTCTTAGAAGTTAATCTTGGTATCCAAACCGATTCTCTGAGAATATCTGTGAAGGTTAGCTCCTGCAGCTGTTCTGGTGCAATATCCATGAGGGAAAAATTGGATTTGATTTGAGATAGAGTGGGTATTCAATGTATTTTGGGATCTTTATGAATCTTGAGACGTAGTAGAAACTGCTTGTGGGATCTAAGCTTCTTCTGAGAGAGAAATGCAGGAAGAGACGAAATGATTTCTCGGATCTAAGTTTGTTTTTGGTCCTGGTTCGAATGGAGCTTCGAAGGAGGACCAAGGCTCAGTGATGCACAGAAATAGGAAAATTTGTTGGCGATGAATGATTAGAAGATGCAGAGGAAACATGGACAGTTTTCAGTTGGAGTGTTAGTTATTTGGGAAAAATTTTTTTCTTCTTTTATTTATTATTTTTTTATATATTTTTTAAATGTAGCCAAACCTTGACCCCTTCACTAATGAGGCAGTGGTCATTAATGTAGCGAATCAACAATGTTCTCTTCTAGGAAAAATTCAGGTGTCAATAGACATTAGAAAAGAAATGTATTGATCTCGTGAAGATAGAAAATTACGCTCCTCTCACACCCTTCACCACATATTTATGAGTTGCATTATTCCATATCAATATAGTTAGACTAAGTATAATTTTCAACCTCAACCCTCTCCTCCAATCCACTCATATGGTGGTAAGTCTTTCAAGGGTTTTCCTTGAAAGATAAAAAAAGAGGTTGGATAAAGAGGGTGAATAAGATATCTACTGCTGCTTGCTTGTTTTTGCTCCAGTGTTTCTCTGAAGACTACATGCACAAAGTCTATCAAACGGAAGATAAGAATTAATGATAACTTAAAATAGAGAATATGGTCTGCAAGAAGGTAAGAATTAAAAGTACAATAGCACCAATAAGGGAAATTATAGTCCAGGGGTTGTTGAAGTAGGTATGCTTCAATGTGGCTCTCCACTTATGCCATCTAGTTCGATAATAAGCATTCACTTTCTGGCAAAGTGATGCATAATAGAACTTCTGGAGGGTAGCACCTTTCCATGCTCTGCTAAAGAAAAGTGATGCATCTTCTTCAGTGCTCATCCAATTCTCTAATATTCCTCTGTCTCCTAGTAAGTGCACATCCTTTGATGAGTTCAGCAGATTGTCCAGAAGCACAACATAAGATGTGATTCTGCTAGGCAGTAGATGGTTGCACTGCTCATAAGCAATGAGGTTCCGAAAGAGATGTCCTGTGCTTCCTTGAATTAGGAATGGTGGTATCTCCATCAGCCCATCTTTGAATTTTATGTTCAGAATATCTTCAGGGTTACCCTTCTTGAATTTGACTCCAGCCTCTGCTAGGTCTGTCACAGATGGAATTACTTCCCAGTACTGATCATTCTCCACTGTCACCTCAACTTCTGCAGAAACTGAAATTATGCTATTTCGAAGGAAGTCCAGTAAGTGCTTTGGATCAAGTCTCGAGCTTGATTTTGCAGGAACTGTCATTGGCATTGAGGTTCGAAAGAATTCAAATGCAAGCTCTGATAGAGAATGGCTTTTATCCAAGGGAGGCACAGTTAAGCTGAATAGAGTTTCCAGAACAAACCATGGGATTTGGTTCTCAAGCAACATCAAATCAACACGCAAGTAAGTATCCATCCAAGGTGTATTAGATATGGGATCATCTCTTTGTGCTTCTAACCCATTGATCGCTTTCCTGCGAAAAAGTTCTAAGATGAAACAACCATCAACTAGCATCATTTCCACAAATCCATTGGAACTAAGGTAGCTCAGATCTTCTGCATAACACTCACGAGCACGTTCCTCCGATTGTCGAATGGCTTTGGTGAATATATTCAAACTTGTCTGCGGAGTTGGAGCTCGAGAGAGGAGTCCATGCAGATACCATAGTTTGAACTCTTCCACGCGCATAAGGTGTTCATGACCATGGTGCAACGGTCCAATTGACACTATATTAGGGTAAAAAGCACCCTGACTTTGTTGAGAGAGTACTTGGGGAACTCTGAAAATACAAGCTTGAGATGACAATGGAGGCCTAGGACGCAGCTTTGATTGAATTGAACATGCCAAAGCTTCATCCATATCCATAATTCTGTAATGTTCTTCCTGACTCTACCTTAAATTGGTTGTGTCTCTCTGGATATCCTTTTGTATCTCTTTGTCTTTCTTTTCTCAATAAAGATCTATTACCTAAAAAAGTTGGAAACCCTTATAGGGTCATCATCAGAAACCTGAATTAATGTAGCAATAAGCAATGTTTGTGAATTCAATTTTGGAAGAAATGGGAAAGTACTAATGCGAAGTTCGCTCCTAACAACCTGTAGATTTACAAGAAAAAGAAAAGGGTCTTGACAATCTATAGGGTTTTTCTCCATACAGCTAGTTCTAAGTATGAATAGAGGGTTTGGAAGAGAAGCAACTCTTGGCCAATGACCTCTCTCTTTCTCTGTTAATCAAAAGACGAAAAACACGATTCATGGAAATAAAAAGGTACATACAGGTGAAAGTATGTGAAGAAATTAGAAATCAACATCATCTATTCCTGAAGTTTCAAACCCTTTTCTCTGTTTCTTTCTTGGGCACTTCTTCCAATTTTTACATTCATTAAATCACAGGATTCGAAGGCATACCTGGTTCAAGCTTTTGTGTTCCTGCACTGAGCAGTGGCTTCAATGCTCAAAGCTTCACCAGAGGAAAATTTATCCTGCAATTTCCGGTTGGATCTGCAGAAATAGCAAAGGAATTGAAGTGGGAGATTCTGAATCACTGTCACAATTTATAATGGAGGAGATGTGAGATTGAGAAGGTCTATCAGATTTATTCAAACCACTTTGTAAATCTTCTTTTCTACTTTTGGTTGGACTCACTGCTACCCATTTGTAATCAAAACTCAAAAGTACTGAAACCACTTTGGAAAGTCCTTCTTTTCTGCTTTTGGTTGGACTAGGATATATCCATGGTGACCTTTCGTGGACTCATTTTACACTTTATTCCTATCTTGCGTGCTAAGCAATCCAAAACCCGATTACAAACCGATAAAACCAACTAAACAAATTCATTACATTATAGAAAATTAGCATTCTTTTTCAAGAAGGTACTTTCTTGACACACACAAACCAAGTGATATACCAAAGATACTCTACATCAAAGTTTCATTACAAGTCAAAAGCAATGAATGATGATGTTTCTGTTTTTCCCTGTTTGTATGAGAGATAAATTCCACTTCCACTTGATAAGACATCACCACAATAAATGAAAATTGACTGCCTCTAATGGAGTCCGAACCTGTACAATTAGACCGGTTCGGGTCAATTGATTTGTTGTAAGTAAAATTTTATTTTATTTTTTATTATAGTGTAAATCATAATAATAAAAAAAAAACAATTAAGCATGAATTCAAAGATATGATATAAAGAGTTGTGGTTTGATTTCGGACTGGTGCGGGCTCGATCACCCTCAGCCCAAATAGAACCCATTAAGGTTCAGTTCGAGCTGGTTTGGATTATAACGGGCTGGTGCAGTTCAACTTTCATGGTTCAAGCTACAAATTGACACCGCTAGTTATCTATAACAAATCGACTATGTTATGATATGGTAGGTTGCTACAGCAACAAATAGTCAATCCCAAGTTTTTGTGAGATGAATACTACAACAATAACAATTAAACTATATCTTACGGGAAGTTGTTACCGTGGTAAGTAGTCATATGAATATGAGATGAATACTACGATTCAATGAATAACAATTAGACTATATGCAACGAATAATTATTACCATGGCAAATAGTGCTCTATGACAAATAGACTTTATGCTACGAGGGATTATTAGCATGGTAAAATGTCATATGAATACTACGGTCTCATGGTTTCGTAATAAAAATTACAAATGGACAGCTCTGTTGAAATAGTAAAGGGGCATTTGCAATTATTTTTTCCAAAAATAATATATGTAATTGATTGCAAATATAGGGGGTCTACATGTAATTTGTCCAATTATTAAATGTCAACTTGTTACACAACCATTCTCAAAAGTCCTAAGCATAAGTTTTACCAAACAACCAAAATTATGCTTAGAAAACCATTCCCTGATGAAAACGTCAGGCAACAGTTTTAAGAAAGAACACCATTCTCAAGAAAGACTATTACCAAAAGCCTATTTAATAGGACAATATGGTTAAATTTGGGGGTAAAATATCCAAAGAGTAGGAAAAATTAATGTTTTGATTTTTTTTTAATTGAATATTTTTGTTAATTTTGTAAACCTAAATTGGCTTTAACTAAGGGTATCAATTTGGTACTGTAACGGTTTAATCGTACCATTTCAAAATTCAGTATGGAATGGTTTTGGTATAAGGCATCATACTGTCAGTATATATTGTATACCTTACCGAAATTCCGAATACTGAACCGAATTATATACCATATACCATAAAACCCATTAACAATAACAGTGTAACACGAAGGGCTTAACTCTTATTCAGTTATTCTCTTAACTTAGTGTCTCAGTTTTCTAAATTGGACAATTTCAGTCTTCTCAAGATCACCTTAGAAACCTTTAATGTTGTTGTTTTTTTATTTAGGATAACAAATCTTTGTTATATGAGCTTTAGATGAAGATGGTATTATAACTTCAACAACTTATTGTAATATGCAACCATCATTTTGCTCCATGGATACTAATAACATAAGATGCCCAGCTAAAATAACGATTTATCAATAGTATGAAACTATGAAACAAATTATGTCAAATATAAGATGAATTTTACTCCACTAATTCTTTATGATTCAGATTATGCCCAGATTATGCCACTGGTTCAGTGGTTCTTTTCAGATTATGCCTTACTAGAGATTAGCATCCACTGGTTTAGATTATGACCATTTTTTCCTGCTTCAATGGAGAGGGATCAGAAGGAATTACTAAATAAAACCATAGTGATTATCTAAGGTGGAAGGCAAAGAACAAAATTATGCCAAATGGTGTCAATGCTAATGAATTCGTTAAAAATTCCATAATAAAAAGAATGGGTTTTGTAACGATTTTCATACTGTAAAAAAACCGAATCGTGTCGTTTTTTTGTATTGATTTTATATGTTTTTCATACCGTACTATTTTTTAAAATATCATTTTCATATCGTATCGTATAAATTTGGTATTGTACGGTTTCGATATAAAGTTTTCAAATTCAATATTGTACCGTATCATACCGAATTTTCGATATTGCACAGAATAGACACCCTTAGTTGTAACTAGTCTTGTTAGTTGAAATATTGAGTGACTATTTTTATAAAAAGAAATCACAGAGTAGCTAATCATGTATTTTTTTCGAATATTGTGCAAATTGATTAGTAATAAATGACCAACTCGGCATTAAATTATTGAATACCCTCATTCTATTATCCCATTGACAAAACCCTGAGCACCATCGGAATGGTTAGTCATTAAAACCTCATGCGAAAATATGATATTTAACTAGCTTACATCAATATTTTACTGTAATTTTCTAATAGCAAGGAGTGTCTTTGACATATTTTCAACCTATAGAATGGCTGATTGATAAATTAAATATCAAAGGTGACATTAATATTAGGGGTAACTCCAAAGAGTCAATGGAAATTCAACTAATTTAAATCTTGACTAGTGAAAAAATATCACCTCTTTAGGGAACATATTATGTAATATCTCATTCTGAAATATATAAAATTGACTATTATTAGGAGGAAAAAAAGAAAAAGAAAGGAGTCTTTTATACATACTGTTCTATTATTTAGGAATCACAGTATAATTATGAATAATCCATGGGTTGTAGTAAATAATTTTTTTTAAAAGAGTTTTTTACGTGTGAGTCTTTTTAAGGGATCATAAACTAATGTTGGGTCTTCTTAATTCAATATATTACGTGTGGGTCTCAAACAGACTAATACCATTAGCTACGGCTAAGTATATTCAAATTTTAAACGTAAATGAACTAAAGTATCTCTCAAGTTATTTAGTTTGGTTAGGATCTATATGTAATATATTGCATTAAGGAAACCAACATTAATTTGTAGTCTCTAAAAGGACTCACACGTAAAAATCTCTTTCTAAAATATTAAACAATTAATGTAGAGAGGCGTGTGTAGGTGTAACTGAACCGGACTCCCCGGGGCCGCCCGGCCGACCATCGGCATTAAAATTAGGAATCTCGATATCTCCCCCGTCGTTGATCCGGACTCGTGTAATTAAGTGTAACTAGCGGCGTGTTAAAATTAGGAATCTCGATATCCGAGGTTTGGGGCGGCAGCGAAATTTTAAACTTGTTAAGGTGTAAAACGAAGGCAACGGAAGGAATAGAAAGGATCGAGTCCAAGAGTGGAAATCGAATCAGCTGTGAGTTTCTTTCTCTTTTGCATTATAATTTATAGCAGCTCTAGCTCCTCTTTGAGCGATATATAAATTCTTTTAGTTCTTTTAGTTTCTAAGTTTTTTGTTATATAGTGGCAGTAGTGCTGTTTACCCTAATACCTTCCGTGGTGAATCTTGTTTCAGAAAAACTTCATGAGAAACAAGCATTAACAGGGAAGGTAAGCAGCAATTCCCTTAAGTTGTTAATTCTAACAGCTGGTGTATTTTCTTGTGTATTGCTGCTTACCCTCCTTGCTTCGTCATCTGTATCTTGTTTCTCATGACGTTTTTTCTCATGATCGCTTATCCTCCCTTTTTTCATTATAACGGGTTCTTTGTGAGGGATATATTTTCTAGTTTCTAATTTTATGTACTTTGTTAATTATAATTCCTATATATATATATTGCTTGCAAGACAGATAAAGAATCAGTTTCGTGGGATACTTAGATTTTGTTATATTCATCTTAGCATCATGACTTACTCCATCATGACTTACTGGAGTAAGCGATTGAAGATGGATAACACTATTGATCATGGCGTCAAAAATATCATGGATGCACTTCCGGAGGATATCTGGGTGAGCATTGCAAATAAATTAAACTTGGAGGATTTTCTTTGCTTTAGTGGAGTTTCTAAGTCCTGGCACTCAACAGCAATGGCTGCTAAGAAAACATTGCCATTGCACTTGCGACCCTGTTTGCCATACTTGATGTTTTTTTCAAAATTTGGTTATCCTGAGTTTCACATACTCTATTATGCCAACAATGCCAGTGGCAATCTTAAAATATTGAGACCAAGATTTCCTAAAATCGTTGTTGGCTCTCAATGTGTTGGGTCAAACCGTGGATGGCTGATAATGGTGTATGAGATCCAGCAACAGTGTTATCTCCTAAATCCATTAACCCATGTTATAATTCGACTTCCACCACTGACTACTCTTCCCGAACAACATGATCCTTTTGACTTGTATTCCTTTAAGCTTATCTATCTCCATTTTATGAGCAAACAACACTCAACAAACATCATTAATAAGGCTATGCTGTTGTCTACTCCAACTCTTGCTGCTAATAGTTCTGACATGGATGATAAGAATACTGTATCTTTGGTAGCGACCATGAAGGATAATTGTACGGTACTTGCAATTTATGCTAACAATGCATTAGCCTTTTGTACTCCATGGGATAAACAGTGGACTGCCTTGGGAGTATATTATAGAGATGTTATTCTTTATAATGGAAAATTGTATGCCATTACTGAAATGTGTGATCTTAAACTTGTCGAGTTGGCTCCTTGTCCGAAAATAACAAGTTGCAACATTCCTCCTCCAACTCATGTGGATCTCAACCCTGATAGTCGTGGATTGAAGCGGAAGGCAATATATTTAGTGGAATGTCTCGGGGACTTGTTGATGGTTGTGAGAAGTTGTGAAGATGGTGATTTCCGATATTATGGAAGTCTTACATTCCAAATATTCAAGTTAGACTTGAAAAATCTTAGATGGATTCAGGTGGAGGACTTGGGTGATCACATGTTATTTGTTGGTAAAAGTACTTCATCATCTGCATCAACACGTGACTATCCTCATTTTAGAGAAAATAGTATATATTTCACATATGATGAAGCATATGGCTGGGAAGGACCAATGGTATATCAATTAGAAAGGATGGCTGGTGTTTTTCACTTAAAAGATAACAGCATTGAACATTTTTCATCATATTATTCGACCTTTAATCCATCTCCGCCTATCTGGTTCACACCGACCTTTTGTTAGATAGGGTGGAGGAGGAGTGTTTAGGCTGGCTATGAAGACTAGTATATGGCTTGATCCAAAAAAAAAACACTAGTGTATGAAGTATTCATTTTATATCTTCTTGTGACTTTTTCTATCCTTGTGCTTTTTGCACTTTCGTTTTTGACTTCGATAACTTTTTCTCTAGTAATAAATAATTGTCATGTATTTTTCTATCTCGTAAGGATAAATTGGAAATTCAAAATACATGTGATTATAAGGATTAGTCTTGATTTAAATTTCATATCACATGTTGTGAAGAGTTTTACTTGAACATAGACTCTAATCAAGTGAATTACTTGTACAGAATCATGTGACCAATTTCAAACATAAGAAAACTCTTCCATTTACGTATTGAACAAAGTTGAACAAAGGTTTAGGAATGAACCTTTTTAAGCATCTACTTCTGAAATGAAAAGGCTAACCTTATCACGAGGGTCTGATCATTATCTTTTATGGTAATAACAACTTGCTCTCTTCATGTTCTGCGTAGTCACAACAGTATACAAAAGTAAATCTCTCCTAAAAAGGATTAATTAACAAATATTTCTGCAACTTGTTTTAACTTAAAAGACCCCAAAGAAGCCATGTCAAGTAGTGAAAATTATGTCCACCCACTTACTATTGTGACAAAACCAACATGGCCCTAAATAGAGTTCAAAGCACATCATATCTCCATGCATTTGAGTTCGCAAGGGATCTTCACCTAAGGAAAGGTGAGATTTCAAATCTCACTCTTCATACCCCTTAGACCACTCACATATTATTGATCGTTTCACTTAATATCACCAGGTATCTCAAACCTTGATATTGATGGAAAGAAGAATAAGGCATTTTTTTTTTCTTCTTGTTGTGTAAATGTCTTGGGGACTTGATGCTTATGAAAAGTTGTCAAGTTAGTGATTTACGATATTATGGAGGTCTTACATTTTAGATATTCAAGTTAGACTTGAGAAACTTGAGGTGGATTTAGGTGGAGGACTTGGGTTTTTTTTTTGGGGTAGGAAATAAATTTCTTTATTGAAAGGAAAAACCTCTATTACAACCTATTTGTAACATATCAAAAAGTAAAAGCCAGTAAATGGGAAGGGGGGGGGGTTTGGATTGTTAGGAAGGCTTCTTGGGTGAGAGCACTATCCTTGGCTAAGGCATCCGCCACCATGTTTGCTTTGCGTAGAACATGTCTGAAGGAGATTGTCTCGAATGACTCCTTAAGGTGAAGGATATCAGCAATGATTGGATACACCTTCCATGGAGCATCAAATAGGTGGAGGACTTAGGTTGTTTACATGTTATTGTTGGCAAAAGTACTTTGTCATCTGCATGAACACGTGACTATCCTCAATTTAGAGAAAAATGCATATTTTTCACATATAATAAAGCTTTTACTTGGCAAGGACTGAAGGTATATGAATTAGCAAGAAATGCTAGTGTCTTTTGCTTAAAAGATAACAGCATTGATTCGCATCGAGCTCTTATTAGAGGGGCTGGAGGAGGAGGAGGGGGGAAGGGGTTGATACTGGCTATGGAGATTGGTGTATGAAATAGTTATTTTATGTTTTCTAGTGATTTTTTCTATCCTATAAGTTTTTTACACTTTTGATATAACTTTGATAATTTTTTTCCAGAGTTTTATGGTTGAATTGTTTTCTGCCTATAACAGTGAATTTGTTCATGTACTTTTAACCCCAACAAAAATTGTTCATGTGCTTTTCAATCTAATAACGATAATGAAAATTGAAAATTCGAGATACATGATGATCACAAGGATTAGTACTGAACAAAGATTCAGGAATGAATAAACTCTCCCATTCACATATTGAACAAAGTTGAACAAAGATTTAAGAATGAATCTTAATGCTTCGGCTTTTCAAATAAATTTTAATTATTTTTTACAAGAGACTTGCAAGGTAGGTATAGGCGTATAGAGTGCATTTCCTAGTGTATTAGGCATAAGCTTGAAAAGTTATAAATTCATTTTGTAGAAACCAATGAAGGAAACCAACAAAAATCAAAAGGGTGGTTCGGATTTAGAGTCAGATTTCACATTTTTTTTTAATTAATTTTTATAAGATTCCTCTCATTGTTATGTTCAATGTTCAATTACTCTATCTAATATCCCACGTTTAATTAAGTCAAATAATATCAAGTAATTATGTACCATTGAAAATGGAGTTGTAATGATTATCAAGTTATTGTCTACTCCTACTCTTGCTGTTAATAATTCTGAATTGGATGATAAGATTAATTGTATCTTTGGCAGCTGATGAAGGATAGTTGTGTAGTACCTATGGTTTATGCTAACAATGCATTAGCTTTTTGTACTCTACAGGATAGGGGGTGGACTACCTTGAGAATATATTCCAGAGACATTATTTTTTATAATGGAAAATTGTATACCATTATTGAACGGTGTGATCTTAGACTTGTGGAGTTGGCTTCTTGTCCGAATACAAGAAATTGTATGGTACTTGCAATTTGTGGTAACAATGCATTAGCCTTCTGTACTCCACGTGACAGACAGTGGACTGCCTTGGAAATATATTATAGAGACATTATTCTTTATAATGGAAAATTGTATGCCATTACTGAACTGGCTCCTTGTTCGAAAATTACAAGTTGCAACATTCCTCCTCCAATTCATGTGGATCTCAACCTTGATATTGATTGAGAGAAGCGGAAGACATTATATTTGGTGGGATGTCTTGGGGACTTCTTGATGGTTGTGAAAAGTTGTCGAGTTGGTGATTGACAATATTATTGAAGTCTTGCATTTTATATATTCAAGCTAGACTTGAAAAACCTGAGATGGATTCAAGTGGGGGACTTGGATGGTCACATGTTATTTATTGGTAAAAATACTTTGTTGTTTGTATCAACACATGACTATCCTCAATTTAGGAAAAACGGTATATATTTCGCATATGATAAACATTTACTTGGCAAGGACCGAAGGTATACGAATTAACAAGGAACAATGATGTCTTTCACTTAAAGATAATAGCACTAAACATTTTTCCTCATATAATTCTGGTTTGCAATGGGCTCTTGTTAGAGGGGGTAAGAGGAGGAGGAGGAACAGGGGTGGTTAAGGCTGTCTAGGGAGATTAGTATATGGAGTTTTTATTTTATGTCTTCCAATGATTTTTCTATCCTGAAAAATAGGTTAAATCCCACAATTAAACCTATTTTCTTTTAACCATGAATATGATTTTACCTTTTTATCCACACTTGATAAATTCATATAAAATAATAAAATCATAAATAATATTTTTAATATTCATTTTAAAATCCTAAACAATATTATTGATGTCACCATATTACCCCAGATTATATGACCAAAATTTTTCTCAAATTAAAAAAAAAAAAACTATTGCATGATCATTTTATCACTCTATAGCCAACGCAGTCATATTAACAAATTAATTTGACTTTAATCAGTAACTATGTACCTTCACTAATGGTGTGAAGTGTCAAGGTGCCTAGTAAGGTTTTTATTTTGGAGGGGTTGCGTCACATTTCCATCGAAAATGAAGGAGATTCATGTAAAATAAATTCTTATAATATTATTAAAAAATTCTTATAAAAAATATTATTTAGCATGTCAAATAAATTTACCAAGTAAAAATAAATTTGAAATAAAATGAAACTTGATAGTGTTAAATGTGGAGGGAGGTTTTGTAAGGTTTCAATTTTGAAGGGGGTGCATAGAGTTTTTAATTGAAATAGAGAGGGGTTATGTAAAAACTCTTTTATTTTTTTGATTAATGAAACTTCAAAATGCTACAGTCCTAGATAAAAAGGGAAATTATTTGGGTACTGCATTTTTGAGAAATGGACGGTGGAGATCAAAATTTCGATGTCAATCTTGACCTTTGCTATAGGTGATGTGCATTAACTACGAACACTGAAGAAAAAATTAAAAAAAAAAAAAAAAAGCGACTACTTGACCTAAACATAGCAAGGTAGGTATAGAGTGCATTTTCTAATGTATTAGGGATCAGCCTTAAAATTATAAATTCATTTTGTTAAAACCAATGAAGGAAACCAACAAAAATTAAAGAGTGGATTTGGATTCAGATTTCAGATTTCAAATTTTTTATTTAATTTTTATGAGATTCTTCTCATGTTATGTTCAATATTCAATTACGTACTCTATCTAATAAGCCATGTTTAGGTCAAATACTTGGAATGAGAGATAGATATAAACAAAGACCGCAACATTCCCAAAGCTTCCAAAGATTAGGTGTTCGATGACCTACTTAAACACACCAGCCACATTTGGATTTTGTGTTCAGTTGAGCATTTTCCAGGATAATTTTCTTTTCAGTGTTGGTTAATTAATTAGGCATGTGAAGAGTTTGCCTGCTGTGATGCAATCAAATGGCAAATCTTTCCGTTATAAAGATGCTTAGGGTTTACTCAAGCTTATTAATTACCATCAAGTGAAGAAATCTCAATCCAAATCTTGAACTAACAGCTTTGTACAGGGTTGGATTGGCAGATGGGTTCAAGTTCCTGGACTCCAAAGATCTACAAATCAATCAATGTTGTTGATTAATTAGGTGTATAATGATGGAGAGTGGTTGAAATCATGGCTTCCTATTGCTTAGGGTTTAGGGCAACAAAAGATTGATCCAAATCCTATGATCATGAACACAAACTTAAAAAATTTGAAGAGTTGGTAAAATCAATGATTCCAAATCTTTAATGGTTCTTCTCTTTTTTCTCATAAAGTAGCTTTATCAATCAAGAGATCAATCTTCATATATTGGGAATGATGTATTAGATAATATATCACCAAGAATGATGAATCTTGTGATGGTAATTTTCATATATTGATGTAAAAATCATATAAAACTTGGCTGAATCAGTCGGTCATATTGATCATCATTCTAATCCTAAAGTTGATTTATAGTTCTTCCAGTCGTGATTTTTTCTGTTATATACCTAATAGGGCTCAATTTGATTTATGAATACCTGAAATATATTAAAGGACTAGAAGCAGCTTCAAATTTTTTGGCACATTGGTCATTTTTGACTGATTTTCAAAAGTTTTGACTGATTTTCAAGCTACCATACATCTTTTTTGTGGTCCTTTGAATTGGACAAAATTGATTGTCAAATGGTTTGTTTTCTTTATGATCAATATCAAGTAGTTAACATGCAAGGCCTGAAATGTCCATGTCTGTCCTGCAAATTAATCTTCTTCAAATACAAGAGACGGAATGCAAAAGAATATTTCAGTGGGTTCCCACCAAACCACACTCATTTTTTGTTATTTTCTTGGTGAAAAGGCTCTTGGAATTAAAGCTTCCCATCTTCCTTTCACATTACCCAAAACGTCAACGTTTTTGTGTTCTGTGTCATCTTGAACTTCCCATTCTCTCTCTCACACAGGCCTCTCGCCTAACCAAGTGTTCTGCTTCTTCTTGATATTGCTGCTGGGAGCCTGGTTTTTTTTTTTTCCCTTAAAAAAAAATATTTTTCTGTTTTTATTTCTCTGCTGATTCTGGAGTTCAGAGTTTCAATGCTACCCAGAATGAGTGGGGGAGTTTTGTTGTTTGTTTCTCTTTAACTTTTTAGGGTCTGCTTTCTCTGAGTGCCGTTGTGATCTGACTTGTGAGGGGGATCGGTCAGTGCTTGGATTTTTGCTGCGAAACCATTTACAGCAGGTATGGTGAGGCGCCATGGCTGGCAACTTCCTGCTCACACTTTACAGGTTTGTTCTTGTTCAGTGAGTTCATTCCTCATCTCGGTTAAGTAAACTACTATTCGTTTGAAGTGCTGATTCAAGGTTTGGCTCGATCTGCATTTGGACGAAATGGGTGTCAGTTAAATGCTCAAATAGGGTTTAATCTATTAATTACAGCCTGGGTTGAATTTAGTTGAGTTATCAAGCTTTCCTTCTCCATTTTTCGGTTTCCACTTGAATTGTATCTCTATTTCTCTGGATGAAAACCCATGGACATACTTCCATTGAGCTTTAGTAGATGGTTTGTTTGTTGGGTTTTATTGGTTTTGCTGATGCCGTATGAATACTGACTGTCATTTCGATTTTCATTTTCAGAAACTTTTTATAGTTAGGATTGTCTTTATCAGTCACTTTCTATTGTCTGAATATGGAGCCTATCGTCTGAATAGGATTGTCTTATCAGTCACCTTGAGGATTTTTCTGTGTGTGTGGTTTTGGGAGTTAGTTCTGTATTTTGTCTTAATTTCTTCTTCTTCTTCTTTTTTTTTTTTTTTTTTTATAAGATCTTAGTTTCATTCATTTCTCATTATTTCTCATATCCTGCTTTGCTCTCTAATTTCAGAATTGAGTTGACCATTTTTAATCATCATGTCAATGAAGTTCATCCTGTGGTTATGAATTTAACGAACTAAGAATATCCTGACAGCCATTTCTATGGTTGATATCTATCTATCTGTGTGGAATTGGTTTTCATTACTTGTTTTGAACTTTTGACCATTTTACTTTGGTATGGATATGAGATTTTGCTTCTCTTAGACCTCATAGTCTTGCTTCCTTAAGTTCGAAATCTTTGCTTTTACTTTTGGAAGACTTAGAGGCCGGGATTGTGATTCGTAGTCTAGTATGGTGCTGTTTCTCTTTCAGTAACCCAAATAACTTCATTTATGGAAAAAAATGAAGCAATTCTGCAGCTCTGCTTATGAGTGTTATTCCTTTGGGAGAGGATTACCTTTGCCTCCTGCTAGATGGGATTTTAGTTTCACCTTCAGCTTTACCTTCTGTCATAAGGAAGTGTCCTAAAGCAAAACCAGCCTTATAGTCTTTTTGAAATGACCAGTCCATGCGAGAAAAACCAGAACTGATTAGCCAAGCCTGGATTAAAAAAAGAAAGGGATGGAACAGACTGGGAAAATTTGTAGCCTAAGATAGTTCAGATTGAACTCCTATTCTGGTGGATCATAGAGTTCCAGTCTTTACTATAAAAGAAGGAAGATAGAAAAGATTATAGAGCTCAGGCAATAGATCTGGTCCACCAAATATCTCAGCAATCTGAGTTACAGGTCAGGCCATGTAGAGAACTCCAGGGGTAACTAGGAAAACAAGGTAGCAGATTTAGCACTCAAAACTCAAAGGTCTGGCGCACATGTTACAACGGTTCTAAAGAGCCATAGACAGAAGTTATTGTGTAGAATTGGATTTGAATCTGATTAGAGATATGAGAGTGAAATAAGGAATATCCCCACCCAACCTCTCCTTCATCGCCATGTCCTTGTTGCTCGAGTGTGCCCTCAACACTTAAGGTATCGGAAACCCCTCCATCTCTTTTTCACCTGCCCCTTCACTGAGCCTATCTGGCGCCTTGGTCTTGCTTCCTTCTGGCACTGCTGCAGACACCCATGGCACTTGGATCTAAAGATCGCTGGATTACCTCCACACTTCAGGGCATCACCATTAGAGATACAGCCAGGAAGCTGGTTTCTAGTGCTTGTATTTCTCACATTTGGCTAGGGGAATCTCCAAAGATGGGCTTCCAAATCTAGATCACTGGACCAGATTTGGAAAGCCATCTGTAAAGATGTCTGCTCTAAGCTTTTTTTGGTCCCTCACATACCCCTTCTAGAATCCCCAAGGAACATGCATATTGTTGTTACTTGGGGTTTATATTTGTCGCTGTTCTCTCAGAGCTGAGTTTGTTGCCGCCCCCCTTCTTCCCCTTTGTACATTCTCCCCCTTCTCTTTGGGGAATATATTGTTTATGCATTTCAAAGAAAGAAAAGAAAATAAATAAAGCAACTGGAAACTGAACAGAGGGGGGACTATATAAAATATAGAATAGAGCAGGAACAACCCGTAAAGAGAATAATCCATCCAAAAGAAAAAACCGTGAAGAGTATATGCTCTTTCACAATGAATCCAACTTAGCATTGCTTGATATCCATCCAAATACACTATGGATCCAACAGTCAAATCTTCAAGGAAAACTTGAATAATAAAACTCATAATTTGGTTAGGTTTTAAAGAGCTTAAGCATTAAAGAGTCATTTTCGGTTAGTTCTCTACCAGATCTAAAAGGCTTCACAAATTCTAACTATATTTGTATTTTAGAGTCCTTATTAGTTAGTCTATCTGCTGAAGAGTTCTAGATTTAGGAAACTGACAACTCTATAGTAGGAAATCAACACCTTTTTTTAATTGCCCCTTGTTTTTTCCTAGAAGTTCTTAAAAGGGTAAAAATAGGTTTTCAAAAAGAATTTGAAAATTGATATATCTAATCATTGCCATCATCAAAATGTGTTAGACACAAATTTTGATTGCATATGTGAATTGACACTATTACCGTCATTAGGGGGGGGGATTTGTCTGTCATACGAAAAAGGTAGAAAGTATGCTGACTATTTATTTGATTTGAAAGGTGTTAATAAGCAAATCCCTTTGGTATTCTTATAAATGTGACTGAACCCATTTCATATAGGGTTGGTTCCCCCCCCCCCCCCCCCCAAAAGAAAAAAAAAAGAAGAAAACAGAAAAGAAAAAAAGAGATCGATATCATTTATTTTTGTCTGTATTATTTACTTTTGGTTGGTGTTCACAGTCCAAAAGCTGGATTTTTTACGTCTTTCTTGTCTTTTAAATGAAACTCTATTCATCCTACCCTTGTCTAGATTTTGAAACATTAGGTGAACCTTGATGCAGGGCCATTGGCAGTCCCTGCCAATGCAGATCTACTGTGATCTGGCCAGGCCTAGCTCAAGTGCAGCTTTTGTAAGGTGGTGTTGCCCAGTTTTCAAGTAGTCTTTCTAGTTCTTGCTTTTTCGTTTCCTTAGGTGTCCTTTGTATTCCTTCGTGGAGTGAATGAAATGGCTTTTAGTGCAGATGTTCTTTCTGAATTTCCTAGCTGAAAGTTTGAAAGTGGTAGGTAATTAATTTAAAAATGCTTTATTGGGTTTATTTTGTAGGTGTGGTGAAACCCAAAAGTCCTTAGGAATTGTCAATGTAACTAAAGGTTTATCCTCCACATTTTCTCTGTAAATACAAAATGTGGGAAGGGGTCTCTAAAGGTATGCCACATTGGTTGGTGGACCACAGTTGTAGCCTTGAGGTCGAGGCATCAAAACAACTTCTTAGCAAAAATTGCTGGGGTAAGACTGCGTAGGAAAATCCCCCCCCCCCATCCGGACTCTACTTGTGTGGAAAGCCTTTGGCACTGGGTTTGCCCTTTAAGCTTTCCTTGAGACCTTCTAGCTGTGAATCTCAGTTGTAGTAAGGTGCACCTCTTGATGCCTTTGTGGATTCTGAAGGAAGCAACAAGTGGGACTCCAGGCTGCCAAATCTATCCTCTTTATCCATCTACCAATTCTACCATTGACATCTCCACTTCATATCCACAGTCATTCACATCTTCTACATCCATCTTCTAACTCTTTATATAACCCAGGGTTTGGGCTAGTCTTCAGGATCCCTTTCTAATTGACCAGCAGTAAATTAGGGTTCTAACCTTGCTGTTTTAGGTCAATTCTTAATCAATTCATGCTGGAATAGGAGCTGTATATGCTCAATTATGACCTTCGCCTAAGGGGTTTTGGTTTCTAGACCCTGCAGTTAGGTCTGACGTCTATCCCATGGCTCCAAGTCTTCCCTCAATGCTCTTCCTTATTTAATTCATCATATCTGCCTTGTGACCCGGGGGTGGTGGTTTTATTTATTGCCACATTACATTGAAGGAAAATAGCTAGAACTCTATAAAGAAAAGCAACTTGAACTCAACTTATGAAACCTACTTGGACTCAACTTAGGGAATCCAATTTGGATTAGAATTCCCTTGTACAATTGGACTTAACTTTCTAAACTAGAAAATGACTCTTAAGTAAAGAGTTCCTAAACAAATACTACTTGCAAACCAACTTTAAAAAGGAATCCCACTTGAAATTGCATTCAAACTTGGACTCCTGTCAGACAAGACTCTAATAATTTGGCCAATTGAAAACAAAAAGTAGATCTATGATCCTAAAATTATTATGGATTCTTTGAAGTACTTTGGACCCAAAGGAGGTAAAGGAAATTATCAAAATACCACTAGTGTAACTTGCCAGCTCTTTGTGTTGTATGATTGTGGGCTGAATTTGAGCCTAAAATATGAAGTGACCCATGATTGCCAAACCTGGTTAGATCACCTCCTCTCATGGTTGTCATAGTGTCCGCCTAGGCGGTTTTTCAACCGCCTTGTTTTGAACTGCTTAATTGATGCCCAAATTGCAAAGGAACTCCAAGGCACAAAGTGACATAAGACTTCGTGCTCGTCGCCAATAGAATGTGAAGCATGAGCCATACTCAACATCAAGAATTAATGAATCAGTAAATGCCTTGGCAGACGCTTTGACAACCATGGTTTGATGAGATGAACTTATATTTGTGTTCTTTTTTTGAATAATTTTTCATAATTATGATTCTTGAATGCTTGTTTTTTTGGGACGAATGTGACTATTGAATATTTGTTTAGCTTATTATAAAAAGTAGTTGTATTGAAAATTTTTTACCCAATCACTTTGGTCCCCTTATTGCCGCCTAGACGCCCCTTTGTCACCTATTGCTGTGGTTGCCTTTCCACCTTGACAACCTTGCCTCCTCTACGTGTCTCAATAATCTGATTTATTTTGAATTAATTCGGTTTGATCCTGGAGGGCAGAATCCCGGATCCTCCATCGATGCTAGATCAGGGTCAATGATCCAACATGTATAAAGCCCAACACAAGGCTTATTCACACTACATTAAGCTCACATACTTGATTTTCCCACATCAGATCTTCTGTGCTTCGAGTGACAAAGATTGTATATTTTGTCCAATTTCCATTACCTCCTCTAGGCTGTCTTCAACTTTGAACCTAGATACATCTTCTAGTTTTAAGTTTTAACACCAAATTTTCCTTTTCACAATGATCAGTTGGAATAGAGAAAAACTTCATGGGGCTTTAATTAATGCTGATTTGTCTATGTCAGTCTTTTCCTTTTTTATGTTCCTGCAAAACAATATCTGGTGTGTTTACCTTGGCACTATTTGTCTTCTTGATCATCAGAGAACATGGATGACGCGTGATGTTAGTAATCTATTACTGCTGTCTCATTATGAATACATATGCTTTTGTAATATCTGTCTTGCCATTTGTTCTCCTGGACTGAATACTATTGGCATCTAGTCATTTTTCATGAGGCCCCGTACATATTCGAGATTTCAATTGAATAGTCATGGTATGCTTTTGTAATATCTGTCTTGCCATTTGTTCTCCTGGACTGAAAACTATTGGCATCTATTCATTTTTCATGAGGCCCCCTACATATCCGAGATTTCAATTGAATAATCATGGTATTTAAAGCTCTAGAATCAATCTGTTCAGTAATTCCATTTTCTCTGAGAGGGATTTGGATTGGTTTGAATTTTTTGTTAGACTAGGATGTACCTGTTTCCTGAGTAGATCATTCATCTTCCACTCTACATTGAGTAATCGTTGTTTTAAGATTGAGCTGCATTCAGCAATTCTGTAACTCCTATTACAAGTTCTTAACGTGTACTTCTGCTTTAGTCGTGAGCCTTAGTCATTTGTTGCCTTGAAATCGATTTCCATATATTCTTGATCAACAGTTCAGTTCTGGCCCTCCTTGGATCCTTTCTGGTTGCATAAGGACTCATGCGTGCTTTGCTTGTCTTCTTCCTTGGACAGGTTGTAGCAATTACAGTATTTTCCTTGTTGGTTGTTGCGTTCTATGCCTTTTTTGCACCTTTCCTTGGTGGCCATGTCTGGGAATATGCTGCAGTTGCCATTTATACTCCTGCGGTATGTTACTGATCTGTTACGGATTTTTTCGACGATTCCATTGATTTTTACAAGGGTACCTTCTAAATTTCTTTATCTGTTTATTTTCTGATTTTCTTAATTTTGTGCGCAGGCACTTATTGTTTTCATTCTTTATATCCGCTGTACTGCCATTAATCCTGCTGACCCGGGAATTATGTCAAAATTTACGGGGGAGGTAACAAATAAACCTAATACAAATCTGGGGTTATCAGGTGGGAAAGTTCCTGGTAGTTTTAGAGAAGTTGGAATTGGGGTGCATTCTTCTCCGTCATCCGTTTCTAGAAGCTCTGTAACGGCTGACCACTGTAAGCAAGGTTCAATTGGAGAATCTGAGATTATGGACATTCCAGGGGGTCTTGCAGGTCAAAGATCATCAAATTGTGTCAACATTGGAGGGATCTGCTGTGCATTATTTGTACATGAAGATTGTGCAAAACGTGGAGGACCTGCTGAGCAACAAGCCACTGTGGAAGATGCTTTATTCTGCACGTTGTGCAATGCTGAGGTAGAACCCCAGGATTACTTTACTCTTACATGTGTTGATTTTTTATGACTTGTATCTTTTACGATTGTAAAATTATAACAGCTTTTCATTTTTGACTGTTCCATGTTTGTTGTCTAGGTCATTGATTTGATCCATGAGTGTTCCTAGTGAGAAAATGTGGGAAGAATATATATGTTATTATGAAGCCTTCTTGGTGAATCCTCAAGCAATCTCAAGCAACTTGTATGCGTTGATGATATCTTGCTGTTTTTATGATTAGCATTACTGGTAATAGTTTAATGTGCGAGGATATGCATTTTTTTAAACTATCTCATGAACTTAAAAATAAAGTTTGTGACTAATGTTGAGTTCTAAACATAATTCAGACATTCTTTTAACTTATATATTTCACGTTATAATTGTTCTTATATATCTGATCCTGCACTTAGGTTTTTTTTTTTTTTTTGGGGGGGGGGGGTGGGGGATGAATAAATAATATATTAAAGAGAAAGGAACATACAAGAATGGTCTTTAGGAGGAAGACCGGGAAAGAAAGGTTAAGACCCCAAGATACAACAATAAGCCTGTTCCTTGGGGTATCATCAATCAGGGGATGGGGAGAGGCAACAAGTCAGAAGAAACATCAGAATAGATGGCATTCAAATCATATCTTTCGAGCGTGATTTGGAAGTCCATCTCTAAAGGTTCAGCTCCCACCAAAGATGATGGACAAAGTCATAGAATACAAGCTTACCAACCCGATCACAAATAGTAGAGCCTTGGAAATTCCTCAGAATCCAAGACCACTCACTAGCAAAGCCAAATGATCGCCTCGAACGGGGCCAAATGAAGGATAGGGCTTTTCCTAGATAGATCTAGAAAAAAGGCAAGAAAGGAAAAGATGGTCAAGGTCCTCCGAACTATTCCAACAAAGGATGCAGTTTGGGCTAATAGGGATGTGGTGGACAATAACGAGATACTATTAAAGACATTCCCTTCAATTATTAACAGATAGTAATATTATTTCTTTTTCTATGTATGTCTGTGCAATGACAGCAAAGGAAGAAATGAACGTCATTATGGATGAACTGGATGTAAAAAATTATTTCGTATGTCCTTAAAATATGTTTCTCTTGTCCAACAAAAGGAAAATTCTTATATACTTCATATTATAATTGTATTTCCTTCTCTAAAGTCAGCTTCTCATATGGTTTTCATGTTGTATCACCTCCATGTCAAAGTTTGTGTGAGAGAGATGCCAATAAAATAAAATATTTGTTAATGTTTTGTGTGCGTCTTGTGTTCCTGAGTTTTAGGATCCATCTCATTGTCGAAGTCATGGACTATAGCATTTCTACACAAGGAAATAAATATGATTTACGGAGTAAAATCCTTGAAAGGTTCTTCTATCATTTATATGTTCTTCTTTGTCTTGCAGGTGCGCAAGTTCAGTAAGCACTGTAGAAGTTGTGATAAATGTGTCGATGGTTTTGATCACCACTGTCGGGTATTTCACTGTGCTTGGACATTTAAACGTTCAATCACTTTTCAATGCAATTGTGGATTGAAATTTGTGTTGGAAACTAAGACTGCATGTTCCTTTTATGCAGTGGCTTAACAATTGTGTGGGAAGAAAGAATTATGTAACATTTATATGTCTTATGTCTACAAGTCTTATTTGGGTAATGCATCAAAACAGCATAGTTGTTCAGTTACACTGACATTAAGGTCTCACCTGATGCCTAATAATTGCTTACAATCCTTTCTTTCTTAGCTTGTAATAGAGGCTGGAGTTGGTATTGCTGTCTTCATCCGTTGCTTTGTGAATAAAAGGAACATGGAGGAAGAAATTGTTGAGAGGCTTGGCAATGGTTTCTCTCGTGCCCCTTTTGCAGCTGTTGTGGTTCGTCTGTTTTCTTGACTCATAATGTCAAGTACATCTCTTTGGTTGGTTATGTTCAGGAGATCCCATTTACTAATATGAAATGCTTGATGTGTGCAGGCCGTATGTTCTGCAGTTTCTTTGCTGGCTTGTCTCCCTTTGGGTGAACTTTTCTTTTTCCATATAATTCTTATCAGGAAGGTCTGAGACAAGAAATTTTTGGTCTCTCTTGTGTTCAAAAAAATAAACCAGTCTCAAAGAAGTGCATAATTTTACAGTTGTTTTCTTCCTTTATTCTTATCAGGGCATTACTACTTACGAGTATGTCGTGGCAATGAGAGCCATGAGTGAGGCACCTGCAGGGGCATCTTTAGACGAGGAAATGCAAAATGTCACCTATTCTCCAACAGGATCTGCTACGACTGGCATAAGCGGGGGAAGTTCCCTGGGCCTGCAATACAAGGGTGCATGGTGTACACCTCCTAGGGTATTTGTCGACTATCAGGTAAGATCATTCAGAATTACCATTTATTTTGCAGCTACATATGCTGGGAATTATAACTTAAAAGCATGAAATGCCAATGTTGTATTTCTGTGTGTGGCTTATCTGATAGCGTTGTGGTCATTCATTTGGTGGGTTTAAGTACATGTTTTCATGGTAAATCCACCAGACTAGATCATTGCTGTCTCCATTAAATATGCACATATATGGGATTATGTGATGATCAGGATTGTGGTCTAAAGATTTTATAATGAAGATAGAAGTAAAACAAAAAATAAATTTAGTGATTTGTTTGCCTTTCTGGTGTATTTCCACAACTAAATTTATTTATAGTGGTAATTAATATATTATCTGTGGATAACGTGTTTTCCCCTTTTTTTACTTGGTATGTGAATAACTATTTTTATTCCTACTGGTTATATCAGGATGAAGTTATTCCTCACTTAGAGCCTGGAATGGTACCATCTACTGTTGATCCAGATGCTGCGGGGATTGCAGAAAAAGGAAACAAGTCCAAGAGGCCTGTTCGGATTAGTGCTTGGAAGCTTGCAAAGTTGGATTCAAATGAAGCAATGCGAGTGGCAGCTAAAGCTAGGGCATCTTCTTCAGTTCTCCGTCCAGTTGAAAACCGCCATTTGCCCGACAGTGAGGTCAGTTCCAGTGGAAATCTCAGTGGCAGAAGTAGTATGAGCACTGAGGTAGGACTAAACAAAGAAGCCAAGACTGATATGAGACTGTCTCCTTTGAGGAATTCATATGCACCTAGTCTTGGCAGCAAGGATGACTGTGAAACTGGGACTCAAAGTTTGAGCAGCTTCAGCAGTCCAAGTCATGTCCATGATTCAGTATCTCTTAGTCCTCTTCCACAAGAGCGCCCCTCCGGTCGTCCTAATCATACTAGTTCAGCATCCCATTTTGCTCCAGAGAGGCCTTTTGCTACTACGAGAACATCTTTTCCCAATAGTAATCTTGAAAACTCGGTATTTAATCCTAATTCCTCAGGATTCGATGACAAGATCATGCAAAAGAGTAGCAGTACTGATCCCTTGCTGTTACAGGCCCCGGCTTCATCTCTTCTCAGAGATGGTAAAAGAACATCTGTTGTGTGGGATCAAGAGGCTGGTAGGTATGTGTCAGTTCCTGTATCAGCGAGGACTGCTGAATCTTCCCTGGATGCCCGAATTAGATCAGTGCAAGTTGGAGTAGCGAATAGTCGTGCAGAAAGAAGCACTTATGTTCTGTCCACTGAGCCTGGTACAGCCAAGGCTTCTTCCTTGCAGCAGTCAGAGAAACTTTTGTACACTGGACAGTCTATCTTCTTTGGTGGTCCTCTATTGAGTGTCCCAGTTAAGGATGGTCCAAGAGGTGAAGCCAGCTCGTCTAGTTTGAGACCAGAACAGGGGAGAATGGTATCCAACTGGCCCCAAGAAGCTAGAGGTGGAAGAGGTGTGGCAATAAACCAGTTACCTGTGTTCACTCCAGCAGGTTTGGAAAGGAACCCATCATTTGACTCGCGGTAGTTTGGATTGTAAAGCTTATGATACCATTCTTTAAGAGTAGGAAGGTTTTGTCAGCTAATGTTGGTTTTGTCCTACTGATTTTGGAGATGGTGGGTAAGGAGGCAATACCATTACCAGCTACAGAAGCTTCTTACTGCTCACACTTTTTTGTATCAGAAACTTCTAATTGGGAACTGCAGCTCTCTGAAGGAAACGGTCTGGATGGGATAAGTATGGGGGCTCCTCGAGGATGAAACCATCTATGATTTTGACAGGCACCATTGTTGGTAAATTTTGCATTCCTTTATACTGAACTGGTTTGTAAACCATGGAAGTGCTGATGGCCTTTTGAAGATTGTTGTAGATTTGAACATTCCACTGAATTGGTTTCATCTGTCAGATACCTTTTTCAGTCACTAATATATTTGGAACTTAGCTGTATCATTTTATCTACTTCAGAATAAAGAGAAGAAAAAGAGGTCTTATTCCACAAATTCTACCTAGTCTCTCAATATGCCACAGAAAAACCCCAAAACATGAAAGAAGATTTTATGGTTTCTGAAGAACAAAATCACAAAGGTAAAAAACTCCCAAGGTAATAAGCCTTGTGAAAATCTTAAATTTGGTTTGGCATTTAAAATCTCTATGACCGTATCTCATATCTGGTTGCCCAGTAGAAAATAGAAATGACTACGAAACCCATTTGGAGTCACATAGACAGATTGGTTGGAAGATTAAAACAAGAATGAGGAGAGAAACTCCAACCACTCTTCCTGTTGCTCGTTAGTGTTTTTGTGGGGGTTTTTTTTTTTTTAATAAGAATACATATTCAATAAAAGTTTTTTTTGACATTTTTACGATTTCATCTGTGAGGACTAGATTTGAAATTTTAAGCACTTAGACACTTACGTTTTTAGTAGTATTTTTAGTCCTTGGTTTTCTTACATTCTTTTTTTTTGTTGATTTTCTTTTCTGTTTATTTTAATAAAAAATCTGAAGAAAAAAAAAGCATTCACATATCTTAAACTAAAAATTTATAAAAGTAAGAAAATAAAATAATTTAATCAGATAATTTAGTCAATTTGATAAAAATATTACCATATTTGTGTCATTTCACTAATAGAATGGATTGAAATCCCCTAAAAATTACAAATATGAGTTCAAAAAATAGATTTTCATTATCCATTTACAATCCATACTTGCAAATCATGAAAGCATGCATTTTTCGTATATTCTCTAAATTCTAGCACATGAAAGAGGCATAGCTTACAGACAGAATAAATCGGACTTTCTTCCATCTTAACATTATTAACTGAATACCACGTGTGTCAATTTGGAAGAGAGTTGAAATTGGCCTGACAAGACGGAAGGATCGTTACATCAGACGGTAGAGATTCTTTTTAGAGTCAAAGTCAAAAACTTCCACCAGTTCAATCGTCTGTTTAAACATAGATCATCAATAATAAAAAAAGTCGGGTTAACGGCTGCACATGTAATATTCTTCATTTTCAATTTCCCTCTATGGCTATATAAAAATATTAAAAAAAGAAAGAAAGAAAGGAAGAAAAAAAGAAAGAAAGAAAAAGAAAGAAGAAGAAAGAAAGAAAGAAAAGAAGGGAAAGAAAAGAAAAGAAAGAAAAAGAAAAGCAGAAGAAGGAGGAGACGAAAGTCGGTTAAATATAAAAATGGAAAGCCGGTCTTCTCACTTCTCCCGGCATTTTCCTTTTTAACTCAGGACTAAAGAGAAGTCAAATCTCTTCCTGCACCGGAACATCAGCGCTTCTCGGCTCTTCTTTCTTCCTTCTTCTTCGGTAAGTTAGATTTTTTTGTTAATCTTGAGCTCAACAGATCATGAAATAGATGAATCTCGTTTTCTGTTTCATTGGTACCTTAGCTTTCACTTCTAGGAATCTATCTTGTTTCTTTGTTAATTCGAAGAAGATTTAGAGTTTGTGTTTCGGTAAGAATTTTTTGATGCTTTTATACTTTATATTCGGTCTTGAATTTATGGGAGTATCGGTCTTTTCGCGTAATTGAGTTCTTCGTTCTTTGGATTTTAGTTATAAAAGTCTCGTAGAGATTCCAAAAAATTAGGCTTGGTTGTTCAGGGATGCTGCTGATTGAATTATCTTAAAATTTTTTTATTTCCTTTGCTTCTTCCCATGAAGAGTGAGTTAAGTTGGATTAAAGTCATGAATTGGTTCAGTTCATTCATGGTTTTAAATTAATTGCGGGGCTATAGTTATATCTCTGCATTTAGGTTAGTTTCGATAATTGTCTCTGTTGCGGTTATTTTATGTAATTGAATTTGATTTAGGCTTTTGTTTTATTGTCAAAAAATGCAGGTGAACCGGAAGCCTACGTTTTTTGGAAGATGAGGATAATAGCGTTGTTATTTGCGTTGTTTGTGTTTTCGTCTTACGTGGATGGAAGACATCTCTTTCCCCCCCGTTCCCTTGGGGGGGGTGTGGTCCCTTTTTCTTCTGGTGGCCCTTTTTTCCTTTCCTTTCCCGATGTTCTCTTCATTCCTTGTTCATGCCTTGGGCTAAAGTCAACTGTTGCACTCAGGATCCTGGTGAGGAAAGTAGATAGGAATGCCATGTTCTTCTGGTGGTCCATTATTTCATGTCTTTCCAGATGTATCTCTATCATATCCATATGTATCATGCTCTTGGTGTCTAAAGGTTTCAACTGAATTGCAACTCAGGATCCTGGTGAGGAAAGTAGATAGGAATGCCATGTTCTTCTGGTGGTGCATTATTTCATGTCTATCCAGATGTATCTCTATCATATCCATATGTATCATGCTCTTGGTGTCTAAAGGTTTCAACTGAATTGCAGCCTAGGTTATGTAGTATTTTGTAATTTTTATCTGTAGGCCTTTTTTTTTTGGTTGAGAGGAATTCAGAAGGTCCCTAATGCTTTTATTTCCTCCCCCACCCCCCTTTTTTTAGTCACAATGTGTAACAAGTCTTTCTTTGGTGGAAGGCATTGATCTGATATTGACCATTAAATTTGTAATTTATGTTTTATGTTTTATAATTCTTAACTGCTTAAAGAGATGGATGCTGTGGCTACCATGCTGTGCAGGAAAAGTAGCTGAGAATGGCATGACCTCTGTTGCAATCCGGTCTTCTAAGGGTATATCACCAGATTTCTTCTGTCGTTCATGTTTAGAAGTTTCAAAAAATGCTGTGAAAGCATTAAGAGATCCATTATTACCAGAGAAAGTTAGCATATTTGTGAATGATGCTTGTCAGATTCTCCCTTCAGACATGCGTGTAAAGGTGTCAAAATCCTACAAGATTCTTGATGTTGGATAACATTTTCTTTGTAGTTCTGTTTCTTAGGTTTCCTTTTTGTTTTTGCATATACTGCAGTGTGTTGAGATGTTGGAGATGCACATCAATCAGGCTATTGTGTTTCTTGAAGATTACTTTAGTGAGGAAAACCTTTGCAACAGCACAGGGTTATGCCCTTCAAATGCCAATGCCTTTTCAATGTTAAACAGCAAGGTTCTACATCTATCACTATCCCTTGATTTCTTTAGTAATCCTGTGTTCCCTCATCTGTGTTGCAAAAGTTTACTAACAAGGTAACTTAAAGCGTGATTGTACGGTCGGCCTTCCTGCTTTGTTTGCCTTAGATTTTATATGATTTTAATGGCACAGTGCTTTGTTGTTGGCTTAGTCTTAGATCTTGTTTCAAATAGTTTTAAAAACCTTCAATAGTACCTGCACTCTAAATATCTGATCGGTGCTCTTGGTGAAATATAAAACGGAAATACACCCACAAGACCAGTCATATTAGATATTGTACAAATATCCATGGTGGATTGCATCAGTGATGAGACTTCCATCCTGTGGAGGATTTGCCTCATTGTTCATGATATTCAACGCTTAACCACATACAGAACCAGTCCCACTTAAATAATCCATCTCACAGACAGAACCCAAGGGTGGACCCTGTTGTTCCATGAAAGGGCATAATCATTCCATTCCTGTTTGTAGTATCTGAAGTCGGATCTTATTCTTAGCAGAATTATTCTGGAGAGCATCATTGATAAAGGACCATGAGACCAAAATAGTTTGAGAGTATTAACCTTAAAAACAAGCTTGAGAGATTCAGATATCATTACTAAATCATGTAAAAATGTCTCATAGTTGCATAAATTATATTACACATTTTGGTATTGTTTTGACCCCACCCAGATCTAATTTAGAATTTAAGGGATTTCATGTGTGGGGGGTCAAAAACATTGCATAAATAAGGGAATGAATAAATGATAAAGAAAATGTTGCATAAATAGGGAACAAAAGACAAATCAAATATTGCATGAGAGAGAATATGTATTCAAATGAAAAAGGGTATCAAATATTGGAGAAACTAAGTATGGAAAAATACAAGAAAATGTGGGAATTTAGGAGGAGAAAATATTGAGGGAATATTGAGAGGAGAGAGAAGATAGATGGTGGAAACGTGGAGTTTAGGAGGAGAGAATATTGAGGGAATATTGAGAAGAGAATATTAAGGGAATATTGAGAGGAGAGAGAAGATGGACGTTTAGGAGGAGAGAATATTGAGAGGAGAGAGAAATGGATGGTGAAAAATGTGGAGTTTAGGATGAGAGAATATTAAGGAATACTGAGGGGAGAAAAGATAGATGGTGAGAACGTGGAGTTGATGGTGAATATATTAAACAAGAGAATTGAAAACCCATATTAATTAAGCAAGAATAGAGATGAAAGACAAGGGTGCGGGGAAAAGAAGAAGATAATATAGAGCGTTGAAGGCCTTCTATCTAAGGGTGATTATTCTTTTTGTCATTTCGCCACGATAAGTACAATCTTCATACTTTCAACATGTTATTGTTCTATTTTTCTACGATCAGGTTTATAGTTTTACATGACTTCTTAGTGATTGATTATTTTCTTTAATTTAAATTTTATCTGATTATGAATACTTTTTAGATGATGTTCGATTTACATAATTTATTAATAAATGAATTATTCTTTTTATTTAATAATTTGATTTTGAGTATGAATATATTTTAGATTATGCCTATTTTGATATATTAGTATCTTGTCTTTGAGTATTATATAAATATGTATTTCTTATAGATTATGCTTTATGAAATTATCATGATCTACCAGTAATTAATCTCTTGCTTGAATTTACTAATCTGTTTTATAAGGATGAATGTGTCTTTAGATTTGTGTTTTATTGGGTTATTTATTGTTGTATTATTCATCAATTTGATAATACTATATCGAAAATTCATCTTTTCCATATGATCTTACATTGTTTGCATATGATTCATCAAGACATGTCATGATCATATTATCATTATGTGTGAAGTTGAGCTAGTAGGTGTTTTGGATGAGAATGTATATTAAGGTTGTATAATGAGCACATGCCATGTAACGGCATGTAACATACATTGATTCCAAAACATTCGGTTAGGGTAGATGGATGTTGGGTTGTGTAATGCACGCATGCCATATAACCGCATGTGACATCCTATCGACCTTAGACCATGTATACATATGGGATGGTAGTTGTGCTTTTGAATGAGAATGTATGTTAAGGCTATATAACGCGCGCATGCCATATAATGGCATGGAACATACATTGAGTTTGGAAACATTTGAGTTATGGTAGATGGATGTTAGGTTGTGTAACGCGCGTAGGTCATGTAACGACATGGGGCATCCTATCAACCCAAGACTAATAAGGGTGTGGTTTATTATATCTTCTTAGCATCATTGAGTCTCATCTATATCATTGGACATGTCATGATTTTCTTTTTATACCTAACACATATCAACAATTTTCTTTCTTTTTATGCTTGATACTTAATTAAATAATACTCTTATACAAATAAAATTAACTAACATGTATAAAAGAGGAAAAAAAAATTCATGACATGCCCAATGATATGGATGAGACTCAATGATGCTAAGAAGATATAATAAACCATACCCTCGCTAGTCTAGGGTCGATAGGATGCCCCATACATGACCTGCGCACGTTACACAGCCCAACATCCATCTACCCTTACCCAAATGTTTCCAAACTCAATGTATGTTCCAGTGCCGTTACATGGCCTGCGCGAGTTATACAACCCTAACATACATTCTCATTCAGAAACACAACTATCATCCCATATTAATACATGGTTTAAGGTCGATGGGATGTCCCATGGCCTGCACGTGTTACACAGCCCAACATAATCAAATGTTTTGGAATCAATGTATGTTCCATGCCGTTACATGGTTTGCGCGCATTATATAGCCTTAATATACATTCTCATCTAGAACATCTACTAACTCAACATCACACATAATGCTAATATGATTATGACATGTCTTGATGAATCATATGTAAACAATGCAAGATCATATGGAAAAGATGAATTTTTGATATAGTCCATTATCAAATCGATGCATAATACAATAATAAATAACCCAATAAAACACAAATCTAAAGACATATTCATGCTTATAGAACAGATTAGTAAATTCAAGGAAGAGATTAATTAATGATAGATCATGATAATTTCATAAAACATAATCTAAAAGAAATACATATTATATACTCAAAGACAAGATATTAATAAATCAAGATAGGCATAATCTAAAATATATTCATACTCAAAAATCAAATTATTAAATAAAAAAATAAATAATTTACTAATAAATTATGCAAATCGAACATCATCTAAAACGTATTCATAATCAAGATCAAATTATAAATTTAAAGAAAAGAATCGATCACTAAGAAGTCATGTAAAACTATAAACCTGATCGTGGAAAAATAAAACAATAACATGTTGAAAGTATGAAGATTGTACTTATCATGGAGAAATCACAAAAAGAATAATCACCCTTAGATAGAGGGCCTTCAACGCTCTATATTATCTTCTTTTCCCTGCACCATTGTCTTTCGTCTCTATTCTTGCTTAATCAACATGGGTTCTCAATTCTCTTGCTTAATATATTCACCATCAACTCCACATTCTCACCATCTATCTTCTCTCCCCTCAGTATTCCTCAATATTCTCTCCTCCTAAACTCCATATTTTTCACCATCCATTTCTCTCTCCTTTAATATTCCTTAATATTAAACTCCATGTTTTTCACCATCCATTTCTCTTTCCTCTCAATATTCTCTCCTCCTAAACTCCAAGTTTCCACCATCTTCTCTCTCCTCTCAATATTCCCTCAATATTTTCTCCTTCAAAATTCCCATATTTTCTTGTATTTCCATGCTTAGTTTCTCTCAATATTTGATTCCCTTTTTCATTTGATAAATTTTTTTTTCTCTCATGCAATATTTGATTTGTCTTTTGTTCCCTATTTATACATATCTCCCTATTTATGCAATATTTTCTTTATCATTTATTCATTCCCTTATTTATGCAATATTTTTTACCTCCACGCATGAAATCCCCTAGATTCCAAATTAGATCTGGGTGCAGTCAAAACAATACCAAAATTTGTTATATAATTTATGCAGCTATGAGGCCTTGGACCTCCTCCTTTTTTTTTGGTTCAAAGGGGCTTTATTAAGCCGGGGGATGGGATATTAGTACCTCAGCGAGAGTCGAACCCACAACCTCTTCACTAAGAGGTGTTGGTTTTAGCCACTAGAACAGCTCTGCGTTGGCTGGGCCTTCTTCTTTATTCAAGGTGATTGTTAACCGTTTAATTAATCCTCAACTTATGATTGAATTTAGCAAATAAATTCTAGTATGTTAATCCCATATCAGTTCCGCCTTTAACTGTAATTATTTGAATATCAATACAAAATGCCAAGACTACCCCTATGCTTTAGTTACTGGTGTTACACTTATAGATCAAGTTTTGCACCTCTTTTGGAGGTTAGGTGCCACCCTGGCTTGCTGAGTAGTCAACCCTTGATGATGCTTTCACTTCTCTTCTTTCAAGATCACCTTGGCCACTGGGAAAGTAAAAGGTTTGTTGAGCCAACTTGTATGTTTAGAAAACACTGTGAAAACTTGTTGTTGTTAATTCTCTTTATCCTGCATCCTTGAGCGCTAGTTATGCATTTTTTTTCCTCCAATCAGAATGCTTGCTGGAGTTCACGCCTAAATTTTTCATGTTTTATAATTCAACCTTGATTCATTGGATTGACCTAGTGTAGAAAATGTAGAGCACATAAGTAATGTGATATTAGTTGTTACATTTTAGGATCCTCCATTTTTTTCTTCTTAGTTGGCTGATTATTCTATAAAAGCTTTGGCTTCTTATTTATTTTATTTTAGAAGCATAAATTAAATAGTACTTGTTCATCCGAAGAAAAATGCTTGGTATGTTTATTGAAATATAGCATGTGCAAAAAGAAATCTTAATACTATGAGGTGAATCACATGAGCACTGTGTAGAATTAAGTTGTATTTGGTATAATTTATGACAAACTTTCTAAAGTACAATGTTATGCTTCATAGAAAAATTATGAAAACGCTTACCAGAATGCTGATAGTTGGGAAGGGACATAGATGGTAATGAAAGGAAAGTGACAGTCCTAACATTTTTTCCTTGAAATTGCAAATAACCTTGGTAAAATGAAGAATGCAGTCCCAATAATTTGCAGTAGGAGGTCTCCAACTTTGTCTGCTGTAGACCTCTCATCTTTGACCTGCTTCATGAGGCTTTTTGACTGGACTAGATGTCTAGGAACTTCACATAAGTTACACTTCACATCTCTTTAGAGTTAGTGTAAAAAAGTACTGAAACTCCCATTACAGTTGTTTTGAGTGGTAATCTTAAGAAGTAGGCAGCTTAAATAGTCAATCACTATAAAGTGTTTCTGAGCACCTCCTAGCTATGATTAAGTTCGCTGCTGCTGCAATCCCTCTGATTTCAACTTCTAGAGCCGATGAGGACTGTCCTGATCTGAGCAGTGCATGTAGTTTCTGTGAACCTGGATTCACGTACAAACTACCCTGACTTCCCCCATGATGTGAGACATATTCCTCTTCTGTTTGTTTTTTCAGTCCACCAGATTTCTTCCTTCAAGCCAACCATTCGTTTTTTAAAAGAAGGCTGTACCAGTGCACAAGGCTCCCACATTCAGCAGGGTTTGGAGGTGGTCAGATGTAAGCACCCTGCCTCTGTTTCGCGAAGAGGCTGTCCTCAGAAATGATTCACTTATTGATTCCTAAAAATAGTCTGACCCAAAAAGGTTAGGTAACAATATCTGCTCCCAAGATATAACAGCATTTTTTTGGGCCATTAAAGATAACTTCTGGTTCTGGGGCTGTACGTGGTCCTATATTAAGCAACATATCTGATATCATCCACAGATTAAATTTGAAGTAGCCTCTCTCACTATCCTCATCAATGAGAGTACTGATGAAGAGTCCATGTAGGGGTTCCCGATCCACAGCTAATGAGGATGAAAAACACAAACTATAGTGGCCTGCAAAGATCTATCCAATCAATTTAGGGTTTTTTCCCCAGTCAAGTTACATTTGGCATCTTTTTTAGATGCATTATCTGGTTCCTATTGATATTCATTTGAATGGCAGAATGTCAGTATCTACTATTCTGGTCTATTTCTGGTCTACTTCTTTCTTGGTTTTGTTTTCAAAACAACTCCTTTGCTCTTTTTCAGTCATAGGTATCTGAATTTCCTCCTTGTGCGCTTACAGGTATCAGATGACAAAAACTGTGCTGCATGCCATGCTGTAATGGAAGATATACGTGATGACTTGGAGGATCCTGAGATGAAGGTAATATCTTCAAATGGACCTGACGAAACTTATTCTTGCTTCTTGTTCTATCTAAGCCTTTGTTCCTGGTTGGCAGCTTAAGGTGATAAAGATACTTCTAAAGGCTTGCAATAACGTTGAGAATCACGTCAAAGAAGTAAGTCAAATCTGTAGTTGTGTATGGACATCTGAAACATCATCATTGTTGAGATGTTACAGAGAGTATTTTTCTTTTCTACCTAAACGTGTGACAATGTGGGATATTTCTTTATTTGCAGTGCAAAAAGATGATATTGGAGTATGGTCCTCTGATTATGGCAAACATTGGGAAGTATTTAGATAACAATGATTTCTGTACCATTGTTCGTATATGTAAACCGACGTCCCACGACATTTTGACAAATGCAGAAGATTTTCATCCACTTATAAGGTTACCAACCAGCTCCAGCAGTGATGCAATCTCCAAATAAATTATCTCTGGAGAGGAACGATGAGAAGATCAAATGCTCCATCAGTGTACATAATGTTTCCCTATTGATTGTTTTGCCTTGATGAGTCAAGACAAAGCGTGATCTGACAATAAGTATATGGCTTGTATGGTGGGGACATTGCTTAAAAGCCCGCCTTCTAAAAGCACTCTGAATAATTTGTTGTTGTCTTGAAACTAGAGGGACAAGGAACTGAACTGTTAAATGCTTGTAATGTTTGCATATATCCCCCAAAATAAAAGCATTTATTTGAAGTAAGATTACAGTGGCCTTGGTTCCATGTCTATCAATTTTAAACTCTCTTTCTGTTCAGATATCCTAGGGAGCAAGAATTGTTATGACTCAGTTCCTCAGTCACTCTCCTGCCCTTGTCTTGGCACTGCATCTTTACCATGCTTAGGCTTTCTTTCTTTTTCAGTGGTGCATTTATCCATGATTATGATATCACATGACACGTAAAATCATGGTTTGCTGTAAACAGACTTTTTCTCTTCTAGATTTTGTTTAGCTCAGTATTCCAACTCAACAAAATGAGGTCAGTTTTTCTTTTAAAGGATTGTGTTTTCTGCAGTTATTAGCCAAGAAACTTTTCAAGCAACTTAACAATCTACAAGTCCGGATCAGAGTAGAACATTGTGCTTCCCTCACACATTTTCACCACAAATTTAAGAGAGACCCACTAGAGAATCCCAATTCGCAATCTACTGTCAAATGGTTGACATTCGATCCCACAAACAGATGAATCCCTGCATATTATTCTTTTTAATTAGAAATAATTACTTATTGTCCCCATGGAAAAGAAAAGAATCGATGCATTAGTAAATACTAAGCCCCCCCTGTTTGATTCAAAGTCTGAATGGGAGCAAATTGTGGTTGATGCATCAACAATGCATTGGTCTGAAAAGAACATTAAGGATATTGAAAACGTTTACCTGAGCCAAGTCACTTTCTCAGAATGAAGGGATACAAACATTCATCGCCACTTCTGGGCTTTCCACATTCGAATCTACTAGGTGAGCTGGTCAGCTCATTGCAGTGATGCAATCACTACGAATTATTCGTCTTGCAGGATCACAAATTTGATACTTATATCGGTATGTCATGCTGGTCTACTAGCAGCCAGAAGACATCCTAAACTCACCAAAAAATTCCATGCGATCCTCTTTAGACCCTAGAATTTATGACTTGAAATTTGCACTGAAACGCAACAAGCATGCAAGATTAACTTGAAAACATGAACCCTAAATATTATTACTTAAAACAGTAAATTGAAAACCCTCTAACATGAAACCATCCGTAAACAATTGCAATAGCTGTGACCAGCTGATTCATTGGAGTTGCAGAGTTTCAGTGTAGTGAGAATATGATTAGTAAACAAGACCTAATTGGGAGGCTATTAATTGGCCTGATCACATGAAAATTCAGGCTCATCAATAGAAAACAATAACTATGTCTGCAATTAGCATTCTGTACATTCCACCATCATACTGTACATAACAGTTAATGAACAACAAAAATTCCTCAGGTGTTTAACATCTGTGGAGCGGTGCAGGAAATATATCCAGTGGTTGGTAACGCAGCCGATCATTATGAGGCAGCGGTCCCTCCTGAAGAATTCAGAGAACCATCATCACAAAATGCTAAGACAATATATGAAGTAGAAATAACTATTATCCTAAAAGAAGCATTCTCTATTGCTGTCAAAATACAGGGTTACAATTGGGTGATATGAGACTAAGGGACAATTGATTTGCTGATGTAGAAGACAATAAAAATTCTGCTCCCATAAGTAGATCAAATCAAATTTGTATATGGTATGAATATAAAATGACATTCAGTATTGCTGATTTCACTTTTTCCCGAAAGACAATGAAAATTCAATCATTCAAAGACTGGGGGTTTTACCTCATGTTTCCACCAGGCCAATTTTGTTTATTGATGCTTGGTGAGTAATGACGATTGACGATGATAGGTATAGATTTAAGATCTACACTATCATGTATACTAAAAGTGAATCTATATAATTATCCTATGATAAGCCCCTTATAACTCACGTCTACAATAGACAGAATATGAAGGGAAGCAGGGGATCAGTACCAGCAGAGAGCAGGGGGGCAAACCAACCAGCAGGGGACAAATAGCATGGTACTATGAGGAGCCTCCACGTGGCAGTGAAAGATTGGTGAGAAGTGAGAGTTTGATGGGAAGGTGGAGAATAAGAGAGGGAGGGGAGATGTGTGAAAGGGGGGGAGGAAAAATAGCAAGCTGTGCTTGTGGGAGAGGGAAGACCTCTCGGGGAAGCTCTGGGTGTAGAGCGGTTCTTGTTATCAGGGGAGTGAAGTTGTTCTTGTTTGAAGGGGGAGGAGGGGAAGAGCAGAGCAGCCAGTAGAGTTTGCTAGGAGAGGGCAACCTCTCGGGTAGGGGACTGAGTATGGATTGAGGCTGGTAACATGTATTGGGTGTGATTCTATAGTTTAGTTATTGTCTTTTAATTCCAAGAACTGCATCTCTTCTATAGATATCTGATTTGTATCTGTTGATGAAGTTTATCAGAGTTATTGAATGAACAGAGTTATATCTGGTTGCTGTCTTTATTGAATCTGTTGCGATGAATGATAATGTCCATTGCTGTCAGTAAGGTTTTGGTGGGACTCAGGCCAAAGTTGAGAGGATCTTATCATCCTATCCCTCAGACATATAGCCTTAGTATTAGCCCGCAGATTGACATCTATCTTTTTGCATATCTGATGAACCTAGGGTCTATATACATATGTTGGACTTATTTGGGAAGTAAGAATCCCGTTTGATATCTCATCTGCAAAGAATTCTCAATGTAAAAACACAGGCCTTTGAATAGAACTGAAGTGTCAAATTGCATATACATAGCAGCTTTGAAAGCTTTTCTTCTTTCCATACTCCAGAGATAGAACAAGATATCTGAAACCCACCAGCACATCAGCGGTGGCCACAGTTAAATGGTATGACCTCATAAATCAACTACCAGTTCAAATCCTTTTGGTTTTAAAGTAGCTAAGCAAGTTAGATGTATGAAATTACTACGAAGTACTTGGAGTTGGGGTTCCAAACCCTTATACAAGCACTGACAAAAGTATTCAGCACTTGACAAACCAAAACAGCAGTTCAACCATCACAGATGATTAAACCATTGGTAAGACATATTTAGACCAGATCAAGAGGCTTATGGAAAAGTGAAGCTAGCGATTGAATCACCTGTCTTAAGGATTGTCTGAAAAGTCAACCAGCTGGACACACATACATACACTATCTAAGGCTTAGGTGTATCATAAAATAGTGCTAATTCCAAGCCAACCTTGACAGGAATATGTGCCACTGCACACTTCAAACTCTTGGGATGCTAAGCTTGTCAGTCCCATACTGGCTGGTCTAGATAGGGAAATAAGAGATGGCAAGTGGAATGAGTCTTATCAAGTTTTCAGACAATACAAACAAGGGATGCTACTTGAAGGGATAAAGATATAAGCATCATGTTTCAGCAATCGGCACAAATAATGAAGGCCACTGGACACCCGCGGATTACTTGGGACAATGCAAATAGGTATTCAGCTATTCAATTATGAAACCTACAAACGTCTCAAGAAATTAGTAAATATAACAACAAAATAAACTCAAGATTTAGGCATGAAAAGAAGCACCTGTTCCCAATTTATCTGGAATGGCTTTATGAAATCTTCAAACATTATAGGAGACATTCCTTTCATCCTTTCCTCCACTTCCTGGAAAAGAGAAAAGAAGACAATTTGAAGAAAGCAAGAAATTATGAACATGTTTGACATTTTCTCGAAATTAATCAGTTAGAGACATCAATATTGAACATGAGAAACAGTCATGAAAATGCTCAGCAACTTTCTTTCTTTTTTTGATGAATAAAATGCTTGGCAACTTCTTGGATTAAAAAACATGCTTCATGTCCAATCTCTTAGGATATTTACTTCAAATACTGACAAAACCCCATCAATTATCATCACTTATGTAGTAATTTAGATCCCCATATTCTCCTGCAATGTCCTAACAGGAAGAATTGAAGGGTGGAATAGAAGAAGATAATGAAAAGGAGCAGATCTTGATATTACTCGCCAGATCAGGTTTAGCAACAAGGATATTACTCACCTAGAAGCCCCCCTTGGATACTACAAACTATGGTGATATGGATTTAACCCACCCGGTTAGGTGCCCATAATGGAGAATAAAGCAGCAGGCAGCAGCTCATACTCTTTGCAGACGCAATTTAATTATCAAAATATTCTATGTAATTGTATTCATCCATGATGGAGTAGTTTAAAAAGGTCTTCACAGCCTTAAATACTCAGTATTTCTATTAGAAATGGAACTTCTAACCTGCCTAATTCAAAAGCTACAGTTGACATGAAAACTATTTCCTAACTTTAAGCTAATTCAAAACCAACTTAGAATTAAAAAACTCCACTTATGATGGAAAGGGAAATAAAGAAGACAAATAGTGCTTGGAAGACTTTGATTAACTTCTCAATTGTACCTGAGTTGTTTATAAACCAAGTCTTCTGGGAGATTATCTTGATCCTATCTCTCTTCAAAGTAAATTTTATAGTTCATATAAATATATAATCCTCAATGATTGCAAACAAAGTCCTCCATCAGGTTAGGAGAGCAGGGAGGTCATAAGCCTTCAGCAACGAAGATAAGAGGTGTGCATACTGAACCCTAGCCCCTTACACTTAACCTTTTCAGAGGCCATTCAGACTTCTGACCATTCTCCCCATGAACATGTAGTGGCCCTTTCAAAATGGTAATAGGGATTTTTGGTTTGAGCGGAAGATTATGGGCAAGAAATCATGACTTGGGAGGATGACCCAGCTCCTTAAGCCCCCTGAGAGAACCTGAAACGAGTAACACCAAAAGAAGATGGAGTTCAACCCCGGGAATGGAACATGACCATGCCCCCATTCTTCCCAAATGCAAGGCTATCATCAGAGGAAGCTGTACAATATGTTCAGTTCCTTGAGGAATACTTGGACATATTTGCCTGGAGTTATGCTAAGATGCCTGGGCTAGATCCTCCCACCATAGGCAAGATATCAAACCAGAATTGCCCTTCAAGCAAGCAAGGCTTTCATACACAGTCCTGGTATCAGTGTTGGGGCTGTCATGCCTTACTTTCTCAGCTACCACATTTTCCGTTGAGTTATGGCAAAGACCCCAGTTCCCTACCAACTCTTTTAAAGAAACATTTTAAATGAAATGAGGCCCACCTTGAAAACTTCCATCTCCTAACCAAGCCCACTTCTCTGCCCTTTGCAGCCCAAATTTTGCAAGAACCTCATTTCATCTCATTGATACCATTCCAGTGCAGATCAAACTTCCGAGTCACTCCTTGCTACTAGTGGACATTTTCCCTCTTGCCCAATTCCTGCCATCAGTGGAACATCGATGATATTCTATAGAAACCTTGTGGCATGATCTCAGTAGCATTATTGGTCCTAGATTACAATGCTGTGTTTCTACATCATCTTGTTTGTTCAGAGGGGTGCCGCAAGAGTTTTGGGATGACACAATGTTGGAAGTAGGAGTGTGAACTGAGAATCAAGCTACATCTTCATGATGCAAAATGCATAGGTCAAAAAAGGAATTTGAAACATTTACTTGTTCATCCATGTCTGTAGAACCAGATATCAAATAAGGAAGCAGGTCTGGACTGTGAAGTAGGAATGAAGTAATAGGAAAGGATCATATCCTTATAATGTACTATTCATTACTATAGTCAAGAAAGAAAAGATAAAGACATAGTTGTAACACGTTGGATAGAGGGGCCATAAACGCAATCAAGCAGAAACGACCTCATGCAGGGTCTAGATGCCACCACCCTCTCAATCTGGATGATGTGCGTGGACAAGGTAGAAAAACTCAAAGTTAGGGCTAGGCTTCTAAACCTGGTGGCAATCACTCGTATTAGTGGACAGAAAGAAAGCTGGAATCACATACTATTTGGATTGAGAAGAAGAAAAGGGAGTTCAAAGACTGCATACACCCAGATGACAGGAGCTCTAACGTGGGCTTTCTTCACCTTATCGGATTTTTACCATTTACCCATCATAAAAAGACAGAAAGAGAAAATAGACATGAAAGTGTCAGCTATATAACTGCTGTCAAGATTGAAGGAATGTAATTAAACAAAAGCAGGAGATCATTGTTCATCATCAATTTTTGATGAACTAATTGAACAATATTCCAGCAAGCACTTTGTAATTCTACAATTTGCAAAAGACTCTAATTAAGTAATCAAAAATAAAGGACAACACTTTGTTTCTTACCAGTCCTGTTATCCTAGACTTCTCCAAGAGTTCCTCCGCAATCATGTCCAAAATATGCCTGTTTTGCTTCAGGCCATTCATTGCAAATTCTTCAGCCTCTTCAATGTACTGTCACAAAAACAAATTGCTTAGCATTCTTTATAAAGAACACTTCAACAGAAGATCGATACAATATAATACAGATCTAATATATCCTTAACAGTTATAGCTTCAGATAGTACAAACAAACACTAACCAACCCATTAGCATCCATGAAATATCAGTGCTGCCACCTAGAGCTCAAAACAACCAGGGCAATGTAATGCATGCATAGCAGTCTAATTTTAAAGTCAAATCAATGGCTAACAAAAGGGCCATATATGGACTCAAAGAAAGAGGCTTGACTGACACCTAAAAACAAATATTTTGAACTGCAACCCCCCCCCCAAAAAAAAAAAAAAAAAAAAAAGAAAAACATTTGAACAAAAACTGAACTTCTATTGATTCTCCAGACCTTTTTTCTTTTTCTTTTTTTTTTTATTTTTCTATTTTTCCCTTGGATCTTGAAGAAATGCAAACCTAATGGAAAACAAGATTAAAATCATCAAGCCTGAATAATAAAAAAAATATGAATAACCGTCAAACTCAAATCACATTTGGTAAACAAAATAGCCAGTATCACTGACAAACTGAGCATAAATGGATTAGACAGTTGATCAGAATAATATACTAGAAAATGCATGATATCAACTGTCATGCCATCAGTTCCGAAATTAACCATGAATATATCTAGCACCCAGATAAATCAGTTCATCAAATATGAACTCTTGACAGAATATCCAGAAATATCAACTGAAGAATCAACTGATCTAAACAACTTACTAACACAGGTGGAGAAAGCAATCAGACTTTCAGGCAAAAATTAGTTAATGTTCTATCTTTTTCTAATAAACTGAAATTTATGTGAAAGTGCAGAGTATAATTACCCTTGTCAGCTCACGAGTAAATAGTTCAGCCACTTCAACTGTCATGTCAGCAGGAATCACACGAGGGTCATCCCACTACATTATGAAGAATTGATCAGTCAGCACATTGGCCCCTACAAAATTTCTCGAGAACATATACTAAAACTCAAAGCAAAGTGAAAAAATGTGGATATTACCTTATACTTAATCAACTCCCCATCTGGACTATCTGGCCTATCCATCAGTCCATATCTTTTTGTCAAGCGTGTCAACCCTAACTTAGGATTTCTGGGGCTAATTACCATTTCTCTTGCAATCTGTAGTGAACAATAAAAAGGAAGGATGTATAAACATTTGAAAAATAATTCTACATTCAGTTGCATGAGTTATCATATTTCAACAGTCTACCAGCAAATTTACAAGACTCTGATCAAATCAGCTATCACTTTCCTTAGTTTCCTAAAGTTACACTCGTATCATGACATAACAGATGAAGTAGCACATCCATATGGGCATTCATAAAATAAGAATTTAATGTCATAACCAATAAGACAAACTTTACCCACTATTAAGAGTAAATAATCTGTTATTGGGATCTGCTGAGTGTTAAGGCACAGAAAAGCTGTATTTACTGCAGGATCAGCGTCATCATAAATGAGGTCGTGGGGCGATAGTGAAAGAGTCAGATCAAAACCACCCATAAAACTAACCTCCTGATGTAGATTCATCACCAAATTGGGTTTCTTTCCTTGGAATAAGTCTAAGATTGTATCATATATGTATTGGCATTTGATTTCATGCATTTACTTTGTAATTGGCCAAATTGATGGGTCTAAAATATGGGTGGAAAGTAGGAAAACGAGATTTGTTTCCTTTATTTCATAAGAAGGGTAATTCACTTGTATCATTTTAGTCATGACATAACAAGAACAAATATGTCTTTTAGGGCGCATTTGGTAACATTCTTAAAAAACTTTTTTGGTGTTCTTCTGTTCTTTGGGAACAAAAGAACGGGTTAGAGGCGTTTGTTAAAATGATTCTTTCTTCTGTTCTTTAAGAACGGATCGATCAGAAATGCGTTATAAAGAATGCATTTTGCAGAACATCAAAAAGATGTTTTTACCAAAGATAAAAAACGGAAGTGATAAAATTGGTTCAAATTGAACCTTAGAACGAGTTTATCAAACGCTAACTTATTCTAATAGTGTGCTGGAAATATTTCTAAAACGGATTTATCAAAAGCCCATTTTTAAGCAATGAACTGGACTCTCATAACGGAAACATTACCAAACGCATACTTACATTTCAAAAGTAACATCTCACTAATACCGTCAGCCTTCATGCGCATGAGAGGAAGCCTGTTAATGGTACAGGAACAAGTTTACTCTTGTCATAAAGATCTTCATATTTCTTTGCCCTACAGTTTCCCAGTCTTCTTGTCTTCATTTTTTGCAAATTTATACCATTGTAGATCCTGAACATTCTGAGTCCTTTGCCATGTAGATCCTCTACCCAATTAAAAATATATTGGGTTATTTAGTCATCTAGTTTTCTTTAGTCATAAAATATTAATTTACACTTAATAAACAATTGAAAAAAATTCTCTTTTCTAATATTAAGTAATTAGATTTTAAAAAAAAAATCCTTTAAAAGATCGAATAAAATTCCAAGTAGACGATAACAAGGCAATCATGTATCCTGGGTTCATAACACTCAATGTGTTGGAATATCCAATTCTTTTGGTCAAAAGCTGTAAGAGATTTTTTTTTTTTTTTTACTTAGGTATTTAAGTCTCAGAACCCTTTCTTGTCTTCTCTTATATCTTATAGGTTTGAGTTAGGCTTAAATAAGAATTTGCTAAAACATCATGGAGAAAGATGTAGATATACTCAGATTTCCAAATTTGCAGAAATGTTACCAGATTTTGACTGACCTTAATTTCTCTAGGAGGTCGGATCACCATTTAGGAAAATTTTGCAAACTCAGGATTGGACTAGCTAGGATTAGTATTTGTTGCTGCAGGGGTTCATGCGAGGAGAAATGGAGAATTTGAGTTAAAATAACAAAGATTCTGTGGAGATAACTTTGACGCGAGTACTGCTAAATAGGTCCTTTTTAGCCTCCCTCCTGTGCTTCCCCCCCCCCCCCACTTTTCGTCTTTTGGTATGAGGGCCTAAGCACTGGCTGGGTTCATTTCAGTAATATTCTCTCTTATACACTGTTTTTCTATTGTTCTCTCTCTTTTTCCTTAATCGATTATTTCTTCAAGAAGTTATAGAAGTTACTGTCTCATTAAGCAGGACAAAATAAAAAGCATCAGACTGGACTAATTATTTTAAAAAAAAATTGTTTACTGTAAAGAGATTTCCACTTACTTTAGTAATCTTTTCTAAATCATCCTTTCCCCCATCAGTAATATCATCACCAAACACAACACGTTCAGCACAACGCCCACCATGTGCTACTATCATTTGCATCTGCATGTACCCGAATGTGGTGTATCCTTGATCTACCATATTTTCTCTGGGATAAAAAACAGACACAGCAGTTTCCTGTACCATGGCAGGGATATTGTCAGAAGACAAATCCTATAATGGGAAAAACAATTACTTTATCAATATTTCGAAGTCAAACCTTTCCACCAGGCAGGAGCTGAGAAAATGCATGCCAATCAAATTGAGGAAACAAGTGAGCTAACAAAATGTGACCAGCCTCATGTACAGCAAGCAATCTCTTCTTTTCTAAAGGCACCTGTTACATAAATATAGAAACTTCAAGATTAGAAGAATCCTTAAATCAATAATTTCCGAGAAGTAACCGAATGAGAACAATGAACAGAAACACATACACTCTCTTCACATCTTTGTTGCTCTTCCTCTGTAAGCAGTACTCCCATTCCCTCTAGCAACTGTTTGTCTAACACATCAATGATGTCCTGTTGTGAGATCTTGGAATGTCCTTTCCTCACCTGTATGGAATAAATAAACTTTTTAACCATTGAAACACGAAAATACATCATTATCAGAGGACTGTTATATGCATGCAAGGGACCTAATGTAGGAAACATTAAACTACGAATTTCACCCTCCAAAGTAATTGTACATTAATAAAATTTGAAAAAGATATTCTCAACATTAGAAAATGTTAGCCAGAATTCACAATCCCTAACCTAAAACAGAAAGCTCTAATGCACATAGAACAGCATGTGGCAGGAAATAAGATCTTTTTCTTTTGGGTAATTTTCACTTGGACCCCCTGAGGTTTGACTTAGGTCAAATTTAGTCCAAAAAAAGCCATACTTTGCATATGCCTCCCCTGTGGTATTCAAAAAGGTCAATTAAGGACGGATAATTACTTTTGTGACTTAAATACCCTTACATCATTTAACCGTTAAGATTGCGCCACACATGCAACAAAAATCAATGGCTGTGGATGAACATGTAGGGTTAAAGTGCAAATATTAATATTTTAATTTACATTATGAGATGTTCTAATTTTTCAAATTTATGATTTCAAACCCAGAGTCGACCTTTCGTTCTCTCTGTCTCTTTCTTTTGTTTTACTATTTTTAATGTCTCTCTGCAAAACCCTTATTCTTTTTCCTGTTTCATCTTGAATCTTTTGGTTTTTCAGATCTGAGATTTTCTGTCAAAAGAAAAAAATTTGAGATTTCTTCGCTTTCAGATGCACAACCTTCGAGTTATTTGCAGTGAATCCTAGGATCTTGTCCTGCTTCCTTCTTGTTCTGGAACCGTAAAGGTGGAGAATTTGTTCTTATCTCATTTTAAGGTTTCTTGTTTCTTCTTCAAATTCATGACCGTTTGGTTTGATTACTTTCAATTTGCACACAGAGAATGCATATACGAAAGCTCCCAACTTCTTCATTGTGACAGATTCAACACTGAGAAATTGAAGAAAAGGAGATCGAATCCTCCACAAACAATACCACTCCTCCCATTTCAGTTTCCTTGTCTCCCTTTCTCTGTCTCTCTTTTTTATCTGGTGAGTGGTTTAAAAGTTGATTTCCAAGAAAGCAAAGGAGATCGAATTCTAGAATTCAGAATTCTAAATTCACAACAAGCTATCAGATTATGGGTTCTAGATCGGAAAATACGTCATGAGATCTTCTAATTTTTCAAATTTACTTTTCAAACGCAAGAGGAAGGAACGGGTGGAATCTAAGAAATAAAGCAATGGAGGAGAAATTTTGGGAAATCAGGAAGCGAAATAGCTCGAAGGTTGCGCATATGAAATCGGAGAAATCTCAAATTTTTTTCTTTTGACAGAAAATCTCAGATCTGAAAAACCAAAAGATTCAAGATGAAACAAGAAAAAGAATAAGGGTTTTGCAGAGAGAAATTAAAAACAATAAACAGAAGAAAGAGACAGAGAAAACGAAAGGTCGACTCTGGGTTTGAAATCGTAAATTTGAAAAATTAGAACATCTCATGATGTAAATTAAAATATTAATATTTGCACTTTAACCTCACATGTTCATTCACAGCCATTGGTTTTTGTTGCATGTGTGGCGCAATCTTAACAGTTAAATGATGTAAGGGTATTTAAGTCACAAAAGTGATTATCCGTCCTTAACTGACATTTTTGAATACTACAGGGGAGGCATATGCAAAGTATGGCTTTTTTTGGACTAAATTTGACCTAAGTCAAACCTCAAGGGGTCCAAGTCAAAATTACCCTTTTCTTTTTTTCTTTGATCTCATTGGTTCCTTTTAATAGTGTATTCCAGTTTATTGGCTATGCATGCTTCAGGGATATTGGATGGAATAAAGCAAGCAAAATCATATAAGGAAGAGTATATGTTCCAGATTGGCCATTTGGTATGGATTCTTTCGCCCAAATCAGAATGGAAAGAAATATGCCAGCCTGGAGGTGCATGTTTAAGTAATGATTTTACCAATGATGAGAATCTCATGACAGTTACTGGAAAATTTATTCCAGAGAAAGTCAACTGATCCCATGAGAATCATTTTTATTTTTTCATACAGCAAACAACTCCTATTTTAGTTCTTTTGCTTGATGTTTTTTGAGCAGCTTCCAAAGATAAGCTTGCCCTTTGTGTTTGTTGCAATCAAATAAACACAAATCAGGATGGGCACTTTAATTTATAACAAGTGCTTCCTTTTTCTTGGTTAGGGTTAGGGTAGCATTACCCCTTCTATGGTTTTTACTACTTAGGTTTGTTCTAAGAGGTGCCTGGGTTATTAGAAAAACAAAAAAAAAGACCAGTTAACTCTTAATATTCTCAGACAAAGTATATACAAAAGAATAAAATAGTAACTTACAGACATTATTCCTGCCTCGTTGACAAGATTTCGGATATCTGCCCCAGAATAGCCAACAGTACGGAAAACAAGCTGCAAAAGGAAGAAAAAGCCAATATCACGCAATTTTGTACAAAGTTTTGATCTGAGAAGAAACAAGAAGTTAATTTAGCATTGTGGAATCTAGTTTTGTATGAAGGCCTAAGTCATTAGATAGAAAGCCTTTTTTAAGATCTTGACAATAATTTGTTGAATCAAAAGTTGCTTCCAATGCATTGTCCACACACACACAGGCCAAGAAGGGTGAGATTCTAAAGGCCGAAATAGCCAAGATTATTCTTTCAACAGCTGGGATAGCTGTCGGCGAGGGGCTCAAGGCGAGATAGGCAACCCTTCCTATCACTGTCCCCCCTTTATCTATCCATCTTCTTCTACCTTCCTTCCTTCTTTTTTTTTTTAACTAAATAAATGTTTGAACTTCTTCCGCAACCTATCATCGATCCTACTGCAGAGTGTTTCTTACTTGACCTGCAGCTAGATAGAGAAGCCTCTGAACAATCTTCTTGGCAGAAAACCAGGAGACAACACCAACCATTCAAAAAAGGGCCAACCACCACCAAAGACATTGGCACTCGACAATATGTTATTAGCTATCTAAGGTGCAAAAAAGCCTGATTTCCGTGAGATATGATTGAAAATATACTGGCTCACCAATAAAAATGATACTAGAAGTAGAATTCCATATTCTAGAAACAATTGAACAAACCTATCTGGGACTAGTGAAGTACCTTTGCAAAGTCTACATCTTTGTCAACCAGTTTTCCCGCACTGTGAACACCAAAGATTTGTATTCTCTGCTTTGCATCAGGTAAACCAATATACAGACGACGATCAATACGTCCAGGACATACAAAATCTATGTCCAATTCATCTGGCCTATTTGTTGCACAGATGAATATTACAGCCTGTCGTAGTGAAAACCGATCAACGCCAGTTTTGTCTTTCCTGCATTCAATGAACCATTGAGAATGAGAGTAAGATAAAAATGATTAACCAAAAGAAGAAAACATTATACAAAGATATTAACCTACAGATAAAAGTATCTAACAACAAAATTTGCAGAAATATATATGGAAGAATGAACAGTCGAATTTTCTATTAAGTTATTCCCTCAAAGAAGAAAATTTTTTTCAATTATGTTTACTGGCTTCCAAATGTACCATCTACTAGGTATCATCAACACAAAAAGAATTCACAGAGAAGGACTAAATGTACAATGATTTAGCATTCAACTGACTATTAGCAGTTTATTAGCACATCCCTGCCACTAAAATAAGACCTTCCCTCCCCCCCCCCCCCAAATAACCTTTTTCTAGATGCGAAAATTAGAAGAAAATTTTCCCATGCTATACAATTACAAAAGACTTCCAATAATCAATTTTAGGGGGGGTGGGGGGAGGGGGGAAAAGAAAGAAAGAAAAAAAACTAGCATGAGACGACAAGCTAGCTTTATCCAAACAAAATGGAATCAGCTACATGAATTCTGGTAACTGAGAATCAATAACATAGAAGTAAAGGAAGGAGAACACAAAAACGACACAAACTCCAAATGGGATTGGCCACGTGGATCTTCACTCTCCAATCAGTGTTGTTCAAGACAGAAATAGAACGTTAGGGATCCACACTAAAACCAGCCAAACCTCTTTCTTTTGGGGGTAGGAAAAAACCAGCAAAACTCAGGTCAATTGTAGATGAGAATGGACAGAATCTCTCCTCCAAAATTCAGCCAATTTTGATGACTAGGGGCTGAGATACAACAGTCACACCAAAATAGAAGGATCAGGGAAAACTCGTAGATCAGCACTGTGGTTGAGTTCCAAAGAAAAATGTCAACCTTGATATTATGATCTGGTGCTCCATCCATGTCTGACAGTTACCGATAGTCAGAGGTGGGGATATAAGTTGAGGAAATACAATAGCAGGTTGGTCCCATAAAATAATCCAGCCAATAGGAGGGAGTGCAACCATAGTTTAAAATTTTGCAAGGTTGCAGCAAAATTTTCCAAAATTTCAGTGTCTCGGTCCCATAAAATAATCCAGCCAATAGGAGGGAGTGCAACCATAGTTTAAAATTTTGCAAGGTTGCAGCAAAATTTTCCAAAATTTCAGTGTCTCGGTTCCCACCAAAACAAAATCCTGGGCATGAAAAAAATGTTTAAATTTAGGCAAACATCACAGCAGTCCTTACCCTTATGACACTTACTTTAAGATGGATTCGTTGTTTTATGAGGATGATGCTACCTATAGAAGGGTAGTGTCAGACTATATGGAGCACTATATGTGCTCAATGATATGGGCAACATATGTCCACCGTTTGCAGAGGCAAGCCTATGGGGTCGAGGAAGTGGAGCCACCACGGCGCAACAGCTATTATTAGGTTATTCATAGGTGTTATTTGTGTTGTAAATTTGTAATTTGTAATTCATTCATATACTATTACGTTATACACTTATGTTGTTTTAACCGTGTACTACCGATTACTAACTTCTACACTTGTACTTGACTACCTGTATATTGAATTTTAATTTTTTTTTCTTGTTGCATTTTAATAAATATCTTAGTGTTCTCTTGCATCATATCTACACTTACATGGTTAAAATTTACATCCTAGACTTTAAACTTGGCCGCTATATAGCCAGGCATTTAAGAAATAAGAATAGCACTTTGGGTTAGGTTTTAGGTAAAAATAACACTCCTAGTGTGTTTACAGCCTCAAATTAGACTGAACATAGAAAACCATGCCAGAATGACCCCCAAAACCCACCAAGATGAAGGGTCAAAACTAAGGATTCAACAATTTTGCCAGAGTTTCAAACCTTGTGTGTAATAAGGATGAAGTGGAGTTTCTGGTGGTGTGATTCTGTTCTCCAATTCCCAACAGGATCTAATGAAGGGTTGTATATGGGACTCAAGAGTTGCAGCAAAACATCAACTTGCAGCAGCATTAGCAACCTTCAATTGTTTGGTAGCAGCAGCTATGGTTTGAGATCTCACAAGATCTTACAAGATATCTCACTTTTTTGAAGAAGCAAGATGAGATGGGAGTCGAGAGTTGAGAGATTCCATATCTCGCCATCTCGCGAGATCTCACCCCAATATCTTGCGAGATGGCAAGATGTGGTCTATTTTTTGTCCAACCGCTGGTTCAGGGGCTTTTAAAAGCCTTCATCTTGTATGAGAGAGGCTAAAACCTTTAGTACATCTAGAACATCAAATTATCATCATTCAAGCTCATTTCAACTAGATCTTCAATAAAGGTAAGATTTTTCTCCAAATTTTGAAATTTTCAAATAGCATGTTCTACAATAGGTGTATGAGTGTAGTGTTAATATATGTTGTTATAATAGTGTAAATCTACACTTTCATGGGGGGAAAATTTAATTTTCTGTCATTAATTTATTTTTTGAATTTTTGTATTTAAAATATATAATTTCTAAAAAAATAAAATTAAAAAATATTGAAAAATACTTATGATATGAATGTGATTCTAATTTAAGTTTTTTTATGTATTTGGTACACTTGTTTTTCATTTATATGTCTTTAAGGTTCTACATGCATATTATCTAACCTTCCATTCCCCAATCCTGTAGTTCAATTTCACACACAAGGTACACTTAGAAGATATACTTGGGGTTATTTTCTCACAAATCCAAGGCCATCAATATGTTTAGAAGGCCTAATATAGGCTAAATACCAGGTTTCAGCCCAATCAAGACCCTAAAACTCACCAAGATGGGCCACCGAGTTGGCCCAAAAAAATCACCACATTTCGACCGACATCTCGCCAACTTGGTTGAGATCTCAGTTTTTGAGGTTGGTGAGATCTAGCTCGAGACCGAGTTCTTCAACCATGGTCTATATTATTTACTTTTGGTAGGTGTTCACAGTCTAAAAGCAGCATGTTTTACATCTTTCTTGTCTTTTGAATGAACCTTATTCATCCTACCCTTGTCTAGATTTTGAAACATTAGGCTAACCTTGATGCAGGGCCATTAGCAGTCCCTGCCAACACAGATCTACTGTGGTCTGGCCAGGCCTAGTCTGAGTGCTAACTAGTCTTTTCAGTTTCCTTAGTGTCCTTTTTTATTCCTTGGTGGAGTGAATCAAATGGTTTTTAGTGCAGATGTTCTTTCTGAATTTCCTAGTTGAAAATTTGAAAGTGGCAGTTAATTAATTTAAAAATGCTTTATTGGGTTTATTTTGTAGGTGTGGTGAAAGTGAACCCAAAAGTCCTTAGGAATTGTCAATGTAACTAAAGGTTTATCCCTCCACATTTTTTCTATAAATGCAAAATGTGGGAAGGGTTCTCTAAAGGTATGGCACATTGGTTGGAGGACCACAGTTGTAGCCTTGAGGTTGGGGGGCATCAAAACAACCTCTCAGCAAAAATTGTGGGGTAAGACTACTGACTGCGTAGGAAAATTCTCCCCCACCCTTCCGGACCCTACTTGTGTGGAAAGCCTTCGGCACCGAGTTTGCCCTTTAAGCTTTCCTTGAGACCTTCTAGCTGTGAATTTCAGCTGTAGTAAGGTGCACCCCTTGATGCTTCCGTGGATTCTGAAGGTAGCAACAAGTGGGACTCCAGGCCGCCAAATCTATCCTCTTAATCCACTTCATATCCACAGTCACTCGCATCTTCTACATCCATCTTCTACCTCCTAATGTAACAGGGGGTCTGAGCCAGTCTTCAGGATCCTCTTCTAATGAGCTAGGATTCTAACCTTGCAGTTTTAGGTCAATTCCCAATCAATTCATGCCAGAATAGCAGCTGTATCTGCTTAATTATGACCTTCGGCTTTGGTTCCTAGACCCTGCAGCTAGGTGTGAGCTCTCTCCCACGGCTCCAAGTCTTCCCTCAATGCTCTTTCTTATTTAATTCACCAAATCTGCCTTGTTACCTGGGGGGGTGGGAGTGGGGGATATTATAGCCACATTACATTGAAGAAAAATAGCTAGAACTCCATAAAGAAGACCAACTTGAACTCAACTTATGAAACCTACTTGGACTCAACTTAGGAATCCAATTTAGATTAGAATTCCCTAGTACAATCAGACTTATCTTTCTAAACTAGAAAATGACTCTTAAGTAAAGAGTTCCTAAACAATATTACTTGCAAATCAATTTTAAAAAGAAATCCCACTTGAAATTGTGTTCGAACTTGGTCTCCTATCAGACAAGGACTCTAATAATTTGCCCAATTGAAAAACAAAAAGTAGATGATCCTAGAATTATTCTGGATTCTTTTGGACCCAAAGGAGGTTAGGAAATGACCAAAATACCACTATTGTAATTCGCCAGCTCTTCGTGTTGTATGATTGTGGGCCTAATTTGGACCTAAAATATGAAGTGACCAATGGTTGCCAATCCTGGTTAGATCACATCCTCTACGTGTCTCAGCAATCTGATTTATTTTGGATTAATCCAGTTTGAGCTGAGAGGGCAGAATCCCAGATCCTCCATCGATACTAGATCAGGGCCAATGATCCAACACGTATAAAACCCAACTTGAGGCTTATTCACACTACAATAAGCTCACGTACTTGATTTTCCCGCATCAGATCTTCTGTGCTTTTATTGACAGAGACTCTGTATTTTGTCCAATTTCCATTAACTCCTCCATGCTTTCTTCAACTTGGAACCTAGATACATGCCAGCAGCTACTGTGTTATAATCATGTGGGAATGGTTTTGATCTTCTGCAGATAATGTTGCAGTCATAATCAAAATCACCAGCAAGGACTATCAAACTGAGGAAGGGAGAAAGAACAAAAAGAGAAGAGGCCAGCCATGCTCTCTCAGCTAGTCATGGGTTTCAGCTCCCGATAGACCCTCAGCCCTTCAGCCACACAATCAGGACAACAAGACTTGCATAAGCAGCTCAATCAGTTAACTGATCGCAGGAAGCCTCTGGGCTTTCACATATAAATAGAAGGCAATAATTTGGCTCTCAGGATACAAAAAAAGTTAGAAACTAACTTTGACAATGTTCTAAAACTAGAAAAATATGAAATAGAAATCAAACTCAAAATTAGATCCTAGCATGACAAGTTTTCTAGAAAGAAATAAGACCTAAATAGAAAACAGAAACTAATTGAACTCCTAAATCCCAACATATAGAACAACTTAGCCTCAAGTCTATTACCTTCAACATCAGAATCATAGCCACATCAACTGATGTAATCGGTGCCACCAGAAAGTATGCTACATATACACAGAATGGATATGTGGGAACTAAGTACACCAACCCCAGCCAAAAGCAGGTGAAACAAAAAACTCATTAGTAGGACCATGCAACCTATAACCCGCCGTTACTTATGATGTGACCAATAACTCTCTGAACCCCCCCCCCCCAGTACTCAGAATGTGTAGGAATGATGTAGGACCCACGGCCACCCCAGGAAGACCCCAAGGAATGCCCAATTTTCAGCCAGCATGAAGGGATTTTGGTAATTTGGGCAGTCCTAAGCAAGCCCAATAAGGTCTAGTTAGAATCAGAATTTTATTAGGAGTCTAGTCCTACTTTTATTTCGTAATCTGAGTCAGTCTAGGTCGAGTAAGAGTGAGTCCTAATTAAAGTAGAAGTTCTTCTTTGTTTTGGTTTCAAAGTTGAGTCCAAGTATGAGTCCTTCAATAACAACAACGACGACGACAACAAGCCTTGTCCCAACTAAATGGGATTGACTAAGCATGAGTCCTTCAATGTAGGCTATAAATACAGCCTTATATATGTAACCAAGACTGTTTATGTTGAATAAAGATAGATTGAAGGAGAATCCGAGTGGAGTTTCAGGAGTTTCCAAGGCAAGAAACCCTGTGGCAGCCTGGTGATTTGATTGCAATTGTTCATGTAACCCTTCATCCCCAAGCCCTCAACTTGTAAGCAAACATCTCCCACCCTTCCCCCTCTCTTCACCCCCATTGCACCTAACCTGAATCATCTTCCCCATCCCTGCGACAGCCCTCTTTTTCCCCAAAACCCTAGTTTCTAGGTCTCCCAATCCCCTCCACCAAAATCCCTTCCCTTTTATGATTATCTTCCCCTCCCTCCCCCTTGCACTCATCCGAAGTAGTAACCCTAACTACCTCTAGAAACCCTAAAAAATTGAAATCCTAATACCCTAGACTTCTGAGATTTGAATACTAAAACCACAACTTCAAGGTTCAAATTCAGGTTCCACTAACCCTGAGCCTCTACACCATAACTGAACCCTAATTACCCTCTTCTCAAATCCTAAAAACCCAAAACAGACCCTACAACCCCAACCGCAGGGTTTGAGAAACCCTAATCTGCCAGCTGATTCTGACTAGTTGATCCTGTAACTGGCCCTCAACTTTGAGGCTGCATCAAGGAATAACTAAACCTGTACTGAACCTGCTTAACACTAACTATCTGTATTTATATTTTCAAGCCTGTCCACATCTTCGACCATGGTCAAATATATCAGAAGCTACAACCCCTAGATTGAAATGATACCAATACTAGGCAAGAAAAGTCAATAATCAAATGAAAACCACAGAAATTTGAAATAGGAACAAGGACAAACTGAAGGGAAATGAATAAGAACATACTCTCCATCAAGCTGCGAAATCAAAGCCTCAAATGTTGCTCTTCTCCGGGGATCCTTTCTTGCATGCCTTCCAGCAATAGCATCAATTTCATCTATAAATATGAAGGAAGGAGCCTGGAAATAGGAAAGCCACATGATTTTGTTTCTAATACACATCATCTAATCTAAATTTACTATTCATCAAGCACAAAATAAAAATATAAAAATATAAAAATATAAAAAAAATAAAAAATGAAGAAGAGAGAGAAAAGAAAAGAATCTTAACATCACTTTAAAACACAAACAGTTGAAAATTCAGAAGTTGCAACATGGAAACAACAGATGATGGCAGCAAGGAAACTATCCAATTCCCTACTTGCGGAGATTAAAGGCTAGCATCCAGCTTTAGTGAGAACTATCCGAATCATACTTGGGAAGCAATAATATTTCCCTTGCCCCTTATTAAATTTATACTGTCAGATGGACTACCAACTCCAGTTCCTTAAATCAGAGATGGTATTCCATCTGCTTTGATGTCAAAAGCATACTCTTGTCATTCCCCATTCACTTTACGGATTCTCCTAAAACTAGACATCATGTAACTTCTTGGAGCTGTGGGTTTGTTCTTTGGAACCTTTGCCTCTGCCTTCACTAGCAATTGCAGTATTTTATTTTGTTTTTTCCTCCTCTGATTTCCACTTTTTGCGCTCTCTTTGGTTGATGGATTTATTAACCCGGAAAAAAAATTATACACTTTGATTTTTTTTTCGCTGTACAAGTTTTATCTACTCTTTTTTTTTTTTTTTTTTTTCCTAAGGGAATTCTCCGGTTTACCTATGTAACTATAGCACAGTTCTCTACTGTTAGTCAAAGCTTTTATGACCATCACGTATCTAGAAGGGAGGGTCTGAAGCAGCAAGGGTGCCTTACTGCAATAAACATCACCCCCCCCCCCTAAAAAAAAATATAAATAAAAATAAAAATAAAAAAACCACATTTTTTCTGGATAAGCTAAAAGATACAAAATAACTGGAAAGTGACCACCACACAGTTTTGGGACTGACTATTTAAACATTCAAACCAGTGGACAGAAAAGCTAGATGGTCATTCAATTGAAGGTCTGGACTCTGGAGGTCCTCCCACAATTGTTGAATGGTTGACAAACTTGTCTGACAAAGTCGACTGCCAAACTTGAGGAAAACCATTTAATTCTCAGTAGTTCATTCCAAAGAAGCAAAAGCAGACTAATGTGCAATATATTAGAATTGAACTCGGAAAATCATCAAGAATACTCCCTCCAACAATGAGTTCAGGAGCTCAACTTACAGTTTGTAACTAGGGTTTTCATATTATATATTATTATTAAGTATACCTTGATGTTCATCATCTAAATTGTTTCTACATTCAGACCAGGGTGATCAAATGACTGAAACCAGCCTAGAATGGTCCAACATCCAGTCCTCTTTTAAAAAATAAAACATTGGTATGTACAACACCTATGCATTTAAGCCACAATGTTTCAATAAGACTAAAAAACCATTTACATCTGTACTACTGAGCATATCAGAAATGTATAAACTCTCCAACAGCATCTTAAGGAAAACTCAGTTTATCAATCAATCTTTAGGGACAAAAATGATGGTTTACCAACCCAAGAAAAACATCTTCTACAATTCCCTTCCTCTAGAACAAACCCCCAAAACCTGATTTTCAGAACTAGAATTCTAAAAGAGATATTTTACATTTTAAAAAGAAAAAAATCTCACATGTGAGAGGGATCCTTGTTTATCTGCCAACAAAATTTGGGACCCATCTGACATAATACAGCAGATGCCCAAATAGATAAGCCTCAGTAGGTAGGCGGAACAGGAGTCATTCCCTTTTATATACTGTATGGTTATAAAGAATAAATATAGACCATAAGCATAAAATAGGAGGATATTAGGGTTATGGATATGAGATCAAAGAAAAATATAGATAGAAATTTGCTAGGAGTGAAATTCATGCCATGTGAAAGCCAATATCATCAGGTTTTTGGGTATGTACGTCTTGGCAATTATTGTGACTAGGTAGATCAACCAGGAGACATTCCCTTTTACATACTGTATAAAGCATAAATATAGACCATAAGGGTAAAAAGAGGATATAAGGGGGATAGATATGAGATCACAGAAAAATATAAGGTAGAAATTTGGAAGGATTGAAACTTGTGCCATGTGAAAGCCAATATCATCAGGGTTTTGGGTCTGTGCACCTCGACATTTAATGTAATTGGTCCACTACGAAGTAGAAGCACAATGAGGCACATTCTTGCCTAGCCAATCCTTTGACAACTGTCAAGAGCAAGCCACAAAAGGAATACAACTGCAGATATAATTGTTTGAGGAGGCCAGGATCAGGATCATTACTTTCTGCCACACACTTTTATTATTGACAAGGAAAGGAACCAGATCACCACTGATGCCTCCTCTGTTCTTTTTGCAAGAAAGGTTTGGTATCCTTCCCAAAGGTATTTGTATTGAACTAGGTATTTCATAATACTTGAAGTGGTTTTGCCACTGTGGTGTTATTAGGTTGAGAGGCAATTTCTTCTGTAAATGAACATTTTGAGCTGTCTTTTGGAGACTCCGACAGAAGAAAAGATTAGTCTATTTTGGATAGCAGAGCTGATTCAAGGATGCAACAATAAACTGTCCTATCAGACAAATGGCTGGTCCGTAGTCAAAGAAGACACAACTAATTATCTCTGTACAGACTTGAAGAATCTGATTGCATCTGTTCCACCATTGGGAGAACCAGAGAAGAGGGCTAGTGTGATAAACCCACCTATAGAATGTCATGAGAAGTTAATCAACGGGTGTTTGATTGGTAACCAAGGGGCCTTTTGGCATTGGAGTGAATTGAGATCTCATTTGCAAGCCCAGTAGTAGGTACTACTTGAGGTGTACCGTTGCCGCACAGGGAGGTTCTTCAAAGGTAGCTCTATGGTCTCTTTTCTTAAAATGCTTAAACTATATTCATTGACAAAGGAAGGAGTTCAACAATACAATGCCTTTATGCAATAGAGAGGAAATTACTGGCTTCTGTTTGGTTCTCAAAGCTAAAGCTCGGTCAGCTGAGTTCTTCAAAGGCAGCTCTATGGCCTCTTTTCTTTAACATCCTTAAACTATACTTATTGACAAAGGAAGGAGTTCAACAATACAATGCCTTTATGCTATAGAAAGAAATTACTAGCTTCTGTTTGGTTCTCAAAGCTAAAGCTTGTTCAGGTAGGTCTATTTGAATATGCTTTTATAATCACTTGGGAATTAGGATTCGGAAGTTGAGCATATCACAAGGCATATTAAACACCCTTGCAATCTTGCATCCTTAGTAACGTTCTGGTAAGGATGGAAGAGAATACACAGGGGAATCAGGTAAAGTGTTATTAAGACAAAACTCTCAGTGCAAGAGCTTTGGAGCACAGTCTTTTGTTAGGTCCTCTACGGACAAGAAAGCCTCTTGGCTATACTCTACTGTCCGCCTCCGGCGGTTCTTCCCTTTTGGAGGCCAAACAAGAGATGCTTCAAACTGTGAAGAGGGTCCAACCCAAAACCTTAAATTAGGTGAAGATAGTTCCTCAAATATATGAAGGCACCCAGAACATAACTTTACTAATGAGGGGCTATAGCTCTGTAAGTCCCAACATTTCAAAAGACCATCCCCTCACATGAAGGCTGAAGCTATGGCATACATGGCTCTACACAAGGACAAATAACCAAGGGATGACAACAATGGACCTGGGCTCTAATACCATGTTGGACAGACCAATCTAAAACCTTGTAAACATACCTCTTTAACTCCCAACATCTCAAGTCCCAAACAGAACAGGGTATTGTGACAAATTGTTTTACCATATAGCATATTCTGTTTTTGGTAGTTGCCTTGTTCCCCTAGGGTTCTTTTACACTCCATCTTTCTAATAAATTTCAGTCATCAAAAAAGAGAGAGAAATTCAACATAAATGTTCATCTCTAAGCCACTAAAGCCATTTTATTTCCCACACACAATCACTTAAAAGAATTATAATAAAAAATAAAAAAAAAGAAAGACCGGTTAGCTTTAGAGATTAACAAAATGCCACGTGATTGAATGAATGTTCCATTAAGGGATGGATTAAGAATCATTAAACCTCCCAGGTAGTCTTTTTTTTTTTTTTTTTTTTTTTTTTTTGTAGGCTTCTTTTTTTTTTTTTTTTTTTTTTTTTTTGGGGGGGGGGGGGTATTAGGTAGTCTAGCTCAAGAAAACAGAGTTCAAGAGAGATGCTTTGAAATTAAGAAGGCAGTTTACTTAACCCTTTCTTTAAGAAGGGCATACAAAGTGCGCAAGCTTCTGGCCACCTCAGGGTCTGGGGAGGGTCAATAAGTAGCCTTACCCCTACTATCGGAGAGAGGTTGTTTGTTCAACCCCCCTCCCCCCTTTTGTTTTAAAAAATTATGTGCTTTTCAAAACTTAAACAAGAAATAAGCACCACATGGCAAACATTTGCAGATGACAAACTATAGTGCAACTCACCAAAATTAAAGAATTGAAACTGTTTCAGTAAAAAGTTTGACCATTTGGGTAACATTTATATTGTAGACAAAAAGATGCACTCTTTCAGCAAAATTTCAATCAGTTTGATCAGGCCAAAGAAAGACCTAAACATAATTTCATACCATTTGACACACTTGTTATTGCTTTTTGCAAATAAAACATAACAGAGTGCTTACATTTCTCCTTGCAATAGAGAAGATCTCATTAATCCTTGCTGCACCACTTTTTTCACTATCTGTGAATTCTGCACCAGAAGCAAAAACAAAAGGCATACCACTTTCCTTCGCAAGTGTTCGTGCAAAAAGTGTTTTCCCTGTTCCAGGCGGTCCAGACAGGAGAACACCCTGTCAAGAATGTAAGTATCAAGCAGTTTTTAATTGGATTTCTAGGATCAACTCCGAGAAGCTATGTATAACTTGAGACTAAGGACTTACCCTAACAAACTGCACTTCTTTCTCATAGTACTGCATGGGGTTTCGCATGTAAATCATCAACTCATCCAAAAGGTCCCAAACATCACCTCCAAGCACTACTTCTTTATACATGGATTTTGTTTCTACAGTATCTCCCGCTGGCTGGGGAAGTATTAATAAATGAGATCAACAAACTGGATTTACTGTTTCTTTAAGCAGATTCACAATAACCGAAGCTATTCCAACAGGGAACCGAGGTCATACCAAGATAAAGTTTTCAGCATAAGCCATATCAAAAAGTTGGTTATATTTCTTGTATAGATAGCGGTTTGATGTGATATGTAGAAGCATCACAGATTCTCTAATGATCCACAAAATGAACAGTCCAGGAACCAATGCCAACACAACACGGAGTAAGTAATGAATTTGGCGCTTCTGAAGGAGATCCACTTCAACTCCAGAACTTGTTATTATCTCAAACAAATGAGGATCAAGAGGAATATCAACCTGTAAAATACAGTGAGCATCAATTATCCAGGGTTTTAAAGGGGGAATTGTGGAGGTATGTGGCTGAAACTAGAGACAAATGAGTTGTTATGCTTACAACATATTCCAAAGGGAATCCTTCTTTCATAGTTATATATAATTTCTTCAGGTCCTCTGAAAAGACAACTGCAGCGACCTGCTCAGAAATAACTGGTACATTTAAGTTTCTCACTTTCATCCACCACTGGACTATTATACAAAAGAAATACAATCATATTCAAAGATTTGGGTATACATGTAGGGTAGATGCTTCCATATATATAAACAACAAATCAAACTAAATATTTGAAATTATTACAAAAATTCTGCATGTTTTGTTTCATTCTGGTGGTGATAGAGGCAAGTAAATTATTCGGAGCTGAGCAAACAGATAGACACTAGTCCTGACAATGTTCAGAGAGCTGTAAAATGGATTTACCTCAGAACAATCAAGTTTGTGAAGAAAGTAAGTGTAGGGAAGCTTCGGACGGTAGCGCCACCATCTCTTAGAAATCCATAGTGCCCTACCACCTTGAGCATCTGCTATCGTTTCCACCACATCTTTCCGAAGGCTCTTCTCAACCTCTTGCATGTCAAAATCAACTACATACTTCGAATTTACAGTATCTAATTGCTCAGTTAATTTCTCTTTTCCAAGAATCTCCTTCCATTTTTTAAGCCTTTCACGCCATGTGTCTCTACTTTCTTGATCTTCCCCTGTGAAGAAACAGAAGAGAAAAGGCAGTAGTTAGAGAGTAGAAATTTAAAGTTAGCATGATTTCTTGAGCAATGAAATTGAGTTCAGCTAGCTGACAGTAATTTTTCTAGATGGAGAATTGCAATAGTGTAAACAAAATCATATATAAAAAATTCAAGGAAAACTGTGAAACAATTTTCACATATCACAGACTACAAGAAATTCTAAGAAAATCTGTCAACTTGAGAAAAGAGCAGCACCATCCAAAAGATGCAAATGAGAACAGTGCCATCAACTACTATGCTTCAAGTTACACACCTATGAAGGCAGCAATGCACCCATCCAAAAATCAAAGCAAGAATCAAAATGCAGAGATGCTTTTTCTGCAGGCCAGGATTAGATTTTGGTTGCAAAAAAATTAGCAGATAAATGTACTCTCCAATGAGAAAGTCTCCTTATGTAGTGGAGGTTATGAAATACTTGGCTAATTTTCCCAAAAGGGCTGTGTTCAGGGTGAGCGGGTAAAAGGACACACACTTGGGAAGATAAGCAGTTGGAATAAGAATGTTTGGGAGGATAAGCAGTTGCTAGGAGTGTAAGAAGGATTGATGTCCCAAATTGTATAATCTCACTACTGGCAAGGATATCAAAAACCATGACTGGTTTTGAGCTCCAGGTCGCAGTTTTGCCAAGAATCCACTGTTCAGAAGAAATTTGTTTTCTAGGGAATTGGATGAAGGGAGTCAATTGTTTGAATGCTTAATAAAATGAAAGTACCTCCAATGGATGCTGATATAGGGTTTGGACATTTTCCCGGTAATATCCTTTACATGTCCCTTTCTTTTTCTTTTCTGTTTTTTTTTTTTTTTTTTTTTTGGGGGGGGGGGGGGGGTAGGTAAAATTTTCTGTCCCCATTCATATTCTGAGATTATTGTGGCTTTTCTGGAACAGTGCATCTTATGGTTACTGATGCTGAACCGCGTGTAACCCTTCTCGCCAAGTCCAAATTAACTTGTAGGCTATCTTGAGCTAAGTAAGAATTAAGAAAGCTTATGAGACATACCCTACCTACCCATATTGTTTAGTAAAAGGAGAATAAGATAATGGTTTCTTCAAGTGAATCCAACACCGATAATAAAGCCAAAGCTTGATAGATAATATCCCCTAAATTCCTTTTCAATTCAACACCAATAAATAATAATGGATGCAAACCAAACACCTACAAATGCTCCTACCTTTAACAACTACTACCCATGTTTTACTAGAACTCTCCTTAATTTCCTACCTAAGACTTGAAGCCATAACCCAATACAATGAACTATTCAAATAATAACTATCCTATTGTCATGACTGACTTAATTAATAAACATCAAGCTTGTAAACTCCTAAACTTAACTCCAACTGGAACATTATTCTGAAACAATTCTATACATGGCAACAGCAAGCATAACAGTGCAGGGTTATTTTTCATGTTTGGGGCCCACCTGATCCTATGAAGGGGATACTCTTATGTTTGGAACATCTTAAATCAAGGGGATTAAGTTGGTTAATCAATGTGTTCTCTGTAAGGAGGAGGCACTCAGGCACCTTCATAACGCGTATTCTTCGTATAACAATTACGATACACAGAGAAAGAATCCCAATAAATGAAAAGAAGAGGGGTGCATCCTGTAACTGATGTGAAGGGCTTGTACTAGGATTCCAGATGGATGAAATGGGGTATTAGTAGTTTAGTACATCTACAGCATCTAAGGTATCAAAATATTTCTTCAGTTAATTTTGTGTTGATTTGGTGACTCAAACAGATGGGACTACCAGGAGTCTTTAGAAAATGGAGCCTCATGCAGCTACTGTTGTGATGTGGAAAGAAATCTGAAATCTGAGATAAGTATCACAATTCTAAATGTTGTGTACACACATTGGGACATCTTTGATGAAGTGGACAACCTGTAAGGAATTTTTGTCCAGTTTCTAGTCTTGAGGACAAGAGACCAATCTTATTTAGGGAAGACAACTTCAGGTTGCTCCCCCTCAGTGTACATTTTCTTCAACATAAAGAAGCCACGATCCATACTAACCTGAAATACCTAAGCCTTCTTTCAGCTTCTTTTTTTCCTCATCATTAAATCTAGTATCATTATCAATGATATGATTTACATTTTTTTCAGGAGGTTCTGGATCTTCATCCCATGCATCTTCCCCAACATAGGATCTGTCATGAACAAGTACTCCATCAGGTCCTTCAATGAACTTTTTCATCTTCAGGCCTTTAGGCATTGTCTTCCTCCATATACCCTTCTTAAACCTGAAACATAAACAAAACTCGAAGTCAAAATCATAGACCTAGACACCCCAATGCAACAAAACTACAAGAAGCAGAAGTTTATCCCATTTGAACATTGTTGCAAAGTCATGCAAATGCATTTCTCAGACCTTGTGTGCTGTGTATCGCCTGGGTGACGACTTGCTTTCTTGTCTTTTAACCTTCCCCCAGTCTCCTTGTTTTGGTTGGAGGTTGCATAACAATTATGAAATACTCTCCAATATGCCGAAAGAACAAACTTGACCGAAATTTACATAATGATTTGGTGTCTTTGATTAGTATGGTTTAATGATTTACATAATGTTAGTTTAAATTGCTAATTATTTATATCCTCTGGTATTTCAAGAATGTGTAGCTATGTAATTATGCATTCAGATTAGACTATATACCAGCAATGAATAGCGTAAATCCAAAGCACCATTTTGAAAACTTCGCTTTTTAAACTGCCCTTTAATGTGCTTGTATTTATTATTTCCATGAAGTTTCAAGCCTTATAACACTTGGTACTTGCATTCTGTCCAAAGTTGTCGATTGTCATGATTCTACGAAATGACAAAAACAGAAAAAGCTCGACATGTTCAACAATCAAGTCAATATAACTGTATCAAAAGAACATAAAAGCAAGCTTCGTGTGTAACCGAAATTAGACAGTAATGTTGCATAGTATTTACTAGCAAAAGTTCCATTTTATGAGATTTTGTTGCATTGAACAATGTCTACTTACAGCCTTCATTAGAGATAAAATGTCATACACCAATACTTTTTTCCAAGCAAGATAACACTGGTTTTATCCTCTATAGAGAAAAGAATCGAATAATGTCTTCCTTGCATGTGAGAAAGTGTACTTACTTCCTAACATTACCGGGAGATGGCTCAGGAATCAAAGCTTCCATATATGCTTCAGTCAACACCTTGCTTTGACGAAGAAGACGTTGGGTCTTTAAAGCAACATATATCCTTTGACATGAAATTATCATAATGAAACCATAAATAATCAACACACCAATTCGTTTAGGCTCCCAATTCCTGAATTCCTGACAATGACAAAAGACCATATAATTGTCCTTAAATAACAATTATGTGACACCAATAAAAATGACCATAAGAGTTGCATACGTGAGTGAACGCCAAGCCCTCAGTAGAGTGCTTCGAAATTGTAAGCACAACAATGAAGGTGGTGTTAAACATTAGGCAGTTCTGAAGGAAACTTTGACAAACTAAGTACTAGTGCATTTAGGTTCTTTAAAATAGAGAGTTTGCATAGTCTACTTGTTTGCAAACCTACACTTACAAAAGCAAGAAACTCAGTCAAATCTGAAGTTAATAGAGTTCGCTACATGGAACCAAACAAGACAATGTAAGGAAAATTAATTACTAAAAAAAAGTGCTTGAAGAGATGAGGCAAAAAGAGATAGGAAATTGAATGAGAAATGGACAATAGCAAATGAAAAATGAAAGATGGAAGTGAGAAAAATGAGCAACAGCCCAGAAAGTAGGAGAAAATCTCAGCTGAAAGGGGTCTGCTGGATGGCTCCTTGCCCTCCAACAGGCTCTATCTGAGGTCAACTTGGTACAAGACCCAGACTATTGTTAAAGCTTATCATTGATCAAGGCAACCCCCAAGTCAGCTCGAGTAACCTCATTTTTTTTTTCATAAGTGAGATACATAATGAATAAAAGAGTTACAGAAGTAAGGCATTCTCCTAAAACCCCTTTAGAAGAGGGTAAGGAGAATCCAGACAAGGAGAGCATTCCCTACTAAGCAGCATCCCAAACTGGAAAACCAGCCCAATTACAATCTGTAATAAGGTTATGCTGCAGCAACCCTTTAAATCAGTTCAACTAGCTTTTGAGGGAAATGACTAAGATCCCACCGCACTTGTTGCTGACTTGCTGCCTTATCTGAACCTTGTCATGTTATCTGCTGACTGATTCAGTTCACTCCCCACATGCCTTAATTCCACCTCTGTTAACATAGCTGCCTCTTGCGAAATTCCCTATTTTATAGCTTGACACTACCAAGGTCCTTCTATAGTCCCATTAAGAATATACTGCTAATTTAGAATCAGCCCTGATGGAGACCTCCAGATACCCTTCTTGAGTGCAAATACTCCTGCTAATAATCTCATTGCTGACTTTATCCTTTCTAGTTTTCTTTACAGAGCCTACGACTCCATAACTCTTTGCATCATTTTGTCACCACACAAATCCTAGAAAGAACAGTCCAGATGCATTCATCTTTTATCATCCATGAGCATGCCTGATTCCAATATGGATCAATATTAGAAAGTCTTCTATGCTTTCTCCTCAGAGACTCCCCCACCTCCTCAGAGAAAAATGATGTGAAATGCAATTGCTTGTTCTGGCCCCAATGCCACAGGATTGAACGCAATAAACAGAACAAATTGTAACAAAAGCTCATAGCAAGGGTTTGAAACTTGGGAACTGGCATCAGATTGGTCTACACTGATATCAACTCAATTCGAATTTTGAAAGAATCAGCCAGTATTGGCCAGACTTGAGGGAAATGGAATAGCAGAGGAGCAAACCTTTTTAGATCTCAGGAATTCAAAATTTCAAATGGAAGAATATAACAACAGAAACCTATATTTTCCTAACCTTTTAAACCAATCCATTTTTTGTTGTACAGATTGGCAAAAATTGGAATCAGCCTCCATCGAATCCACCTTGAACCAGGCATTCCACCTATTCTGATCTGAGGTATAAAACCACAACTACCTCAACACGAGAGATAAAACTTACTGCCCTTAAAGAACCATATTGTATCCTTTACTTTGAATCATTTCAACAAAAACGTGATTATTGGTGTCAACGAGCAGTGTCACCACCTTCCCAGCACACTTAGTATTATATTGATGCATTCTTTGCAATGTTCCAAATGGTAGTTCAGTTTAAGCTTTTTATGTCACAAACATAATGTTGCAACATGTCTAACTCATATTAAATGTAGTTAAAATAATACTTTTAGCATTGTGATGTTCATGGAAACAATGCACAAGACCTACCCTAGCATAAGAAGGTGACTCATGAAGAAATGAAATACTAAATTTGGATGTTAATTAATCCTTCATATTCTTGATTGAATTTAATTCTCCCCTTCGATAGAAACAAAGTAACAAATTGGACAAAACACAGTACAAAAACATAAAATTAAACGAAAATGTTTCTCATCAAAAGAAGTAACCTTTATAAAACAAAGGAACAGAAGTTACTTGAAATGAAGGATTGAGAGAGTACCTTCCAATGCTCCCACTTATTCCAGTCAATAAACTCGGGAATCCAGTCGGACCTGAACCGATCAAATACATCTTCACCCTTCTTGGCTTTGTCACGGACGTCACCCCAAAGGCGAACAACCTTATCACTGGTTTCTTCAAAATTAAACCCAGTCTCTTTCTTCATAAATTCTGCAAAATTTGTCAAAAATCGCTCAGAGCCGACGCGAATGGCGTGTGAAACCGTGGACCATGAGAAATTCTCCGACCCATATCCATTGCTGGAAGCTGAAACTCGAAGAAGCGGTTTTCGGTGGCAATGCCTCTTCCTTTGTCTCGAATGCGGTGGCAGTGGCTTCAAAATCAAGAAATTTGGAGAATTTTGATTGATAAACGTGGGGAAGGAATTTAGAGGCCTGCAATGGACTTTCATCTCCATTAGAGTTCAGAAGTGAAGATTCGAGGGAAGGAATGAAATCTAAAACCAATATAGCATCTCTTCTCAGCTGCTGAAGCTTCCGCAGCTAGCTGTGCTAAGGCTAAGCGCATTTGCTTCAATTTTATCCGTTGGGGGTTAGGGGTTAAGAGTGTGTTACACATAACTACAAATTGTGACGTTCGAACAATCACAACTCCTGAACTCCAGGTGCCGACGGCCCACAGGCCCACAGGCCCACAAAGCAACGAATTCCAGTCAGTATTTCGCCAAATCACCTCTCATTTACGGTTTACCACACATATTATGTAGGCCCATGTGAAACCCACTAGGGATTCCATCTCTAAATTATTTTCACATACTCAGGCATGGGGGCACACATTATAATGTGGTGAAAATTTGTCTTTTTTTGGCCAAATTTAACTTCTTCTTTTTTTACATTTTTTTTATGAGATTCATCCCGGCCAGCTTGCGTGCACCACGATTACATCCTCAAATTAATGCGCCGAATGGGTGCGAACCCAAGATCTCCCCGTGGGAGGTAGAGTCTTTAACCGCTTTACTAACCCATCATTGGCGTGGTGAAAATTTGTCAGGAGAGCGGAGATGATCCAAACTCCAACTGTTGAATCTCCTGCAACTTTTTGTGCAAGTAATGTGTTTTTTTCACTTTTATACTTGTAGGAAAAGGTAAATTTTTCTATGAAATTCCAAAATAAACTTAGATGTTACTTTTTTCCACCCAATCTCTTTTTAAAGTCCTACATGGGAAACTAGCCAAACTTGTAAATGGATAGGATTCGGCTCAAATACATCAGCATCTGAATTCAAATCCGATTTGCAATAACGCTATCCGAATCCAAATCTGGCAAACATTCAAATGAGGCATCCAAATTCAATCCGGAATTTTATCGGATATCCAATAAAAATCCGATTAGATAAACTATCCCATTATTGATTGGTGATTGTCTTTTATTTTTTATTTTCAATTTCCGATTTCCGATTAACGATTATCAGCCCTTTTTTTGACAAAAATGTTTAATATTTTACTCTAATCAGATAATTTTTTATTAACGATTACTGGTTTTTGAATCCGATTATTATCCATTTTTTGGAGAAAAAAATGTTGAATACTTTACTCTATTAGGATAATTTTTTATCATTATCCGATCCAATAAGCAATAAAATTCGGATACAGACACCCTTAAACAAATACGAATGCGAATTTAGAGATAAATTTCGACTATCTCTTTACAGATCTAAAAATTTGTATATAATAAAAGTGAGACCCACAACTACAATTTTTCTACAAAATCTTTTTTTTTCCTTCTTCATTTTTCCACCCCAACAACTATATGTAAGTCCCACATGTTTAATTTTTTCCAACCCATTTTATCTAGCAAACAAACAATACCTTATGGGAGATAGAGATATAACATAACTCGCAGTTGCAACGTTTCAAATGTATCACAACTCCAAGGGTCCGAGGCCCACATGCCACGGCCCACAGCCCACAAAGCAAATTACAAACGCGGATTATGGACCTGTAACAAAATATTAAACATTTTTCATTTACCGTAAATTGTGAGGGTAAATGAAAAATAGGGAAATTGACACAGTCCTATAAAAGCAAAACTTTTCTAACAAAAACATTATCTATTTTTTATGGTAACAACTTTTGATTGCAATTCTTATGATGGATTATCGTATTGTCACCTTGACAACTATAATGTAACTAACCTTATTTAAGATTGTAATTGTGGGGTCGTGCAACTAATTCTTCACTTTCATAATTTACTTCAAACATTTAAATAGATAAACATATTGTCCTTCACTCTCTTCTTTGCCTATGATTATGCGTCATAGTTGGATGTATGGTTATGATACCGCAGTGGTCTAAGAGGAAGATCATTTTCAAGGAAACAGCGGTCACATGTGGAGATTCAACCCGCTTAAGGTGGGTGTGACAACTTGGTATCAGAGCCTAGATGCTCTACCATAACCTACGACCTAACCATGGCACAAAGCATTCTTGGGGCCACACGTCCAAAAGTGGGCCCACACCTACTGTAAATGTAGTATATATATAAACAACAAGCATAAGAACATCAACTGAACCAAAGAGCTCAAATGGAAGAAGTGCAACGGAAGAAAAAAAATGTAATATATATAAGAAGACATATCAAAGGTTAAAGGTCGATAACAGTAACCCAGTTAGATAAGCTCACTCCGACATGCAAGTAGTGTTGAAACAAAACATTATATCTGAAATAATTAACAAGACTAAGCTCGGGTTAGGCTACATCGTCACAAAGCAAAAAAAACTCCTACTAAAGATCACTAGATAATCTTGAGTAGAAATAGGCATGACAATCCTCCACTGCTTCATGGTATCAATGCTTTGGTGTATGGATTCCTCTAAACAGTCCACACAATTTTGTGGTTGATCTTATGATTTTATGCAAAGCTTAACTCTCCTCCATTTTCTGCATCAGATCATCCTCGTACCTCTTCAAATCCCTTCAATGAAGATCCACCACCAAATGAGGCTTATTTTCTCCAAGATAAGCCTTGATTTTGGTTGTAAATGTAATGGGCACTTAGTCCATTAAAGTGAAAGATTACAGATAAAATCCCTTTAAAATAAATCAATGAGAACTCTCTTTTTTTTATGTAAAAATTCAATGAAAACTCACCAGTCCATCCTTGGAGCTTGCCAAGAAATATCGATCATAGGCTTGAAGATAAGCCAAACTGCAAGGACAAAAGACTAAATAAAGAACAAACCAACTAGATACAACTTTGAAGTTATATATAGAAAAAAAAAGGAGTCTGCAGTGCACAAGGTTCCTGCCAGTACAGGGTCTAATCTCATACCAACCTGGAAATAGATGAAGGCATGAAGATGGTATGAGAGGGATGTATGTTTCCTTTAGTCTGCAGAGTGCGACATAACCCATTTTAGATTCAGACATTTTACAAGCAAGGCATGGATAGGTATAGTTCGAAGCCAGTAGAGACACAGGTATTCTATATTTACCAGATCATAAAAGTTTCCAAGAGGCATGACAGGCAAGTTAAATGTGCAGAAATGCAATATGTGATAACTCAAACTTTAGCCAGAATAGGATGGACACTCATGGTGGTAACTGAGTGCTTAATAAGTGACTGCTCACTCGATTGTTGAGTTTGCAGAAAGAAAATAAGATGGAAGAATAACTGTTGTAATGTGAGCTTGAGGGTAGTGTAGTTCTTCTTGTAATAACACACACAAACACACATATATAGAACACTTAACAATTGCAAGGCTTCATATACAGCTGATTGGCAGCCCATCCAACTGGAAAATGTGAAGTGTTCAGGAAAAAGCTTGCTAGTAACTTGGATCAAACTCAAACCTTCAACTTCTAAACATTAAATTATGAATAATTCTTTCACAATGAAGAAACAACATTTAAGGCTCTAAACCCCATAATTGGGAACCATACTAAATTTGTTAAATGAGGGATTGGTTATATCACGATATATTCCTCCATGGGGGGAATCCCTTGTCATGGATCGTTATTGTCCACTAACATGGTCAAGCATTAGTATTCTAAATTGTTTAGTTGTTGATTTTGTATCTCTTTAGTTACTTTCATATTAAATTGAAGTACTCTGTTTCTAGATTAGGCTACAAAGCTATATTTTAGTTTGACAAGAAAAAGTATATAACCTGATTCTTTTAAATGATATGGAAAGGATATAACAATTATTGACTGTTGCTTTCCTCTAGCACTCTACTTTTTTCATCAATTTCTCTCCATTCACTCATTTTCATTTTTGATGTTGTCACGTGAGCCTAGAGCAACGAAGAAGAGAGAACAAAATACTCTGCAAGTCTGAGAGGAGGCCAAGTCTGCACAACCCCAAAAAAAACGTTTCTTAAATGTTACTGTTTGCTGCTATTGTCACTTCATAGTTCTTGTTTTTAACAGCCTAGCTAAGATATCATCCTGATGCTTCTGCTACTCTTGATTCACTCAATCGGCTGTTTGACATACTGCTTACATAACACTCATGCCATCAATAAAGCATATGCTGTCTCATGGAGCCAACTGCTGCTAATTTCTTTGGTACCGAGAGATTTATACTGCTGAAGATTTCTGGATTTGTTCTACAGCTGAGACAACCATGCTGCAACTGCTCGATTTCTCAGATTTATTCCCTGGCAGATTTATTTCATCTTGGCTGCTATTAGTTAACAATGCTACCTCTTGCAAGGAACTACCTACAGTGATAAACTACAAGGCTTGAAGAAGATTTCTGTGCGAAAATGTTCCCCTGGTTGGATGTTTGATTTATATGAGATCACCTCCTCCCTAGTTTCTCAGTTGGGAAGGATGTGACATTTGGAGGTTGGAGATGACATCCCCTCCACCGCTCCCCCTTCCCCCTCCAACACCCCCCCCTCAAAAAAAAAATGGTCATTTGTTATTTTCCTCCTTGTTACCCCTTTACATTAATCCCTTAACTCCATTATATCCTTCCTCATTGCATTTCCAACTTGTAATTTAGTACAGTTTGCCACCCCTATACTCCATATGCTACAGTTGCACTTCAGCCACTCCTCTTGGTAAACTTCCGACAAATTACAGATTGGCCACCATTCTTTCAACTTACTCCCAACTCATTTACTTTGTCCTTTACCCTATCAAGCAGGCCTCTAAACCTTCTGGTTGTTCAAAGAAGTTCCTATCTATTGTTATTGACATTTTTTGAGTATCCTTGTGCTTGAGAGGTCCCAACAGTGTGGCTAACGATTGAGATTCATCCTGGGATCGAATGGGTTACTTATATAATTGACAATGGGCTTGTGAACATGCAAAATCATTTTCATTTTATTTATTTTCTTTTTGAAATTCATTTTAGTTGCTGGTGGTCGTTATTCGTCCATGTGTAATACATGTGAGGGGAAGGTAAGAGATTTTTATCATCTTCATCTGCTCAAATCATCAGCTCCAGACTACTTAATTTTACCTGAAGAAAACAATATTTATGTGTTGACTGACTGTCCTCAGCAACAATTTTAACTGATTATTGCAATTATTAATCTGTTGTTCTTGGAAATATTCTTCTTTATGAAGACGTATTCAACAAGAATTCATATTTATTTCGTCTACAACAACTTGATGTTGTTTGGTTCACAATAGCTTGTACTGTCTATTTCGTTATATGGTCTATAAAAACCTAAAATGCTATCTGGTCTGCAATAACTTACACCACCTATTTATCATTGCAGTCTTTATTAGAGACCCCCCGTTTGGGGCTTTATATGTATCTACTTTTGTTTGAGCAATATACTACTTACCATCTGCATTCAATGTTAAGGCATATTTATGTAGCCATTTGAATCTGTGCTTTTAGTCTTTATTTGAGAAAATGACTACCTACTGCTGGCCTTCTCTGTAAAGCTTTTATATTGTTGCTGCTCGCTGTAGTATAGTTGCTGTTACTACCATGAGTTTTTTCGCTTGTTATTGATTGGATTTATTCAATACCAAGATTATTATTCACTGATGCAGCTAAATATTTGAGAGGTTGCATTGATATTGCTAGATGAATGAAGTTCTCTTCATAATGAGTGGCCTCTACACCTGTTATCAAAACTAAAACCACCTTTACTGTCTATGCACATTGGTCCAAGCTGGAGCCTTTAAAATGTATACTCCAGCTCGAGCTGGAGTATTATACCATAGGGCCAGTTATGTTTTTGTACAGTATGAATGTATGATAGGGGGAGCTCCTCTATCATGGATCATTAATGTCAATAGATTGAGAAGCTGAACATCTGGGCAATGTAGCACCTTGAAAATAAGGAGTTGGCTGAGATCTCAGAGAGAGAGAGAGAGAGAGAGGTGTGTGTGTGTAATTTCTTTCTGGGGACTTGATGGTCTATCTCCAAGGGCATATGGTGTCATCTGGGGCTGAACTTTCTGTCCAGCCCATTTCACAGCTATTAAACACAGTGGGGCTCTCAGATTTATGATAAACCCAACATAAATGAAAGTTCTATTTCTGACCCCAAGTTGGAAACCACTAACTATCGAATACATTATATATTCATAAAAAAACCTTAACCCACACATTACTGTCAAACAAATTTCAGCTGCAATGACTTGACACATCATGAATCTAGCAAGATCCATCTCCAGCTTCCAGCAGCGCAAAAGTGGTGAAATAGCTGTCTCAGCAAGATCAAGTTGGGATGCCTTATAACATGGATTGAGTTGAGTTCTTGGTTGGACCCAAATCCGAATTTGAGAATTCGACAAAGTTGGTGCTTCTTTTTTCCTTTTTCACTCTGAAAAGAATTTTGCCTATCAGAGAAAAAGTGACTTAAAAAGATTCTTTCTTTTTCTCAACTATTGCTCAACTGCTCACCAGCATCAACTCATCCTCCCAAAATCTTACCCCGGATACATCTCCAATCCTAAACAATCTAGCACCCAAGAGTTTCCCCTCATAAGTTCATATTATTCTTCAAAACCATTAATTGGGAAAAGCAATTCTTTCAATAAGTAATTTTTGTATTAGAGTTGAGAGAACAGAATAGGCAACATCTTAGAATCCCCATAAAACGGGAGGAAAGCTCCTTCCAAGGAGGTATTAATGACCCACCTACCCTCACAAGGTTTTGACAATCACAACACATATAACAAACTTCTAACATCTACTCTTGTGATTAAGAAAATCCAAAATAAATTACAAGATGATAAACTCAAGCTGAGAGTATACATTGCACTGAAGTAGTCCAAGAAGCATTAAAGGCCTGTTTGGGGCGAGATCAAATTTAGAGACAAACTCGACCAAACTCGGTCAGGTCGAAACGTTGGTTAATTTGGAAGAAATCGATACCTAAAAATATTTATTGATATGGTCAATCTTCGCTTGAGTGGGGAACTCGGTTCCCTCTCCTAATCTCGTCCGTTTTGTGAAATGTGAACCGTTCTGACTGTCCCACCACGTAATCTCCCTTTGTGTCGGTTTCCCGTCCCTAAAGGAATCTAGAACAGGGTTCAAATTGACCAATCTTATGCTACGGTTTTGGCTCTCAAAACCAAATTCAAATTTGAGTATGCAACTTAAAGTGAAGTCTCAACTGACCAAAACAAAGTTGTAATGGCCACAAGGGAATATCCCTAAAGATTAAAGCAATCTAGAACAGGGTTTACACTTTTAAGGTATAAATGCTGACATGGTATGATACAGGCCAATACATTTATGGATCACCACCGATACAACACATGCCGATACAACAATTTATTTTATACAAAAAAGTTTTGCATTGAATTGTATTGAAATGTACAGGATGAAAAGGGCTGATACAACCAATACAATTTTGATACCATCGATACTCAGTATAGGGTTAACATATCAGCAAATATAACTTGATACATACCAATACATACTGACACTGTTGATAAATTTAATAAAACAAATTCACTCACAACCAATACCTTATAATCTTCCATTTAATCTTGGTTATTCAAACTTTTGGACTAAAAGATAACCAATGAGCTCTAGAGCATCACCATTTGCATCATCTAATATAAAATATCACAGCATGTGAGAAACCTCTTCTTTTTATAACATTACTTAATTCCCTAGTTTGATTATACATTATTCTTTATCTTAGTGTTTATGCATGATAAATGTTATATGTTTCATTTTTTGTTCCACAAGTGTATTTTCATGTATATGTTGACCATTTCTGTACATTCTTACATTATTCAATACATATTTCCGATACAATACCACACGATATGCCTCTTAAAATCACCCAACCAACAAGTTATTGATACAAATACTGTAAACCTTGATATGAAGTCAGCTTTTTATTTGTTATTACACATACGCACACGGTGAAAACAGAGCAATATACACCATTATATACAAAAACAAATAGAAACTCCCAAGGAAAAGAGGCAAGCTTCAGCAAATCAAATCCAAAATCGAGCAAGTGGATTCTATATAATGTTACCGAAGGATCAAATTCTTGTGAAAGGACATTGGTCCTACTACGGAACACCCAGGATTGCACTCCAGTTTTTAAATCCACCAAGGAAGCTCCCAAGTCGGTTCCTATGAACAAAAGTAAATAGCCAAGTAAATAAAACAGATAAAAGTTCTTGTCTATGGTCTGATTGTGTGTAGACTTGTTTCATTAAGAATAAAAGGAAAAAGTAAAAACAGCTTCTGTCTCTCCTGCTTTAAGCAAATGAAAAATGCTCCATATGGGGTTTCATGCACAGAACTGGATCTCATAAAATAATTTAGAAGTATCATTAAAAAGGTCACAATTTCTTAAAGTTATAAGATCTAAAATCATACACAAAAAAAGGAGGGGAACAATTTGACAGCCAGTGATAGAGGAAATTTTGGTTTGAACTCCATCGTTCCATTGAACCAATTGAACCAGTGGTTCAATTCAAGATAGCATGTGACTAGCACATGACTAATTATAGAATGCAATTAGGACTTCTGATGTAACCAGGGTTCCCCCCCCCCCCCCCCCCCCCCCCAAAAAAAAAAAAAAAAAGCCCCCAAAAACTAGACCCAAAAGGCCCATCTTAAAGCTGGCCGAATACCACAGAGGTATTTTGGTCATTTTCCAGGCCATTTAGGCCTCAATAAGTGTCTAGTTGGAATCCTCTTGATCCAAGGGTCATGGATCTACCTTGATAGATTTATTTGGATTATTATTTTGTGAGTTGTGAGAGTCCTAGTCTAGTGACTCTAGTTAAGAGGCCAAGTTGGAATATGAAAAAGATTCCTTCTGGATAATTACCTATTTAATCTTGCAACATTGTTAGGAGATTCCTTTTGATAGGTACTAAGTTGTTAGTTAGAGTCCAAGTTTGTTAATTAGATAAGAGTCCAAGGAGAGTCCAAGTGTCAGTGTGGTATGGCTCTAAATAAGGCCACCCTCGGATGTAATCAACAGTTGACGATTAATAAAGATGAAGATTGCAGCCAGGAAGTGAACCTACTGCTTCAGGGCTGAGAAACCCCATGGCAGCAAGGGGGGAAGAGGTGTCACACCCCACCCTTGCTATCACTTAGGGAATTTTCTCCTCTCAAATTATTCATTACTTTCTCCATATCATCCCAAAACCATACACATATAAACCTTAGGAATTAGGATATTCCCTCCCTTCTTTCATCAACCCTAGAGTATCCCATTTCTTTTTTTACAAACCCTAGTTTAACCAAATATCCCCATGATTAACCAGTGTTTTTCAAGTCATCCCATAGGGCCTTGGGATATTCCCACAACCCATCTTACATAAATACTAGTCCTTTTCTCCCACCCAAGCCAAGCCATCCCATATGATATCCCATAAATTTTAACCATCCCTTACCATACCCAAACCCAACCAATCTAAACCAACTATTACTCGAAATTCCTCTCCAAACCATTCCATCCATAACCCTTACCATATTGAGAGCTCAATTATTTGCTGGTACTTATTAAAGAGGGTCCTAGATCCTGGGTTACATTAACTTCTCACCACACCCTCCTCCCAAAGATAACTTTCCTAGTTAGTCTAAGTTACCTAATAGGTTAAGGATTGGGTTGCATTCCTTGCTTAAATATTTTTTTTTTCCCGAAGGGGGAGCATTGTTTCTGTTGCAGTTTAACTGGCTGTTTTTTAGCACAAGTAAACATTTGTATTACAGAGAGAAAATACATTGAAGGCATTCACCTAGAACCTCCAAACAGAAGAAAAAAAGGGGGGGAGGGGGGGGGGGGGAGAATCCTACCAAGGGAGGCATAGCCTCCTAACTGGTGTCCCAAGTTGGAAAACAAGCTAAATTACATTGTAATAAATCCCTTGGGATTTACTTCTCAAGCTCTCCATGGAGTTCTAGAGGTTCCCACTGCAGCAGGTTATGTGCCTGCAGAATTCCTGCCAGGTAGTTTTCTGGTTGGCTCAGTTCTCCCCATACACGCATAATTCCTTGACATGTAATGGTGCTGCCTACCATAGAAATTTTTACTTTCACAGGCAGCAGCCTTCTTTCCCTGTGAGAGACCTCTGTCTTGTTTTAAGGTCAGACTAATTAGCACCTTGGTGTTTCAAGCTGAGTTGCTATTTGTGCTTGGTGTTTAGAGTCCAATTACAAATTCCTTCATGTTTAGATTCCAAGTATTTGCTACTTGATGCTTCAAGTCCAAGTATTAGCACCCCAGTTCCTTGGTGTTTAAAGTCTAATTGAGCTGTTGGTGTTTGGTGTTTCAAGTCCAAGCCCCTGTTTTGGCTGTGGAATCAGCCTATGTAGGAAGACTCATATTCTCCAATAAGGTTATGGTTCAAGTTATTGCACATTCAAAGATGTTGCCATTATAGGACTCCAACTATAGCGAGTCAAATTTGAAGTTTGCACTCTCTCTGCCAGGCTTTTAGAAGAATACAAGCAAGGTATTCTTTTACAAGACTCTGTCCGCCCAATCCAACCAATGGATCTTCATCCCCTTTGGACCATATGATCCCTACACCCTCCTAACAAAATCATTTGAATCTAGTTGTCACCTGATGCAGGACCCCACGACCATCCCAAAAGGGACCCAAGGGCTGAAAGAAAACCTAGGACTGTTGCCCAGCACTGTGCGGCACTGCCCAGCAGCACAGGATGTTTGATCCACAGTAGGGGAATTTAGAAATTTCTGGCACTCCTAATCAAGCCCAGTTAGGTCTATTCAAATTCAGAATGTTGGTAGGAGTGCAAATCTATTTTTATTTTGTTATCTGGGTCAGGTGAGGAGTAGTTAAGTAGAAGTTCTATTTCAAATAAAAGTCCTTCCTGACTTATGATTCAAAGTTGAGCACTGTTAGGAGTTGTCTAATAAAGGCTATAAATATACAACCTATGGCCTATAAGAAATCAGTTTTGATGAATAAAAATACTGCTGAGGAGTTGCAGCAGAGACTGTGGCTTGATTGAGGCTTTCAGGTTTCTGTTTCAGGAAATTTCTTGCAGCTGCATTGTGGATTGTTTTCCTTCGGATCAACTTCATCCCTAACCTTCTAAAATCAGTAAATATTCATTCCTACCCTTCCTCCCCCTTCTACCTCCATCGCACCCTAGTGTTTTCCCTGCCCCTTTCCTGCGGCACTTCTTCTTCCCCCAAACCCTAGAATCCCATGTCTCCTAATTCCTTCCACCAAGTAAGTCCCCCTTCTAGAATCACATGCCCTCCTCTCCATCTAGCACTCAACCTCAACCCTAGCCCTAGTTAAAACCCTAGAAGTTGAAACCCTAATTTCCCAAAACCCTAGACTTGTGGAGCTTGAATCTGAAACCAAAACAACAAGGTTCAGATTCAGGATTCCAACAATTCTAAGCCTATAAATGCTAACCGAATCCTGCACACCCCTCTTACAATCTGTAAAAACCCTAACCCTAAAACCCTAGCTGCAGGGCTTTAGAAACCCTAATTTGGCTACTAATTCCCTAATTGATCTTGGATTTTGGCCCTCATCTTATTGAAGATACATCAAAATCTGACCAGCCAATCCAGTGAAATTACCCTTTTACCCTTCAATCTTATTTCTTCTAGGAATCCTCCACAGCTCCAGATTTAACCACCAGATTTGTTTGTAGCTTTTGGGATACATTGTCTTCCAGATTAACTTGACATAGCCCCCATCATTAAACCTAAACCTAAACTTTGAGCAGGCCCCACCTTCAGTTTTGGCCTTCTTGAAATGGTTGGCTCATAAAATACCTTGGTTAATTGCCCTAGTTGGTCCTATTCAATCTAAGGCTACATACCACTTACTAAAACTAACCACCCATTTATCTGTTGAGTGTTGACAAGATAAATCAGGAGAAGGAAAACAAGTGAATGGAACAACGAAAAAGAGCGTACACAGAGGAGGAGGCTGCCACTGTCGGGCCTGGGAAGGTCATATTATACACAGCCTTACCCCCGACTTTACAGAGATGCCGTGCCCAGAAGACTTAGTTGACTTGGTGCCTTGGTGGGCTTGTTGGTATCACCTTGATTTTCCCCCCTCTTCAATACCCTCCACTATTATCCCCAAAGGTCAAAAAAATAACGTATACAATACAATTGTGAATGAGGGTCTTATCCCAAGAAGATCCTCAAGAGAAACATAAATGGGCATCTGGTGTTGGAGATAATACTGCATACTAGTGCAGATATGGGTAAGTTAGGCATGCATATCTTTCCACTATCCAAGAAACACATGGGGCAAATCCAAAGCCCATGCACAGATTTGTTTTAAATGAAAAACTTTATGTATGGGCAGTGTAACGAGAACAAGAATGCTACTACCTAACTGGCAGTGACCACCTAATAGTATGGAAAAGAAACGCCTGTTTGTCCCTTTCCCTCCAATTCAACCCCCCCCCCACCAAAAAAAAGAAAAAAGAAAAAGAAAAGAAAGAGGAAGTAATGAGAGAAGAGCAAGAAGAAGAAACATCTCAAAAGCATGAATGTAAATTACAACAGCAACCTCTTTCACAGCCATCAACCATGTCATGGTTGCACCCACTCTACACCTTCACCTCATTTCCTCACTCCCCTCTTCTAATTTTCACCCAATGCATTTCCTTGGGTAGATTTTGTGGAGATCATCCATGGCACTATATTTTTCAGATAGGCTTCAGGAAAGTACAATGACATTTTGGACATTACTAGAAGATGGAGAAAACAAAAGCAATAATAATCACAAAGACTCCAAACCTTCCCATAAGAGGTCATGTCACTACATTTTTTTATCCATCATGTTTCGCTATTTTTCTCTTCTTTCCTCTCATTACTTTTCAATAAAATTTATTCTAAAATGCACTAAAAGGAGAGGGTAAAGGAGGGAAGAAAATTAGGTAATTGTTAACTCGCACAATCTGCAAACAGCAACACTCTAAATGCATCAAGAAAATGAGACAGTGGAATATGATGTTCCTAAGGTTAAACCACATCACTTCATAAATACACCTTTAACAAGTCAACTGCAACAGATTTCAGACCAAGCACAAGTAATATCCAAAAGTCATCAGCATATTACACTAATCATACATCCATATGTTCCCCTCTGGTCCACTAGAGGAGCCTGTTTCAACGTCTGAATTGAACCAGTAAAACAAAAAGAGGACTTTTGGTCTCAATCCTAACCCAAGTTTACTACGTCCTTGCCCTTGGTCACCAACCTGCTTATCTATGCATGGTATAATGAAATGAACTACACTAGCCCAGTGTATATGAAACAACCATGTTACAATCAAAGGCATAACAGCTATTTCTACATTATAATGCAGTAAACAGTTTCATCCCAAAACACATAATACGAAATCCTTTGTTGGTAGGGCTACCTTGATGAGATCTGTACTCTAATCCTCATACCTCTATTGTTAGAGCTTATCACTACTGACTCTTGCTTCTCAGAAGGATTTTGTTGTTTTGCTCGCATAATGTGCAGCAATCTACCTTGGAAGATAGAATTGTCTAATTATCCCTGAAAAAGAAAGGAAATTAATCAAATTAAACCAACGATGATTATAAATGACATCAGTGAAAGTACTTTCATGTTGATAGGTGATATGTATCCATGTTATGCATGAAAAAGTCGTCATCATTCAGAACAAGAAGCAGGAGTGATCTAGAGTCGAGATATTTGATCATCGAGTTTCATCCTCCAGGTTGCGGAAACCTGCAGTAAGATCTTCATGCAGCTTATTAAATTTGGCCAACAGAGCAGCTTCTCCTTCTGCTGCATCCTCAAATTTCAAGGACCTGTGGTGTGTAAGTCTCATTATTTACTAAAAAATTAATTCCCATAAATCAACTAAATGCCATGCCTCTCTCCTGCCCCTTGTCCCTCCCCTCTCCCCCCACCTTTCCTACTGTACCTCATGAAATTAGTAAATCATTGTGTAGAAGGGGTGAATAAAACCTCAATGACCATGTAACAATGAAAGAATTTTATTCACTTGTAACAGGAATGTTCTGAAACATAAAAACAAAAAAAGAGGAGGAAGGAAAAAAAAAGACTACTGCAGTTCCTGCTTTACATAAATCCAAACTTGCTTAGAATAACTTGGTGTGGATAGACTTAGAGAGCTAAAAGAAGAAGTTGGACGTTAATCTACTGAGATGTGTAAACCAAATTAATGAAAACTGTCCGCAATCCATGGCTATTTGATTTCAACAATGCAAAGTCTGCTTGTTGGGGGAGGTCCGTTTGGTGGGAAGACAGAATGCACAGCGGAATCTATGGTGTGTGACAAACCGTCAGCCCACATGTGGTGGGATTCCTGCAACCCGAGGCAGTCAACATGCTTTTGTTCAAAAAGATGTGGTCTAACAGAAAAACATAAAGACTACTGCAGACCCTGCTTTACACAAATCCAAATTTGCTAATAGATGTAGGAGTGCAGATGTTTCCCAAATACGTGTGTTAGACCATATTGCTTTGAACAAAAGCATGTTGACTGCCTTTGATGGGTTATTCCACCACATGACAGCTTGTCACACACCATATATTCAGTTGTGCATTCTGTCTTCCCACCAAACGGACCTCCCAACAAGCAGATTTGCATTGTTGAAACCAAATAGCCATGGATTACGGACAGTTTTCATAAGTCTGGTTTACACGTCTCAGTAGGCTAACGCTCCAACTTCTTTTACCTCTATAAAAATATCCCACACCAAGCTAGTAGACTAACGCTCCAACTTTTCTTTTAGCTCTCGAAATATCCCACACCGAGCTATTATAAGCTAGAATCAACTCCTTAGGCCTGCAACTGAATAGTATCCTTCTGAATTCCGAGAAATATAATTTTCTAACTGTTAAGCAAACCAGTTCATCGAAGAATCGTTGTTTCCAGATTTTACTAAACGCATATGTGGATGTTTTTGAGATAAGCCTTCACTCTTTTCAAAACCCAGCTCAAACTTCAGGTAAAATCTTTTCTAAAACATACAAATCTTCCAAAAAAAACAATTCTTGAAGAGAAACCTTCACTCTTCTCTAAAATCGAGTTCAAACTTCATTCTTCTTTAAAACCTAAGAATTCATCAAAATTAGACTGGAGAGTGGAGACTCGTTTTTTACGAAAAACACTTTTTAAGCCTTCACTAACGGGGGTTAATGGCATGAGGCATCGTAAATCGTAATAAGCATGACCCGCCGTGGCCCATCCCAAAATGAATTGGATATGACCTCCCTGATAGGGATAAAAACGTAAAAACATACTTTTGACTCATTAAATCATAAGCAAATTGAACTAAGCACCCAAAACGGAGGCTTTAAAGCGCTAACACTCCATTTTATGTTAAAAAAACACAAACACCCCATTTCCCCCTTGTTAGTAAAACCATTAACTTACTTTTTTTTTTTAGTTCTAAAAATCCATTCTGTTTCACCGCCTCTCCGTTTATTTTTTTTTTTAACTCACCGTTTATTTTTTTTATCACCAAATGTTTTAAGTGTTGGTAAAGCAATTGGAATTAAAAAAAAACTTTGGGTTAATGGTTTTATTAACATAATGCTGGGTTTAGAAGGGGTGTTTGTGTTTTAAACCTAAAATGCCCTGTCAGTGCTTTCAAGCCTCCATTTGGGTTTCAATTTAATCTTAAATCATTAATCGGTGCACCAATTTATTTTTTTTATCACCATATGTTTTAAGTGTTGGTAAGAGCAATTTTGGAATTAAAAAAAAAATAAATTATGGGTTAATGGTTTTATTAACATAATGGACTAGTGTGTTTAATGAATGGGGTGTTTGTGTTTTTAAACATAAAATGGGGTGTCAGTGCTTTAAAGCCTCCATTTTGGGGTGCCAATGCAATTTGCTCTTAAATCATTAATCAGGTTGCAACAATTTGGCGAATTTTTCCATCTGGAAGATTGGCGAACTGAAATCCACTACCGAAACCAAATTTACAGAATATAGGCGATTTGGTGAAATACGCGCGATATTTGCCGGAGACGATAAACAGAGCTTCCAAGTACCTGTGCAAAAGCTTTCCTTCTCTCACCTTGATGGGTAATCCTGCTCTACCTTCTTCACACTTGCATAGCCCACACCTGTCTTCTTCCTCGCACTGATTGTTGCAAGTCTTCTTATCTTCTCTATGTCGCCATCTACAAAATCTTAAGCAATGTTCGGCAAAACAGAACAAGGGGAAAGCTAGACACAGCAAAGGGAATAGAAGAGGTGAGCAAAGAACAAGAAAGATGAAGCATCTCCGGCGAGTGCGCGACTAACCCAATAGCATTCTCATCACCATCATCAGATTTACCGGCGTGTTCTTCGGCAAAATCTCATCTTGGTTCGTATTCGTGATAGATTTACGCGCAAATCTCGGCAAGAAACTGAATCGGACCTTGGCATTACTGGCTAAACCATCCAACACAAGGACCAATGGCCGTGAGCATATGATTGTTGGCCATGCCTTACAAAATTGAAAAAAAAGCTCGTAAAGAGCAATATGGGCCTCCACAGTTGGGTTTCGTATTTATTAAGCCCAGGCCCATACAGGTTAGACTGGTCCATAATGTCCATGAAAATAGATGTGCAAATATGTTGGGGATCGAATTTTTATCAAGTTCATTTTCCTGTGGATGAAGAATACATGTCCATTAGTCACATCAAGAGTTTCAGAATAATGAAAATAAAAATTTTTTTATCTTCTAAATTTTATCTCAACTTTTGGATGTGACTGATGAAAATGTGTCCTTTAACCAAAATGAAATGGATTGTCCATTTCTGATAAAAGATTCCGTTAGCGAGCACGATGCCATTAGCTAATGAATTGCATTTAGGTATCAAATGCCCTGCAATCATTCATGGCTATGTTAGGGAAGGAAAGGCTGGTAAGGCATTTTTTGAGGTTGTAATCTTCTATGTAATCTCCATAATTATTTTTAATACAATATTATTCTAGCCTTGATCTAGAAAAACAAAAAATAAACATAATAGGTTTAGGGTTCTACTCTTGAAGATTTTGTAATTAACATAGTTATTTAACCAAATCTCAGCTTTTTTTATATTAAAAATTACAAAAAATAAATAAAAGGGAGAAGACTCCATGAGGATGCAATAGAATTTGAAAATGAAATTAATGATCATGTTGATGAGTCTAATTTGATACATTTGTAATATTTCAATAGCGATTTTATTCCGACATACAGATGGGGTTTTTGATATCAAATCCTGCTTATAAATTTTTTTATTATATATTTAATTTTCAGAATACACTCAGTAACTTTACTAAAAGAGAAACACATCATTCATGAGTCAACTCTAACATGAATAATGCATTAAATTTATTATAAATATATTAAAATATGGATAAGAGATTACACTATTTTTACGTCTCTTTATCATACATTTAATAAGCAAATTTAATTTTGAACACTGATAATATAAATCTCCTGAATAGATGGGATGCCAAATTTGTATGGACGAAAGCACATATTAGATTAGCTTAGAAAGGAAAAAATGCCCAGTTTTGGTGAAATGTCATTTTCGATTGTATTTGTTTTTCCTACAAATCAATGGACAGTGACAAAGCAGTGTTGGAGCATCAATTGTTTGGGAGTGAAAAGATAAGAGAGAAAAGAAAATGATACCACTATGATTTTAAAACATATGCTAGATTCAGAGTGCTTGGATGCATGGATTGCCATAAGAGTTATTGAATTTTATTTCCCTTGTCTGGTCTTTGATAAGATTTTCTTTTTCCTTGTCATCGAACTGTCCTCATGCACTAAGATAATCGAGGACTCAATTATAATATCCATTTTTTCATGGAGTAAAATAAAATATGATGAGATGTTTTTTTTTATCAATTATAAGTAAGGTTCATTGAACTTCACCACTGATCCTGAGGACTGAGGAGTTTCAAACCATTGACTTCATACTTTCGAGATATTCAAGGAATCATTTATAATATTCATTTTTTTTGGAGTAAAATAAAATATAATGAGTTTTTTTTTTTTTCTTCTTCAATTAGAAGTAAGGTTCATTGAACTTCAACACTGATCCTGAGGACTGAAGAGTTTCAAACTGTTGACTTCATACTTTCGAGGTTCTAGTCTTATGAAGCACCAAGGGAAGCAACATATGGATGAAGACAGAGATAAACTTGAAGGAAATCCAACATTTATGAGCTTCCATATGATCATGGACCGTTTTGAGTAAGAATTCTTGGAAATTTTCAAGGTTTCCTCTTGCGTTGTCTCTTAATATTAATTTCGTCACTATTTGAGTTACTTATTTATCGGTTAGTTTTTATTTATTAATTTCCAATTTTAAACGGTAAACAAAGAAAGCTGGAGAAAAAAAAGAAGAGAAAAAATTGTGAAGAAGAGAATTCAAGAGAGAAGAGGATGATTGTAAGTCTCACTTTAAATGTGAGATCCTTCGAGAAAAAGATGTTAATTTTTGAATAAGTTTGTAGAATTATAATAAAAATAGATGATGTAATCTCTAATTCTAAGTGAACTCAAACAACTATCATTGTGGAAAAACATCCTCTACTGTACACAACAGTGCACTTTTATATCAAACAAGTGGCTGAGAAAACTTAAAAATTAAAAAAATATTGATAATTTTTTAAACTTAAAATTAAATGTTTAATCACAATCTTCTATTAGACATATAAGTGCATTGCTGTACATAACAAAGAGATGTGTACAATAGATGATTTTTTCTCCCACCATCGCTAGATTGAGTCTCAACTCTCTTTTCTTTTTATTTTTTTTTCTTCCTTATTTTCTTATTTATTTTTCTATTATTCCAAATATGCCCTTTAGCATCAATATATTCTCCCATATTCTAAGTTTAAATACACTATATGAACCATATCTCTCAAAACTTATATTAGGATTTACTATTGAAACCGGAACAAGTTGTAGACAATGGTAAGCTCAAGGGGGTCTTGGGTTTGGATCTTTGGTCCATCCACACCTTCTTCCATCCCCCGTACATATGGGCGCCACATTCCTTGTGACTGGTCTGAAAGCTGATTTTACCCTTTGTTTTTTTTTGGTAAACAAAAGAGGGGATGCAGTAGCGGCGACCAAGTGCCCCACCGCTACGCAATGTTCGGACTTTTTATCCATGTGTCCTTGATTTTACCCTTGTGTCCTTACAAAAATGACTGAAATCAATTCATACTTATGAAGAAAAAAAGAGACTCGCGCTCAGGCCGCATGGCCTCCACACCAGCTAGGGGGTGTCAACTGTCAATTTACCAGTCATGGGTGCGTTTGTAATTACATTTTTCTCCTGGGTAATAAATGTGATAGGACCCATATGTAATTTCCTCTTTGACTTTTATAAAATCCAAATTCAAAGGTTAATTTTTTCCTATTCTAAAAAGTTAATCGCGTGGATTCTACATTTCTAGTCTACTTTATAAATCCCATGAAATGGCTGCGCAGCCGCACAAGTAACAAGAAGATTGGAAACGGCCAACATTTCAATGCCTGTAAAATTGGGTTGAATTTACTCTCGACCGGCTGCCGTCATACGTTTTTTAACCATATAATAGGGAAAGAGGTCCAGGTGAGACTCATTGAGATAGCAGTTATGAAGATTCTATATTTGTTAGGATTAGAGCGATCAATTACACACAATTACACAGAAAACAAGAAAAAAAGATATACGGATTTTATTCCGGTTCACTTCAGCGAGAGACTACATCCAACATTAGGTTTTTCACAATATTTTTCTTATAAACAAGTATATCATATGTTTTGTTACAAGAAAATATATATGCATTTAGAAATCTTTAAGCTACAGCTACTTATGGGTCTAAATCTAAATTGTAAAGAAACTCCAAGGCTCAAAGAAACTTATAATCTCTTCATGAAGACGTATGAATCCTATCACCTGATCAATTTTGCACTGGCTCGACAGATTCACATCCTCTACAATTCTCATCTCCTACAATTCTCTATAATTCATATCTAAGATTGTGACACATGACAATTAATTAATTAAGGGTCATGATTAGAACCCAACCAAGAATTATATCTAATAAATCTCTAAATTTTCTCCGAATTTTGTCACTCCTCTTTTTTAGAAACTGAATGTTAGGGATTTATTAGGTCTAATTCTTAGTGGGGTCTAATCATAACCCTTGGATAATTAACTGCCATATATGACAATCCTAAATATGAACTACAAGGAATTGTAGGAAGTGAGAATTGTAGAGGATGTGACCTCTGGATCGACCAACTGAAATTTATCTTTTTAATCTTTTTAAATATTTAAAGAACTGATCATTATATGGGGTAGAAAAACATTAAGAGAGGATAAAAGTGATGTAGACTTCTGAACTTTTACTCCTCCTCCACATAAGATCAAAAGCAAAAAGCATGGAGCGATTTCTTCTCGTGCTGGTTCACTCGCTAATTCAAGTTTCAACGACTCAACCATGCAAAGCCGTTTCCATAAAGACAGGGGCGTTTTAGTCCAGATATGTCGCTGATTATGATTGATAAGAGCCACTATCGTCATGAGTTTATCACTATATTAAGCAAGTAAAGATTGTCAGAGCAGAGATCTCTTATTTTCTCTGCTAGGATTCGCATTCCGAGAGAAGGAGAGAGCGAGAGATAGTACAAGATGGTCATGAAGCATCTCCTTCGATCTAATCTCACTTCCCAGGTTTCAATCCTTGAAAACTTAGAGATCCTTCACCTTTCTTTTGTGTTCTGTTCCATTATCGTGGTTTAATTTCTCACTGATCACTCTCGTCTTCGTTTCAGTGTTATTTCTTATAGGTTTGATAAGTGGTATTTTCGAATTTGTGTGATTTTATCATGGTTGGTTGCAATTTATTGGCTTTTGTCCAATATTGTTGTTTCCTTAAAATTGGTGATCGGAAATCGTCTGGTGTAGATCGTAAGAGCACGAGTAACGATTGTAGTTTGTATCATATTTTCTTTGGACTGCTCCTGTAACCATGTATTAAATTTAATTTCTTTCTTCCCTATTTTCAACTTGATGTTGTTTTTCAACTTCTGTCATTATCACTTTATCCATTTTGTTGTGCAGATTCTTAATGCTTGAGTAAAATTCCTTTCTTTTTCTTTATTGTTTTCCCTTGCACTAAATCTTGTTTGGTATAATCTTTAATTCAACCGTTGCGCAATTTTGACCGACTCTGTATTTCACTATCATCAGCTACACTGAAAGCACTCTGTGTTTTTGATATGTTTTTGATAGATTGGTTTTGGTTTTTAATTCTTTTCTCCTCCCTCATTTGACAGGCTGGTGAACTTGTAAGGCATGTTACTCGTTCTGGAATGTCACAGGGTAGTCAACGCTGGATCCCTGTACTTGCTCGATTTTACAGTACAGAAGCATCTCTGAAGAAAGAAGATTCAGCAGTTGATTTCAAGGACCGAAAAGAGTATGCAGTGCTTCTTCCTGCATGATTGCTTTCAGTCGTTGTTGATGCTTTTTACTATTTTATTAGATAATTTTTTCTAGCAATTTATTTATTTACACATTCATGTACACAGGCATGCATTACACTGTATTATTTTCTTTGAATTCTTACTCTTGTTTAAGCCCTTATAATAATAGTTTTGGCCATGTAGGGTAATTTGATTTGTTTCTTGTTTGCCAAATTGTCATCACTGTCTCAGGTTCAAAGGACATGATATGTTGGCACCATTCACTGCTGGTTGGCAGAGCACTGATTTAAATCCTTTGGTTATTGAAAGATCCGAGGTACTAACACTGCCTCTGACACTTTTTTTTTCTATACATTTTTATTAATATTAGACTTGGCCTTTTAACATAGAGAAGGTTTAAAAATATTCTAGTACCTGTATTTTCTGAACATGTGGGCATGGCTATATGGCTTTTCCCCTTTTTCAGATATGTTCTATGTTTTTTCGTTCTCCTGTCGACCCCCTTTTTAAGATGCATTCTGGGTTGCATTCTTGTGACCCTGTAACTATAACAGAACTGGGTTGAAGTGATCATCTTATTCTGTTCTGTTATGGATGTTGATGATCTATTCCATTTTGTAGGCCACACCACTTTTTTCTATCAGATAGTTCTTTTCCTTGATCACATTGCCCACTTTCTGATCAATGGCTGCAGGGTTGTTATGTGTATGATGTCAACGGGAAAAAGTATCTTGATTCACTGGCTGGTCTATGGTGCACAGCTTTAGGTACTTCCAAATTTTAATAAAATTTCAAAACAACAATCTTCAACTATCTGTGGTGCTTGTCTTTTTCTCTTATTATTATTATTATTATTATTATTATTATTATCATAATTAAGTACTTTTAAAGATATATCCATCTTAACATTCTACCTATATGGTCTTGTCCTTCCAATATGAACAGTTGTAATGGTGGAAAACAAAGGTTGCACAATGTACCATGGTGTAGCCCAAATTTCCTCAGTTGGATCAATATATATATATATATATATATGTTTGGAGCAGCATTCCAAGGTGCAATGATAAGGTTGCTTCATTGTGACCAAGTGGTCATAGGCTGGAAACAGTCTTTTTGGAGAAAACATAAGTTTGCATACACTGCATATAGAGCTTCATGCACTATATATATGATGCAATTGGAAACAACTGGGTTTCACCTTAATCTTGGACAGCATAGAATTCATCCTGACTAGTGAGACGGTACACTGAAATAGCTATGCTAGAAAGCCTTTTTCACATTATCAATTGGACAGTAGAAGAAACAAATTAAGTCTGTACCATGTCAATTGTGGCCCAAGTAACTCTTGCTCCCATTTTTGAAGTTACTTTTTCCCAAAAAGATACAGTTCATAATTTGGGTTTCTTAAAAACTTCTATACTAACTTGTGGGATGCAAAATAAGATGTGAAATCATGTCTGGATGACTGCTTAAAATCTATTCATCCATGTTCTGGTTTTGAATTTTGCAGGTGGAAGTGAACCCCGCCTTGTTGCAGCTGCAACTGCACAATTGAACACCTTGCCATTTTATCACTCTTTCTGGAATCGTACAACAAAACCCTCCTTGGTACTCCTAACTTATATCTCTTTCTTATTAACGCTACAACAAAAAATACCATTTTTTTTCTTTATATAAACAAGAATTTCTTGACTGCTATCAATGGAAACACTGCAATGCTCTTCCTTTCCCCTTTGTCTGCTAAATTCTGTTTCTCAGTTCGTATTCATGAACTTCCTCTTATGAATCTCTGGGTTGCATCTTCCTACTTGTTGAAATCAGCTACCCTTTTCCGCTTGACATTTGTTCATGAACGAGAAAAATCATTATTCCAAAAGACAATTTGGGGGCAGTATCTATGAAAATGCTCCATCTAGCTCCATCTACTACCATCTTTTTCAGTCTTCTTTCTCTCATTTCCACCAACTTCTGTCTGACTTAATTCTTTGACAGTTTTTACTGCTACACTGTTTAATGCTTTATTGATGTTTCTTTTTAAATCTTCCTTTCTCTCATTTCCACTAAGTTCTGTTTTACTTGATAGTTCAACAATTATTACAGCTGCACTGTTTACTGCTTCGCTAAATTCTTTTTCCACCAAATATTATATGGTTTTCCCTTTCTTTGTATTAATACGACCTTCTTTCAGATGTATTATTTGCTAACAGATAGATAGTTAAGGAAGTATTCAGTGAATGTGAATTATTTCTCGAGGTTGTTTCTTAGATTCCCTCTCTTACCTTGGTCAGGAACTTGCAAAGGAGCTTCTTGAGCTATTCACAGCAAGCAAAATGGCAAAGGCCTTTTTTACAAATAGTGGATCAGAAGCTAATGATTCTCAGGTTTCTCCTCATAAATAGTTATCACATGGATTTCTTTTTTCTTCCTAGAATTGATCAGAAGGAAAAACAATGTGGAGGGTGAATAGGGGCTGGAGAAGGTTAACCTTCATTATTTTGTTGTTGGAGAAAGCATATGATTTATCTAGTTATGCAAGGCATAGTGTGTGTGTGTGTGTGTGTTTGTTTTTGTTTTTATTTTTTTTATTTTTTTGGGGCTAATTCTCATCCTAGATAAATTTTTATACAGCCAAGACATGATAGACTAGTTAAGTGGAACATGGTTAAATATAAGTACGAATGTGAACAAAGATAATGAAATAATGTGGGGATGCTTTGAAGGTCACTATCTTTGATTCAGTTTCTAATATATGATTTCTTTTGGGTATATTTCTGTTTTCTTGTAGGTGAAATTGGTTTGGTACTATAACAATGCGCTTGGAAGGCCAGATAAGAAGAAATTTATTGCACGGCAAAAGTCGTATGTTCTTAATTAGTTAATTTAGTAGTCCAAAGTCGAATGTTCTTGATTAATTTAGGAGTCATTGTATATTTTTATTAAGGATATAGCTTTATTTCTTCTGCATTTTTTGACAGGTATCATGGGTCAACTTTGATATCAGCTAGCCTTTCTGGGTATGTCTGGAAGCAATATTGCCGAATGTAACTTTGGAAGTAAATCTTGATAGTGGTGCTCTTTTGGTTGCAAATTTGCCTATGATATTTTAAGCATCAAGTTATTTTATTTTTTTGTTGGAGTAATTATCGGAATGTTTTAAATGCACTTCTGAGAAACTTCCCTTACAGTCTTCCAGCTCTTCATCAGAAATTTGATCTTCCTGCACCATTTGTTTTGCATACTGACTGCCCACATTATTGGCGGTATCATTTACCAGGTTCTTTTCTTACTCATGTTAGTATCGATTCCTCATTTTGTTTCTTTTGTTACTGAGAGACATGTTCATATGTGTTCCAGGAGAGACGGAGGAGGAGTTTTCTACTAGATTAGCCAATAATTTGGAGAATCTTATACTTAAGGAGGGACCAGAGACGGTAGTTGCTTCAGATATCACCCCATGTCAATAGGAATTCTTTATATTTACAAGAGATGTTCCGTTGCTGATTGTTCATATGTCTAAATCTCAGATTGCTGCATTCATTGCCGAGCCTGTAATGGGTGCTGGAGGTGTAATTCCACCCCCTGCAACATATTTTGAGAAGGTGACTCCTCAAGATAATCTGTTTGTGAATGCTTGGCCTGTGGGTTACCCAGTCAGTCATTGAAGTTTTTCACCGATTGAGAACCCAGTTTGATTTTCATTCCTTTTCTTTTCTGATTGATTGATAGATGACATAGTTATCATAAAAAAAATGATTTTAAAAGGTGGGTGAAATAATGGGTGGACCAGAAATGCCACAAAGCTTATCTAGTCACTGCTCACACATGCCTGAGTGAAATATGTTGTGACATTAGATGCATTGAAGAGAAATTGCTTGACATGGAGAAACATAGGAGGCATTTGAGATGCATGCATTAACATGTATAAATGGTAAGTACACCCATGCATGTGTCCTCCAAAGCATCATCCACACAAAAATATATGCAGCGACCTTTTTACTTTTGAATCCATTTGTAACTCTTGATATTTTCAAGTAGAATGCGTGAACTTTGGGCGCAGACATGTTTTAGTCGTTAATACTCTTATTACTTTGAACACTCCATCTTTAAGGGATACTTGGTTGTATGGTACAGGTTTTTGTTACCCTCTTCATTATTTTCTAGAGTGACATTTTATTTCTTACACAAAAATGATAAACAGTTAATTGCATGAATACCTATATGCTAATCTTTCTACTCTTATTAATTGCAGATTCAAGCTGTTGTGAAAAAATATGACATTCTGTTCATTGCAGATGAGGTATTTAAATCCGTTTGTCCTGTTTGTATTACTTGCAGACTGACTTTACTTGTTTCTTCCTTTTTGACTGTATTTTCTCTTGATGTCTTCCTCTCTTATGTAGGTGATATGTGCCTTTGGAAGGCTAGGAACAATGTTTGGTTGTGACAAATACAATATTAAACCAGACCTTGTCTCCATGGCTAAGGTAATAAGATCTGAAAAACAAACTTAACTGCCCATGAAAAAAAATCATCTCTTTTGTATTCACCCCATCTCAAAATGTGTTTTGTCAGGCCCTCTCATCTGCATACGTGCCCATTGGTGCAGTTCTTGTGAGCCCTGAAATATCAGAAGTTATAAACTCGCAAAGCAACAAACTTGGTAATCATTTAGTTCTTCAACCCAACAGGAGATAGATAGATTTTTCTCTGTAGGGTATTACCTGAATCCTGTTGCTTTCAGGAAACTTTTCTCACGGATTTACTTATTCTGGGCATCCGGTTTCCTGTGCTGTTGCACTGGAAGCAATCAAACTATACAAGTATGTCTGCATTGGTTAATTTCCTTGAACTTCGAACATTAAACAGAGTGCCAAGAGACTCATCTTTCCTGTTTCAGGGAAAAAAATATAGTTGAGCAAGTCCAGAGCATCTCTCCAAGGTTTCAAGATGGACTCAAAGCCTACTCTGATAGTCCCATTATTGGGGAGGTACTTGATGTTCAACTTATTTATATTTCATTTCAATACCTAACATTGGTTGGGTTCCTTAACTTTTTCTTTGTTTGTTGATCATTGTTATGCAGATAAGAGGAACAGGCTTGATTCTCGGGACTGAGTTTGCTGACAATAAATCGCCTGATGATCCATTCCCTCCTGAATGGGGTAAGCTTTATATTGGCTTTCAAACTACCACTCTGACTGGGATTATGGTCCTTATGGAAAGAAAATAGTGAGATATGTGGCCCAACATTGCCAGTTAATCTGGAGGAAAAAAAGTGAGGACTAGAGGTATATCGCCAGATTCTCTGGCCATCGATTGAAGCTTCATAGTCCAACCCATGGGGCAGACCCACTAACAGATAGAAATCAGTATCTAACATATCACTGAAATGAGGATTACAAGAAAGTGCAAGAGAGAAAAAAATTTGGCACACTAAAACATGGACTCAATCACTTCAAGTAAAATTTAAATAATCCTCTTACAACTTGTACATCATACATCTAGTACTCATTCTTCAAGGCTGTAGATGTTCCCTTTCCATAATTTGTAGTCATGCACCTGTGCACTCATATAATTTGCATCATTAGGAGATTATTCTTCCAATTTCCCAATGATGTTTACCTTCTCTTATAATGTAGTCTTCTGATTTTGCCACGACAGGTGTGGGTGCGTATTTTGGAGCTGAGTGTGAGAAGCGAGGAATGCTAGTAAGAGTTGCTGGGGATAATATAATGATGTCCCCGCCGTTTATTATCTCCCCAGAAGAAGTTGATCAGGTATGACATGTATAGATTCATCTTAATGGTGAATGACATTGAATATTTTGTTGGCTGATGTGTGTGTTTATATATGAGGGAGTGAGAGTGTGGCATAACTTATATCTTGGGTATTCGTAAGAAGTTGAACCAAATACAGCTATGGTAACATATCACTTTGTGTGTGATGTTCTGAACCATCTGATTGAATTCATTCCTGACTGTCAAAGCCAAGATACCCTTCATTTTCCAGTAAGAACAAATTGAGAGGATAAGTAGAGAAATATAATTCAGGTTTTTTTCTTCCTTGTACTATATTGGAATGTTAAAGTTACCAACCCTCTTGGATAATGGGATCTTACTCAAAGAAAAAAAAAAAAAAAAGAAGGATAATGGGAAGTTGCTGTCTGTGCCATAGTTGCTAGAAAGGGAAATGTGTGCAAGGAACACTACAATAATTAAGGACTTGAAACACCTTTAGACCAGTTGGTTATACCATCTTTTTGCAAGGTGCTCAACATGGGAATCCTAAACTCGAAAGTAATTTCATAATAGTTGTGTGGGGAAGGTGGAGCTTAGTTTAATCTCACTCTTCACATGTTATATTTACCCAACAACTAACCGAGGTTTGAAACTATTCTTTTCAGTTAATAAGCATCTATGGTGAGGCCCTGAGGGCCACGGAAGAGAGGGTAAAGGAGCTTAAGTCCAAGCAGCAGTAGCGACGAAATAAAGAAGAATTTCAATTTTTATGGTCGTTGCTGGTAATGTTGAAAGTATGAGCTTATGTAGATGGGAAATCTTACAGTGTTTATGTAAATGGAGAATCTCTAGGCTGTAAGATGATAATATATTAAATAAAGTTTTTGATGTTCTATTTTCTTAATAGTTAAGAGCACATAAAGATAAGATGACTGGTTCCATCATTCAATGCTTAGTGGTTTGAGAATGCTAATCATCTGATGACTCCCTTTTGGTGGACCATTAGTTATAAAGTTAGTCAATGCTGGGGCAAGGTCTAGTGAACTTGCATGTTCTCTGTTTTCACACAGATGGCTTTTGCAGGGGAATTTGGTCCTAGTTGGGTTGTTCTCACAATCTCACCTGGTCTATGCACCTTTTGTATTTCTGTTGTTATTCCTTCCCTTTTGCTTTTCCCACGGCCATGGGACATTGCATTCATGTCACCGTATACTTTGCTTCTATCCCCCTCCATGATCATTTTAGTCTAGATTTTGATTCATGGGTGTTCCTCTGGTGCTGATAGTTTCTTCGGATTGTTTCCTGTTCAGACCTTATACCGTCTAAAGGTGGGAATGTCTTTTCATTGAACAACTTTTTACATAGTTTTATTTTTCTGTATGAAGAAAACTAGAAACAAAACTGCAGGCATGCTAGTCTTCTAGTTGCTTGCTGTTTCTATTCACAGCCTGATGATAGTAGGCTCCTTTACAAATAGTCATGACTTTCTTCAATTGTAAAGCCTTTGTCTCTCAAGATACTCAAAGTTGACACTGATAATTCTTCCCCCTTCAGTAGATGTCGACCAGAAGAGGAGAGCTTGTTAGGTACTTGAATGAGGTTACTTAACAAGGTGGAATAACTCAAGAAGAAAAACGGGACTTTGAATAAAAGTTGAATAAGAAACAATACATTCTACCAGCAGTAGGTGATTCCTACGGCTACCCAAGAGCAATGGCTCTCACATAAACTTCTCTCTATCTCCTTTCTACTCATCCTCCCCCCTATTTATAGCAATTACATTCCTATCGAATTAATTAACAAAATCAGCCTACTTCGAGTAGGACTCTTCAAAAGAAACCTAACTGTAATGTAACTCTAACCTAGATGTATTATGACTCTTGACTCTCTAAATCTAATTCTAATAACCTTAACGCAGAAGGACTCTTCATGCTTCAAATTTGCCAGTCGCCTGAATGCACTAGGACTCTGCTGAAAACGACAGGACTCTCTTCACTCTTCAAACTATCAATCGTTTCCTTGGGAGTGCTTTCCTTGTCGAATATAGACTCTTGATATCAGGGGCTTATCAGAGCTCCTTGTGTGGAGTTTACCGTAATTATGGATGTGATTAAGATCAGATGAAGGTACTAGTGAGTTCTTCCATGATTAAAGGTGGCTACATTTCTTTTCTCTCTACGTCATTTTTGTTGCTATGAAGTAGAAAGCGTTATAGGAGGATCATAGAGGTTTCAATTTATCAATGATCCTAGAGTTATTACAAGAATGAAGAATCTAGCTGTTAAACCAAGACATGCTCTGGCATTTTACTATCCTGCAATAACTAATTTAGTGGATCTTTTTGGAATGCTATGAGATTTATAAAACATTAGACTAATATCTTAGTCCTTGATTGAAAAGTGACTGCTTCCAATGTTGCATTCAGACGTACTTTTCTAATAGTTGTCATTATTGGGAAAGTTAAACTTAGTTTATTCTCACTTCTATAGATGTAATATCCTCAGCCAATTACTAACTCAAGGATTTGTTGTTTACTAATTTTTGGTTGATAATGTCGCTGGTTTGTATTTTCAATTTTCAATGTCCATCAGTAGAAGAATGCATACATGATACATTTGGAGAAACATAAATTTACTTATAAATGGACATGGCTTTTTCCTGTATAAGATGTTGGGTAGATTAATGACTGACGTTATTTCCTTTTAGTCATCATTGTTTGTTTCATTACATCCACAGAAACTTTTAAGGAGAGTATTGAATTATTTTATTGGCAGTCCTGTTTATGATAAGTGGAACTTCCAATTTAAATGGCTTTTTTTTTGAGATGGTTTATGAGAGATTTACTTCTAAGCTTGCTGGAGTGGGAGATTGTTCTGGTCTCTAGCTACCTCATGTTGGATAAGGACAGAAGTTTTGTATCTCAAATACAGGTATCATGTTGAAACATAATTGAGTTAAAACTAATAGCACCGTCAAAGTGCACCATGAAAGTATGATAGGGGGAAGAGCGACAAGTAAGTAAGCCTATTATGTAAGAACAGGGGATCAAACTATGTTTCTTAGAAGCCTCATTTTGGTTGAGAGAAGCTACAAATGTTTTTGGTAGTACTGAAATCAACTAATAAGCCTTGCTTATTGGAGGATGGTATTTTCCTGGAAAAAAGATGATTCAAACTCAGGAACAACTTACATTTGCTTTCATGAATGACTACTTTTGATACTATGACATAAGAATTAAGTCCCATCAGAAATTTTGAACACTTGTTTCCATACTCTCTTGATTAGATCATTTCAATGTAACTGCTTGTTTGCACTCTGCTTTTGCTGCTCACTTGAGTAAGCTGCCCATATTTATTGATATGGAGAGAATGAAAGAATTATGGCAACAGTTGTATAAATTGTCAATTATCAATCTGTTGGACCTGACAGGGTTGTAATTGCTAACTTCCTTTACATTCAGCTACTGCTAATATTATCAGAACCAATCTGTTGGATATAATATGGCCATGTCTATTATTTTCTAGTTTTATATGAAAAAGCTTCAGTTTCTCCGAGGACATTTATTAGTTAGATTCTTAAATTCATCAATTGGTCTTCTAGGTCATTTATTAGATTATTTCTCCCATGTCTCCATCTGTTGAAGTTTGATTGCCAAAAAAACAACTGAAAATAGGAAGAAATATGTAGAAAATTAAAACTGTCCCCCATGCCTCCATCTGTTGAAGTTTGATTGGTTGGTTGAATTGATCTATTTATGAAGCTTCTGTAGTACCTTCTGTTTCTGCACTTTCTACATCTGGTGCAATATTTTCTGTTTCTGTACCTTATACATTTCTGCTTGTGCTTCTGCTTTCATGCCTTCTACAGTACTTTTGCTTTCAACTATCCTTGTACTTTGGGATGCATGCCCGGATGAAGATAGATAGATCGACTTCATTCCATTTATAGTTCCCATGAATTGGGACCACGGGGTTAGGACAGAGAACCAACCTGAAAATTTTTCTTCTCAACGGTACTTTCCAACTTGATGCACTCTTCCAAGTTTATAGTTTCCACCAATTGCAAACCTTCCAACCCCTCAAGTTTAGTAAGCTTTTTACACCCCTTCAGTTTAGCACCTTCACCTCGTTTAAATTTGACAAATCTGGTAACTTTTCCAACTCACTACAACCCAATGCATCCAGAGATTATTGGGAGTGATTCCAGTCTCTTGCAACCACACAATCCAGGATCTCAAGTGTTGAGCAGAGAAAAACACTTTCATGAACTTCAATCAAACTTTCACAATCCTTTAGAACCAATTTTTCAAGACTCGAGACCTCTGAGAAGTCTTGTGTCTTGGTAAGGTCATGAGAGCCATTGAGATCGAGTTCCTTCAATTTTGGGAGAAACTGGAGGAAAGCTGAAAATTCAAGTTTTTGCAAAATATATAATAGAGATCTTACCAAATATATATATATAATTTTGTTACTCACACATTAAGAGGGGTATAATGGTCATTTTGCAACCCTAACTTAACAGTGTTTGGCCATTAAGGGGGGTAACTTGGAATTTTTCACCTTATGCAGAGGATGGCGCTATGGAATATATTGCCTTTAAGTGGGCAGTCACGAATTTGGGCCCCACATAAGGGGGCAAGGGGGCGCCATGCAAAAAACTCATAATAATATTATGTAAACTCAAAAACAACTATATGTGGGTATACCTTTATTCCCTTCCAAACCATTGTAAAACCTCAATAAGTGTCCAAAAATTACGCTTGTATAGACATGGAGAAAAATATTGGATGTGCACACATTAACAAATGTTCTACCAAAGGAAAAAAGAAAGACAAAAACAAATCTAAAATGACGACGTTGACCTAAGAGGTATAAAGGCTGATCAGTAAAGTCTACTAATAAAACTAAATAATTAAAATATTAAGAGTAAATTACATATAGATCCCCGGAGGGATTTGTATTCAGTTAAATTTATTATCCCTGAAAAAAGTTGAAAATAAATGCATGAATTAGAGTTAGATGACATTTCATTGCTAAATAAATATTTGAATATCTATTTTACCCTTTTTTATTCAAGTATTTTCTACAATACTAATTTTATCCTCATTGATCCTCATCCCTTTATTCTAGTCTGTTGTATTGTTTTTAATATAATAAAATATGTTTCATTTTATTGGATCTGTAAGTGCGGAAAACTTTCCTTTATTTATTTTAAGAAAGTGTATTATTATATATAGTCCCACATTGGAAACCGAGGTGTCGGAATCCAGGTTAATTAATAGGTACCACCTATTAACTCTAACTTATAATAATGAGACACGCCAGTGTGTGTGCAGTGTATGAGTGAGGACGGTATACCGTCCGAGCGCGCGTGGCGTGGGCTGTGGGCGTTTGTGGCGCACGCACTTAGCACTTTGCACGATGCATGCATCATTTCGAGCGAGATCAGATCTAAACCGTGTGTTGTGATCAACGGTAGATCTAGGGAGATGGAAGTAGATCCATAAATATTGTTTTGATGGTTCAATATGGACCGTTAGATCGTGCGGCCGAACGACCCGACGGCTCATATCTGAACGTCAGCATTCGTATCCCTACAGAGAGGTGCACCCATACGAACAGAGTCATGAACTGCTCACAGAGAGGCACCTCAATGCCTATATATACGTCTAGCTTCACAACAGCAGTACAAGAGAGAAAATCCCGAAGTCTTCTCTGTTCTTAAGTTTTGCGAGTGCTCAGCAAAACTCAAGAGATTCAACTCGAAGTTGGGCTTCTTTGTATCCTGGGAGACGGTTCGCAATACCTCATAGCACCTTGGTGTGAGGGCGAATTACGTCTTAAGGAAAGCGACGTTGTAACGCGCCTAGAAGTTCCAGCTCAAATACTGTGATCATTTTTCCATTTCTTTAACATAGTCTCTCTCCACTCTCTACTTCTTCTTTGGCTTTCTCCTTCCTTAACTCCGGCAACACTGGCCTCACCTAATGGGCAGCCATTATAACCACACCTAATCTGGATGAAGAATACAAGCCGGAAAGGATTGTGAAGAAAGAAAGAGTTGATCTTGATCTTGGTTGTGAAAAAGACATGGTTCAAATATGATAACGACAGCTACACCATCTGATTGAATTCATTCTTGACTGTCAAAGCCAATGATACTATTTATTTTCCAGTAACAACAAATTGAGAGGATATGTCCTATACTATATGGAGAAATACAAAACATCAGGGTTATACTCCGTGGTTTGAGAATGCTAACTATTGGATGATTCCCCTTTGGTGGACCATTGGTTATGAAGTTAATCAATGTTGAGGTGACTCCAAGTAAACTGGCATGTCCTCTGTCTTTACAGAGATGGCTTATGCAGGGAAATTTGGTCCTAGTTGGTTGTTCTCACTAGGTCCATGCACCTTTTATATATCTGTTGTTGTTCCTTCCTTTTGCTTTTCCCATAGTCATGGTATGTGGTCCTATTGCATTCATCTCACCACATACTTTGCATCTGTGCCCCCTCCATGATCATTTTAGTCTAGATTTTGACTCATGGGTAGTCTTGTGATGCTGATAGTTTCATCAGATTGTTTCTTGTTCAGGCCTTATATACTGTCTAAAAGTGGGAATGTCTTCTCATGGAACAACTTTGTACTTGGTTTTCTTCTTCTCTATGAAGAAATAAAAACAAAATTGCAGGCATGCTAGTGTATTCTCTTTGCTTGCTTTTTCTATTCATAGCCTGATCATTGTAGGCTCATTTTACGAACAGCCTTGGCTTCCTTCAATTTTAAAGCCTGTCTCTCTCAAGATACTCCGAGTTAAAACTGATAATCCCTCCCTCTCTGGTATATGTTGACTGCAAGGGGAACCTTACTGAGAGATTAACTTCCAAGCTTACTGGAGTGGGAGATCGATTTGGATCTCTAGCTACCTCATGTTGGATAAGAACAAAAGTTTTGTATCTCAAATACAGGTATCATGTTGAACATAATTGAGTTAACATTAATAATAGCATCATGAAAGTATGATAGGGAGAAGAGCGACAAATTAAGCTATTATGTTGGAACAGGGGATCAAACACGTTTGTTATTGGGCAATCTAATAACAAAAACTAGCAAGTCTTTTCCTCACAATTTAAATATAGAAGGGGAAAAGAATTGCCAAAAACGCACAACTACAATAGGAAGAAATATGTAGAAAATTAAAACTGTCCCCCATGCCTCCCTCTGTTGAAGTTTGATCGATTGATTGAATTGATCTACTTCTGCACCTTCTGAAGTACCTTGTGTCTCTGCACTCTCTACATCTTGTGGAATACTTTCCGTTCCTGCACCATTTACATCTTCTGCAGTACCTTCTGCTTCTGCTCCTTTTACACATTCTAGAATACCTTTTTCTTTTGCACCTTCTCCACGTTTTGCCATTCCTGCTTTGGCTTCAACTACTTCTGCAATGCATTTTGCTTGTGCCTCTGATTTCATACCTTCTGCAGTACCATTGGCCTCTCTGCTTCTGCTTCTACACCTTCAGCAACTTCGGCTTCTATATCTCCTAAACCATCTGCAATACCTTCAGCATCTGCTTCTGCACCTTCAACACCTTCTGCAGTACTTTCTGCTTCATCTGGTCTGCCACCACTCTTCTCACGGTTGAAACCTGAGCCATCACCAGCAACTTTGCATTAGATTCCTAGCTGTTTAGTTAATATCAAATTTCAAGTTTGGGGATGGGATGAATTATCTATAGAGAAGACCGAAGTGTTCTACACCTTCTATAGAAAATTCTGCTTCTGCACTTTCTACACTACCTTCTGCTTCATCTTGTCTGCAATTACTCTTCTCACAGTTAAAACTACCTGAGCCGTAATCAACAACTCTGAATTAGATGCTCATCTAGTCCACTAATATCAATTTACAAGTTCAGGGGACAGGATGAATTATTTATAGAGAAATGCACCTTCTACACCTTCTATGGTAGCTTCTGTTTCTGTTTTTGCACCCTCCACACCTTCTACACATCCTGCACTAACTTCTGCTTCATTTGGTTTGCTAACACTGTTCTGACAGTTCAAACCTGAAAGTCACCAACAACTTTGCATTAGATTGTCAACTGGTCCATAGGTATAAATTTTCAGGTGTTCGGGAGAGAGGAATTATTTGCAGAGGAAGAACACCTTCCAGACCTTCGCTAGTTACTTTTGCTTCTGCACCTTCTACAGTATCTTTTATTTCTGCTTCATCTTCTTTGCTACCACTCTTGTTACCATCAAAACCTGAGCCATGACAAACAACTTGGCATCAAATTTTCAGTTGGTCCATTAATATAATTTTTCAAGCTTTGGGGAGGGGTGAGTTATCTATAGAGGAAGATGCACACCTTCTACTTGTATAAACTAGTTTAGCTCCAGGAAAGAAACCACATAATCATGAAATATATTTATCTTGAGAAAACAAATGAGAGAGGGATAGAAACTTGCGATGATACATCAGCATCTTGTGTGGTCGATTCTGATTTTATTGATCTAGAGCTATTAAAATTCAGATGATAAAAGCTGTTTAATCCTTACAACCAAAAAAGATAAGACACAAAAAACAGAAGGAGAAAAAAAAATGTTGTATGACCCTAAGTTTTGAAAGGAATCGACCTCAGGTGATTTTCATACGAGTAAACAGATGGATCTATGTTCTAATACCAACTCTTGAATTCTATAAGTAAAATGAAACATGCATGATTTGGAGAGTAATAAGACGAATGTGGATCACCTGATTGACCTTTCTCAAGCAATGAGGTACAAGAGACCCCAATTTTCAGTGAAAGAGTACCGACTGTCTCCCCAGGGGATATGTTTTCAACAGAAACATTGATGGTAAAATCCTTACCATCTTCAGTGAATGGTCCCAAAATCCAAAGCGGTATCTTGATCACTCGTGTTATATCAAACTGATATATGATTTTCATCCTCAAAATCACTGTGTCATTCTTACATTTAACAATCAATTCTGCTGTTGTATCCATCGGGCTCACATGAGACATAGTATCATCAACGCAGAGTGATGCAGTCGACTGTGAACAAACAAAGCATATAACCAACCAGTCTTGCCGCATCTTAAAGTCAACCTGAGAAGATACTGAAGCTAGACTTTCCCATGAATCTGACTCGCTTTGGAAGGGAAACCTCTCCGGAACCTCATTCTCGTCAATGTGGATGAAATAAAAAATTTCATCAGAAATGTCCTGTAATCATTGAACCAATCATATCATGTGATACAATAAAAAAGAAAAGGTAAAAATGAAAAAGAACTCGTCTGTAGACGGAGCCCATCGGTCAAGCATCGAGCAGCGAGGTCAGCCCGGTAGAACACATCCAATAAAAATGCTTGGCCGATAGACTAACACGCGGAAGACTTTAACCCTTTTGAAAAAGAGAGAGAGAGAGAACCTGAAAGATTTCCTTCTGGATAAAACATTCCATATTGATGCACCCTTTCAAGTTTATACTTGTCGCAGACTTCAAAGCCTCAAAGCCTTCAATTTCAGCCAGCAATTTACAGCCTTTGAGCTCTAGCAGCTCTAAGTTCCTCAAGTTCGATAGGTTGGGTAGCCTTTTTAGTGCCCAACACTTTGATGCATAAAATTTTGACAAACTTGATGGAAGCATTGGGAGTGATTCCAGTCTCTGGCAACCATCTAGAGATAATAATTCAAGTCTTTGAAGACGGTTGATGCTTTCATGAACTTCAACCAAACTTGTACAATCATCGAGTAAAATTTGCTCAAGATTTGGGAACCCTGAGAAGTCTGGCAAACAGGTTAGGTAGGGAGAATCATTGAGATTAATGTACTTCAACATTGGAAGATGCTGCAGGAAGAAAGAGGGGGAAAAGATTAGTTTCCATAGAATAGGTAGTATGATAAAACTCATAACAAATATATATGTCAGCATACCTTGCTGGTTCCCTTCCAAAGTTCTTTGAGTTTACTATATGGCATGTCAAGAATGACAAGCTTCCCCAGATGAAAATGATTTGGTATATAACTGAGGGGAAAATATTCCCAATAAAGAAAAACTAAGTTTTCGAAACAACAACTCCACTCCTGTAGAGAATGTGCTTCATCAAAATTAATATCGAGGCCATCAGTAGGAGTGTCGATTAAAAGTAATCTTAGATTAGGCATAGTTGAAAATGCTGCAATTGTCAGCAAAAGGGTGTGCTCTTTGACACCATATCGAACCAAGTACAACTAGAAAGCCTTCAACTGCATCAGTTCCCTGATATAGGAGAGAATTAATCAAGAGAGACAAATTTTCATATCTATTTTATAATGATCACAATATTGGTTACTGACACTTACAGTGAGGTTCATGGCAACATCATAGGCATCATTAATGTTCCACAGTCTACTTCGTCCTCCAGGGTTCTCAGGAGATTGTTTGTGGACAATTTCTCTTCCCATGTCCCGTATGCTGTCGTGCATGCGAATCTAATCATCTTCATCAATTGTTAAGAGAGATTTCTCTCTAAGAAGTTCAATTCCAGCTTTTCCGTCCAGGCCACAAGCATCCAGAACTCGAGTTATATATTCTCTATACCATCCAATGAAAAAGCATGATATATGAAGGAATATGCTCTTGTAGGAATCAGGTAATGAATTATAAGTCGTACTCCAAATTTCTTTTGCTTCTGGTTCTGTTTCTGCACCATCCCAATGTAGTCAATTATCGAGAAGTCCAAATGGTAGACAATTATTGAGATGTCCAAATGGTTAACAAAGAGAGAGAAGGATAGGCCATCCTTTTTCCAAGTGATTTTGTGTGGTCGAATCTGATTTTGTTGATCTAGAGCTATCAAAAATCAGATGATTAGGAGCTGTCTAACCCTTTCACCCAAAAACGATAAAGCAGAAAAATAGAAGGAAAAAGAAAAACGCTATTTGACCCTGAAATTTTGAAAGGGATAGGGGCCTCAGATTATTTTGATACAGAGTAATAACTATTATTGTTCTAATACTAGCAATTCTTGAATTCTATAAAGTACGTAAAATGAAAAATGCATGATTTGGAGAGTAATAAGACGAAATAATGTGGATCACCTGATTGATCTTGCTCACGCGATGAGGTATAAGTCGAAAAGACCCCAATTTTCAACGTTTTCATAACAGGACATGCCGTCATCCCCCTCAGGTATCAATTGAAGAGTACCGACTGCATCCCCAGCTGATATGTTTTCAACTGAGATGTTGATAGTAGCATCCTCATCATCTTCAGTGAATGGTCCAAAAAGCCCAAGCGGTATCCTAATCACTTGGGTTGTATCAAATTGGTATTTGATTGTCTGCCTCAAAGTCATTGTATTATTGTTCCGTTTGACAACCAATTCTGCTGTTTTATACATTGGGTTCACATTAGATGTTGTATCGTCAATGCAGAGTGGTGCAGTCGACTGCGAACAAACAAAGCATATAATCAACCAGTATCGCCATCGCATGTTACGGTTAACCTGACAAGATACTGGAGCTAGATCTTCCCATGAATCTGACTCGCTTTGGAAGGGAATCCACTCCGGAACTGCCTTCTCGTCAATATGGATGACAACAGAATTATAACGACTTGCACAGACAGGAAAGTCCTGTAATCATTGAACCAACCATATCATGTGATACCATTATTAAAAAAAAGGTAAAAAAGGTAAAATAAAAAAGAGTCGTCTACAGACGAAGCCATCGAGTGGCCAGGTCAGCTTGGTAGAACACATCCAATAAAAATGCTGGGCCGATAGACTAACGCGCCGAAGATTTGGATCCTTTTGAAAGAAGGTATTTTCCCCCCTCCCTTTTCGTATAGTGGAAAAAAAAAATGAGAACCGAATGAATGAAAGAGAGACGAATAACAGAGAGAGGAACCTGAAAGATTTTGTTTTTGATGAAACATTCCATATTGAAGCACCCTTTCAAGTTTATACTTCTCGCAGACTTCAAAGCCTTAAAGCCCTCAATTTCAGCCAGCAATTTACAGCCTTTGAGATTTAGCTACCTTAGCTTCCTCAAGTTTGATAGGTTGGGTAAACTTTTTAGTGCCCAACACTTTGATGCATTAAGATGACGCAAACTTGATGGAAGCATTGGGAGTGATTCCAATCTCTCGCAACCTTTCAGATTGAATACTCTGAAGTCTTTGAAGATAGTGAATGCTTTCATGAACTTCAACCAAACTTGTACAACCATTGACAATAAGTACCTCAAGATTTGGAAGCCTTGAGAAGTCTGGCAAATGGGTTAGGTAGGGAGAATCAATGAGATCGATGACCTTCAACATTGTAAGATGCTGCAGGAAAAAAGGGGGAAAATATTAGTTTCCAGAAAATAGGTACGTATGATAAAACTCATAAATATATGTCAGCATACCTTGCTGGTTCCCTTCCAAAGTTCTTTGAGTTTGCTATTTGGCATTGAAAGAATGCAAAGCTTCCCAATATGAAAATTATTTGGTATAAAACTGAGGGGAAATTTTCCAACAAGACAAAGTAAGTTTTGAAACAACAACTCCACTCTTGTGAGATGTGCTTCATCAAAGTTAATGTCGAGGCCATCGGTGGGTGTCTTAGTAATCTTGATTAGGCATAGTGAAATCTTTTCGGGTGTGCTTTACACCATATCCTCAACAGCCTTAACGATCGTTCCTATTGGGGTTATAGATCAATTTTATATCTATTTGATAATGATCACAATATTGGTTTCCTTGTGGGTTTGCCATCATAGGCATCGTTTGTTTCTCTGTCCTGGGTTTTTTTTGTTTTTTTCATGTGTTGTTGTTGTGTGTTTTCTTTTCTTTTGTTTTCTTTCTTGTTTTTCTTTTTGTTTTCTTTTCTTTTTTTTGTGTGTTGTTTTTTTTTTTTGTTGTTTTTTTTTGTTTTCTTGTTTTTTGTTGTTTGGTCCTTTTTGTTTTTTGGTTTTTTTTTTTTGTTTGTGGGTGGGTGTGTTCTTTTTTTTTTTTTTTTTTTGCTCTTTCTTTCCTTGTTTGTTTTTTTCTTTTTTTTTTTCTGGCTTTTTTTTTGTTCTTGTTTTTTTGTTTTTTTGTCCTGTTGCTTTTGGGTTTTTTTTTCTTTGTTTCTCTTTGTGTCTTTTTTTTTTTTTTCTTTTTTCTTCGGTGTTACCTGATTTTTTCGGTGTCTTTTCTTTCTTTGCCTCTCTTTTTCTCTCGTGTTGTTTTTTTGTTGTCCTCTCTCTTCGTGTGTCGTTTCCTTGGTTTTCTTTTTTTTTTCTCCTCTCTTTTTTTTTCTTTTTTGCTGTTTTTTCGGTTCGGCGTTCCGTCTTTTCTTTTCGTCCTTGTCTTTCTTCTGTCTCTTTTGGCCCCGCTTCTCTTTGTCTTTTCGGTCCTGTTCTTGCCCTTCTGTGTCCTTGTTTCTCTCCGCTCCTCGCTTGTGTTTTGTGGCGTTTTCCTTGTCTTTTGGTTTTTTCTTTCTTTTTTTGTGGGTGGCCTGTTTCGTTTTTGTGTTCTTGCTTTGTTTTCTTCTCCCTTGTGTTGCCCTCTTTGCTGTTTCCCTGTTTGCTTTTTGCTTCTTTTGTGTTGGGCTTTTGTGCCGCTTTGTGTTGTCCTTGTGGGCTTGGGGCTTTTCTCTCGCCCTTCTTGTTTTTTTTGGGCTGTCTTTCTGCTTCCCTTGTCCCCTGCTGCCCTCGTTGGCCTGGAGTCGCGTTGGGGTGCTTCTTCTTGTGCCTGGGGGGGGGGATATTAGTTTCCAGAAAATAGGTACGTACGATAAAACTCATAAATATATGTCAGCATACCTTGCTGGTTCCCTTCCAAAGTTCTTTGAGTTTGCTCTTTGGCATTGAAAGAATGCCAAGCTTCCCAATATGGAAATTTTTTGGTACAAAACTGAGGGGGAAATTTACCCAAAAAGACAAAGTAAGTTTTGGAGACAACAACTCCACTCTTGCAGAGAATGTGCTTCATCAAAATTAATGTCGAGGCCATCAGTAGGAGTGTCAACTAAAAGTAATCTTAGATTAGGCATAGTAGAAAATGCTGCAATTATCAGCAACAAGATGTGCTCTTCGACATCATATCCAGACAAGTGCAACTTAAAGCCTTCAACCGCATCAGTTCCCTAGTACATGAGAGAATTAATAAGAATGACAAATTTTCATATCTATTTGATAATAATCACAATTATATTGGTTACTCATACTTACGGCGAGGTTTATGGCGACATCATAGGCATCGTTATAGTTCCACAATCTACTTCGTCCTCCAGGGTTCTCAGGAGATTGTTTATGAACAATTTCTCTTCCCATGTCCCGTATGCTGTTTACGCATGTAAATTCTATCATCTTCATCAATTGCTAAGAGAGATTTCTCTAGAAGAAGTTCAATTCCAGCTTCTCCGTCCAAAATGTCAATTAAATATCTTCTTGGACATCCAATGAAAAAGCATGATATATCAAGGAATACGGTCTTGTAAGAATCAGGTAATGTATTATAAGTCATATCAACAAAAATTTCCCGATATATCCTCTCATGCGGTGGGTTAGGAAATAGTTGGACCCCAAACTTCTTTAGTACACTTTTTGACTTCCAATAACATTTCGAATCCTGAACACCGGAGTAGTTGTGGCAAGAGAGCGAATGATAATGGGATAATTCTTTGTTTCAAAGACTACAATTTTCCATGAGAAATTCTTTGTTTCAAAGACTACGATTGAGCCTTTGTGCAATGCAATCACAGGCCTAGTGGGCTCCACATGGTCAACAACAATTACGCATGAAGCCTCTGAGGAAACAAGGGATACAGTCAACCATGGTGGCTGCAATCCCATGTTATTATCCCGTGATGATTTTGACTTGTTTTGATAGACAAGCCACTGTGGAAACGCATCCTCATTCAACATGATCTCAGATACTTTCATGCTTTTCATGGGATTGTCTTCAAAGGAGCCCTGGAATCATGAAACCAATCAATTAAATCATGTGATAATACCGTCATTGATAGGCTAATTAGTTTATTTCCTACATGGTATTTATATTTATGTCAATGTATATGTTACTCAACTGCCTTTGCTTTGGTATGTTTAGTTTAACTGCAATTAAGATAGATCGCCTTCATTCCATTTATAGTTCCTAAGAATTAATGGGACCACAGAGAAGGAGAGAGAGAGAGAGAGAGAACCAACCTGAATAAAATTCTTCTCGATCATTCTTTTCAACTTGATGCACCCTTCTACGTCTATAATTTCTAGAGACCGCAAAACCTCCAACCCTTCCAATTCAGTAACCTTTTTACACCCTCTCATTTTTAGCATCCTTAGCTCGTTCAAGTTTGACAGATTTGGTAACCTTTCCAACTCACAACAACCCGATGCATCGAGAGAATGCAATCTTGATGGAAGCATTGGGAGTGATTTGAGTCTCTTGCAGTCAGACAGGTCCAGAGTTTCAAGTTTGGAGCAGAGAAAAACACTTTTATGGACTTCAACCAAACTTTCACAATCCATCAGAAGCAATTTTTCAAGATTCAAGACCTTCGAGAAGTCCGGTGTATTGGTAAGGTAGTGAGAACCTCTAAGATCGAGTTCCTTCAATTTTGGGAGACACTGGAAGAAAGCGAGAAAGTTCTAGTTCTAACAAAGTACATAAGATTATATAAACTCAAAACAAGTATATATGGCCATACCTTGCTTCCCTTCCAAACTTCTTTGAGTTTGCTATTTGGCATGCAAAGAATAACAAGATTTTCCTGAAGAAAACCATTTAGTATATGACAGAAAGGGAATCCTACCCAATAAATGTAATTCAATCTTTTGAAACATTTAGCCTCTGTAGCTTCCATAAAATTAATGTTGTCACATTTGATAAGACTATCAACCATAAGGAGTCTTAGGTTTGGCATTCTAGAAAATGCTTCAGTAGTTAGCAACAGACTACGGTCTTCTTTATTATACAAAGACAAGTTTAACTGAAAGCCTTCAACTGCATCAGTTCCCTGATAGAACATAAAATTAACAATTAACAAAAATAAAATGCTAAAAGGGACAAATTAAAAGAGAGGATAATTTTCATATCTATTTGTTTATAACCATGATATTGAGGCAAGAGATAAAGCAATGAAACTAAATAACACTTACAGTGAGCTCTTCCAATACATCAAGGGCTTCCAAATGGTCCCATAGCCTAGTACGTCCTCCGGGCTTCTTTGGAGACTCCTTGTGAACAATTTCTCTTCCCATTTCTTGAATAAGATCATGCATATTTAGCTGGTTGTGCTCATCAATTTCTACCAAAGACTTTTGCATGAGAAGTTCAATTCCAGCTTCTCCACCCAGATCACAGGCATCTAGAGCTTCAATCACATCATTTTTATTATTCCTATTGAAAAAGCATGATATATCAAGGAATATGGTTTGGGTATTCTCATCTAATGCTTTATAACTTATTTCAAGAATTTCCATAATCTTGCCAAAGGTATTCTTCCCTAATTTCTTCACAACTTTTTCCCACTGGACTTTGCTTGCTTCATTTAGATGAGAACCCAAAACCACAAGAGCTAATGGAAGACCCCCAGCATATTGTGCTATAGTATTTGACCACTGCTCGTAGTCCATTGATGGATGATTTTGTCCAAAAGCATGACAGCTAAAAAGCTGAAGGGATTCGTCTTGATTCATTGTCTCCACCTTGTAACTATATTTTCCTTCCACTTTCAACTTGGTTAGCAATTGTTTGTCTCGAGTTGTGAGGATGATGAGACTTCCTAAACCCAACGAACCATGATCTCCAACCAATTTATCAAATTGGTCCATTTCCTCCACATTATCTAGAACAAGAAGAACTCTTTTACGGGATAAACGATCTTTGATGATTTCGATTCCTTCAGATTCATTGTTTATTTTCAATTTTACTCTTCAGTACATCAGAGAGAATCTGTTTTTGTAAGAAAGCAAAACCCTTTTCTCTTGAAACCTCTCCAACTTTAGAAACAAAGCTACTTCCTTCAAAAGTTTTTGATATACAATTAAAAACAGCCATTGCTATAGTTGTCTTACCAACTCCACCAAGGCCATGTAACCCTATGATGCGAACAACATCTGATCCACCTCTTTTTGCAAGCGATCTATTTGTTCAACGTGGTAGCCTAACCCAACAGGATGTTTCGCAACATGCATGATTGTCTTGTTCACAATTTTTGACACTTGTTCAAGAATTTTCTTTATAAGCTCAGTCTCGTACCTGACCATTTTGATGAAATTAGGAAAAGAAAAAGGAGTCCAATAAACTTCAGTTATAAATCAATAAGATTGCAACTATAAAAGAGTCCTAAGATGAGATTTTACTAATATATTTTTGATAGACAGCAATTTGGAAATAATGCTAAAAGTATTTGATTAGTTCAACTAAAAAAAACTTAATTGATTATTAATTAAGATCGACATATCTTAACAAAAAATAAAAAAATAAATTAAGATGGACTTACAAATTTTCCTCATGACACCCCTGACAAATTGGCAGCTTCCGTGAGAGCAGCCCTCCACTCGAGCACCATCTCCTTGTCCTTCTCATCCTTGAAATGCTCTTCGTGTCTCACAAATGCCTTGTCATAATTGTTTTTCTGCTTTCTGATGTCCGTTGGGTCTACTTTGTAGAAAACAGGAAGAACCTTCTCTATTCTGGCCATTTCTTTTACAATCCATGATCCTCGCAAGTTCACGGAGGCACCAGGTAGAATAAGCATAATTCGGAGAGAAAACAATGATGGCAATCCTGGAATCCCCAATTGCTGCCATCAGTTCCGCAGAGATTTCCTCTCCTTTTTTCAGTTCTCGATCGTCTCTAAATGTTAGAATCCCATTCTGGAGCAATGCGTGAAAGAGATGATCAGTGAAACTTTTGCGAGTATCCTGACCGTAAAAACTCAAGAAAACATCATACGAACGAGCTGAATAAGAAGAAGAAGCTCCACAGCTCATCTCGGCCACCATGGACAAAGCACTGGGAAAGGAGAGAGAGAGGAAAACAAATCAAGAAATGAAAAGCTGAGTATGAGAAAAGGCCACACACGGAGAGAGTGGATAATTTAAGGAGTGTAAGGACGGTTCAATAATTACAAAGAAGCTGGGAGGAAACTTCGTTCTTTCCCTTCACCGACATTAAATCTTTGTCTTTAAACAACTTTTAGACGACATTTTTTCAACGTTCCAATCCCACTTTGTCCCCCCGGATATTCACACAAGCTTCACTCTTTTCTTCAAAACAAATGGCATGATCTCCAGTACTGCTCCTCAAACTACCTTGACTACTTCAGGATAACCAAGCTGTGATTCTCTCCCACTCCTCTACCCGCGAGCGAGATTTAATGGAAATCTTAGATTACCCGTAGTTGCAGATGAAAGCATGAATGAATGACTAAGAAAAAGAAAATGGAGAAAGGGAAAGTTAAAAGGAATCACTCGCAAGCCATACATTTGCCATGAACTTTCCTCTCCCTCTTCTGTGTCTTCTCTTTTTCTTCTTGGCCTCCACACCCACACTCCTCACAAGTCTAAACATCGAAACTTTTCCTTCCTTCAATATTCCCACTAGCTTTCTTTTTATTTATTTATTTTCATTCAATAATTCACAAAGCTTTCACTGTTTCCATCATTGTCACTTTGTCACCACTTCCACCACTTTTGATCACTTTTTTCAAAAGAATGGGATCTTGGTGCGCGCCTACCCATTTATCTGTAATTTTTTGATACTTAATTAAATACTTATCAAAAGGAATAAAAAAATAGAGTATTAATCGGTCTAGTTAAAGGAACTTGCCACCCTAATAACAATCGAATTTACAAAATTAAACCCAAAAACTGAAACAAGGTCTTTCTGAATCTGATTCCAATAATCTCAAAAGTAATTAAGAACATGCCGTTCCTTGTGTTCTGTTTTAAGATTTTTACAGTTTTCATAAATATCTTACTGTCACACTACAATACATATAACTTCTCCAACTTTTTATAGAATTAATTCTCGAGAAAGTGAGAGAGGAAACGTTCCAGTTTGTGAATATTTTTAACAGGAATCATTTGGAAGCTCCCCAGCCTGCGCAAAGTTCCAGTTTGTGAATATTTTTAACTTTTGAATCACAACATTAGCGGTTGATTCCACACCAGAACCCAAATACACAATTTTCGTAGTGGTTTTGAAACTCTTGAGCAAAACTCAAAGGGAAATTTCCAGCTGCATCCACTGAATTATCCCTAGTATTAATGTCCCCATTCGAATTATTCAATTTATTAATCAGAACCTCTATTACTAGCATGTTTAATTTATTTATCTGTTATAATGTTACTCTATGTCATTCTTAAGTTGATAAATACTATTCATGAACCTATCTCCCAAATTCTAATCCCCAAACCCCCCCCCCCCCCCAAAAAAAAAAGAAAAAAGAAAAGAAAAAGAAGACCATATCTCTCTACTTTTTGACAATTTATAATTGGAAGAGGAAGTCACAGATGCTAGAGAGAAACAAAGAAATGAGTCGTCAAGTGTAGGGTTTTCATTGAAGCTTATCTATGTCATTTTGAAATATTTAACTTACTTGCATCAGCACTTAACTATAATAACCGAACGGTAAAAAGTGTCTTTGATATATTTTTCAATCTATAAAGGGTGTGATTGCTAAAATGAATAACTCAAGAAGTGGCATTAATTTTAAGGGTAGCTCAAGAGGTGGCATTGAAAATTTTTTCAATTCAAATACAAAATTCAGTAGTTGAGTCCCAATATCTTCTGAGGCTAATGATGCAAGGTAAGTGACCATGCAAAAGAGAATTTATGCCCCTCAAAAAAATAAAAAAATAAAAATAAAAATCGAAGAGAGAAAAATTACAAAAATGGGTAATAGAGTTCAAAGTATAAATGGACGATTATGGAATGAGATCGCAAAAAACATTGGTCTTAGAAGTTTTTTACAATTTTGGATTTCCCAAAAAGCCTAATTGGGGTTCATTCGAAACGCTGCAACTATTCAGAGTCTCCTTCTTCCTACTGTGTGACTATTGACTGCATCATCGGAGGTGGCCTTCTGACCTACCCAACTCAGCCCATTGTTTGGCAAGTCTTCAGGTGATCCACACACGATGAGCCAAATCTAACCACTATAGGATTCATCGGCTGCTTGCTTGTCTTCTAACTCTTGTATCCCATGCTGTGAGGTATGTATCAAATGGACTCAATTGTATTTAGCAAAAAGTTTCCCAGACTTCTTCTCGACTGAAAAGTCGATCATGTTTCCAAGGTCACCATTTTCAGCAATTGAATCCAAACACAGTAGGGTATGTTATCAACGACGTTGTGTCATTCTTTACTTTAAGAACTTGTACGTACTGCTGTCGGATTTGGCGAATAAGATAGCTTAGCGCATCAAAAGATCAAAACACCCATGCAAGTATTCTTTTCTAAATTTCAAAAATAACCACAAAATTACCATTGGGGTTCATACAATTCGGATTATCTCTCTCCATCGGTAATCAAAACTAAAATTTTAAATCCGGAAAAAATATTATCCCTTCCCAGAATAAAAACATAATTTGCACCAAAATCACTATTTAATAATTCTCACAAATTTTTGACATACTTCAGTGATGCATTCCCACAAATAGTATCAATTGTTTTCAGGTCAACATTTAGACTGGAAAAGAGTAAGTTGTTTCTAGGGAATGTTCCTCCTCATAGGAAACAAAAAATAGTTGATGTGCTGAAAATTACTATTGCACAACTCCCTACTAGATATCTTGGTATAGAGGTCTTCAAAGGTAGAGTAAGTCATGATAAGGTGCTGCCCATTCTTGATAAGATAAAAAATCGCCTTCAAGGTTGGATGGGGATATTGTTTTCTCAAGCAGGAAGGTTGGAATTGATTTGGTCAGTCATTGCAAGCATACTTATCTACAACTTTTCGGTTTACTGGTGGCCCAATAACATAATTAGAATTGCAGAAAGGTGGATGAGGAATTTCTTATGGTCTGATGACATGGAATCTATCAAAACAATTACAGTAAAATGGGAGACTGTCTGCAAGCCGAAATCAAAAGGTGGCTTGGATATTTGGTGTTTGAGAGAAGTAAACTTTGCATGCTTATGTAAGCTGGCTTGGTTTATAAAACATAAAAAATATTTCCTGATGAATTTTTTGTGAAACAGGTTCGTAGATGCTTGTGGGAATCTCAAAACTCTTGTATCTAGATTTTCCATCTCGGGTGGTCTCAAAAAAGTATGGCACTTTGTGAAAGAAAAGGAGTGGTGGACAATAGGGGATGAAAGAATTATACATTTCTGGACTAACAGATGGCTAGGACCTTTCTTTATTACCACTGGTTTGGGTTTGGATCAGATGTCTAATCGTCTTTCTTCGACGAAAATTAATGACTATATGGAGGATTCACATTGGCTCCGTCCTCCTGCTCAATCCCCTACTTTGCAAGAGGTATTCCGATTGATCCAAAAAGTCCCTCTCCCTTCCTTTTCACAGGAAGATGTGTGCCATTGGGAAGGAATCTCAAATGGAGAGTTCTCATTGAAATCAGCTTGGGATTTCAGTAGGAAAAGAACAGCAAAGGTGGGTTGGAATTCATGAATTTGGGATGCGCACTTGCTTAGGGGTGTAAATGGATAACCGAAATCCGCTTCCGAATTCGCATCCGCATCCGTTTAGAGGTATCTGAATCCGTCTGATTACTAATAGGATGCGGATATGGTATACCCCTTTCTATCCGGTTATTATCCGTCCGATAAAATTATCCGATTAAGTTACTTATTTGGATTTGTTTTTCTTATTTTATATATTTTTTACTTGAAATATGTGAGTATTTTTCTAGATTTTTTATTAAAATAACTACTAAAGTTGTTAAATTCTTAAATTTGAAACCTAACACTTACAAATAAAGTGGTAAAGATGTTACTAGGTAGATGAAAACTTGTATTCAATCTATATTCATTGCCATTTAGAATAATTTATTCAAGAAAATAACTATCCGATTATCATTCGAATCCGGCTGAATAAGTCCGAAATCCGATAGGATATTATCCGAATCCGTCCGAATATAATAGGATGCGGATATGGTATTACCACTATCCGATCCGAATCCGATCCGTTTACACCCCTACGTGACTTGCTGCTAAGACAGTCCCTTTTTAGTTGGAAATTGATACATGGGAAGATTGTTGTTGATGACTTGGTGAAATCCAAGGTAGTGAGATTAGCTTCACGCTGTAACTTATGTGGAATAGATTTGTGTCACTAGTGAAGGTACTGTGAAGCAACCACTCAGGTCAAAAAACTTCATGGGAGCTTGAGACTGATATGCAAGCTCGTTATCCCCGACTTTTTAGCAATGAAGATATACAAATTTCGAGGATGAAATTTATTTTAAGGAGGGGAGGATGTGGTGTCCCGTATTTTGTACCATTGAATAATGATATTTTGCATGTTGACAGGAACTCAATGTGGTGAGGAAGCCTAATTTGATTTTGTGCATTTTTGCTTAAGCAATGTATTATTTACTCTTAAGTGTATATTTGATTGAACTTGTGATATATGATTTAATCTTGGTTCTTGAGGCTTATATATGGGTTGAGTTAAGTCCTGGGTTGAACCATAGGTTTGATTCATTCTTGATTCAATTTAAGACCATTTGAAGTTTAAGTGAAATATGTGATGAGAACCAAGGATATAAGAGGAAGGAAAAGAGCTGGTTAAAGCTTGCTTAAAATTTTGTGGTTAAGAGTGATTTTGGGAGAGGAATCATGTAGGGATGTAATTGAAAAAAATGGTAAGTAACCATATAACTACAGAATTGCCATCATTTTGGTTCAAACTAATGATCTTAGATTTTGTAATATGCAATGAGAACAAGGGGCTTAGTAGGGAAGAAATGAGTTTGGATGATACTTGCATACTTACTACAATTTCTCTCTACGGAAGCCGCAATTATTGTAGGGAAAAATGATTTTTACCTGCGGGCTACCCATACCCATAGGCATAAACCGATAAATTACTACGGCTTTCTTATACCCGTAGGAAAAAATAATTTTTACCTGCGGTTACATTTAAATTGTAGGCATAAATCGATAAAATTACTATGGCTTTCTCATTCCTGTAGTAAAAAATGATTTTTACCTACAGTTTAATTTAAGCCATAGGCATAAATCTAAAAGGAAAAAATGATTTTTACCTGCGATTACGTTAAACCGTAGGCATCAATCGATAACTTACATAGGAAAAAATGATTTTCCCCTGCGGTTACATTTAAGCCGTAGGCATAAATCGACAAAAACCATTCCGTCGTTTCTCGGAAACATTTCTACTTTGAAATGGCTTAATTTGTCACACAACCCATTCCAAAAAGGAGAATCAACGCTTTCACTCCAAGAAGCTGGAGAGTAGAGAGAGGCATGGCGTTAATGGAGAGTAGCAAAGTGTGGTCAGAAGAGACGATGGAGAAACGACATTTGCAAAGACACACTATTATGGGAATAAGAAACCCGTAGTAATTTTTGATTTATGCCTACGGCATAAAACCGCAGGCAAAAATCTTTTTTACTACGGCAATGAGAAAGCCATAGTAATTCCATCGATTTATGCCTACGGCTTAAATGTAACCATAGGTAAAATTCTTTTTTTTTTTTTGGTCCAGAGGAAGCCGTAGTAATTTTATTGATTTTAGAGTAATTTTATTGATTTATGCCTACGGCTTAAAAGAAACCGCAGGCACAAATCATTTTCTTGCTATGCTTTATGCCTACGGCTTAAATGTAATCGTAGGTAAAATTTATTTTTTTCTACGGGAAAGAGGAAGCCGTAGTAATTTTATTAATTTAAGAGTAATTTTAATGATTTATGCCTATGGCTTAAAAGAAACCGCAGGCACAAATCAATTTATGCCTACGGCTTAAATGTAACCGTAGGTAAAATTTATTTTTTTCTACGGGAAAGAGGAAGCCGTAGTAATTTTATTGATTTATGCCTACATTTTAAAAGAAACCGTAGGCACAGATCATTTTTTTGCTACGGAAACCAGAAAGCCGTAGTAATTTTATCGATTTATGCCTACGGCTTAAATGTAACCATAGGTAAAATTCATTTTTTTTTCTATTTTATTGATTTATGCCTACGGCTTAAAAGAAACCGCAAGCACAGATCATTTTTTGCATAGTAATTTATTGATTTATGCCTACAGCTTAAACAAAACTGCAGGTAAAAGTCATTTTTTACTACGGGAATGAGAAAGCCATACGTAAAAATTACGGATATAAAAAAGCCGTAGTAATATATCGGTTTATGCCTACGATTTCAATGTAACAGTAGGTAAAAATCATTTTTACCTACGGACATAAAAAAACCATAGTAATTTATCAGTTTATGCCTAGGGTTCTGGGAAGTCCGTAGATAAAAATCATTTTTCCCTACGGTAAGTGCGGCTTCCGTAGGGATAAGTTGTAGCCTTAAACCCTTTTTTTGGTAGTGTATCGAATATTCGACTATTATCGATTACCGTTTTCCGAATTTGATTATCAACCCTTTTTTAGAGAAAAATGCTAAATACTTTACTCTAACAGTATAATTTCAATTTTCCGATTTTCCGATTACTAATTATCGGTTTCCAAATCCGATTATCATCCATTTTTCGAGAAAAAAAATGTTGAATACTTTATTCTATTTTTTATCCAGATATTATCCGATCCGATAAGCAAGTATTCGAATCCAATTCTTGTTGCTTAATGGACGAATATGGATATCTTCTGGTAAGAAAAATTTCGGATACAGACACCCTTAAACAAATATGAATGTGAATTCGATGGCAGAATTTAGCTATTCATTTACAGGTCTATTACAAAATACTTGACCTTGGCAGGGTCGGGTTGGGCTTGGGTTCCACCCTCAAGCCTACAGTTTTATTCTAGTATAGAGTTAAAAAAAGTCAATGTCGCTACATTGTTAATTACCGCAGCAATATGTTTCTCATATTACTAGAATTCCTAATTTTAGTGTTGTTTCGGTAGTTATAGCGCTTTTTTTAATTATTATTTTTTATTATTGTTGTGGTTTTAAATACTATAATCTAAAATATCTTAAATTACATCAATACATAACTGTAATAATATTTCTAAAGTTAGAGGGAATATGTTTACTACGATTTTTAACCACAGTTATTTCCGCAGCTAAAAAGAAATTGTTACTACATTTTTAAATGTTGCAACTATTATATAAACTATATTACTACGATTCCAAAATGTAGTTCTGTTTTAGTAGCTAAAAAAGTTGATATTGTTACACTTTTAATTCCATAGTAATAAGTTCCATATATTACTACAATTTTTTAGTTGTAGTTTTGTTTCCATAGTTATAATGTTTTTTTTATTTATTATTACTATGGTTTTGAATATCGTAGTTAAAAATATTTTAAATTACTACAATAAATAACTGTAGTTATATTTTAGTAGCCAAAAAAATTGACATTGTTACACTTTTAATTTTATGGTAATAAGTTCCATATATTCCTATACTTTTTTAGTTGTAGTTTTGTTTCTATAGTTACATAGTCATGTTGATAGCTAGAGTCACTCTTAGGGATCAGGAGCAGGGTTGATTCTTCAAAGTCTAGCTAGATTGTTGTTCAAAGTGCACTTCGATTCGAGTTTCATGCTTCTAATAATGAGATAGAATATGAAGCTTTAATTGCAGGACTTCGCTTAGCTAAATCACTATGTGTGCAAAATATTAAGATCAAAAGTGACCCTGAACTAGTGGTCAACCAAGTCACGGGAGAGTATGAAGCAAAGGATGACAAGATGATCAATTATTTGAAGAAAGTGCTCGAATGCAACGCACGGTTCACGCAATTTCAAATATTAAGGATACCGAGAAATCAAAACACAATGGCCAACTCCTTAGCAAAGTTAGCTTCACGAATTTGCTTCTCTTTCACAAGCGGTATATATTGAAGAGTTAACCTCCCCAGCGTATTTGGAGCTAGAAATAATGGAAGTTGATAGCGACTCATCCTGGATGGATCCTATAATAGATTATCTCAAGGATGATATCTTACCTGAAGATAAAGAGAAGGCTCGAACCTTAAAGAGAAGATCAGCAAAATTTGTTTTAAAGAATGGGTTGCTCTATAAGAGAACAATTACAGGGCCATTGTTGAAATGTTTGGGATCATCATATGCATAGTATGCGCTAGTAGAGGTCCATGAAGGAGTTTGAGGAAGTCACATCGGAGGTAGAGCTTTGGCTTATAAGATCTTAAGACAAGGATTTATTGGCCACGAATGCAGTATGAAGCAATGGATTATGTAAAGAAGCATCATCAATGTTAGATTCATGCTCCGATACAAAAGCAACTTGTTGATCAATTAACTTCAATTCTCAGCCCCATACCTTTTGTTATGTGGGGTATGGATATCCTTGCTTCATTTCCTATAGCATTAGGAGGAAGAAAATATGTTGTGGCAGCAATCAATTATTTTACTAAGTGAGTAGAAGCTGAGGCTTTGGCAACAATAACTATCAATCAGATGGAGAATGTCGTTCGAAACAAGGTAATATTCATATTTGGTTTGCCTAAAGTTTTCCTTATAGATAATGGTACACAGTTTGACAATGAAAGATTTAAAAAATTTTGTGCACATTACCATATAGAGTACAAAAATTCTTCTATCGCCTATCCAACAGTGTAATGGCAAATTGAAATAACAAATAGGACTCTTCTTCAAAGAGTCAAGAGACGAATGGATAAGGCAAATACTCTATGGGTAGATGAGTTACCATACGTGCTCTGGGCATATAAGACTACTGCTCGAACTCCTACACGAGAAACACCTTTTAAGCTAAGATCTGGATCTAAAGCTCTGGCCCCAGTAGAGGTAATAGTAGGATCAGAAAGATTACAAGAGTTAGCTCCAATGATGAATGAGGAAGGTCTAAAGGCGAACCTAGAGTTCATAGATGAAGTTAGAAAAAAATGCATTATATCGAAATATAGAATATCAATGAAGAACAGTAGCCTATTATAATCCAAGGATCAGGCCTAGAACTTTTAGAGTTGGAGATCTGGTTATGAGGAAGAAGTCGGCTTCGATCCCCAAGAATGTGGAAAATTGTCAGCAAATTGGGAAGGCCCCTACGTTGTGGTCAAGATTATCAGTTCAACTTCAAATACTTCTTGGCTCAAGGACTTGCATGGAAATCGATTGAGGTGACCTTGGAATGTTATTCACCTAAAGAGATATTACCAATATTGATGTATGCAGAAGTTTTTCTTTTAAGAATGTGTAATGGTTTTGCACTTAGAATCATTCTCATCCATAATGAAATTTTCACAAAGGCTTCTTATCACCCAATTTTTACAAAAGGCTTCTCATAAGCCACCAAAAGGCTCCTCATCAGCCACAAAGGCTTCTTATCAACCAATTTTTATAAAGGCTCCTCATCAGCCACAAAGGCTTCTTATCAACCAATTTTTTCAAAAGGCTTCTCATCAACCACAAAAGACTCCTCATTAACCACAAAGGCTTCTTATCAGCCAATTTTTACAAAAGGCTTCTCATCAACCACAAAAGGCTTCTCATTAGCCACAAAGGCTTCTTATCAGCTAATTTTTACAAAAAGCTTCTCATTAGACAATTTTTAGGAATGATTTCCTCATCAACCATGATTAGTTAATTTTGCAAAGAAGGAACACTTTCATACTTGCAGATTTATCAAAAGGAGAAGAAAGTATTACTAAGCTATTGCTGTTATTTTAGCAAAATTACAGTAAATAAAAAGGAAGATTTGAATGGAAGAAAAAAAGAAGAGAGAGTATCATCATGAAAAGATAGTTTTATGCCTGGGGATTGTCATTGTTTCCTTCTTCAGCAGGATCTTCATTGATATATTCGTAACTTCCATAGATGGAACTTCCACCTTCAAAGGTATCTTCACTTTCGGATTCTTTTGAAGAGTCGTCATCTTTAGGACGATGAATTTGTTGGAGAGAAAAGAAAGTCTTGGTTGGAAGAAAGCAAGGGAGAACCTTTTTTAAGTCAAATTCATAATGAATTGTAAGTATTTCACCCCAAACTTCATCACAACAAGTTTTTACATGTTTTTGCAGAATCCCATGAAGGCAGGGTTATCTTTTGCCTTGCCAATAGCTTCAAGAACAGCCTTGACAGAATCTTTATAATCATTGTGCGATTTTTCCCTTTCTTCGTCAAACTTGCTTTTTTCTTCCTCCAAGGCAGCTTTCTCTTGAAAAGTGTTGTTCGGACTAACATATAAGTTATCTCTTTCAATTTCAAGATCAACTTTCTTTTGAAAAAGAGAATCAACGATCTCTTGCAGTTGTTTATTTCCAGTAGAATCAACTCTTCTTTTTGCTTCAGAATAGAGTTCTCCTCCTGCAATTCATCACAGTGGTCAAAACACAAGGCAAAATCATCTTCCGAACCATCAATTTCAGAACATAGTTCTTTTTCCTTCATTTTGGCGGCTTCCAGTCTTCTCTCAGAGGCCCTTAGATTATTTTTGAGATCTTGTACTTCATCAATCAGTTCAAAGTTCCTCTTGACCAATTCTTGGTTTTCAATGGAAAAAACTTTTTCTCTTTCCAGGACTTCAGAGAAAGCATTGAAAGCAACACCAAAACATCTACAAAAGGAAAAGGAAAATAGATAAGGAAGATCAACTGGGAATCTTAATAGCAGGAACTGGAATGGAAGATGGATCATAGGTTAACAGAAAGAAAGGAAAAGTTCATGGAATTCTTACCCCCAGGCATGAGAATAAAGAGAAAAGTCACTCATGGCAGCAATTTCTCTTTTATCACAAAGAATTTTGCCTTTAATTCCCCATTCATGGGCAACTTCCCAGTTCCAATTAGCCGTATGATTTTCTTTTAGATTCTATGCAGGCTTGAAATGATCTCGAGAATCAACAACATTTTGGGTATCCTCAAGAAGAGCATGACCAATTTGATGATTAGCTACAACATCAGCAACTTCTTGATGACAAGTGCTAAGAAACATCTTTAGAAGCAACCTAGAAGTCAAGAACTTCAGCTGCAAGATCTTCTTGACTACCTCAGCGGAGGGCTAAACTTGAGGCTGGATTTGCATATCTGGAGTAGGAGGAACAATATCAGGCATAACTGGAACATCATCAGGCATATCTGGAACTTCAACAGGAATGTCTGGGACGTTAGCAGGAATGTCTGGAACATCAGCAGAAATATTTGGGACATCAGTAGGAATGACTGGGACATCATAAAAAATGTTTGGAAAATCGACTGGAGCATCTTCTAGAATTTGGTCAGGAATAGGAGGTGATCGGTCAAGATTTTTCTCATCAAATTGTTGATCAGCCCCTTGCTCAATAACTTCACTTGCAACATAAGCATCAATTTCTTCAGTCATTTTCTTAATTTGATCAATCAAACTAACTGAAAGGTTATCATCTCTTATCTCTTGCTCCCTCATTTCTTGCTCGGGATTTCTTTTAGGAGAAATATGATCTTCTCCAACAACCTTATCAAAAAGAGGAAAATCAAACACATTCACTTTTGACAAAAATTCTAAAGAGTGAACTGGTGGAACTTCAGTTTCACTGGTGGAAGGACGAATTAAGGAAGGAAGAGTGGAGACTTCATGTACAGAGGGCTGGATTGACTCAGCTGCCCCCTCTGTGTTCCTCTTCTTTTCCTCAAGATTCTCCTTCGGGGAAGATGGAGTTTGAATTTTCTTACTCTTTTTAGAGGAAGTTGATTCTTGACCTGAGGAAGGTCCCATGGACCAAAGCTTTCTTTTCAAAGTCCTCGTCCTTTTCGATCGGAGAGCAAGGCTCTCATCAACTTCAACTCCTGTAATTTCAACCTCAACATCGTCACCAGCTTTTTCGTCAGTTCCAGCTTCTTCATCAGCTTTTTTCTCTTTTCCAACAGATTTTCTTTTCTTACTCTTGGTTCTCTTTTTCTTCAACTTGACAAGATCATGCTCTTCATCAGAGCCATCTTCATCAAACTCTTTGTCTTCAACACTCTTTTTTCTTTTTCTCTTCCCAGAGGCAATTTCGGTTTCCTTCTCAGCATGTACCTCCTGCTGAATATCAGCAATGCTGGGGGCTTTCCAAGTTCCAACCCCTGAATGAGGCGTGAGGGTCAATAGGAAAATTTTAGAAAGATATATATATATATATATATATATATATAAAAGAGAGAGGAAATGTACCTGGCAAGAGACCATCTGCAACACTTTCAGCATCTGCTTCTGCACCTTCAACACCTTCTGCAGTACTTTCTGCTACGCCTTCTATGGTAGCTTCTATTTCTATTTCTGCACCTTCTGCACCTTCCACACCTCCACATTCTGCGCTAACTTCCGCTTCATTTGGATCGATAACACTCTTCTCACAGTTTAAGCCTGAAAGTCACCAACAACTTTGCATTAGATTGTCAACCGGTCCATTGATATAAATTTTCAGGTGTTCGGGAGAGAGAAATTATTTGTAGGGGAAGACTTCTAGACCTTCGCTAGTTGCTTTTGCTTCTGCACCTTCTACAGTATCTTTTATTTCTGCTTCATCTTCTTTCTTACCATCAATTCCTGAGCCATCGGTAACAACTTCGCATCAAATTTTTAGTTGTTGAGATGATCAAAGCTGTTTAATCCTTACATCCAAAAAGATAGACACAAAAACAGAAGTAAAAAGAAAAAATAAAAAAAATGCTGTGTGACCCTACATTTTGAAAAGAATCGACATCAGTTGATTTTCATACGAGTAAACAGATAGATCTATTGTTCTAATACCAATTCTTGAATTCTATAAGTAAAATGAAAATGCATGATTTGGAGAGTAATAAGACGAATATGGATCACCTGATTGATCTTTCTCAAGCATTGACGAATAAGAGACCCCAATTTTCAGTGAAAGAGTACCGACTGTCTCCCCAGGGGATATGTTTTCAACAGAAATATTGATGATAAAATCCTTACCATCTTCAGTGAATGGTCCCAAAATCCAAAGCGGAATCTTGATCACTCGTGTTATATCAAATTGATATATGATTTTCATCCTCAAAATCACTGTATCATTCTTACATTTAATAATCAATTCTGCTGTTGTATCCGTTGGGCTTACTTGAGACGTAGTCGACTGTGAACAAACAAAGCATACATTCAACCAGCGTTGTGGCATGAGAGAGTCGTCAACCTGAGCATAAATTGAATCTAGATTTTCCCATGAATCTGACTCTCTTTGGAAGGGAAACCTCTCCGGAACCTCATTCTCGTCAATGTGGATGATATGAAAATTTTCATTAGAAATGTCCTGTAAACAGACATTGAGCCAATCATATATCATGTGATATGATAAAAAATAATAATAATAAAATAAAATTATATATATCTTTATATATATATATATATATATATATATATATATATATAAAATAAAAAATGAAAAAATGTAAACATGAAAAAGAACTCGTCCCTTTTAGAAATAAGAGATTTTTTTAATTTCCTCCCTTTTTTCATCTAGGGAAAAAAAATGAGAACCAAACCTTAAAGATTTCCTCCTGGATAAAACATTCCATATTGATGCACCCTTTCAAGCATATACTTGTTGGAGACTTCAAAGCCTCAAGGCCCTCAATTTCAGTTAGCAATTTACAGCCTTTAAGACCTAGCTGCTTTAAGTTCCTCAAGTTCGATAGGTTGGGTAGCCTTTTTAGTGCCCAACAATTTGATGCGTAAAATTTTGACAAACTTGATGGAAGCATTGGGAGTGATTCCAGTCTCTGGCAACCATGTAGAGATAATAATTCAAGTCTTTGAAGATGGCTGATGCTTTCATGAACTTCAACCAAACTTGTACAATCATCGAGAAAAATTTGCTCAAGATTCGGGAGCCCTGAGAAGTCCGGAAAATAGGTTAGGTAGGGAGAATTAGCAAGATTAATTAACTTCAACATTGGAAGATTCTGCAAGAAGAAAGAGGGGGAAAAGATTAGTTTACATAGAATAGGTAGTACGAATAAAACTCATAACAAATATATATGATAGCATACCTTGCTAGTTCCCTTCCAAAGTCCTTTGAGTTTACTAAATGGCATATGAAGAACGACAAGCTTTCCCAGATGAAAATTATTTGGTATAAAGCTGAGAGGGAAATATCTCCAATGAAGATGAAGTAAGTTTTCGAAACAACAACACCACTCCTGCAGAGAATGTGCTTCATCGAAATTAATATCGAGGCCATCAGTGGGAGTAAAAATTGAGAGTAATCTTATATTAGGCATAGTTGAAAATGCTGCAATTGTCAGCAAAAGGATGTGCTCTTTGACACGATCATCGAAACAAGAACAGAAAGCCTTCAACTGCATCAGTTCCCTGATTTAAGAGAGAATTAATAAGAGAGACAAATTTCCATATTTATTTTATAATGATCACAATATTGGTTATTGACACTTACAGCGAGGTTCACGGCAACATCATAGGCATCGTTAAAGTTCCACAATCTACTTCGTCCTCCAGGGTTCTCAGGAGATTGTTTATGGACAATTTCTCTTCCCATGTCCCGTATGCAGTTGTGCATGCAAATGCTATCATTTTCATCAATTGTTAAGAGAGATTTCTCTCTAAGAAGTTCAATTCCAGCTTTTCCGTCTAGGCCACAAGCATCCAGAACTTGAGTTATATGTTTTCTAGACCATCCAACGAAAAAGCATGATATATGGAGGAATATGATCTTGTAGGAATCAGGTAATGAATTATAAGTGGTACTCCAAATTTCTTTTGCTTCTGCTTCTGTTTCTGCACCATCCCAACGTTGTCAATTATCTTGAAGTCCAAATGGTAGACAATTATTGAGAGAAGGATGGGCCATAATCCTTTTTCCAAGTGATTTTGTGTGGTCGAACCTGATTTTGTTGATCAGAGCTGTCTAACCCTTTCCCCCAAAAACGATGAAGCAGAAAAATAGAAGGAAAAAGAAAAACGCTATCTGACACTAAATTTTGAAAGGGATAGAGCCATAGGGGCCTCAGGTTATTTTTTGATACAGAGTAAGCACTAGTATTGTTCTAATACTAGCAATTCTTGAATTCTATAAAGTACGTAAAATGAAACATGCATGATTTGGAGAGTAATAAGACAGAATATGGATAACCTGCAGATTGATCTTGCTCCCACGATGAGGTATAATTTGAGAAGACCCCAATTTTCAACTTTTTCATAACGGATATGCCGTCATCCTCCTCAGGTACCAATTGATGAAGAGTACCGATTGCATCCCCAGCTGATATGTTTTCAACTGAAACGTTGATGGTAAAATTCTGATCATCTTCAGTGAATGGTCCAAAAGGCCAAAGCGGTATCCTAATCACTTGGGTTGTATCAAATTGGTATTTGATTGTCTTCCTGAAAGTCGTTCCATTATTGTTCCGTTTGGCAACCAATTCTGCTGTTTTATACATCGGGTTAGCATTAGACGTAGTATCGTCAATGCAGAGTGGTGCAGTCGACCGCAAACAGACAAAGCATATAGTCAACCGGCCTGGACACCACATGTTACGGTCAACCTGAAATGATACTGGAGCTAGATCTTCCCATGAATCTGACTCGCTTTGGAAGGGAAACCACTCCGGAACCGCCTTCTCGTCAATATCGATGACAACACCAAAAAGATTTTCACAGACAGATAAGTCCTGTAATCATTGAACCAACCATATCATATCATGTGATACCATTAAAAATAAAAAGGAGGTAAAAATAAAGACAAAGGCCATCGAGTGCGGGTCTTGGTAGAACATACGAATAACCATGTTGGAGCCCACAAACTAGGGCAGCCGAGGAATTGGACCTTTTGAAAATATCGAATTCTCCCTTTTCGCTAAAAAAAAAATTTGAATGGAATGAATGAGAGAGAGAGAGAACCTGAAAGATTTTGTTTTTGATGAAAAATTCCATATCGAAGCACCCTTTCAAGTCTATTAAATGCACAGACTTCAAACCATTAAAGCCCTCAATTTCACCTAGCAATTTACAGCCTCTGAGATTTAGCTGGTATAGCTTCATCATGTTTGATAAGTTGGGAAAACTTTTTAGTGCCCAGCATTTTGATGCATTAAGAATGTACAAACTTGATGGAAGCATTGGGAGTGATTCCAGTCTCTCACAACCTTTTAGAATGAATACTTGAAGTCTTTGAAGATAGTGAATGCTTTCATGAACTTCAACCAAACTTGTACAACCATTGACAAAAAGTACCTCAAGATTTGGAAGCCCTGAGAAGTCTGGCAAATGGGTTAGGTAGCGAGAATCATCGAGATTGATGTCCTTCACCATTGTAAGATGCTGCAGGCAGAAAAAAGGGGGAAAAATATTAGTTTGTAGAAAATAGGTATGTACGATAAAACTTGTAGCAAATATATATGTGTAGAACATACCTTGCTGGTTCCCTTCCAAAGTTCTTTGAGTTTACTATATGCCATGTCAAGAGTGACAAGCTTCCCCAAATGAAAATGATTTGGTATATAACTGAGGGGGAAATATTTCCAATAAAGATGAAGTAAGTTTTCGAAACAACAACTCCACTCCTGCAGAGAATGTGCTTCATCGAAATTAATATCGAGGCCATCAGTAGGAGTGTCAATTAAAAGTAATCTTAGATTAGGCATAGTTGAAAATGCTGCAATTGTCAACAAAAGGGTGTGCTCTTTGACACCATATTGAAGCAAGAACAACTGAAAGGCTTGAATTGCATCAGTTCCCTGATATAGGGGAGAATTAATCAGAGAGACAAATTTTCATAATTATTTCATAATGATCACAATATTGGTTGATGACACTTACAGTGAGGTTCATGGCAACATCATAGGCATCATTAATGTTCCACAATCTACTTTGTCCTCCAGGGTTCTCAGGAGATTGTTTGTGGACAATTTCTCTTCCCATGTCCCGTATGCTGTTGTGCATGTAAATATTATCATGTTCATCAATTGTTAAGAGAGATTTCTCTCTAAGAAGTTCAATTCCAGCTTTTCCGTCCAGGCCACAAGCATCCAGAGCTCGAGTTATAAATTCTCTATAATATCCAACGAAAAAGCATGATATATGAAGGAATATGCTCTTGTAGGAATCAGGTAATGAATTATAAGTCGTACTCCAAATTTCTTTTGCTTCTGCTTCTGTTTCTGCACCATCCGCTCCTCACCCATGTTTTGACCAATTGGTAGATAATTATTGAGATGTCCAAATGGTTAACAAAGAGAGAGAAGGATGGGCCATCCTTTTTCCAAGTGATTAAAAAAAACCGCTTTTTTTTTTTTTTTTTTTCACCCCACCACCACCAACAACCCCCCCCCCCCCCCCCCCCCCCCCCCCCCCCCCCGATCCCCTTGTGTGGTCGAATATGGTTTTGTTGATCTAGAGCTATCAAAAATCAGATGATCAGAGCTGTCTACGGGGGGGGGGGCGGGGGCGGCCGAGCCCTTTCAACCAAAAACGATACAGCAGAAAAATAGAAGGAAAAGGAAAACGTTATCTGACCCCAAATTTTGAAAGGGATAGGGGCCTCAGGTGTTATTTTGATACGAGTAAGCACTATTATTGTTCTAATACTAGCAATTCTTGAATTCTATAAAGTAAAATGAAACATGCATGATTTGGAGAGTAATAAGACAGAATGTGGATCACCTGATTGATCTTGCTCACGCGATAACGATATAAGTCGAAAAGACCCCAATTTTCAACGTTTTCATAACGGGTATGCCGTCATCCCCCTCAGGTACCAATTGATGAGTACCGACTGCATCCCCAGCTGATATGTTTTCAACTGAAACGTTGATAGTAGCATCCTCATCATCTTCAGTGAATGGTCCAAAAAGCCGAAGCGGTATCCTAATCACTTGGGTTGTATCAAATTGGTAATTGATTTTCTTCCTCAAAGTCATTCTATTATTTTTCCTTTTAACAACCAATTCTGCTGTTTTATACGTCGGGTTCACATTAGACGTTGTTACATTGTCAATGCAGAGTGGTGCAGTCGACTGCGAACAAACAAAGCATATAGTCAACCAGCTTTGCCGCCACTTGTTACGGTTAACCTGATAAGATACTGGAGCTAGATCTTCCCATGAATCTGACTCGCTTTGGAAGGGAATCCACTCCGGAACCGCCTTCTCGTCAATATGGATGACAACACAATTAATAAGGATTTGCACAGACAGAAAAGTCCTGTAATCATTGAACCAACCATATCATGTGATACCATTATAAAAAAAAGAGGTAAAAATAAAAAAGAGTCGTCCACAGATGAAGCCATCGAGCGGCCAGGTCAGCTTGGTAGAACACATCCAATAAAAATGCTGGGCCGATAAACTAAGGCGCACCGAAGATTTGGATCCTTTTGAAAGAAGGTATTTTTCTTTCTCCCTTTTCGTGTAGTGGAAAACAAAAATGAGAACCGAATGAATGAGAGAGAGAGAGAGAGGAACCTGAAAGATTTCGTTTTTGATGAAACATTCCATATTGAAGCACCCTTTCAAGTCTATACTTCTCACAGACTTCAAAGCCTTAAAGCCCTCAATTTCACCTAGCAATTTACAGCCTTTGAGGATTAGCATCTTTAAGTTCCTCAAGTTCGACAGGTTGGGTAACCTTTTTAGTGCCCAACACTTTGATGCATTAAGATAACACAAACTTGATGGAAGCATTGGGAGTGATTCCAGTCTCTCGCAACCTTCCAGATTGAATTCTTGAAGTCTTTGAAGATAGTGAATGCTTTCATGAACTTCAACCAAACTTGTACAACCATTGACAACAAGTACCTCAAGATTTGGAAGCCCTGAGAAGTCTGGCAAACGGGTTAGGTAGTGAGAATCAGTGAGATTGATGCGCTTCAGCATTGTAAGATGCTGCAGGCAGAAAAAAGGGGAAAAATATTAGTTTCCATAAAATAGGTACATACGATAAACCTCATAAATATATGTCAGCATACCTTGCTGGTTCCCTTCCAAAGTTCTTTGAGTTTACTATATGGCATGTGAAGAATGACAAGCTTCCCTAGATGAAAACGATTTGGTATAAAACTGAGGGGGAAATATTGCCAAAAAAGATGAACTAAGTTTTCGAAACAACAACTCCACTCCTGCAGAGAATGTGCTTCATCAAAATTGATGTTGAGGCCATTGGTAGGAGTGTCAATTAGAAGTAATCTTAGATTAGGCATAGTAGAAAATGTTGCAATTGTCGCAAACAAGATGTGCTCTTCGACATCAAATCCAGACAAAATCAACTTAAAGCCTTCAACCGCATCAGTTCCCTAGTATAGGAGAGAATTAATAAGAATGACAAATTTTCATATCTATTTGATAATAATCGCAATATTGGTTACTCATACTTACAGCGAGGTTTATGGCGACATCATAGGCATCGTTATAGTTCCACAATCTACTTCGTCCTCCAGGGTTCTCAGGAGATTGTTTATGAACAATTTCTCTTCCCATGTCCCGTATGCTGTTATGCATGCAAATTCTATCATCTTCATCAATTGTTAAGAGAGATTTCTCTAGAAGAAGTTCAATTCCAGCTTCTCCTTCTAGACCCCAAGGATACATAGTGCCAATTAAAGGGCTTCTTGGAACTGGACATCCAATGAAAAAGCATGAAATATCAAGGAATATGGTCTTGTAAGAATCAGGCAATGTGTTATAAGTCGTGTCAACAAAAATTTCCCGATATATCCTCTCATGCGGTTTGTTAGGAAATAGTTGGACCCCAAGCTTCTCTGTTGTGGCAAGAGAACGAATGATAATGGGGTAATTCTTTCTTTCAAAAACTACAATTTTCCACGAGTAATTCTTTGTTTCAAAGACTACGGCTGAGCCTTTGTGCAATGCAATCACAGGCCTAGTGGGCTCCGCATGGTCAATGACAATTACGCAGGAAAGCTCTGAGGAAACAAGGGATACACTCAACCGTTGTGGCTGCAATCCCATGTTATTATCCCGTGATGATTTTGACTTCTTTTGATAGACATTCCACTGTGGAACTGCATCCTCGTCCAACATGATCTCATACATGTCATTCCACTGTGGAACTGCATCCTCGTCCACGGGATCATCTTGAAAGGAGCCCTGGAATCATGAAACCAATCAATTAAATCATGTGATATTGATACCGTCATTGATAGGCTAATGAGTTTGTTTCCTACAAAGTATTTGTATTTATGTCAATATATATGTTACTCAACCGCCTCTGCAGTTTAGGCATGTTTAGTTTAACTGCAATTAAGCTAAATCGCCTTCATTCCATTTATAGTTTCTAAGAATTGGGACGACGGAGAGAGAGAGAGAACCAACCTGAAAAAGTTTCTTCCCAACCATATTTTGTGAATGGATGCACCCTTCTACTTCTATAATTTCCAGAAGACTGCAAAACCTCCAACCCTTCCAATTTAGTAACCTTTTTACACCCTCTCATTTTTAGCATCCTTAGCTCATTTAAGTTTGAAAGATTTGGTAACCTTTCCAACTCATAGCAACCCGATGCATCGAGAGAACGCAATCTTGATGGAAGCATTGGGAGTGATTTGAGTCTCTTGCAATCAGATAGGTCCAGAGTTTCAAGTTTGGAGCAGAGAAAAACACTTTTATGGACTTCAACCAAACTTTCACAATCCTTCAGAAGCAATTTTTCAAGATTCAAGACCTTTGAGAAGTCTGGTGTACTGGTAAGGTAGCGAGAACCTCTAAGATCGAGTTCCTTCAATTTTGGGAGACACTGGACGAAGAAAGCGAAAAGTTGTAGTTTTAACAAAGTACATAAGATTACATAAACTCAAAACAAGTATATATGGTCATACCTTGCTTCCCTTCCAAACTTCTTTGAGTTTGCTATTTGGCATGCAAAGAATAACAAGATTCTGCTGAAGAAAACCATTAAGTATATGATCGAAAGGGAATCCTACCCAATAAATGTAATTCAATCTTTTGAAACGTTTAGCCTCTGTCGCCTTCCTTAAAATTAATGTTGTCACATTTGATAAGACTATCAACCATAAGGAGTCTTAGGTTTGGCATTCTAGAAAATGCTTCAGTAGTTAGCAACAGACTACGGTCTTCTTTATTATACAAAGACAAGTTTAACTGGAAGCCTTCAACTGCATCAGTTCCCTAATAGAACATAAAATTAACAACAAAAATAAAATGCTAAAAGGGTCAAAATTAAAAGAGAGGATAATGTTCATATCTATTTGTTTATAATCATGATATTGAGGCAAAAGATAAAGCAGTGAAACTAAATAACACTTACAGTGAGCTCTTCCAATACATCAAGGGCTTCCAAATGGTCCCACAACCTAGTACGTCCTCCAAGCTTCTTAGGAGACTCCCTACAAACAATTTCTCTTCCCATTTCTTGAATAAGATCATGCATATTTAGCTGGTTGTGCTCATCAATTTCTACCAAAGACTTTTGCATGAGAAGTTCAATTCCAGCTTCTCCACCCAAATCACAGGCATCTAGAGCTTCAATCACATCATTTTTCTTATTCCTATTGAAAAAGCATGATATATCAAGGAATATGGTTTGGGTATTCTTATCTAATGCTTTATAACTTATTTCAAGTATTTCCATAATCTGGACAAAGGGATTCTTCCCTAATTCCTTCACAACATTTTCCCATTGCACTTGGCTTGCTCTATATAAATGAGAACCCAAAACCACAAGAGCTAATGGAAGACCCCCGGCATACTGTGCTATAGCATTTGAGAGTTGCTCATAGTCCATTAAAGGATGATTTTGTCCAAAGGCATGATAGCTAAAAAGCTGAAGGGATTCATCTTGATTCATTGTCTCCACCTTGTAACTATATTTTCCTTCCACTTGCAACTTGGTTAGCAAATGTTTGTCTCGAGTTGTCAGGAGGATTAGACTTCCTAAACCCAAAGAACCACAATCTCCAACCAACTTGTCAAATTGTTCAATTTTCTCCACATTATCCAGAACAAGAAGAACTCTTTTACGGGATAAACGATCTTTGATGATTTCGATTCCTTCAAACTCATTGTTTATTTTCATTGTACTCTTTAGTACACTAGAGAGAAGTTGTTCTTGTAAAAAAGCAAAACCCTTTTTTCTTGAAAGCTCTCCAACATTATGAACAAAGCTGCTACCTTCGAAACTTTTTGATATACAATTAAAAACAGCTATTGCTATAGTTGTCTTACCAACTCCGCCAAGGCCATGTAACCCTATGATGCGAACAACATCCGATTCCACCATCTTTTTGCAAATGATCTATTCGTTCAACATGGTAGCCTAACCCAACAGGATGTTTTGCGACAAGCATGATTGTCTTGTTCACAATTTTTGACACTTCTTCAAGAATTTTCTTTATAAGCTCAGTTTCGTACCTTGGTGAAATTAGGAAAAGAAAAAGGAGTTCAATAAACTTCAGTTATAAATCAATAAGACTACAACTATAAAGGATTCCTAAGATGATTTACTAATATATTTTTGATAGAAAGCAATTTGGAAATAATGCAGTAAAGCTTGTATTTCATTAAATCAAAGTGTAAAGTATAACTAGCATATACTAGCGTAAAAATTAGGGTGGGATTGGGTCTGAGGGCTTCACTCTAACCCCGGGGTTGGACTTTACAATTGTAACCAGCTCTCGGGGTTGGAAAACTAAATGCAAGCCCGTTAGGGCTCAGTAAGGGCCAGGATGGATTTGAGCCATCGGAACTGAAATTATAGTCGAGAAGGGACATGAGTGTTATCTAAGACAAGCAAAAAGTTGGCCCACCAATTACTACAGTCATCCAGAACTATTTATTAAACGTACCAAAAATTCAAATTTCAACATCAAAATTTACCAACTTCCTTCTTTATCACTACACCTTATCTTTCTTATCAGTGCATTTTATATTAATTGCCACAGATAACAAATACATTGTAATGTATAAATTGTAGATAAAGTGAATGAGGGAAAGTACTAAATTATTAAGTATGAAGAATATCTACTAAATACAGTAACTAAAAGTATTTGATTATTTCTTCTAAAAAAAAGGACTTGATTATTAATTAAGATCGACATATCTTTACAAAAAACGAAAAAAAATAAATTAGGATGGACTTACAAATGTTCCTCATGCAACCCTGACAAGTTGGCAGCTTCTGTGAGAGCAGCCCTCCACTTGAGCACCATCTCCTTGTCCTTCTCATCCTTGAAATGCTCTTCGTATCCCGCAAATGCCTTCTCATAATTGTTTTTCTGCTTTCTGATGTCTGTTGGCTCTACTTTGTAGAAAACAGGCAGAACCTTCTCTATTTGGCCATTTCTTCTACAATCCATGATCCTTGTGAGTTCACGAAGGCACCATGTAGAATAAGCATAATTCGGGGAGAAAACAATGATGGCCATCCTGGAATCCTCGATTGCTGCCATCAGTTCCGCACAGATTTCCTTTCCTTTTTCTAGTTCTGGATCGTCTCTAAACGTTAGAATCCCATTCTGGAGCAATGCGTGAAAGAGATGATCGGTGAAGCCTTTGCGAGTATCCTGACCGTAAAAACTCAAGAAAACATCATACGAACGAGCTGAATAAGAAGAAGAAGCTCCACAGCTCATCTCGGCCACCATGGACAAAGCACTGGGAAAGGAGAGAGAGTCAGAGAGAGAGGAAAACAGATGAAGAACTAATACGCTGAGTATGAGAGAAGGCACACGGAGAGAGTGGTTAATTTAAGGAGAAAGACGGTTCAATAATTTCAAAGAAGCTAGGAGGAAACTTCTTTTCCTCACTAAAATTAAGTCTTTGTCTTTAAACAACCTTTAGACGACGTTTTCTCCACGTTCCAATACCACCTTGTCCCCCTGATCTTCACACAACCTTCACTCTTTTTCTTCTTCAAAACAAATGGCATGATCTCCAGTGCTGCTCCTCAAACTACCTTGACTTCAGGATAACCAAGGTGTGACTCTCTCTCACACTCCTTGCGCGCGAGCGAGATTCATGGAAAGAGATTACCCACAGTTGCAGATGAAAGCATGAAATGAATGACTAAGAAAAAGCCCTCCAGCACTAAGAAAAAGAAAATGGAGAAAGAGAAAATTAGAAGGAATCACTCGCAAGCGATGCATTTACTATGACCTTTCCTCTCACTCCCATTTCTGTCTGTTCTCTTTTTTTCTTGGCCCCAACACTAAGAAAAAGAAAATGGAGAAAGGGAAAGTTAAAAGAAATCACTGGCAAGACATGCACTTACTATGACCTTTCCTCTCCCTCCCTTTTCTGTTTCTTCTCTTCTTTTCTTGGCCCCAACACTCATAAAAAGGAAATGGAGAAAGGGAAAATTAGAAGGAATCACTCGTAAGCCATGCACTTACTATGACCTTTCCTCTCCCTCTCGTTTCTGTTTTTTCTCTTTTTTACTTGGCCCCAACACTAAAAAAATAAAATGGAGAAAGGTAAAGTTAAAAGTTGCAGATGAAAGCATGAAATTAATGACATCTAAAAAGAAAATGGAGATAGGGAAAATTAGAAGGAATCACTGGCCAGCCATGCATTTACTATGACCTTTCCTCTCACTCCCGTTTCTGTTTCATCTCTTTTTTTTTTTTCTTTCTTGGCCCCAACACTAAGAAAAAGAAAATGGAGAAAAGGAAAGTTAAAAGGAATCACTGGCCAGCCATGCATTTACTATGACCTTTCCTCTCACTCCCGTTCGTTTCACTTCTTTTTCTCTGGCCCCAACACTAAGAAAAGAAATGGAGAAAGGAAGTTAAAGATCACTGGCCAGCCATGCTTTCTATGCCTTTCCTCTCACTCCCGTTTTGTTTCATCTTTTTTCTTTCTGGCCCCAACACTAGAAAAGAATGGAGAAGGAAGTTGGATCACTGGCCGCCTGCTTTCTTGCCTTTCCTCTCCTCCCGTTTCTGTTTCATCTTTTTTTTCTTGGCCCCACCTAGAAAAGAGAAAGGAAAGTTAAAAGGAATCACTGGCAAGCCATGCACTTACGATGACCTTTCCTCTCCCTCCCTTTTCTGTTTCTTCTCTGTTTTCTGGGCCCCAATACTAAGAAAAAGAAATGAAGAAAAGGAAAATTAGAAGAATCATTCGCAAGCCATACATTTCCATGACCTTTCCTCTCCCTCTTCTGTTTCTTCTTGGCGTCCACACTACTCACAAGTCTGAACACCGAACTTTTCATTCCTTCAATATTCCACAAAACTTTCCTTTTCTTCATTTAAATTTTTTTCATTCAAAATCCACAAAGCTTTCACCGTTTCCATCATTGTCATCCACTTTCACCATTTATTTTCTACAAACAACAAATTGAGAGGATATGTCGGCTACCACATGAAGAAATATGAAACATCAGGGCTATACTCAGTGGTTTTGAGAATGCGAACTATAGGATAATTCTCCTTTGGTGAACCATTGGTCATGAAGTTAATCAACAATGGGGCAATTCCAAGTAAACAGCCAGGCTCTCTGGCTTTACGCAGATGGCTCATGTAGGAAAATTTGGTCCAGGGTGATTTTCCTTGTGCAATGGTACAATTACTTGCAGGTGAAAGAAAAAAAAGTTAGAATCAGTTCTTTTCTCTAATAAATAAAAGATCCAAAAGAAAAATCATGACCCATGAGCGCTTTGATAATCCGTAAATATAACCGGAAGAGTTTTAGGTGTAATTTATTTATTAAAACAGAAATAAGTAAGAAGCAGCTAAAACTATTATTGACAAGAATTAATGAACAAAAAACAAAAGCAAAGAAGCTTTCTTGGAATCCAAGAAGGGGGTTTTGTGGTACAATTTTCAATTTTACTTTCGGATTGGGCAGTGGATGATTCCTCTTTATCACATGGAATATGTAGGACTTGGCTTTGGAAAAGTTGGTGCGTGTGTGGGGTACCCGTAATGCTGGTGGTGATTTGGATGTGAAAGTTAATTTTGAAGCAGGCAAAGAAGATGCTCCATTTGCTGCTGATGTCTATGATTCTTTGCAGGATGCCGAGGTGCTCTGTTTAGAACTCATTTGATGCTTCAGACGAAGCAGCTTAACTAGTCTTGACAGGAAGTGAAGAAAGAAAAATGGAAATTGAAAATGCTTTGCTTGTTCTATGAAAAACAGTTGTCACTTTTGATTTATTTTGGCTGCAGGGTCAAACAATGAGTCCAGATCGTCTCCCCCAACTGCTGTTGACCACAAGTTACAGGGGCCTACAGGATTAGGGTGATGGGGAATTTTTTTTAATGTTTTATTATTGTTTTACGTACCTAGGTTCAACATAATTTGTAGATGTGATTTAGAGGATGAGGTTTCCCAAAGAATTAATATGCAGTGAAACACACCCCCCCCGAAAAAAAAAAGGGGGAAAAATTTTCATCCTTTTGAAAGGCGACTTCCACCTCCAAATGGGCAACTCGTCAACTTTTTCAAATCCAGCTCCTTTACATTTCAAGTGATATAGATGATTCTCCAGGGTGAAAATTATGCCTCACATAGTGGTTTCCCATAAACAAAAAAGAATCTTTGCTTTTACATCATTCTTCATAATTGCTGGTCAAGAATAGTTTAAGATGATTCTTGGGTCCCGCCTTCTCTTAAGAAGTCTATAAAAACAATGAAGGAGCACCAATGTTCTTACAAACCCATTTATCATAAAGAAGGGCAGGCAGCTAGCTTTTCAGATTGTTAAAGATGTTCAACAAACAGCCACTTCCTAGCTTCCCCTGGATAGGAATTCAGGGACCCCTTGGAGCCTGTCCTGGTCCTTTGAATTGCTTTCCTAATCGTCCTTCTCAGTCAGCCGCTCCTCCTCCTCCTCCTCCTCCTCTTCCTCTTCCTCCACAACAGTCTAATACTTCCTTGCTTCCTTCAACTTCTGAAACTGGTCTTCAGTCAGTCACAAATGGTGGTACTCAAACCAATAACAATACTGGGGAAATAAGAATTGAAAATGTCAGTATCCAAGTTTCCACCTGGCCTGGCTCCACCATAGCTATCCCTCCCAATTGATTTTCAACGTGTTGAAGGTGGTGGTACTCAAAGCAATGAATACAGTGGAGATATTGCAATAGCAAATTTGAGTTAAGCTTCAAGTATAAAATCCTACTTACTCTGTAAGACATTACATCGGAAGTATAGCGGAACTAGTACTAATGTACTTCCTGTCTTAGTAAATAAAGTGCTTCAAAAACAGAAGCATTCTGCAAGGGAAATTGATTCTTGCTATCAGACACCCCTGCTGCATGCTTTGTCTTTTAGTAAATGTGTCCTCATTTTCCATTTGAACATAATGTATATTTTTCTGTATTAGTTCACTACTCCTGGTATTTTTCCACTGACAACGACTCTAGTTTCTAACAATAATTATAGTAGTTTCATAATCATTTATTATTTTTTAACTTATTCAATCAGTGCATCTCCGCTACAAATTTTTAGGCCAGGTCTCGATGCAATGATATATTGCTCTAGTTTGATGTAGCACAGATAGAAGTTACTATTGATGCTATAGTTATATGAACAGTAACCTAGAAGATAATCTTTCATATTTGAATGTTAATTCTTAATGAACTCGATGTGAATGCCTTAGACGTCCTAGATTTTGTTTTAAGAATTAGTAGTTTTTTAATTTGAGTAGGGCTCAGTGAAGAAGGGTCTATTGGGGGCAACAGTTGTTGCCGGTAAGAGGGTGGTTCCTCACAAGGCACTAATTGATGTATTTTTTTTTTCTTCTTCTTCACTTAATATAATGATCCTTTTAGCGAAAAAAATCTTTTCATAATTGGTGGGTCCCAAGTCCAGCTTGCAAGGAGATAAAATAGAAACATTTTTTGTGAGAGTTTTAAGAATAAATTAGGTTTTTTTATTGGGATAATTAAACAATTAGATTTTTAACGAGTAGGATATCTAGGATCCGTTTTAGTTAATTTTAAATTCCTAATAGTCATAACATGATTAGTACTTTTGTTAGTTTTATGTTATTCTCAGGTTGACACCAAAAGAGGGGGGAATCAATGCCTTAAAAATTTTCTTTGATGTGATGATCCTTTAATCTCAAAAAAGATTGATTAAAACAATCCGGCAGTTATCAACTGCACACGAACACGTCTACCCCCACTAATGTGTGATTCCACTCTGAAAAATGATTCCTTTTGATGGTTCAGAAAGAAGCTACTAGAACTATTCTTGACAAAAACTGATGAATGGAAGAAAAGAAAAATGCAAAGAATCTTTCTTGGAATCCAAAAGGGGGCTTTGTGGTACAATGTTCAATTTCACCTTCTTATCGGGTAGTAGATGATTCCTCCATATCACATGGAATATGTTGGACTTGGCTTTGGAAAAGTTGGTGTGTGTGTGGGGTACCCGTAAAGCTGATGACAATTTGGATGGGGAAGTTAATTAGGGAAGAGGCAGAGAAGATGCTCCACTTGCTGACTAATGTTTATGATTCTTAGAGATACAAAAAATTCGCCCGTCGTTTGTTCAGAGAGAGGATTTTTTGGTCTGGGGGCCTTTTGCTAATGGTGCATATTCTGTCAAGTCCTCATATAAGCTGCTGTTTAATGAACTTCAGGTTAGAAACTCTCAAGCTCCATCGACTTCTTCTCTACATTCTTATCAATTAATGCCTTCATACATGTGGAAGATGATTTGGAATGCTAAAACTCTGCCGAAAATCAAGTTCCTCTTATGGCGTTTGTTTGCTAATGGGTTACCTTCTAGCTCCGCTCTTTGTAGAAGAAATATTCCTATTGATCCCCTCTGCCTTCGTTGTGGTCTTGAGATCGAGAACGTGGATCATATTTTCTTCAAGTGTCAGTTTGCCCTAGCTGTTTGGTTTGGATCCTCCTTATCTCAAGTGTTGGATATGTCTGCTGAAAATATATCTGCTGCTTGGCTTGATGAGTAGTGTCGTTGAAGAGGAGGGGTAAAAAGGCTGCTGTGGATCCTTTTTGTCTAGCTTCCTTTCTCATTTGGTCCATTTGGAATGCTTGCAACTCCTTACTATTTAAGGCTATTTCGCTTTCCCCAATGGAGGTTATCAATAGGGCCCAAGCTAAAGTGTCGGAATATCTGAATGTTTGGTCTTCTAAACCGAATACTGCTACTGATCACTTCTTGTCAGGTTGAATCTGCCCTTCAGTAGGCTAGATTAAAATCAATTCGGATGATGCTTTTTGTGAAGGTCAGAATATGGGAGGCGTTGGTTTTGTTGGGCGAGATCATTATGGTTCCATTCTTTATGCAGTCTTTGATTTTAGAAGAATGAGCTCTACACTTGAAGGTGAGTTAGAAGCTATTAAAGAGGGTCTTCTGTTTGCTATTCAAGCTGATTTTCAATTTGTGGTGGTGGAAGCGGACTGTTTGTTTGCCATTTCTGATTTGCAAAAAGGAGATTCGGACATCCTTTCTATCTCCCCTGTTGTTGATGAAATTTTAGCTCTATGTGTGCCCTCGATATCGGTTTCCTTCTCTTGGATTTTGCGCTCCTTTAACTTGGTAGCGGATGCTTTGGCCCGTGGTGGTCTTTCTTCTGGTTCTAGGTATTGTTGGCCTGTGAACTCTCCCTGGCTGCCGGACGTGTTGTCCTTGGAGCTTGGCTTGTGTAACCGCTCTCCTTTTGAATAAATTGTGGTTTACCAAAAAAAAAAAAAAGATTCTTAGGGCATAAAGCATGCCTTTTGTACACTTAGAGTGGAACTACCATGTGTTTTATGTTATTTTTGTAGACTTTGGAATTTTGTTGGAGTTGAGCGAATATTTTGAGCTTTTGGGTACGATACACAAAAAAATGTCTAATTGAAATAATCAATTCTGAAAAGGGGTCGGTTCTATGCATGATGGGCTAGGAGTGAATCAAGATATGATTATGGGCCAAGTCAAAGATTATCTTAGACATGAAAATGCCAATTTTGTTCAACAGCTGAGATTAGCTAGGATTTTAATATTTTATTTTATCGTTATTGAAAAATAAAAATATTAGCATATGTATGAGGCCCACAAGTAGTCAAAGATTATGATCTATTAGTTTTTGCAATTTTTTCATAGATTTTTTTTGAATACGTTATTTTATTAGATTTTATCTATTTCCTTGATTATTTTAAGCTTTTATTTCTCTTACTTTATTATTTTATTTTTTCCTTAATTTACTCACATTTATTTATTTTTTAAATAAATTTCCGCTTTCCTCCCTCTTTTTTCTCTACATTCTTACATTATCATATATTTTTTTCTTTCTTCCTCTCTCTATTCCTTACATTCTCAAACAAATAAGTTGTCTTTCTTCCTTTGTTATTTTTCTTTTTTATTCCTTTTTCACTCTTTATTTAATAATTACTTTTATTTTTACTATTTTTTAATTTTTTTTATTTTTTTATTTTTTCGGAGGGCCAATACCCGCATTCCCGTAGTTTAATATTACCCTTATCCCCCCCATTACTTCTTATTACTATTTTCTCTTTCTTCATTTGTAACCCATTCACAAACTCTTATAAATACCCCTCTCCTCATAGACTTAGATTATTCTTTCCTTTTCTTTTTGTTGTTTAGGTCTTCTCTGTTATTTGAATTCTTCGTGGGTTTTTGTTTGTAGATTCAATGTTTAGGTTCAATTTTTCTACGTAATGTGATAACTATTCAAGTTGTTTAGATTCTTTTATGCAAGTGTATTTTTTTTATTTCAATAAATGTAATTTCAATTTCAATTTTGACGTCAAGCCCAAGTACAAGTTTCAAATTTTAAAAGGATTTGTTTATCTCTGAGTCTAGCAACTACATATTTGGATCATTCAAGATATGGTTGTTAGGGTTAGTTGAGATTCATATCAATCGATAAATGTTTTATTTTATCATTCAATATTGAAGAGTTCAAGTAAGTAGCCTTTGTTAGTAATCTTCTCCCCTCAATTCCCGCTTCTGTCTTCCCCTCTATATTCTAAACTTATGATTTATTTTTCAGCATTTATTTACTGTTTCCCTTCTCCCTTGTGTCCTTATCAAATATTCCTACAATCATCCCTCTTTTTGGTAAGGTTTCCCTTTTATTTATTGCTTTCTTATTTGTTATGTTATTTACTTTCTACATTTTCTTTTTATTATATACGTTCCCCTAATCAGTGGACTGTAAGCTACGACAAAGGGATCCACGATCAAAGGCATATTATTTGCACTTCCACCCTCGATCAAGAGCTTAAACTTGGAGCACTTTTTGATCCTATCTTTATTTATTTGTGGATTTTCTTTTATTAGATGATGATTGGTTAGATTATGTCTTATTTTATTAACTCCATTAAATACATGAGTTAGGACTGCTTATTTAGATCCGTTAAACTAGTTTAATTAATTAGTTAAAATTTTGAATCTTCTCATTCTCGTGTTACCATTAAGAGGTTTAAGTTAAAGTGGTATATCTCCCTAAGATCGACCCGTTAGCTAGATGATACCGTGCACTTGTATTTACTTTTATTTCACAAACAAATGCACCATCCTAGCCCCTGGGGCTAGTCCATCAAGTAAACTGGCATGTTCTTTGTTTTCACACGGATGGCTTATGCGGGGAAATTCGGTGCTAGTTGGTTTTCTTTTCTCTCACTAGGTCTATGGATTCTCTATATTTCTGCTGCGGTTGTTCCTTCATTTTGCTTATCCCATGGCCGTGGTGTGTGATCCTATTGCAATCCTCTCACCACATACTTCGAATCTGTTTCAACCTCCATGATCAATTTAATCTACCTTCTGATTCATTGGAGGTCTTTGGATGCTGATAGTTTGTTAAGGATCATTCCTGCTCAAACCTTATGCAGTCCGAAGGGGGTATTGTCTCCTCATGGAAAACCTCTACACATAGTTTTCTTTTTCTGTGAAGAAAAGTGGACAAAATTTTGGACATGGTAGTCTCTATCTTCTTGCTTTCCCTCTCTAGTGCCTGGTGATAGTCGGCTCCTCCATTACTTCCTCGCTCTTTCCCTCTGTGTGCCATGTTTAGAGATGGCTTACACAGAGATATGATGGGATGGAATTTCACTTCAAAGTGTAATGGTAAAATTACTTGCAGGATAATGTTAAATAAAATCAATGCCTTTCTCAAAATAACAAATCAGAAAGAAAAATCATTACTCGTGAGAGTTTTGATGACCCTTAAAATATAACGAGAAGAGTTTCAGATGTAATTTATTTACTAGAACAGAAAAAGTACAGTTGTACAAATTCCATCACACCCAAACTACCTATTAAATTAGTACAGAGAGGATCTCTTAGCTTCAAGGCTTCAACCCCAGTTTCCAATGTCAATATCTCCACTGTTTTCATTTGTTTGAGTGCCACTGCCTTGAACACTCTGGAAGTCGATTGAGCGTTGTAGCAGTGCTGTAGGCACAGCAGCTGGATTGATTTGGTTACCGACATTTCCAATTCTCATTTTCCCAGTATTCTTATTTGTTTGAGTTCCACCTGTAGCCGACTGAAATTTGAGACCACTTGCTGCTGGCTGTGGAGTAGTAGTCTGCGTGACCCTTTCAGTGATGGTAATTTCAGCCCGATCTCTTGCCTGTTGCATGAACGCCATCTTCAAACTAAGCTTGCAAACCTTCTCCCCTTATTGTTCTCCTGGTTTTAGGCATATTGGAGCTCCTTCATTCTTTATATAGAAATTTGATAGAGACAATAAGACCAAGCTGCTTGGACCACTTCATATCTGTAGATCTTTTATTCCTTTCTATCTCATTCCCCACCCCCACCCCCACCCCCACCCCCCAAAAAAAACAAGTGTCCACTAATGTGTGATTCCACTCTGAAAAAGAATTCCTTCGGAATTATTCTTGACCAGAACAGATGAACAAAAAAAAATGCGAAGAAGCTTTCTGAGAATTCAAAAAGGGTGCTTTGGTGGTACAATTTTCAATTTCACCTACGGATTGGGCAGTAAATGATTCCTCCATATCACATAGAATATGTAGGACTTGGCTTTGGAAAAGTTGGCGCGTGAGGTACCCATAAAGTTGGTGACGATTTGGATGTGAAGTTAATTAGGGAAGAGGCAGAGAAGATGCTCCACTTGCTGACTAATGTTTATGATTCTTAGGGCATAAAGCATACCTAGATTTTAGAATTTTTTAAGCCTTGAGGGAATATTTTGAGTTTTTGTGTACCATATATGTAAAGATGTCCAATTCAAATTCTCAATTGTGAAAATGGGTAAGTTCTATTCATGATGGGCTAAGAGTGGGTCAAGATGCGATTATGGGCCAACTACAAGATTATCTTAGAAATGAAGAAGCTAATTTTGTTCAAATGCTGAGATTAGTTAGGATTTTATTTTATTTTATTTTACTGTTATTAAAAATAAAAATATTATTGTATGTATGGGGCCCACAAGTAGTGAAAGATTATTATTTATAAATTTTTCAAATTTTCATATTTATTTGGAATATTTTATTTTTTCCTTGATTATTTTTCACTCTCTCCCCCCTTTATTTCTTTTACTTTACTATTTTATTTTTTTCCTCACTTAAATCACAATTATTTTCTTAAAAATTAATTTTCCTCTTTCCTCCCTCTTTTTTCTCCAGGTTTCTATAGTACCATTTTTTTTTCTTTTTTTTTTTCCACTTTGTTACATTCTCAAACAAATAAGTTGTCTTTCTTTGTTTGTTAATTTTTTTTTCTTTTATTATCATTTTTATTATTAATTATTTTCTCTTGCTTCATGTGTAATCCCTTCGCCAACTCATAAATACCCCTCTCCCCATAGATTTAGATTAAACTTTCATTTTCTTTTTAGTTTGTTTAGGTCTTCTCTGGTTCTTAGAATTTGTTGTAGGTTCTAGTTTGTAGATTCAATGTTTAGGTTTAATTTTTCTATGTAATGTGATAACTATTCAAGTTGAGATTTCTTTATGTAAATGTATTTTCTTTATTTCAATCAATTTCAATTTTTCAGGTCAAGTTCAAGCCCTCTTATTCTTCTAAGATTTTTTTCAAAATGTTTTATTCGTTTCCTTCTCCCTAGGTCCTTAGCAACTATAGATTTGGATCATTCCAGAGGTCAGTTGAGATTCGTATCCATCCATCAATGTTTTATTTTGTCATTCAATATTGAAGAGTTTAAGTAAGTAGCATTTGTCAATAATCTTCTCCCTCCCCCTCCCCCCCCCCCCCAATTGGCCTTCTTGACCCGATTTATTTTTCAACATTTATATACTATTTCCCTTCTCCCTTGGGTCCTTATCAACAATGCCTACAATCATCCCTCTCTTTGGTAAAGTTTCCGTTTTATTTATTGTCTGTTATTTCCTCTGCTATTTACTTTCTGTATTTTCTTTCTTTTATATCCATTCCCCTGACTAGTGGACTGTAAGCTACAATACAAGATCCACGATCAAAGGCATCTTAGTTGCACTCCCCTCTCTCAATCTAAATTTGGATCACTTTTTTACCCTATCTTATTTATCTGTGCATTTTCTTTTATTAAATGATGAATGGTTAGATTGTGTCTGTTTTTATTAGCTCCGTCAAATGCATGTGTTAAGACCAATAGATCTGTGAATTTAGTTCAATTAATAATTTAAAAATTAGAATCTTCTCATTCTCGCATTACCATTAAGAGGGTTGAGTTAAAGTGGTATTCTCGTGAGATCGACCAATTAGCTAGACGATACTATGCACTTGTAGTTACTTTTATTTCACGAACACATGCACCAGCCTAGCAAAATCGTGGGGGTAATTAAGTCCATCGGGTAAACTAGCATGTTCTCTATTTTTACACGGATGGCTTATGTAGGGAATTTTGGTGCTGGTTGGTTTTCTTTTTTCTCACAAGGTCTATGCATTCAAAATATTTCTGCTGTGGTTGTTCCTTCATTTTTCTTATCCCATGCCCGTGGTGTGTGATCCTATTGCAATCCTGTCAACCCCAGTTTCCCATGTCAATATTTCCGTTGTTTTCATTGGTTTGCATGCCATTGCGTTGAACACTCTGGATGTCAATTGGGCACTGTAGCAGTGCTGTAAGCACGGCAGCTGGATTGACTTTATCTACCAACATTTGCAATTCTCATTTTCCCGGTATTCTTATTTGTTTGATAAGCCAATCACACTTTTCACAAGCCACTTAGACTTTGATAAGTCAAGCTTTTCATTTGCCAACGAGACTTTTCATAAATCTGCCATTTCTGTTTTTTTATCAAGACTCTTGATCTGCCATATTATCAAGACATCTGATCAGCCATCTTACAAGGGTTTTTCACCAACTATTTATCAAAGCTTTTAGTTGAGTGAATAACTCTATGAAATAAAGTTAATTTTAGTGATTTTATACTTAAGATGGCTTGATTCAAGAATGATTTATCTTTGTTTTGTGGTTTAGTGAATCTTAGTGTTCTTAATCTTGTAAAGGTCTTTTATGTCATTTATGCATAAATTTCCTTGAATTAATGGATGGAACCGACCAGTCCTCTTTTTATGGGCATTGTAGCAAAAGAAATATAATGGATTAAGAAATGACAAGAGGCATAAAAGAGGAACAAAGAAGAAGTTTACTCAGTTTGTTGTAAAGATGCTACAAAATTACGGTAGCGTGATTTTTCCAGATTGGACACACGTGGCATTATCTAGTGAAATCACTAAAAAAGGCTAGTTGATTAGATATTCCTCTTGTCACTACATGAAGGATCTTAGCCATTGATCTCAGAAGAGAATGTTCTAATCCTACAATCCATTTTTATCCTATCACTTTGGCAAATTTGGGTGTAATAGAGAGGTGGAGGAGCCACCAAAAGAAAGAGGGGGAGAACTAGACACGCAGAAGAGAAAGTTTGTGCAATAGGAAGAGCTGCTGGAGATAGGAAGCTGAAGCATCATGGAAGCATTCTCCTAGTTCACTATTGGATTTTATAGTTTCTACTTCTTTATAATCTAGTTGAACTCTTTTAATGGCTGCATTTATTTCTCTGTATTTGAACTTTAATATTAGCTAGTTTCTTATTTTGTTGGGATGATAAGAATACCCGAATTTGTGATTTGAGCTGTGATTATTTAGTTTGTTGTAATTCTATTGTAGCACAGTTTATTAATTAGTGTATTCAACATGCATGTTTTTGAATGATTTCATTTATCGATTGACCATCCTTGAGTGAATATTGTGGTTTTAATTAATTGGAAAGTTAATTGGAGCCAGATCAATGTTGAACCACTTTCGAATCTTTTGAACTTAGGGTTCCCAAGAGCTCTAGTTCTCTTTTGTCCAACATTCAACTAACTTGATCATCGGAGACGGATAGCCAATCAAAATCGGCTTTGTTTCTAACATTCCTCTTCAGATTACTTGTAGGCTAGTGAAGATCCAACCAGTTCAGACTAGAACAATCTTGCTTGGTGTGATCTGCTATCTTGGAAGATTCGACACCAACAACCAGAACTGAGGAACAAAAAAAAAAATGCAAAGAAGCTTTCTTGGAATCCAAAAATGGGACTTTGTAGTACAATTTTCAATTTCACTTTCGGATTGCGCAGTAGATGATTCCTACATATCACATAGAATATGTAGCACTTGGCTTTGGAGAGTTGGTGTGCGGGTGGGGTACCCTTTAAGTTGGTGACGATTTGATGTGGAAGTTAATTATCGCAGAGGCAGAGAAGATGCTCCATTTTCTGACTGATGTCTATGATTCTCTGCAGGAGAGTACTTCTGTTTAGAACTCATTTGGTGCTTCAGAAGAAGCAGCTTAACTCGTCTTGACAGTAAGTGAAGAAAGAAAATGGAATTTGAAGATGCTTTGTTTGTTCTATGAAAAACAGTTTTCACTATGATTTCTTTTGGGTGGAAGGTCGAACAATCTGCTATAATCTGTTTGAAATCAGAATGAGCTTGTTTTGATACAACCAGTGCCCATTGGTTAAAATCACATTTCAATATGGCCAAGAAGGAAATTCCATTCCGTGCTAAAGTGTGTGATTCTATGCAGGAATTGAAAAAACAGGAGCACTTCATTGTTAAGAATTTAACTGATGGTTCAGCAATAAGCAATCAACTTTTAACTGATCTTTTAAATCAGTGAAATGAAATAAAGGAAAATCAAAGATGCTTTCTTATGGAAAAGCATTTTTTTTTGTGACATCGACATGCTTTCACTTTCTTATGGATGTGGTGGTTGAAGAATTTTCCTCATACCTTGGACTGTATTACCCCTCGTCTATATCGTGCAATCCATATGGTGTTCGCCTGGATCATTATTAACAAGGTTCAAAATCAATACCTGGACTAGGAACTTCACTGTTGTGGGTTGTTGTGCTTCTTCAGTAGTGGTTTAGTGAGGCAAAAGATGTGACCTCTGGATATATATTACATTAATTCAAGTGATATAGATGATTCTTCAGAGTGAAAATTATGCCTCACAAAGTGTTCTCCGAGAAATAAAAAAGCATCTTTGCTTTTACTTCATTCTTCATAATCTCTGGTCAAGAGTAGTTTAAGATGATTCTTGGGTACCACTTCTCTTTAGAAGTCTATATAAACAATGAAGGAGCACCAATGTTCCTATAAACCCATTTATCATAAAGAAGGACAGGCAGCTAGCTTCTGATCAGGTTTTCTAGTCCCCAATCAAGGATGTTCAACAAACAGCCACTTCCTTGCTTCCCCCCGCAAGGAATTCAGGGACCCCTTGGAGCCTGCTGTCCCGGTCTTTTGAATTGCTTTCCTCCTCCTCCTCCTCCTCCTCCTCCTCCTCTTCTCCTTCTTCCTCCGCCTCCTCCTCCTCCTCCTCCACTTCTTTGCTTCCCTCAACATCTGAAACTGGTCTCAGAGTCCAGTCAGTCACAATGGTGGTACTCAAACTAATAAGAATACTGGGAAAATAAGAATTGCAAATGTAAGTAGCCAAGCTATTCCAGCTGGCATGGCTCCACCATTGCTATCCCTACCTATTGACTTTCAAAGTGTTGAAGGCGGTTGTACTCAAACCAATGAAAACAGTGGAGATATTGCAATAGCAAATTTGGCTTGAAGGCTTGAAGCTATAAAATTTTTACGTACTCTTTAAGACATTACATCTGGAGCTGTAGCGGAATTAGTACTAATGTATTTCCTGTCTTTGTAAATAAAGTGCTTAAAAAAAGAAGCGTTCTGCGAAGGATATTGATTCTTGCTATCAGACACACCTGCTGCATGTCTTTATCTTTTAGTAAATGTATCCTCATTATCCATTTCAATATAATGTATAATTTTCTGTATTACTTCACTACTAATAATTTTTTTGCTCACAATTATTCTAATTTCTAATAATAATTATTGTAGTTTCATAATCATTTAGCCCTTTTTTAACTTATTCAATCAATGCATCTCCACTACTAATTTTTAGGCCAAGTCTCGATGAAACGATATGTTGCTCTAGTTTGATGCAGCACAATCAAGAAGTAAATGTTGCCGCTAAAGTAATGTGAACACTAACCTAGAAAATATTTCCAATTCTCATTTTTCTAGTATTCTTATTGATTTGAGTTCCACCTTTAGATGACGGAATTGTGAAACCACTTCCAGGCTTTGGAAAAGAAGTTTATCTGACAGTATAGTTAGCCCAATCTCTTGCCTGTAAACCTTCTCCTTTATCGTTTCCTACGGTTTGTAGGAATATTAGAGCTGCTTCGTTCTTTATATAGAAATCTGTTAGAGATGATGAGAACCAGATAGGACCTAGATATTTTATTTCTTTTTATCTCATTCCCTTCTTTTTTTTCTTTATGGTACCGAGGAACAACTTAGCGCCAAATTTCGGTAGTTGTGTTGACCAGCGAAATAAAAAATGCATCGAAACGAAAATGTTTAAATGTCGCCGGAAATCGCCGGAAAATCGTCAATTTTCCGGCAAATCAGCAAAAATTGCCAGAAAATCGTCGAAGGAGAAGGAGAAGAAGAAGAAGAAAGAAAGAAAGAAGGAAAGAAAGAGAAAGAAACAAAAGAGAACCAGTAGCAGCGGCAACTGCAGAAAAAGAAACAGAAGAGAACCAGTAGCTGCGGCAGTGCTAAAACAACACCAGCCTACCACCACAAGTACGCAGCAACACACGTAGAGACACACAGAGAGATTTCCGGCGAACTTCGAATCTTCATCAGTGATTTCCGGCGAACATTCGGCGAGATTTCGCTGGTTCGCCAGGTAGCTAACCGGAGAACTCTGCCGAAAATTCGCACCTTGTATGGTACAATCTTTCTATCTCATTCCACCACTAATATGTGTGGTTCCATTGCAAAAAACAGAATTCTTTTTTACGTTTCAAAAAGACAAGAATTAATGAAAAAAAACAAAACGCAAAGAAGCTTTCTTGGAATCCAAAAAGGGTCTTTTGTGGTATAATTTTCAATTTCACTTTCAGATTGGGCACTGGATGATTCCTCCTTATCACATAGAATATGTAGGATTTGTCTTTGGAAAAGTTGGTGCGCGGTGGGGTACCCGTAAAGCTGGTGATGATTTGGATGTGGAAGTTAGTTTTGGAGGCAGAGAAGATGCCCCATTTGCCACTGATGTCTATGAATCTTTGCAGGAGGTACTCTCTTTTTAGAACTTGTTTGGTGCTTCAAAGCTTGTCATATCTGGATTAGGAACTTCACTAGTGGCTTGTTATGCCTCTGTTGAATGTGAAATCAACAGTTATGTAAAAACCGGTAGTGGTTTAGTGAGGCAAAAGATGTGACCTCTGAATATATATTCCGCTGCTAATGTGGTGGGACACAATGCAGTAGATGCCATCGAAGGGTCAAATTCCTACAGTTGATACTAAACCAACAATTCATCAATGGTGCATACTTCCTGTACCGGTTACACCGGGACCCCTCTCTTGAAATTGTAAAATTGGTTAATCAACACTTGGTTACTTCAAGACCGATAGATGATGAAATCCCAGAGGTAAAAAGATCAATACTGAACCATCAAAGAAATGCTAACTTGGAACAAATCCTCCCACATTGAATTAACACAACCCCACAGAATGAAGTATCATAAGAACATAATGGGGAGGAATAGTAATATTCTTCCAGCCTTTGGAAAAGTGTCTTCCACCTCCAAATGGGCAACTCGTCAACTTTTCAAAATTCAGTTTCTTTATACTTCAAGTGTGTTATATATGTTTTGATTCGAATTCTTGTACCCAATTTGAAAGATGGACCAGCATCCACATATTTTGGTGGGTGGCTTAAATAACCAATTTATAGAGATCTGTGGTGGATGTAGAGTTACGGTACGACTTGGGCCGATGGGTAGACCTGTTTACCCGACTGTTGTCTATATATATGTGTATCTTATGTTAGCCTACCACATTATTGAGAGATTTGAAATTTTCAATTAGGGTTTTGGGTGAGAATTCTTCTAATGTCATTCTTGGTGATTGGTTGTAAAATCTTCTTCTTCTCTTCTTTTACATAATGGAAAAACTCTTCTTCTTCGCCGGTGGATATAGCATACCACATATGTATGAACTACGTTAAATCTCTGTTTGTATTTTTATTTTTGTTTCTCTTTCAATTCGCTATTTCGTGGTTTTGCTCTAACAAAGTGATATAGATGATTCTTCGGAGTGAAAATTATGCCTCAGAGAGTGTTTTCCTAGAAATAAAAAAGCGTCTTTGCTTTTACAACTTTCTTCATAATTTCTGGTCAAGAATAGTTTAAGATGATTCTTGGGTCCCACCTTCTCTTCAGTAGTCTATATAAACAGTGAAGGAGCACCAATGTTCCTGCAAACCCATTTACCATAAAGAAGGACAGGCAGCTAGCTTTCCAGATTGTTTTCTAGTACCCAGTTAAGGATGTTCACCAGACAGCCACTTCCTAGCTTCCTCCCGCAAGGATATGGAACTTGTCCCGGTCCTTTGAATTGCTTTCCTAATTATCCTTCTCAGCCGGCTCTTCTTCCTCCTCCTCCTCCTCCTCTTCCTCTTCCTCTTCCTCCCCAGCAGTCTAGTACTTCCTCGCTGCAGTCAACATCTGAAACTGGTCTGAGAGTTCAGTCAGTCAAAAATGGTGGTTCTCAAACCAATAAGAATACTGGGAAAGTAAGAATTGCAAATGTTAGTGGCCAAGTTATTCCAGCAGGCATGGCTCCACCATCGCTGTCCCTCCCAATTGATTTTCAACGTGTTGAAGGTGGTGGTACACAAAACAATGAAAACAGTGGAGATATTGAAATAGCAAATTTGGGTTGAAAGCTTCAAGCTATAAAATCCTACGTACTATGTAAGAGGTGTAGTGGAATTAGTAAATAAAGTGCTTCAAAAAAGAAGCATATCAGATACCCCTGCTGCATGCTTGCTTTGTATTTTAGTAAATGTATCCTTATTATCTATTTCAACATAATATATATTTTTCTGTATTAGTACGCTGCTTCTAGTATTTTTCCACTGATAACTATTCTAATTTCTAACAATAATATGGTAGATATTCATTTAGAATTTTTTTTAATAAAAAAAAATTATTCAATCTATGAGCCCCCATTCTAATTTTTGGGCCGGATCTTGATGCAATGATAGGTTGCTCTAGTTTGATGCAGCACAATCAAAAGTTATTGTTGACCCTATAATAACATGAACAACAATATAGAAGATAATCTTTCATATTTAGTGGGCCCCAAGTCCAACTTGCAGGGAAATAAAATAGATATTATTTTCGTGGAAATTTTAGAGATAATTTAAGATTTTGTTATTTATTTATTGGAAGAGTTATGCCATTAGGTTTTTAACTCGGGTGGGATATCTGGATCAGTTTTAGTTAATTTAAAATTCCTAAAAGTCATAATAGGATCAGTTTTTTTGCTAGTTTTAAATTACCAAGAGTTTTACTATAATTATTTTCATACGGAGTAAAAACACTTGTAATCAGCTTATCGATGATGGAATAAAATAAATAAATTGAAGCTTTAGCTTTGTGTAAGCCTTGGTCTCTTCTCTTCTTCTTCTTATGAATGTTCTTTTCTTTCTTCCCCTTCTTCAAGTCAGATTCTTTTTAATTTTCTTTTTCCCTTTTATTTTCTATCATTCTTTCTTCTCTATTACGTCTTCTATCATAATTCAATTTCCAATTAGGTAGCAGTCTCTATTCCAATAAGTGGTTAATTGTATAAATCATGACCTCTTCAAATCTTCCATTTACAGGAATGCCCTTATCTATTTCCATTGATAATTCTTTTTAATTTATTTTGGTACATATCAATTTTCTATTAGGTCATATAGCAAGCTATACCCTCTACTTTTTTCGATTTTTTTTTCTTTCTTTCCATCCACGAAGCAAATGAAGATCAATTTCATTCGTAAGTTGAGATATAGGGTTTCCCTAGTCTTGGTTCATGTTAAACTTCAAATGAGCTGGTTCATTTGGAGTTTAAACCAGTTTACTTGATTTGAGTAGGTATATGTTGTACATGCTCTTTGTGCGGCTCAGATTTAATTAAGTATAGGTGCACAATCCAACTGCGTGCACCAGGCACACCACCATGTAGGAATAGGGGTGTAAATGGATAACCAAAATCCGCTTCTGAATTCGCATCCGCATCCGTTTAGGAGTATTCAAATCCGTCCGATTAGTAATAGGATGCAGATGTGGTATACCCCTTTCTTACCGAATATTATCCGTCCGATAAAATTATCCGATTATGTTACTTATTTAGATTTATTATTATTATTTTTATAATTTTTGCCAATAGTATGTGCTTATTTTTCTAGATTTTCTACTAAAATAACTACCAAAGTTGTTAAATTCTTAAATTTCAAGCCTAGCCCTCACAAATAAAAAGGTAAAGATGTAAATAAGTAGTCGAAAACTTGTATTCAATCTATATTTATATCTGTTTAGGAGAATCTACTTAAGAAAATAACTATCCGATTATAATTCGAATCCGACAAAATCCGTCCGAAAACCGATAGGATATTATCCGAATCTGTCCGAATATAATAGGATGCGGATATGGATATACCACTATCCGATCCGAATCCAGTCCGTTTACACCCCTATATAGGAAGCACCAGACTAGCAAGATCATGGGGCAAGTCCACCAAGTAAACTGGCATGTTCTCTGTTTTTACATAGAGAGTCTATGAAGGGAAATTTGGTCCTAGTTGGTTTTCCTTGTTCTCACCAAGTCTACGCATCTTCTATATTTCTGTTGTTGTTCCTTCATTTTGCGTATCCTGCATGGTCGAGGTGTATGATGTTATGGCATTCCTATCACCACGTACTTCGAATCTATTTGAACCTCAATGATCAATTTAATCTAGATTTTGATTCATATATAGTTGGTCCTAGGTCTAATGCTGATACTTTTTTCTTCAGTATTGTTTCTTGCTTAGGCCATATACTTTCCCAAGGGGGAGATGTCTCCTAATGGAACAACATTGCTCATAGTTTTCTTTTTCTTTATGAAGAAAAGTGAAAATCTCAGACATTTTAGTCTCTCTCTTCTTGCTTTTTCTATCCATAGCGTGATGATAGTAAATCCCTCTACAAACCATTTTATAGTGCCAAGACACCCTAAAACGAAAAGGCAAAAAAAAACACAAATTACGAAAATGCCACTAAATATAGTAAAATGTCCACAACAATCCCAAACCCGAAAAAATGATGCCGGTCATCGGAAAGCTATGAGTCTTCACAAATTCGTTTCAAATCAACATGACAAATTTCATCCTATTCCGGGTCCGAAACCCTTAGTCACTCCATGTGCCACCCCATATGCACCACTTTGCAGTTGGTCTTTTGTGAGTAAATCTTAAGAAGATCTAAGAATAGAAATATGGAGTATGTCATGGTAGCGAAACTTCAACATAAAGTGGCATATAACAATTAGCCTAAAAAAAAGGTTCCTTTGAGATTTTTTCCAGAAGGTCTACATCAAGTTCTTCCTCATAGGAAGCAGTTATTCTCACATTCTGATCAAGAAAACATTTAATAACAGAACTCAACGATTCTTTTTCTCACAACCTAAATTTAGAAGGGAAAAAAAATGCCAAAAGCACAACTGAAATAGCAACAACCATGTAGTAAATTAAAACTGCTCCCCATGCGTTCATCTGTTGAAGTTTGATCGATCGATTAATTTGATCTGCAAATTCTGCAATACTAAATTGTCTCCGTAGATTTTGATACGAGTGATCAGATTGATCTATTCTTCTAATACCAACTCTTGAATCTGCAAGTAACATGTAACATGGATGATTTGGAGAGTAATAAGAAGAATGTGGATCACCTGATTCAGCTTTCTCACGCGATGAGGCATAAGACAAATAGACCCCAATTTTCAGCGTATCAGTTTTCTGAACACGTATCGAATCATCTGCCTCAGATGTTAATACCATTTTTAGATCATCGACTGTATCTCCAAAGGACATGTTTTCTACTGAAACTTTGATAGTGGCCTCATCATCTTCAGTCGATGATTTCAAATACCAAAGCGGTATCCTCATCACCTGTGCTATATTATATTTATATACAATTTTTCTCCAGAAAATCTTTCTATTATTCTTCCATCTAAGAACCAAATCTCCTGTTTTATAAACTGAGAGAGGAGACCTCTGGTCAACGCCGAGTGTGGCGGTTGATTCCAAACAAACAAAGCATATAACCAACCAGCCTTGCCGCATGTTAAAGTTAAGCTGACAAGATAGCAAAGCTAGATTTTCCCATGAATTTGACTCACTTTGGAAGGGAAACCACTCCGGAACCACATTCTCGTCAATATGTATGACACTGCCATAACTTGCAAAGACTACTTTAGAAAAGTCCTGTAATAATAGAACCAATCCAATCATATGATGAAAAGAAGAAAAAAAAAATGACAACCAATCTACTGAAGTCAAACAAATGAGAGAGTGGAACCTGAAAGATTTGCTTCTTAATAAAACATTCCATATTGATGCACCCTTTCAAGTTCATAAATTTTGCAGACATCAAACACTCTAAGCCCTCTATTTCAGTCAGCATTTTACAGCCTTCGAGATCCAGCAGCCATAGTTTCGTCAAGTTTGAGAGGTTGGGTAACCATTTTAGTGCCCAACACTCTGATGCAACAAGAGAAGTCAAACTTGATGGAAGCATTGGGAGTGATTCCAGACTCTCGCAACCCTCTAGCATGAAATATTCAAATCTCTGAAGATAGTGGATGCTTTCATGAACTTCAACCAAACTTGTACAACCCTTGAGAATAAGTTGTTGAAGATTCGGAAGCCCTGAGAAATCTGGCAAACAGGTTAAGTAGGGAGAATCTCTGAGATCAATGAACTGCAACATTGTGAGACGCTGGAAGAAAAAAAGGGGCAAATTAGCTTCCACAAAATACCTACGTACACAAAACTCATAACAAATATATGTCAGCATACCTGGCTGGTTCCATTCCAAAGTTGTTTGAGTTTGCTACATGGCATGTCAAGAATGACAAGCTTCCCAAGATGAAAATTATTTGGTATAAAACTGAGGGGAAAGTATTTCCAGCAAAGACAAAGTAAGTTTTGGAAACAACAACTCCACTCCTGTAGAGAATGTGCTTCATTAAAACTAAGATTGTGCCCATCAGTAGGAGTGGAAACTCTAAGGAATCTTAGATTAGCCATAGTAGAAAATGCTGCTATTGTTAGCAACAGAATGTGCTCTTCAACACCATTTTCAAGCAAGTCCAAATTAAAGCCCTCAATTGCATCAGTTCCCTGTTACAGGAGAGATTTAATAAGAACGACAAATCTTCATATCTATTTGATAATAATCACAATATTGGTTACTGACACTTACGGCGAGGTTTATGGCAACATCATAGGCATCGTCCTGCCTCCACAATCTACTTTGTCCTCCAGGGCTCTCAAGAGATTGTTCACGAACAATTTCTCTTCCAATGTCCCGTATGCTGTTATGCATGCGAATTTTACCATCTTCATCAATTGTTAAGAGAGATCTCTTTGTAAGAAATTCAATTCCAAGTTCTCCATACAGACCACAAGCATTTAGAATTTGAATTAAACGTCTTCTATCATATCCAATGAAAAAGCATGCTATATCAAGGAATATGCTCTTGCAGGAATCTGGTAACGTATTATAATTCATTCTCCAAATTTCTTTAGCTTCTGCTTCAGCTGGTTTGCTGCCACTTTTCGCACGGTTGAAACCTGAGCCATCACCAGCAACTTAGCATCAGATTCCCAGCTGGTAACTAATATCACCTTTGACTAGTATAAAATAGTTTAGCTCCAGGAAGGTAACCATAATCATGAAATATACTTATCTTGAAAAAACAAATGAAAGAGGGATCGAAACTTGCGATGATTCATTAGCAATTCGCATGATCGCCTCCCAGGGTAAACAATTATTAAGAAGTCCAAATGATTAACAGAAGGATGGAAGGGTTAAAAAAAAAATTCAGACCTTGTATCAAAGACGATCTTGTGTGGTCGATTCTGATTTTATTGATCTAAAGCTATCAAAATTCAGATGATCAAAGCTGTATGATCATTACACCCAAAAAGGATAAAACCAAAAAACAGCATGGCAGGGGGTGGGGGTGGGGTGGAATGCTGTCTGACCCTAAATTTTAAAAAGAATAAATCTCGGGTGATTTCGATACCATAAAGCAGATGGATCTATTGTTCCAAAACCAATTCTTGAATCTATTAGTAAAATGAAGCATGCATGTTTGAGGGTAAAAAAAGACGAATTTGGATCACCTGATTCATCTTTCTTATGCGATGATGAAGCGTAAGACAAATAGACCCCAATTTTTGACCTTTTCCTAACAGGTATCCTGTGATTCCCCTCAGGTATCAATTGAGAAGTACCAACTGCATCCCCAGCAGATATGTTTTCAACTGAAACACTTATAATATCCTTACCATCTTTAGCGGATGAATTCAAAAAGCAGAGCGGTATCCTGATCACTTTTGTTATATCAAATTTATATATGATTTTCTTCCGCAAAATTATTCTATCATTCCTCCATTTAACAACCAGTTCTGCTGTTTTATCCTTCGGGTTGACATGAGTTGTAGTATCGTCAACGCAGACAAAGCATATAATCAACCAGCCTTGCTGAATGTTAGAGTCAAACTGACAAGATACTGAAGCTAGATTTTCCCATGAACCTGACTTGCTTTGGAAGGGAAACCACTTCGGAACTGCCTCCTTGTCAATATAGATCACATTCCAAGGACTAAGGGATTCTGTAGAAAGGTCTTTTTTCTTTCTTTCGGGGAATTCTATAGAAAAGTCCTGTAATCATAGAAACAATCAAATCATGTGATAAAATTAAAGAAAATTGTGGGGGAAAAAGGTATAGCCATCTGCAGATAGGGCCAACGGTAGAGCATTGAGCAACTAGGTCAGGAGTCTAGATCGTCTCCCCGTTATAGAAAAACAATGTGCTTCCTTAACGCTTCCCCACCACAAAATAATGGTGGGTCCCATCTATGAATATTAATAGAATAAATCATAGGTGAGAACTCGAGTGGGTCCCACGTGATTCCCACCACTATTGTGTGATGGAGAAGCATCAGGGGAGCACATTGTTCCCCCCTGAAAAGAGTTGACTCAGACTCCTAGGTCACCCACTAGAACGCCAAGCACTTGGGGGCAGATGTTGACTGTCCAATAAAAATGTTGGGCGCATAGACTAATTGGCCGAACAAGGTATAAGGAGGGAAACGATGGAAGTGACAAATGAGAAAGAGAGGAACCTGAAAGATTTCCTGCTTGATAAAACATTCCATATTGATGCACCTTTTCAAGTTTGTAATTGTTATAGACTCTAAGCTCTCTAAGCCCTCAACTTCAGTCAGCATTTTACAACCTTCGAGATTTAGCAAATCTAGGTTCCTCAAGTTCGACAGGTTGGGTAACCTTTTCAGTACCCGACACTTCGATGCATAAAGATGAAACAAACTTGATGGAAGCATCGGGAGTGATTCAAGGTTTGAGCAAGAACAAATATCAAGAACTTCAAGCGAAATCAGTTTACTCATGCCGCTCGGAAGATAGCAAAGATTCTTGCAGTTCCGCAGAATCAAAATTTTAAGTCTTTGAAGACAATCGATGCTTTCAGGAACTTCAAGCAAACTGTTACAACCATGGAGAACAAGTTGCTCAAGATTCGGAAGCCTTGAGAAGTCCGGCAAACAATTTAGGTATGGAGAATTTACGAGATTGATGTGCTTCAACATTGTAAGACGCTGCATGAAGAAAGGGCGAACAAATTAGTTTCCAAAAAGTATATACATACGGTTAAACTCATTAACAAATAGTAGATGTGTTTTTACCACAATTGTGGCAGCCTCCTATGTAGAGGTTGTAAGTCAAAAGAGGTCACGGGGTCAAACCTTTGTCCCTTCACACCTTTCCCCCCTACCCTCTTCCTATCCCCTGGGCCTATGGGCGTCCAGTCAGTTATGAGGGGTTTGATAATGACCAAAAAAACTACAAAACATAACAAATATACGTAAGCATACCTTACTGGTTCCCTTCCAAAGTTCTTTGAGTTTGCTCTCGGGCATGTTAAGAATAACAAGCTTACCTAGATGAAAATTATCTGGTATAAAACTGAGGGGAAAGTATTTCCAACGAAGCCAAAGTAAGTTTTGGAAACAACAACTCCACTCCTGCAGAGAATGTGCTTCATCAAAACTAATATTGTGGCCATCAGTAGGAGTGGAAACTCTAAGGAATCTTAGATTAGCCATAGTAGAAAATGCTGTCATTGTCAGCAACAGGATGTGCTCTTCAACACCATGTTCAAACAAATTTAAATTAAAGCCTTCAACTGCATCAGTTCCCTGGTTACAGGAGAGAATTAATAAGAACAACAAATGTTCATCTCTATTCGATAATAATTACAATACCGGTTACTTACATTTTTTTCCTTTTTTGGGTAAACATTGGTTACTGATACTTACAGTGAGGTTTATGGCGACATCATAGGCATCGTCTTGCCTCCACAATCTACTTCGTCCTCCAGGGCTCTCAAGAGATTGTTTATGTACAATTTCTCTTCCCATATCCCGAATGTTCTTATGCATGCAAATTCTATCGTCTTCATCAATTGTTAAGAGAGATTTCTCTAGAAGAAGTTCAATTCCAGCTTCTCCATCCAGACCGCAAGCATCCTGAAAGTCAGTTATACATTCTCTTGAATATCCATTGAAAAAACATGATATATCAAGGAATATACTCTTGTAAGAATCAGGTAATGTATTATAAGTCATATGGTTGAAAATTTCCCGAGATGTCCTCTTATGTGATGCAACAGGAAATAGTTGGATCCCAAATTCCTTCAGCGCAGTTTTTGACCTCCAATAATAATCTGGTATCCTAAACACAGGAGTCATTGTGGCATTAAGAGAATGAATGGTAATGGGGAAATTCTTCGCGACTACAATTTTCCATGTGTAATCCTCTATTTCAAAGACTCCGACTCCGTTTCCGTGCATTGCAATCTCAGGCCTGGTGGGCTCCACATGGTTAACCACAAATACGAAGAAAGCCCCTGAGCAAACAAGATATACATGTCGTTGCAATCCCATGTTATTATCCTGTGATCTTGATTTGTTTCGAATGAGAAACCACTGTGGAACTGCATCCTCGTCCAGCATGAGCTCCACGCTAAGATTTCCTCGATGGTCATCAGTAGGGGAGCCCTGCAATCAGAAAATCAATCAATTAAAGCACGTGACTAGGTTTAGATAATTAATATAAATGGAATTAATACGACCTGAAAAAGTTTATCCTCCACGATGTTTTCCAACTTGATGCACCCTTCTATGTTTATAATTTCCAGAGACCGCAAACCCTCCCAACCTTCCAATTCAGGAACCTTATTACACCCTCTCAGTTTTAGCATCCTTAGCTCATTCAAGTTTGATAGATTTGGTAACGTTTCTAACTCACTACAACCCGATGCATCCAGATAAAGCAATCTTGATGGAAGTATTGGGAGTGATTTGAGTCTCTTGCAGTCAGACAGATCCAGACATTCAAGTTTTGAGCAGAGATAGACACTTTCGTGGACTTCAACCAAACTTTCACAGTCCTTGAGAAGCAATCTTTCAAGATTGGAGAACTTTGACAAGTCCGGCGTACTGATAAGGTCATGAGAACCACTAAGATTGAGTTCCTTCAATTTTGGGAAACGCTGGTGGAAGCAGAAAATTCTAGTTTTAGCGAAATACATATTATTGATTATATAAAATGAGAACAAATGCATGTCGGTATACCTGATTGCTCCCCTTCCAAGCTTTTTTGAGTTTGCTATTTGGCATGCAAAGAATGACAAGATTCTCCAGAAGAAAACCATCTGGTATATGATCAAAAGGGAATCCTCTCCAATTAAACCAATTCAATCTTTTCAAACATCTAGCATCTGCCGCTTCCTTAAAGTTAATGTTGTCATATTTGATATGACTATCAACCATAAGGAGTCTTAGGTTTGGCATTCTAGAAAACGCTTCAGTAGTTAGCAACAAACTACGCTCCTCTTTATTATATAGAGACAAGTTTAATTGAAAGCCTTCAATTGCATCAGTTCCCTACATGATAGAATAGAAAAATGCTAGAAGCGACAAATTAAAAGCAAGAATAATTTTCATTATCTATTTGTTTAGAATCACATTGTGGAGATATGTGACAAACTAATTAGTGATGCTAAATAACACTTACAGTGAGCTCTTCCAATACATGAAGGGCTTCCCGATAGTCCCACAATCTAGAACGTCCTCCAGGTTTCTTAGGAGACTCCTTGCGAACAATTTCTCTTCCCATTTCTTGAATAAGATCATGCATATTTAGCTGGTTATAATCATCAACTTCTACCAGAGACTTCTGCGTAAGAAGTTCAATTCCAGCTTCTCCACTCAAATCACAAGCATCTAGAACTTTAATCACATCATTTTTGTTCACCCAATTGAAATGGCATGATATATCAAGGAATATGGTTTGGGTATTCTCATCTAATGCTTTATAACTTATTTCAAGTATTTCCATAATCTGGATATTGGGCTTCTTCCCTAATTCCTTCACAAGCTTTTCCCACTGGACTTTGCTTGTTTTATATAGATGAGAACCCAAAACCACAAGAGCTAATGGAAGACCCCCGGCATACTGTACTATAGTATTTGAGAGTTTCTCATAGTCCATTAATGGATGATTTTGTCCAAACGCATGACAGCTGAAAAGCTGTGAGGATTCGTCTTGATTCATTGTCTCCACTTTGTAACTATATTTTTCTTCCACCTGCAACTTGGTCAACAAATGTTTGTCTCGAGTTGTTAGGATGATTAGACTTCCAAAACCCAATGAACTACAATCCCCAACCAAGTTATCAAATTGTTCCATTTTCTCCACATTATCTAGAACAATGAGAACTCTTTTACGAGATAAAAGAACTTTGATGATATTGATTCCTTCATGCTCATTATTTACTTTTATTTTTCTCTTAAGTATGTCAGAGAGAAGCTGTTTCTGTACGGAAGCAAAACCCTTTTCTCTTGAAACCTCTCCAACTTTAGAGACAAAGCTGCTACCTTCAAAACCTTTTGATATATAATTAAAAACAGCTGTCGCTATAGTTGTCTTACCAATTCCACCAAGACCATATATCCCTATGATGCGAACAACATCCAATCCACCATCTTTTTGCAAGTGATATATTCGATCAATGCGGTAACCTAACCCAACAGGATGTTTTGCAACATTCATGATTGTCTTGTGTACAATTTTTGACACTTCTTCAAGAATTTTCTTTATAAGCTCGCTTTCGTACCTAACCATTTTGATGAAATTAGGAAAATAAAAAGGAGTCCAATAAATTTTAGTTATAAAATCAATAAGGCTACAACTATAAAGGAATCTAGAGTTGAGATATATATATAGAGAGAGGTGTGCGTGGAATCACATGGGAAAGTGAAACCACACCCACATGGCCAGTTTTTTGCGCGACTGGTGACGTGCGTGAATTTTTACAGCAATTTACAAGAAAATAATTACATGGAGATTAAGGAATATACAGATGCTAATCTAGATGCATATAATGCAAAAAATATAAAGGGGCCTACGAAGATGGTAGAAGCACGACTGTAGGCATGCTATCTCAAATCCTTCCTCTATGAAATTAAGATTAAAAAAAAAAAAAAAAAAAGAAAACAGGTCATCTGATCTCACATCCTTACCTTGCTTGGGTTCCCTTTCAGATTCCCATAAAGATTTAAAGGACTTAAGAAAAAAAGAAATAAAGCACTTACCATTAAAGAAACTTGCTTTAATTATTAGATCAATGAGAGATTACAAAGGGAATACTAGTACAATAGAAGAACACCATTCTGGCTAAGGAAATGCATACTATGTAGAATGTTTCTCCATTAATCTTTGTGGTTCCATGTCCAAATCGAGGGGGAGTTGAACAGCTTGGTTCGCTTGTGCTACCTATTCTCTTTGGAATTGGAAAAATAGTGATATACATGAAGAGGAGTTTGTTCGACCCAGTGTTGGGTTGAAGTTGATCGAAGACTACGTGAGAATGGTGGTTACTGCTTGGTCAATGTGCTCATCAATACTGCCAAACAAGAAGAATTCAAAGGTTTTGGACGTGTGGAAAGCCCCTATAGGTGACCGGATAAAGTGCAATGTGAATGCTTCTCTTAATAGAAAGGAGAACTATATGCAGGTGGGGGTGTTTTGCGGGATCAAGAGGGGCTGTTCAAGGGAGGTTTTGCAAGGAAGTTTCATTTGTGTTTAGTCTTGAAGCAGAATTAATAGCGATCATCGAAGGCCTTAGGTTGGCTTGGAGTTTGGGGTTTTGTCAGATTCAAGTCGAATCTGATTCAAAGGAAGCTGTTGCTCTCTTCGACTCTTGTAGGCATGCACAAGGGAATATTGTTCGCCTCATTGAGGAAATAAAAACCCTTTCAGGAGTTAATGGAAGGATGAGATTTGTTCATCTTGGTAGAGAAGCAAACAAAGCCGCTGACTGGATGTCTAGGGTGCAACTTTGTCCCTTGGACCCATGGGCTTTCTTTCCAGATCCTCCAGCTGGCTTAGAAGGAATTCTCATGGTGGATAGAGAGTCTTGTTTAAATTAAGTTTTCTATGGGTTGTTTAGCCCCATCTTTGTACCGAAAAAAGAAAAAAAAAAAAGAACACCATTCTTTGGAGAGATTTTTTTTTCAAAAAAACAAAGGTGGGCGACGGGTGGCATGAGTGAATTTTTACAAAAATTTACAAAAGAATAATACATGGAGATTAAGGAATATACAGATGCTAATCTAGATGCATGTAATGCAAAAAACTAGTCATGTGGGTGTGGTCATATATATATATATATATATATATATATATATATATATATATATATATATATATATATATATATATATATATATATATATATACTCTCTTTCTTTTTCTAATATAATGCAGTAGAGCCTTTGTTTTCATTAAATCAAAATGTAAAGTATAAATAGGGTTCAAATTGGGGTACGATTCGGTCTAAGATCTTAACCCTAACCCCGGACTCTACCACTCTAACAAGCTCTCAAGGCTAGAAAACTCAATCCAAAACTCCTTTTTTTTTTTTTTTTATCTAAGGTTCATCTGGGTTAGCTTACACACACCACGACCAATCCAGACTTTTTAAGGCTTAATTTAGACCAAGATGGATTTGAGCCGTCGGAACCAACACTACAATCCAAAAGAGGCATGAATAATATCTAATACTTGGAAAAAGAGTGGCACACTAACTACTACAATCGTCCAAAATAATTTAAGTTATAATGGGATAATTACTATTGGCCCCATGTACTTTGATTTTATTACTACTGTATCTCCTATACTTTTTAAAATTACTAATCCAACCTTTAACTTTGTCTGCAATTACTATTGCCCCCTACCGTTAAGTTCCATTAGTTTACTATGGCATCTTTATATTTTCTCAAAAACCCTAAATTACCCTTATACTTATCTCTTTACTTATTTACCCTTTTGTCAAGTTACAGTAGTACCATTAATTAACTGTGGTTAAAAAAGTAACTATAATGCGTTTTATTCTAAAAAAAACCACCAAATAAAGAAAGAATGATTGAATAAAACTCAAATAGAAACCAAAGAAGAAGGAAAATCGATTCAACTCAAATTAGAAACTAAATATCACCTAATATATTTTCAAAATAAATGAAGTTTAGTGAAGGTGGGAAACAAAATCGGATTTGGATTTTGCCCATTTCATTAATTCAAAATAATTAAATTTAGGGTAAAATTGACATTTAATTGGGTTTTTATAAATAGGGTAGCATCGTTTATGGATTTATTAATTTTAATGAAGGGCAAATTAGACATTACATATTCAAACTTAACGGCTACTTAACACTGTTATAAGGAAGGGGGCAACAATAATTTTCGTAAAGAACAGGATTTTATTAGTAATAAAATCAAACTACAGGGGGCAACCGTAATTATCCCATTTAAGTAACATACACAATTGGACGAAATTTAAATTTCAAAATCAAAATTTACCAACTCCCATCTTACCTCTCCACTTTGTCTTCCTTATCAATACATTTTATATTGATTGCCATGTGTAAATAGTTGACATTAACAACACACTATAAGTTATATTCTATAGAATTTCATTTCCTAACACTATTCGAATAATATGATTAGTAAATTACTAAATATTTCTGAATGAATTTATCTTTTACCAAAAAAAAATTACTAGATATGAAGAATATATCTACTAAATACAAGAACTAAAAGGAACTGATTATTAACTAAGATCAACTTACAAATTTTCGGCATGCCACCCTGACAAGTTTGCAGCTTCCTTGAGAGCAGCCCTCCACTTGAGCACCGTTGTCTTCTCATCCTTGAAACGCTTTTCGTGTTCGACAAATGCTTTCTCATAATTATTTTTCTGCTTTCTGATGTCCTTTGGGTCTACTTTGTAGAAAACAGGCAGAACCCTCTCTATTTGGCCGCTCCTTTTACAATCCATGATCCTCGAGAGTTCACGAAGACACCAGGTAGAACAAGCAAAATTCTGAGAGAAAATGACAATGGCAATCCTAGAATCCTCGATTGCTGCCATCAGTTCTGTAGAAATATCCTCTCCTTTTTTGAGTTCTTCATCGTCTCTGAATGTTAGAATCCCATTCTGGAGCAAGTCGTGAAAGAGATAATCAGTGAAGCTTCTGCGAGTATCCTGACCGTAAAAACTCAAAAAAACATCATACGAACGAGGTGAATAAGAACAAGAAGCTACTTTGCTCATCACGGCAGCCATGGCCAAAGCACAAAAGAGAGAGAGAGAGGAAAACTTATGCAGAAGGCACAAGGAGAGTCAACATTAATTTATAGGATGAAAGATAGTTCCACAACTACAAAGAAGCTGCGTGGCACCTTGGTTTCCTCGAAAGTTCCAAATTAAAATTAACAGGAAGTTAATAAGACTTCTAGTATACGGGAAGAATTTTTAAATAGTCTTTGTCGTTACTGATATTTTGTTTGTCCAATTTAAAAAAAAAAAAAAAAAAAAAAAAAAGTGAAATTTTCAACGCCACCCGGGGTTTAGATCTTCTGCAGCATTCTGCAGGGTTGTTATTGCAGGCAAATGGTTCATCATCTACATCTGTTTTTCCACTTCTTACAGATCTCTCCAGATTACAAAATGGATCGATTTCTCCTTCAACCCAATCACATCGACAATATTTGTTCAAAGTTGTACTTACGTGGACCTCCGTCGAGGTCATCATATACAGAAAAAGCCATAATTGTGAGGCACTTGCAGTCTAATAACCTTTGTTAAAATGTAAAACAAGAAGAAGAAACTTAGTTTAATCGTTTTGTTGATCCTCCCAAGGTAATCTCGTCTTCCATTCTGACTTATTGCCGGAAATGGACGGGGACGGGATCCACATCCTCTGTAATTCATTTTCTATAATTCCTTCCTAAGATTGTGCCATATGGCATTAGTAATCCAATGGTCATCCAATTCAAACTAGAGTTTAAATAAAATTCAAATTTGTTTTGTTGGTGGGTTTAAATAAAATTTACATTTAGTTTGAATTGGGTAACTATTGGATTACTTAACTCCACATGGCACAATCCTAGAAGGGAATTGTAGGGAATTATAGGGAAAGGAATTACAGAGGATGTGAATCCACGAAGACGACCCTGACCCGAGAGGGAAGATGGTGGAGACAAGGGTAAGTGCGTGCAATTCGAAGAGTTTTTTTTCCTAGTGAGTCGTGAACTAATATCCAGTCCATTTGTGACATGTGTCATAACATTACATTATAAGAAGGTTAAGGTCTATTTACAAGTCGCATCATTTTTTTTAAAAAGTTTAATCATAACTCTTTGATATGACTTATAAATGGATTTCAACCATTTGATGTGATGTTGGGACACATGTCATACATCTACAAATGGACTGGATAAATTTCCAAACTTGGATCGATGAGCTGGCACTATCGGTTTTAAAATATAATTTCAAGGTTTAAACAATTCCGATTATGGCGCTCATGTAGTAGCGGCCGCTGGACGGCTACTAGAATGACATCTCAACCCCCAAGGGTTTATTACTCCCTAAAATTAATGTCACTTCTTGAGATATTTAATTTATCAATTAGACTCCATATAAGAAGAAAAAAAATATGCATCAATAACACCCCTTGTCGTTAGAAAATCAAAGTTAGCTATTGATATAAGCAAGTTACTTTTCAAACATAGAAGATTATCTTGAACGGAAAATCTTATGTTCAATTCTTCTTCGTCTTTCTCTACCGTCTAGAATCATTCATCTTCTTCAATTATTGCATCTTCATAATTTCTATTTGGCCACATTTCACTCTTTGGTTAAGAGATATTTGTTCCTTAGCTTGGATCACACCACTTGAATAAACGACTTTTCAACCAAAAAATAAATATTAATTGTTTTCCACTCTTTTGTCATCCTCTACCCTTAAAATGTGGGGATAATACTGAAAATAGATACATAAGAAACTAAATAAAACTAATTATATTAGTAATAATGAGTTTGATCGCTAAATTGAATAGCTTATAAAGTAATATTAATAAAATTAGGAGATAACTCAAGTGTAACACTAAAAAAATTTGCCTACAAAATTCCCAAGACTTAGACCGACCAAAGCTGAATAGGGATGGATAGGCACACTCTAGCGGCTACATAAAATTAAATTATCATATATATATTCGTTATGGTAGAATAATTCAAAATATTGAATGATATGTGACGAATCTTTATCATGAGTTGCATTTTTTAAGGTAGGTAGGAGTAGTGATGTTTCATGGATGTTGCGTTAATTATATTTTAATTATTTAACGGAGGTAGGTAGGAGGAGTTGAGGTTTCATTGATGGTGTGTTAATTATATTTAACAGAGGTAAACGGTGTAGTATAGTCATTTTGATATCATTCTATATTTTGTCAACCATTTCGATATCGTTCAATGCTTGAAGACACAATTGTACATTCTAGCCTCACTAGGTCTTTGTCAATAATGACCTAGGGAATGAAGTAAGACAGAAATGATATTGTAAGTCTGTAACATAGACTTTGACCGCATAGGCACAACTATGGAACATTATATCGCCAAAATTCAGTGATATCGTTGCCCCGAAACAAGATTAGCAGGATTATTCGGCGATATCTCGCCATTTTCTGCTATTTCTCAATGAATGTTCTGGAGAATACCTTTTGGAGTCAGTTTTGTACCCTTCATTATGGATTTGAGCACATTCTCTTATCAGCAACAACTCAGCCTAATCCCAAATAAATATAGTCCGCTGCACGGATCCTTTCTTTCTAATCAGCTCTACATGAGATCATACTTGATACAAGGCTTAAGCTATGAATGATCGTCAAGTATGAGGTTCACTGGTCTAATCACTGCCGTTGAGGTCATCTTGAAGCAGTACTGGATAGGGCTTTTTGCAACGAGGAGTGATTGAATTCCATTGGGGAGATTCATCAACAAGTAAGAGACCCACCAATATTCATTTCCATTTTAATAATTTCTGGATGGACACCCATGTTTAAGAATGTTGTAGAAAGAGCCTGGAATACTTCGCTGGTTGGGAATGCTATTTTTGTTTCCTCCCAAAAACTGAAGACAGTGAAAGGGGTTTTGAAGAGCCGGGCTAAAGAGGAGTTTCCAAACATATTTTAGGAAGCAACAAGAGATTACTAAACTGCACGACTCTCTGTTGCGACAGAAAACCAAATAAAATGGTTGAAAGATGTGGATAGAAATACTAAACCATTCCATCTTTCTGCCAAAATTTGAAGGTCCAAAAAATCACATTAAAAACAAGAAGAGATTCGATGGGGGAATGGACAGCACACTTGTTTGAGTTCAGAGCGTATGTTGTTGATTATTTTGAGTCCTTTCATAAGCTGATATGTGTCATCCAACTTGATCTAGATAGTGCTCTTGGTCCAGATGGTTTTCCGGAACCTTTGAAATTTGTTGGGATATTGCTGGCAGAAACTTATGGATAGCGCTGGAGAGTTTCTTCATGAAAGGAAAGATACCAAAAGGGGTAAACAACAATTTTATAACCTTGACCCCTAAAGTGGGGACTGCGGCATACTAGAGAAATTTCACCCAATTTACATGGGCAACTTCTTCTGATTTCAAAAGAGCAAAGGATATTGAGAAAGGTAAAATTATTTATGAAAATATTTTTGTTGCTTCTATACTAGCTAATTTATTGCATGGTATTGTTAGGGGAGGTGAGACAGGCTTGAAATTTAATATAAAAACAAATTCTTATAATGAAATGTTTTGGCTTTTCTGCAAAGTGGGTGGGGCGGATCCATGGGATGTTACTCTCTTCAAGGATTTTGACATTGTTAAATGGAGGCCCTGTAAGTTTCTTTGGTGTTGACCGAGGCCTTAGACAAGGAGACCTGATTCTCCCAAGTTATTTCTGATTGCAGAAGATGTGCAAAAGTACACTAAAACAAATTCCATCACACCCAAACTACCTATTACATAAGTGCTAGTACAGAGGATCTCTTAGCTTCAAGGCTTCAAAGTTCAACCCCAGTTTCCAAGTCAATATCTCCACTGTTTCATTGGTCTGAGTGCCCCTACCTTGAAGGCTTGAACACTGAAAGTCAATCGGGCGGTATAACAGTCCTGTGCTGGATTGACTTGGCTGTCTATATTTCCAATTCTCATTCTCCCAGTGTTCTTATTGGTTTTAGTTCCACCTGTGGGTGACCGAATTTTGAGACCACTTATAGGCTCTCAAGTAGTCTGCGTGATCCTTTCAATGATAGTATAGTGTCAGCCCAATCTCTTGCCTGTTGCATGCTCGCCATCTTGAATCTAAGCTTGCAAGCACTTCTCCCTAATTGTCCCCTATTTGTAGGAATATTACAGCTGCTTCATTCTTTACATAGAAATCTGATAGAGACGATGAGACGCAATTAGGACCCACTTCATGCCTGTATAACTTTTATTCCTATCTCATTTCAATTCCCCTCCAATGTGTGTGATTCCATTCCTTTCCTGGGACTCCTGAAAGCTGAAAGGGTTTCCGTGGTACAATTTTCAATTTCACTTTCGGATTGGGCAGTTGACGATTCCTCCGACTTGACTTTGGAAAAGTTGGTGCATGTGTGGGGAACACCATAGAGCTGGTTACAATTTGGATGTGGAAGTTAATTTCAGAGGCAGAGAAGATGCCCCATTTGTTGCTGATGTCTGTTGAGTCTTTGCCAGAGGATACTCTGTTTAGAACTTATTTGATGCTTCAGAAGAAGCAGCTTAAGCTAGTTTTGTCACGAAGTGAAGAAAGAAAAATGGAAAACAAAGATGCTTTCTTTATTATATAAAAAGCAGTTTCCACTTTTAATTTCTTTTAGTTGATCTAAGAATCTGCTATATCGGTTTGAAATCAGAATGAGCTTGTTTTGGATAAGATGGTACCTGTGAGGGGTGTACAATCAGTGCCCATTGGTCGAAGTAACATGTCAATATGGCCAAGAAGGAAGTTCCATTCCCTGCTAATGCGTGTGATTCTATGCAGGAAAGAGCACTTTCTTGTTAGAATTTAATGATGGTTAAGAAATAAGCAACTTCAACTGATCTTTTAAGGGAGTGAAATGAAAATGAGAAAAATTAAAGAAGCCTTCTTATGGAAAAGCATTTTTTGTGGCATGTTTTCACTTTCTTATGGATGGGGTGGTTGAAGAATTTTCTACATACCTTGGACTGTATGAACCCTTCTCTGTACCTTGCAACTGATATGGTATCTGCCTGAATCAGTATCAGCAAGGTGCAAGATACCTGGATTAGGAACTTCACTTGTGGATTGCTATGCTTCCGAATGTGAAAACAACAATTATATCAAAACCAGTACGGTTGGTGAGCAAAAACATGACCTCTGGTTATACATTCCACAGTTTATGTGGCAGGACCTCAATGCAGTAGACACCAACAAAGGATCGAATTCTACCTTTGATACTAAACCAACAATGGTCATTCATCAATGGTGCACACTACCTGTACCATTTACTCAGGGAACCCTGTCCTGAAATAATAAGATTGGTTAATCAAGACTTGGTACTTACAATCCGATAGATGATGAAACCCCAAAGACAAAAAGATCAATACTGAACCAATGAAGAAATGCTAACTTGAAACATTTCCTTCCAGCATAGAATAACAAAACATAATCCACCAGAAGGGGAATATGAAAAGAACATTATTGGGGAATAGGTATATTCTTCTATGCCTTTTGAAAACTGACTTGCAACTCCAAATGGGCAACTCGTCAGCTTCTCCAAATCCAGCTCCTCTACATACTCTGTATTGGGTGTAGCGGAATTAGTACTAATGTACTTCCTGACTTAGTAAATAAAGTGGTCCAAAAAAGAAGCATTCTGCAAGGGATTTTGATTCTTGCTATCAGATACCCCCTGCTGTATACTGTGTCTTTTAGTAAATGTATCCTCATTATCCATTTCAATTTTATGTATATTTTTCTGTATTAGTTCATTACTAGTAGTATTTTTCTACTGACAATTATTCTATTTCTAACAATAATTATGGCAGTTTCATAATCATTTAGAATTTTTTTTAATTCATTTAAGCAGTGCATCTTCACTACTAATTTTTAGGCCAGATCTTGGTGCAATGATATGTTGCTATAGTTTGATGCAGCACAACCAGAAGTTACTGTTGATGCAGTAATGTGAACAGTAACTTAGAAGATAATCTTTCATATTTGAAGGGTCCAAAGTCCAACTTGCAAGAACAGAAAATAGAAACCTTTTTTTGTCGGAGATAATTTAGGATTTTGTTATTTATTTATTGGGATAATTATGCAATTAAAATTTTATTTCGGGTAGGATATCTAAGATAAGTTTTAGTGAATTTTAAATTCCTAAGAGTCATAGTACAATCAGTTCTTTTTTTAATTTTAAATTACCAAGAATCCTACTGTAATAGTTTTCCCATTGAAGAATGTCTCTTTTATTATTTAAACACTTGTAGTCAACTTAACAAGGATGGAATAGAAAAACATGAACTGAAGCTTTAGGCACCGTTTGTTTGTTGAATCTAAAGTGGGGTGCGAAAAAAGAGGTGGGAAAAGTTTGAAAAAATAAATTTTTCCGCAAAATCCTGAAGTATGGTTTGTTTGGTTCAATGGGGTGAGAAAATAAGCAAACAAGCTTCCTTAATTTAAGGAAGCATGTCTGTTGATATGTACTTTTCTCACTCCATCCCTTTTCAAAGTCTTACTTGTAGAGAAGTATGGAATACAACAAAATTGGGAGCCACATTAGAAACTTTTCCACAAAATCCTTTCATTTTCTTCTATTCCTTCGCCCCACTACATATGAGTCCCACACATTTATTTTTTCCACCCCTTTTTTTCTCACACCATGTCTGCAAACAAACAATGCCTTAGCTTTGTGCGATCACACCCCCCTCTCTCTCCTCTTCTCTTTCTTCCCCTTCTTCAAGTCTGATTCTTCTCAGATTTATCCTGCTTCCCGCTTTCTTTCTTCTCTAATCTGTCCCCAATTCAATTTTCAATTAAGAAGCAGTCTCTATTCCAAAAGGGAGTTAACTCTATATATCATGACCCTCTTCAAATCTTGCATATACAAGAATGCCCTCATTTATTTCTACTGATAATTTCTTTCTAATTTATTTTGATACTATCAATTTTCTATTAGGTCATATGGCAACCTATAGCCTTTTCTAACTTTTTCAACTTTTTTGTTTCTATAAAATTCTAAAACTTGGCATGCCACTGACCCATTTGATGGCAGGCAATGGGTTGTTCTCCAATTGATGGCAACCAAAGTAAATTCTCCTTGAAGGCTGGCCAACTGGATTGACCAGATATGGTTTTACGACAACCTATTAATCAGCTTGATTAGCTTATTTCGTTCTAGGTTTCAAAACATTGCATTTTTTAAATTACAATATTATACTAACGTTATAGAAATTCACTTATCAATTAAAATGTGAGAAGATATCACTCTCTTTTTTACTTTTAGCTAATACCAATATCAGCACTTACATTATGAACCCCGACTCCCCGACAATATGATACTCCACTTTCCTAAACTGACAACATTCCATCAACTTTATTTAGACCATGAAAAAATATAAAAAAAATTCTTGCATGATGATATGACATTCAAACATGCTTTTGAATCCCAATATATCGATAAGGTTCAATGGACTTGATATGGTATAGTTCCTCTCAATTGAGCATATTGATATTATTTGATCCCATCTGTGCAGCTCAGATCTATAATGGTTTTTGTTTGAGAACCCAACCTGACCTTTCGCATGGAAGCCTGTGGACTGATACAGGTTTAGGCAAATAGAAAGAAAAAAATTTACTGCTTTCCATGTAGCATGAATATTGCAGTCACCTGAGTTTGCAGCAGAAGAAATGGAATAATTCACATCGTCAACTGAAGTTCTAACTGACCAACTAGGTGTGAAAGGCTTTGTTGATTAATTACTAACCCATTTGCAGCTTTTCATTGAATCCCACCCTGAAAAATCCACAGCTCCTATGGGAGAAATGCTCCATCTGCTTCTTCAGGCTTCTGAGGAGACTGTCTACGAATAATTTCTCTTCCCGTGTCTCGAATCAGATCATGCATACATATCATGTCATGCTCATTAATTGTTATTGGAGACCTCTCTTTGAGAACTTTAATTCCAGCTTCCCCACCAAGACCACAAGCATCTAGAATTGCCTTACAAAGTCTACATCCATTCCAATGAAAAAGCATGATATGTCAAGGAATATGGTTTGCATGAACCCATCAAATGCATTAAAACTTCTTTCAAATTTTTCTAAAATCCGACCATTGGGTATGTTTCATAATTTCTTCAATTCCCATTCCCACTCAATTTTTTCCCTTCTGTACAGAAGAGAATCCAAAACCATAAGAGCAAATGGAAGGCCCCCTGCATAATGCGTCACATAATTTGAGAGTTGCTCATAGCCTTCCAATGGTTGATTTTGTTGAAAGGTGTGCCAACTAAAAAGTTGAAGAAAATCCTTATGATTCCTTACCTCAACTCTATATTTTCATCCACCTCCAGCTTATCTAGCAAATGCTCATCTCTAGTTGTTAGGATGATTCGACTTCCTGGACCAAACCAATCACGCCCTCCAACCAATTTATAGAAATGTTCCACTTCTCCCACATCCTCACGAACAATAAAAACTCTGTACAACATAGACGGTCTCTGATAATATTGATTCCTTGGTGCTCATTGTCTATGTCTCTATCTGTGTCTTTTCTCTTCAAGACAGTAGACAGGAGCTGTTTCAGTAAGACAGTTAAATCCCCTTGTTGGCTTGAAACCTCAGAACTAACATCAGCAAGAAAACTTCCCTTCAAATCTTTTAAACATGTTGTTAAACACAGCCTTGGCTATAGTTGTTTTACCCATTCCTCCAAGCCATATACCCCTATGATTGTAAAACATTCGATCCATCTTTTAGTAAACAACCTATCTGCTCAATATGGAAATCTAAACCAATTGGATGTGCTGCAACATGCAAGTGTCTTGTTCACCATTGTCAACACTTCAACAATTTTCTTTATAAGCCCTCATGCCTGACCATTTTGACATATAAGAAAAGAAACAAAAGATTCACAATATTACTTTGGTTACTTAATCAAGAAGACAGCAAGCATATATAAGGAAGCATGAGTGGAATTTGTGTATGGCTTAGTCAAGGGTTTAACAATGAAATTAGTTTTTACTAAGAGTTACCCAATCATAGGACTTAACAGAAAGTTCTTCCGGCCCAAAAAATTAGAAAATAATATCAAAGGATTTGATTAAGAGTTACCCGTTTGCAACATTTAATTTATCCCACCCAGACATATTGCTGCTTGAGTGAGAGCAGTTCTCCAAGTATCTACCTTGGCCATCTCATTCTTGAAACACTCTTCATGTCTCTTAAATGCCACTGCGTAAGAGTCCCTTTGATGCCCAACATCCAATGGATTGACCTTGTAGAAAACAGGTAGAACCTTTTCTGTTCGACAGCTTTTTTGGCATCCGAGGATCTCTGCAAGCTCACGAAGACACCAGGTCAAAGAAAGCATAGCTCTCAGAGAATACGATGCTGGCAATCCTAGAATCTGCAATGGCTTCCATTAGTTCTGAAGAGAAATCCTCTCCTCTGCTCAGCTCATCATTGTCTCTAAAGGTTTGAACCCCATTTTGGACCAACTCGTATAGAGGAACTGGGTGAAGTTGGTATGAGTACCTTGACCATAAAAACTCAAGAACACGTCATACTTCCACCAACGAGAAGAAGAAGACAAAGAAACTCCGGGACATGTCATCTCAGCAGCCATGGGCAAAACACAAGATCAGATGAAGTGATGAGCTATGATTTCTTCTAGCTACTACCCACAGAGTGAAGCGCGAGAAAGAGAAAACCATCCATAGAAACCCTTTTCAACTAGAATGGAGCTAAAGTGGAATTTTATATTATGTCTCAATAATATTATATGGTATAAGATAAGACTTGAAGTTTGAACCTCATAGCTTGTCACTGGAGATGGATTGTACTGCTCCCAAGACTTCTCACATGAACTCAAACAAATTGCAGAATTTTGGTTTTTGCTAAAAGCTTAATTAGATTCATCGGCTACCTGCTCGTCTCTTCCAAATTCTGAATCTCATGCCATGAGGAGTGGATCAAATGGAGTCCAATCTTCTCAAACATCGATTATGTTCCCACAATCACCCAAGTTGTATATGTACGGTGTCTAAGTTGAATTTGATGCTTCCATGTATAATTCTTTATTTTGACAATTACTGCTGCTAGGCTGAGTAGGATACCTTAGCGGTATCGCGACCAAAACAACACGCATAATCATTGTTGTTGAAGCTGAAGTTCATGAATTGCAACCTGGATAGATAATTTATCTGGATTTTCCAATGGTTCTGACTCACTCTGAAAGCCCCACTCTGGAGCCTGAATCTCGTCTTAAATGATCTCACAGTTGTTACGATTTCCAGCAAGTTCTTCAGATACGTCCCCTCCATTTGAACCAATCAAATCATGTCATTGATAGAGAGTTAGAAACTACTTCTACACAAACAGATATCCAACACCAGAATGAATCAATAGTATGTAGATTAATTTATCTGCAACACTTTTTGTATCTCTGAAATACTTTTGCATAGTCTTCATCTTGATGCCTGACAACCAATGGATCCCTTGTAGAAAATAGGCATTGCCCATTTAATTGGGCCATTTCTATGCAATCGAGAATCTCCACCAGCTCATCAAGACACTAAAGGTTTTAATGCACGAAACAGAAATGGTTTGGAGAGTTAAAGATTGATATGGATCACCTGATCAATTTCTTATAAAATTCCCAAATGATTGAGGGAATCCAAACTCTGCAAATAGTTGCTCGCATATGGATTGATGGATCCGGAAAAAAAATCGAAATACTCTTGGGGAGGCTTGGGAATTTTCCTCCGATATCTGTGATGCATGTAGGAAATGGACTCCAATTTTCTTCGCCCCACCATAAGTATAATCTTGATAAGGGATTTTGGCTGAAACTTTGAGAGTATCCCCATGGTCAGCAGCAATATTTGATTTCCAAACAGAATTCGGTATATTGACCACCCATGTAGTCCTTTCAACATAGCCACAGTGTGGAATTTCATTTTCGGTCTTCCAAATAGAATTCTTTGATTCATTGGAAATTTCAACCTTTGCAATCATACCACAGTTGCAGCAGTTTATGGTTTGCCAAAAATCAATGCATATAACCATCCCTTGAATCTCCATTTTCTGAACTCGTGGAACCTGACAAGATAATGAATCTGACTCAATTTGAAAGTTAACCCACTGTGGAATATCAATCCCCACTATGAACTGGAAAAACCAGTTACCCTCTCCAAATTCTCTACAGATATTTTCCTGTCCATGGAAACAATTAAATCGTGTTAATAATATCAACTGTGTGACTCTGTGTCTGTGTGTGTGTGTGTGTGAGAGAGAGAGAGAGAGAGGGACAAACCTGAAAGATTCTTTCCTCTACAAAATGCTTCAATTTGATGCACCCACTTATTCTTAGAGAACACACAAACTCAAAGCCCTCAATTTTAGTAAGCTCTTCAGAGCATGTAAGGTCTAGCATAAGATTGTTTGTCAAGTTTGATACATTCAGTAAACTCCTCAACCTTAAGCAACATGAGGCATCAAGAATATGCAAACTCGATGGAAGCTTCGGGAGTGACTTAAGACAATGGCATCTTGATATATTCAAGACTTCAAGTTTCTTGAGAAGAACAATACTTTCATGGACTTCAACCAGACGTACACAACTATAGAGATTCAGTAGCTCTAGATTAGGAAGCCCTGAGAAGTCTGGCAAATGGGTTAGGTGGACAGACTCACTAAGATTGAGCTCCTTCAAATTTGTGAGATGCTGGAAAAGAGAAGGAAAAATTATATTAACTTTCACATTAACTCATGTGTTAAAGCTCAGAAAAATATGGTAAGCTTGTAAAATTTTGGCATACCTTGGTTCCCTTCCAAACGAGTCTAAGTTGACTGTTTTGCACGTCAAGAATGAAAAGCTTCCCTAGATGAAAATTTTTAGGTATATGCTTGAGGGGGAACTGTTTCCAACTAAGCCAGACTAGGTTTCTGAGACAAAAAACTTGCTCTTGATGAGAATTTGCTTCATCTATTTTGATAGAGGGAGAAAAATTTTCAACTTTCAACAATCTTAGATTAGGCATTTTAGAAAATCCTTCAATTTTCAAACGGCCCAACTGTTCCTCTTTATGGTATCCTTCAAAATTTAGTTGAAGACCTTCAATTGCATGAGTTCCCTGATTTTAGAAAACAAAGATATGAATAAACAAGAAGAGAAAAAATGGTAAAAGGACACCGTGTGCATTGTATGTTGGCAAGTGCAACTCCCTACTTGTATGTACATGCATATATATGTGTGAGCTTCCTAAAAAAATAAACATTGAGAATTTTTATGTGCTCCTATTTCTTAATAATCTTCACATTGCAATAAGAGATCTATATTAATGATACTTACAGTGAGGTTTATCAATACATTAGCAGCATCATTGTGAATCCACAATCTACTGCGTTCTTCAGGCTTCTGAGGAGACTGTCTACGAATAATTTCTCTTCCCATGTCTCGAATAAGATCATGCATACATATCATGTCATGCTCATTAATTGCTATTAGAGACCTCTCTTTGAGAACTTTAATTCCAGCTCCCCCACCAAGACCACAAGCATCTAGAATTGCACTTGCAAAGTCTACATCCATACCAATGAAAAAGCATGATATGTCAAGGAATATGGTTTGCGTGAACTCATCTAATGCATTATAACTTATTTCAAGTTTTTCTAAAATCCGACCATTGGGTATTTTTCTTAATTTCTTCAATTCCCATTCCCACTCAATTTTTTCTCTTTTGTACAGAAGAGAACCCAAAACCGTAAGAGCTAATGGAAGCCCCCCTGCATAATGTGTCACATAATTTGAGAGTTGCTCATAGCCTTCTAATGGTTGATGTCGTTGAAAGGCATGCCAACTAAAAAGTTGAAGAGAATCCTTGTGATTCATTATCTCAACTCTATATTTTTCATCCACCTCCAGCTTATCTAGCAAATGCTCATCTCTAGTTGTTAGGATGATTCGACTCCCTGGACCTAACCAATCATGCCCTCCAACCAATTTATAGAAATGTTCCACTTCTCCCACATCATCGAGAACAATAAGAACTCTTTTACAACATAGACGGTTTCTGATAATATTGATTCCTTGATGCTCATTGTCTATGTCTCTGTCTGTGTCTTTTCTTTTCAAGACATTAGATAGCAGCTGTTTCTGTAAGAGAGCTAAATCCTTTCGTTGGCTTGAAACCTCAGAACTAACGTCAGCAAGAAAACTGCTCCCTTCAAATCTTTCAAACATGTTATTAAACACAGCCTTGGCAATAGTTGTTTTACCTATTCCTCCAGGGCCATATATTCCTATGATGCGTACAACATCCGATCCATCTTTTAGTAAACAACCTATCCGCTCAATATGGAAATCTAACCCAATTGGATGTGCTGCAACATGCATGTGTGTCTTGTTCACTACTGTCAACACTTCTGCAACAATTTTCTTTATAAGCTCTGCATCATGCCTGACCATTTCGATACATAAGAAAAGAAACAAAACATTCACAAGAATACTTTGGTTACTTAACCAAGAAGACAGCAAGCATACATAAGGAAGCATGTATTGAATTTGTGTGTGGCTTAGTTAAGGGTTTAACAATGAAATTAGTTTTGATTAAGAGTTACCCAATTCATAGAACTGAACAGAAAGTTCTTCCGGCCGAAAAAATGGGAAAACAAAATCAAAGGATTTGATTAAGAATTACCCGTTTGCAACATTTGATTGATCCCACCCAGACAAATCTGCTGCTTGTGTGAGAGCAGTTCTCCAAGCATCTACCTTGGCCATCTCATTCTTGAAACACTCTTCGTGTCTCTTAAATGCCTCTGCGTAAGAGTTACTTTGATGCCTGACATCCGACGGGTCGACATTGTAGAAAACAGGTAGAGCCTTTTCTGTTTGACCACTTCTTTGGCATCGGAGGATCTCTTCAAGCTCGCGAAGACACCAGGTCGAAGAACCATAGTTCTGAGAGAAGACTATGATGGCAATCCTAGAATCTGAAATGGCTGCCATTAGTTCTGAAGAAATATCCTCTCCTCTGCGCAGCTCATCATTGTCTCTGAAGGTTTGAACCCCATTTCGGACCAACTCGTTAAAGAGGAAATCGGTGAAGTTGGTACGAGTATCTTGACCATAAAAACTCAAGAACACATCATACTTCCACCGACGAGGAGAAGAAGAAGACGAAGAAACTTCCGCGCATGTCATCTCGGCAGCCGTGGAGGAAACGCAAGATCAGATGAAGTGATAAGCTATAATTTCTTCCAGCAACTACCCACAGAGAGAAGGAGCGAGAACGAGACAACCATCTATAGGTAGAAACCCTTTTCGACAAGAGAGACCCTAGAGTGGGATTTTATATTACTTTTCAGTAATATTCTATGGTATTTAAAGAGTCTTGAAGTTTTATCCTCATAGCTTGTCCTTGAAGACGGATTTTACTGTTCCCAAGACTTCCATGAACTCGAACAAACTCCAGAAGTTTGGTTTTTGTGAAAACCTTAATTGGATTCATCGGCTGCCTGCTCGTGTCTTTGGATCAAATGGAAGCCAAGTTGAATTTGATGTTTCCATCTATAATTCTTTATTTTAACAACTAACTATCTATGTTTAACAGAGAATTTTTGAACAGTTTTAAAAAACAGCTTTCGCACAGTTGTTTTACCAATTCCACCAGGACCATCATTTAGCAGACAAACTATATTTTCAATGCGCAAATTCAACCCAACATCATGTGCTGCAAGCCAGCAACATGCAAGCATGTCTGGTTTACTATTGTCAACGCTTCTTCAACAATTCTCTTGATTAGGTCAGCCTCATGCCTAACCATTTGGATCCAGACAAATAAAAAAAACCAAGAGATTTCGGTTTAACACTACAGACTGGGAGAAGATTGTGCCCCTTAATACCCAAGTCGGATCATCTCCTCCTTTGTAGTGGCTATTGAACACGAAATACAAAGGGTCCACCGAATTAGGGTGATGAATTTTTATTATTTTTTACTTGTGGGCCCACATAATTTGTATTGTAAAGTTGTGGGGGCTCCCGGGGAGATGATCCACACACTTTATATCCTTTCTATTATACATTTAAGAGGGCGACCTCTAAACAATGGGAGAGTAGATTAAACATGGGGTCTCCTCCTATACATGTGGTAGATGGATGTGAAAAGAGTATAGTCCTCTATCCTTGCAGAAAAATAGATCCAAATTCATAACAATATATCATAGTGTAGTTGCATTCACCTTTTTAAAGCAAAATGAATGATATTCATTTATGTTTGGTTCGAGATTCGACCTAGACTACCCTTTTGCTTGAAATGAAAAATTCATAAATCTTGGTTTAGTCACGGGGTTGTATGGATAGAGTTGAAAGACTTAATGTGGATTGAACGGCCTAACTGAATTAGAAAATTAACTATCTCACATGCAATTGATAACTCACCAAAAAACTATTTATAGTGTTCCTTGCTTTGACAAACAGAAAAATTGATCGAAAATTGCTTGATTAAATTGTAATGGTTTGCATGATTTTTGCAACATAAATTTAAATTCAAATTAAAAATAAATTAATTTATTAATAATAATAATAATAATAAAAGAAGTTGTTCAAGAAGCACTTTCAATGCAACTACTGCATAAAGCGCTCTTGGCATCTTCTCAGCATAAGTGGCGCTCTGTTTCCTGACATCCGATGAATCACCTTGTAGAAAACAGGGAGAGCCTTTTCTGTTCGGCCATCTCTTTTGCAATCCAAGATCTTCAGCAGCTCCTTAGGCACCAAGACGAAGAAGTGTAATTCGGAGAGAAGACGATAATGGCAATCCTCGAATTTTCAATGGCTGCCATCAGGTCCGAAGAGATATCTTCTCCTCCATTTAGCTTTTCGTTGTCTCTAAATGTGTGAATTCCATCCCAGACCAACTCTTTGAAGAGGTCAGGAGTAAAAATTGGTGCAAGTGTCCTGACTGCAAATACTCAACAACACATCATACTTCCACGGATGGGAGGAAGAAGACTCTATGGTTCATCTTGACAGCCAGCTACGAAGCAAAGTTAAGGCGAAATGAAATGTGATGGATTTTTTACTTACTGAAATTTCCAGAGAGGATGAGAAATTCTTGTGCTACTATAAAGTTGAAGCACACAAACATATTTTCATAGATCTTCTGCAGACACTGACTAATTTACTAGTCTAGTCATACTCGACTAAAAGGTAAATAAGCAAGAAAACATGCGAAAACCATTGTAGATTTATCCCTTCTCTTGAAACTCGAGCGACAATGATGTCTTTTGGGCGGTGGGGGTAAGGCTGCATGACATTATTGTTTCTCAAAAAATAATCCATGCAAACACAAGCATACTTAAACAAACATCACAGACACGTCATTGTAGTTCATTATGGATTCATGGCTGGTCTTCCAAAAGCTCGTCAGGTCATTCTCTTGCTATTCAGTTTCACTCTTCCAAGCTCTATAAGAGCAAGTATTACTTTTTCTGTGTTTTTCTAGTGTTCACATCTGCAATGTCTGGTACGATTCACCAAACCACCATCGATGAATCCTCCCATAAGGGAAAAAAAACTCCTATCGCGGCGATTCCTCTTCTTCTGGAACCATGAGTGAGCCACCGGGGTTCACCTTATTCAGTAACAAAACCGTTCCCTTTGTAGCAGGGAAGTTCCAGGGTAGAACTACAGTTATACCTAAGAAACCTATACAAGAATGGAACCAGTAGATTTAGTGGCTTGTTCCCTAATCAAGCATGCCCTACTTCTCCCCCAGAATCGGTTTTGCTTAGATTGCCCAGACCAAATGAAAGAGCTTGCACCAGAAGAGAAGTGCCTTTACCAGGACGCCCTTGTCGCTGGTCTTCGCTTTCCCATTCACGCATTCATTGGTAGGTCTTTTAAACCACCATAGAATCGCTCCCTCACAGCTTGTACCCAATGGGTGGAGACGCGTGTTGGGCTTCGCTGTGGCCTATAGCAGGTTAGGCAAGAGTGCCTCCATTGCTGTCTTCATCCTTGGTTTCTTGCTTAAGAAATAGGGTGACTGGTATTACTTTCACCGGCCCATCGTGGTTCTGTCAAAGTAGTAGAGATTCCCAACAAAGTTGACGATTGCATGGAAGGGCAAATTTTTTTGGGTGAAGGATCTAAAACCTTTTGATTTCCCCCATCATTTGGTTGGAACCAGAAAAAAACTTAGTGAACAAGCTGCACAAGCTTGACAATGAGGACGAAGTCACCTTTAACACGCTGAAGACCAGTAAGGTGGTCTTGGCGAAGGATTTGAAGGATGAGAGCACGCTACTCGAAGCTGAGTTTCAGTCCTGGTGAGCTTTAAAACTTGTTAGTCTTCACAAGCATTCTTGCTTATGGTTTCATGAAATGACCTGTTTTTCTTGTAGTGGAGTTCTCGCCTAAGGATTTCATCCTCAACAAGAAAAGGAAGGAAGGTGTGGCACCTACTGAGATCTACTCATCTATGAAGAAATGGGTGGCACTGAAAAGACTCCAGTTAAGGATTTCTTGAGGAAGAAAGAAGAGGATGTTTTGCTGCTCCAATCCATGGAGGAGAGGGAGATGGTTCCTTCCATGAAAGTAGAAACCGTGGAATTGAAGGAACTGAACAAGATGGAAGAGAATGTGAGCAGATTTCCATCGGAGAAGCTGGATGCGAGATGGAACGAGTTTGGGTCGAAGAAGCTTTTCATTCACTGGAAAACGAAGAACGGTTGTTCAACTTGAAGATAGAGAAGATTGTTGCTACAGAAGAAGCGGTGGCAAACGCCCAATGGGAGATTGAATAATTCCATTGTGGAGGCCAAATCACAAGCTGTGGAAGAATTCAAGCAAGCACTTCTTGATAAAAGCACGGAAGACCTCTTTGTAGAGTCCAGTTCTGCAAAAATAATTGTATTAAGGAGAGTCCCAGATTTTGATTTTACCCAGTTGGAGTAAGATGCTGACTTGGGAAGATTTTGCCATGGTGGATAAATTCCTTTAACCTTGAACAACATTGTCACGTTCTTGATCAGTCCTACATTAATTCTTGAACTTAATATAGACATTTGCAACAAATTCTATTGAATTGTGGATTCCATTAATTGTCTAGCCATATACCTCTTCTACCAAATACCCTTATCAAACTAATCTGGAATTGTGGGTTGTAGTTTCTGAAAATAGTTCCAGATCAAGGTGGACGATATGGTGCTTTTGCTTTGTACATAATGAAAAAATGCATAGGATCCAAGAGCTTGCCTGATTTTATGTTTTTTTGTGGCTTTTCATGAGCCTCTTTTGTGTCAGTCATCAATTCTATAAATTAGCTTCAACTGCCCTAAGCTTGAACAGTTTCAGAACCCAAGATTACCTGGCCTGACTACTTAATCCCAAAACTAAGTTTTTTGGCTCAGCTTTTGTAAAAATGTGAATATGGTCATGGTCCTCATTATATGCTCTCGAGTCTTGAACTAGATGCCCTAAGTATGTATATTGGTGTTTATTCATTAATCAAGAAAAATATATGATTTATACATCCATACTCTCCCAATTTAAGAATATCTAATTTTTCAATATTTGCTGGCACTTTTGTCCAGATTTATGGTTTTTTTTCCGAGGGAATGGTTTTGAGTTTGGGTCTTTTACTTTCATGTCTTTTTACCACATATTTGAGATGAAGTTTCACCTCTCAGTATTGATGGGGTAGACTACAGATAATCTCTCAAAAATTTATCCGGTCCATTTCATTGTCAAAAATAGAACATCCATTTTCTTGTAAATATGTAACATGTGTCACAACATCACATCAAATGGTTAAAGTCCATTTATAAGTTACATCAAAGACTTGTGATTAAATTAAAAAAATGACATGACTCGTAAATAGACCTCAACCTTTTGAGATATCTCTCGAATTAGTTTATAGAAATTTTCAAATTGACCTTGAGTAGATAAAAAAAATAAAAATAAAAAACCCTTGCTCACATAATCAATGATAATTTCTAAAAATAAATTAGGTGATGGGATAAAAATAACCAAATATAAATTTCATAAGGGAAAATTTTTCAAGAGATTACATTTAAATTTTTTTTACTGAATAAGATATTTTTAAATTTTTTTTTTACTTAAATAGATTCTATTTGGAAATAATTATCAAATTTTAAACATTTTTTTTAAACAGATTCAATCTGAAAATAGTTATTGTGATACAATGTATGTACCCAATAATATAATAACAATATACCTTTCTACAGGACACAAAGAACTAAGACTTATAATAAACCTCAAAGACAATATAGTCAACCACCAATAAGAAAAAACTATACATTAAGAAAATCAAAAACTAAAAAGCCATTCTTAGACAAGAATAAACATGTTCAAATATTCAATCTTAGAAAAACTTACAAAACATATAAAATATTACACATGTGGAGACCTAGGACATTTTAACAATAATTGTCCAAAATTACAAAACACATATACTAGAAATTCATACATAGTACAAACCACAAACCGAGCACTAATAGAAATAAACCAAGATGTTTCAGATATTGAAAGTATTTATAGTATAATAGAATTAGAAAATAATATAGAAAATGTTGAAGAAATCTAGGAAACTAGACATTATTACACACCAATTCCATGACACTGAACTTAACTCTTTCATCTATTAATGGAAAAGTGTCAACATAATTGGATAAATAAAAAATAAAATTCAATAGACTTTGCATCTATTGTCGATACTATCATTCTCTTGACCTAATATATCAATGCTCACAATACTATAAAGAAGTCGGTAAACATTGCTTACAAAAAAATAACACACTTCCTACACTAGTCATAACTCCATCAACGGCACCATCTGACCTTAGATTTACCACATTAGAATCTAAAGTCCTCCAAAACCAAAACAATATTGCGAACTTAAGACAACACATAGATATAAAAAATACTCAAGATAACCAACATTCTGAAAAATTAGAAAATAGAGTACAAAATACTGAAGATACTCTCTAACAATTCTTGATCAAACGAGACCAAATCCATGATCTATTCCAACTACTCCTAGATAAACAAGAACATATACCATACCGTCCACTTGTTACTCACTAACAATACAAAACCAAACTTTACCTGAAACAGAATATAAAGTACAAAACCAAGAAGGCTTTAAATGCTCTTCCAAACTTCTTACCCGGAACCTCCTAGTAAAAATACAAATCACTTTTTTGCATTCAAATAAACACATTTTCCTTACAGCCCATGTAGATACATGATGTACTAAGAACCTACTATTGCCACAATTTATTATTGATGATCAGGGGCGGACCCAAGATTGAATATTTTGGGGGGGGGGGGGGCGAAGAATGGAAGTCAAGATTGGAGAAGCACAAATGTTTTTTCACCTCACATATTGTGTGGGCCCTTATAAGACCCATTAGGGGTCTCACCTATAAATTATTTTATTATATTAAAGAATATGCCCACATATATTTGTGGGGCCCACACATATTTGACAAAAAATAGGTAATTATTGATAATGATATTTTTTTCAATAAAATATAAGTAAATTAAAGCTTCAGTACACAAAAAATACACATGACTTTCAACCCTAAAAAGTCAGGTAAACCAAATTTTTTTTAGGTAAGAGATGCAAACCAATGGTAGTTAGTTAGATTACTAATTGTAAACATTTTATTCACAATATAAAATCAAATATAAAAAAATTGCAGAAAAAATAAAGAAACAAAAAGCATAAAATCAAATAAAGAATAACAAAAAAATGAAAAAAAAATATAAACAATAAATGAATTGAGAAAGAGAAAGAGTACCTAATTATGGAGAAAATTTTTTTTCCAAATTTTCCTTAACTCATGCTTATAGAAAAGGAAGAAGAATAAATATGAAGAAAAGAGAAGAGATAAGAGATGAGAGATACAAGAGAATAAATAGGGATTGAGGAGTTAGTTTCTAATTAAGAATGACATTAGTTTTTAATTAAGAATGACATTTTGAATTTCTAATAAGATTTTTTTCAAAAATTTCCTTTAACCACTTTTATAAAAAGAAAAGAGAATAAATAGGAAGAAAATAAGTGAGAGAGAAGAGAGAGGAAAATAAATAGGGATTGAGGAGTTAGTTTTTAACTAGAAATAACAGTTATACCCATTATTTTACCTTTAAAAATTGCTCTCAATATTTAGGGGGGGCAAATAGTGACATTTCACATGTGAGGAAAAAAAATGGAAAAATGAAGAAAATTAATATAAAATGTGAAAAACTAATGGAATTATAAAAAAAAATTCAAAATCTGGGGGCCATGGCCCCTTCGGCCCCTTAGTGGGTCTGCCCCTGTTGATAATGATCAAGAACCCATACAAAATCCTAAAACCACACTGGTATCAGAGCAAACAATATAACCCTCAAATATTCACCTAAATTTAGGTGGATAATAACAAAACTTAAAGAGGAAATGAACTGTTGTTCTTCCCCATGTGACTCCCCCAAATCTGGTATCAGAGCATGGTTCAGTTCTAGATAGCTCTTCATTAATCTCATATCATTTTCTTGAATACTTCCACATTTACCACCTTGCCCTTTTTTCAACGCAGACAACACAGGACTTTATGCATAGTTTCCTGAAACTTTAGGCATACTTTCTGAGATTAAGAAAGAGTTATCCAAAACTGAACCATCCTCTGATACTATATTTTGGAGAGGTATGCGTGGAGTCTCATGAAAAAGTGAAACCACACCCACATGGCCAGTTTTTTGAGTTCAACGACATTTGACTATATTTTTGAGTTCAACAACATTTGAATGTATTACTGGGACAACATCTAGTCATCCTTGGCATACTTTCTAAGATCAAGAAAGAGTTATCCAGAACTGAACAAAACTCTGATACAGGATTTGGGAGAGGTATCTGTGGAGTCACATGAAGAAGTGAAACCACACCCACATGGCCAGTTTTTTGAGTTCAACAACATTTGAAAGTATTTTTGAGTTCAACAACATTTGAATGTATTACTGGGACAACATCTAGTCGTCATTGGTATGTTTCGGAAGATGTAGGCATTGGCAACTTATTACTTCGTAGGAGGTTTCCAACTTCTCTTTGCTCAACCACTGATGCACCTGAATCCTTGATCTTATGCATTGCAGTATAAAGTTTTCCTTTGGATTTGATGATCTCAGAAAGACATGTTCTTGAGTTTGAATCAGCCAAAATGGACTGGATAACAGCACGAGCAGCCAGCTGTTCAGCCTCTTTCTTATTTTTTCCTGCATTAGTGTTTCCCCAATTTGTGTGGCAAAAAAACATTAGTGTTTCCCCAATCTAGACTTCTATTTTTTGGCCCCCCATATTGAATCGTGGCTCCACCCCTGATACTGCACTAGATATCGTGTTTAAAACGTTTTCCCATATCGATTTAATACCAAAACCATACTGAATTATTTTTGCAAATACCGAAACCGTATAAATTCGGTACGATACGGTTATGGTTTTTGGTATTCAAAGTTGGTACCGTACCGAATTACTGAAACTATATCGATTGATACCATTACCATCAACCAAGATAGTAAATCTAAACCTTGGAGCATGGGACGACCCTTCATTATGGTTTGATATATTGGCAGGGGTATGGCTGATCTTTGTGTGTATTCTTGCAAGCGGTTTTTATGCAATACATGTTCTGGAACATTGGCCTTAGAGGTAGTTGGAGATGCAAGAGCTGTAGCCATTTTTTCCTTTCTACTTCACAGTATAAACATCAAATCCAACGTCATTTCCCCTAGTTTTCTCTTCTTTGCACATCCGAAAATTTCTCAACCCATTCAGTCATGGGGATTTTGAAACCAATCCCACCTTCGATGTTTTCGTCGCAAATCTGGTCAACGAAAATGCCTGTTTTCTGTGTCCGCTTTGCAGAAATATACTCACAACGCATGAAATGTTTTATAGCTTTTGCAGAAACCCTTCTGATGTTTTCCTCCTTTGACCCATCGTTGTCGTTATCTTCATCATCACCATTATCAAAGTTATAATCTTCTAAACCCACTTCTTCTTGGGTTTCCACGGCATTAGGCTCATGGTTAGTAGAAGAAAGAGGATCTGGAACGACAGCGGGAACAATATCAACAACAACTGCATCAGGAGCCGCAGGGGGAGTAGGATTGACAACAGGGGCACCAGTATTATCACAAGCAGCAGAAGTACCAAAATAGTCTCTTACAAGTTTTTCGACAGTTTTACCAATATTAGTGAAGTAGTTGGGGAAACTGGCCATGATGCCCTACCACTATGAAATACAACTATCTAATCTCCCGAAAACATTTCTGACACGGCCTTGACGTTGGAGGAGATCATCGGCGGTAGGTGTGTCGATTCTCTGTAACACAACGCCGCCCACTAGGCAAAATTGTGAACACCGAATGTTTTGCGAATGGAAAGCTAACCAGACAAATAATGGAAGCTTGACTGTTCTCTCGCTCTCTCTGTGTATCTGTAAAAGGGAAGAGACTGATGTTAAGAATTCAGTCCAGAAACGACGGTTGGAACTTGGACGGAAACGGAAAATGGAGTAGAGGGAGTCGGGTATTGGAGGGACCTCGTTTTGCAAATTAGTAAACTTAATAAACCTTAAAATGTAAAAAAAGAAAAACTAACATTTACAGCTATACCCCTGTCATACGATTCTTGACCGTTAGATTGTAGCTGCCTACGTGGCTCCATCGGGACCGTCAGAAGCAGCAAATAAAAATCCCGTCACTCATCTTATTAATTAACATCAACAGATTCGAGGCGTAAATCGTCATTTCCCCTAGTTTCCTCTTCTTTGAGCATCGCAAATTCCCAATTCTGCAAAATTTCTCAACCCATTCAGTCATGGCGGATTTTGAAACCAATCCCACCTTCGATGTCTTCGTCGCAAATCTGGTCGACGAAAACGCCTGTCTTCTGTGTCCGCTTTGCAGAAAGATACTCACAACGCATGAAATATCACTATTTTTAAAGGAAAATTTTGAAAAAATGTCTAGTTAATAAAATAACTAACTACCATTGGTTTACATCTCTAATTTTTAAAAAATTGGTTTGCATCCGACTTTTAAGGGTTGAAGTCATGTGTAATTTTTTGTAATGATGCTTCAATTTACTTATATCTTGTTGAAAAAAAAATATCATTATCAATAATTTACCTATTTTTGTCAAATATGTGTGGGCCCCACAAAATATATGTGGGTTTATTCCTTAATATAATAAAATAATTCATAGGTGGGACATAAGGGCCCACACAATATGTGTGGCAAAAAAGCATTAGTGTTTCCCCAATCTAGACTTCTATTTTTCGGCCCCCAATATTGAATCCTGGCTCCGCCCCTGATACCACACTAGATATCGTGTTTAAACCGTTTTCCCATACCGATTTAATACCGAAACCATACCGAACTGTTTTTGCAAATACCGAAACCGTATAAACTCGGTACGATACGGTTATGGTTTTCGGTATTCAAAGTTGGTACCTTACCAAAACCGTACCGAATTACTGAAACCGTATCGATTGACACCCTTACCATCAACCAAGATAGTAGATCTAACCCTTGGAGCATGGGACGACCTTCATTGATGGTTTGATATATTGGCAGGGGTATGGCTGATCTTTGTGTCTATTCTTGCAAGCGGTTTTTATGCAATACATGTTCTGGAACATTGGGCTTAGAGGTAGTCGGAGATGCAAGAGCTATAGTCATTTTTTCCTTTCTACTTCACAGTATAGACATCAAATCCAACGTTCGAGACATCACAGTAACGAAACATTTGTTTTGGGTATAGTGAAAATAAATCCACCTAAATTGACAAATTCTAAAAGTTCAAAAAACCAGCTTTAACAACAAATTTGTTCATGTACAAAAAACCAATGCATATTGCCTCTTTCAAAACTCTTGAAACTTTCTCAGAAACCTCTCTAGAATATCAACTAGAAACATATCCGAAAATTTTTGTCAAATAAACCCACAAGATTTTGAGAACATCATAACATGAGAAACTTTATATTATAACATAGAAAATAATAAATTTATTCGGCAAGTCATAAGAAATTTAGAGAAAATAGACATAATAAGTAATGAAAATCCATTAAGACACGGAGAAATAGATAAACCCTTGTGTAAATTAGAAATAATAAATCTTGAATATAAAATAAATTATGAAATTTGTCTTAAAATGTGAGTTTTTTATTTTATTTCATTGTTTCTGATTAAATCAATTGAATTTCCCAAATTGAACTTGAGTAAAAAGATTAAAAATAATAAATAAATAAATATATACTCACATAATCGTGAAAATTTACAGAATAAATTAGACAAATCAAAATAACCAAACAATTAACTTTAGTAAATCATGATGGCATAACTTTTGTTTCCATGATTTTTCTTGATAAATGATTCCCATGCATTTGAAATTCGAACGAAGCAACCATCAATGAAATTAAGTAACTTATTAGAAATAAAAGCAATTAAATAGCCAAAAGCGATCCTATTTAATCCTAGGGTCCCTTAACGCTTAGATGAGCTAATCTAATTAGTTGCTATCAACCGATTCGAGGCATAAATCTGAAGTTTAAAAAAGCTTTTAGGGCCTGTTTGGTTACATGAATCCAGAGATTTCAAATCTCTGGATTCATGAATTTGAGAATTATACCCGTTTGGTTGTAAAAATCTCTAGATTCATGAAATCTAGAGATTCACCTTTTTACACTAAAAACGTGAATCTATAGATTTATGGGCAAGGGATGAAATCCAGAGATTTCAAAAAAGCTATACATTTGCAAAATTCACAAAAATCACGTCGATCAAATAGTTTTTTAGGATGAATCCACAGATTTCATTCCACAACCAAACATCTAATTTTATAAATTATAACTCCATAGATTTGAAATCTATAGGTTTGAAATTTCTAGATATTTGAAATCTCCAGACTCGTGTAACCAAACAGGCCCTTAAGGATTATAAAAGGATATCTCTTAATGAAAAAAGTCATTGTTTTCTTTTATAATCTATCTAAAATTGTAAATGCATTAGATTCTACTCAAATACAACGCTCTCCAAATTCAAATCCAATAAACAAAATTGCTATCTAAATCTGATCTGATAAATTATCTAAATAACAGTTGCTGATAATTTTTTTGTTTCTGATTTTTTATTTTTGATATTCCCGGTACGGACTATTGGTCCTCAAATCCAATTATCAGTCTTTTTGGAGAAAAATCCAGTTGTTTACGAATATGAATAAATTTTTGTAAGAAAAATTCTGAATTCAGACACTAACACGAATGCGAACAGAAATGCAGATTTAGTGGAAGAATATGTAAAAGTGCTCCAACTCCATACAACTTCTCAAGGACTGATTGGCAAGAACAGGTTTCATTTTGAGATTAGTATTTGCCCGGAATCCTGATCATCGACATGTTCAGTTTAATTGATCCCACCCAGACAAATCTGCAGCTTGTGTGAGAGCAGTCCTCCAAGCATCTACCTTGGCCATAAGATTCTTGAAACACTCTTCGTGTCTCTTAAATGCTTCTGCATAAGAGTTACATTGATGCCTGACATCCGAAGAATCCACCTTGTAGAAAACAGGTAGAACCTTTTTCTGTTCGGCCACCTTTTTGGCATCCGAGGATCTCCGCAAGCTTGCAAGACACCAGGTCGAAGAAGCATAGTTCTAAGAGAAGACGATAATGGCAATCCTATAATCTGCAATGGCTGCCATTATTTTGTAAGAGATATCCTCTCCTCTTCTCAGCTCATCATTGTCTCTAAAGGTGTGAATCCCCTTTGGGATCAACTCATTAAAGAGGAAATCAGTGAAGTTGGTACGAGTATCTTGACCGCAAAAACTCAAGAACACGTCATACTTCCATTGACGAGATGAAGAAGAAGAGACTCTGGTGCAGATCATCTCGGCAGCCATGGGCAAAATGCAAGGTCAGATGAAGTGATAGAGCTATGGTTTTTTAAGCCGCTACCCTCAGAGAGGAGTGAGAAAGAGGATATCAGCCAAAGAAGCCCTTCACAACACAGAGAGACACATTAGTTAAGTGAAATTTTATAATGTCTGAGTAATGTTCTATGGTATATGAAGAGGCTTGAAGTATGAACCTCATAGATTGTCGTTAGAGACTGATTGTACTGCTCCCAAGACTTCTCACACGAGCTTGAATGAATTCTGAAGGTAAAGTGATCACTGACAACATTGGATGCAGGTGGATATGTCTCCAGTAACACATCCAAAAGGCATATAAGGCCCCTTCTTGAACCTTTTATGGTAGAATTTTTGGTTTTTCCGGGTTCATCTGCTACCTGCTTGTGTCTTCTAAATTCTGCATCTCATGCCGTGAGGTATGGATCCAATGGAACCCAATTTTATCCAGCAAAAATTTCCCAGACTTCTTCTTGACTGAAAAATCGATTATGTTCCCACCTTCACCATCTTCAGCAGTTGATCTCCAAACACAATACGGTACAGTGATCACCCAAGTTGTAGCCGCACCGTACTTAAGTTGAATTTGATGCCTCCATGTATAATTCTTTATTTTAAGAACTACTGCTGCTAGATTTGGCTGGGTAGCATACCTTACAGGTATGTAGTCCAAAAGAACATGTATAATCAACCCTTGGTGTTGAGGCTGAAGTTCATGAATTGGAACTTGGATAGATAATTCATCTGGATTTTCCAATGGTTCTGACCCACTCTGAAAGCCAAACCACTCTGGAGCCTGAATCTCATCCAAAATGATCTCGCAGGCGTTACGATTTCCAACAAGTTCTTCAGATACATCCTGTCCATTGAACCAATCAGATCGCGTTATTTATGTAAACTACTTCTCTTTAAAAAGATACCCAACCACAATGAATCAAGAGTCTATAGACTCAATTCAATTCTGGTTCTTGGGGCTGGGGATGGTTAAGAGTGACAGAGAAAGAGGGGGAAGCAGGATAACAAACCTGAAAAATTCTCTTCTTGACAAAACTTCCCAAATTTACACACCCTTTTAAGTTTACGGTAGCCACAGACTTCAAACCCTCAAAGCCTTGAATTTCAGATAGCTTTCCACAATTCGAAAGATTCAGGATCTTTAGGTGCTTCAAGTTAGACAGATTTGGTAACCTTTTCAACTTGTAGCAACATGATGCATCAAGAGCACACAAACTTGATGGAAGCACGGGGAGAGATTCAAGTCCCCGGCACTCACCTATTTGCAGATTTTCAAGCTTTGAGCACCAAGAGATACAGTTTGGTAGATTACTGAGATTCACGCAAAACCACAGGTCCAAGGTTACAAGTTTCTTAAGACAAGCAATACTTTCATGGACTTCAACCAAACGCAGACAAACGTTGAAATTCAGTTTCTCAAGATTCCTGAGCCCTGAGAAGTCTGGCATATGAGTCAGCATCTCATTATCACTAAGATCCAGCTCCTTCAATTTTGGGAGATACTGGGAGAAAGCAAAAACATTAGATTCCACAAATCACAAAACAAATAAGGGAAAATTCAACAAAATTCTGTCATACCCTGGTTCCCTTCCAAACTTCTCTGAACATGCCACACGGCATCCGAAGAATAACAAGGTTGTCCATACGAAAATTATCTGGTATGCATCCAAAGAGAGGGAATCCAGGAAAATATTCCCAGCTAACCCAAACTAAGTTTTTAAAACAACAAATAGATTCAGGAATAGAATCTAGCCCAAATGTATTGTATTTAGATCTAATTTTGAGTAACCTTAGATTAGGCATTTTAGAAAACCCTTCAATTGTCAACTGACCGGGCTCATGAAAGTCACATTGAAGGCCTTCAACTGCATCAGTTCCCTGATAAAAGAGAAGAATCAATAAGAAAGGAGGAATCCAACAAGGACAATATATATATCAAAAGTGAGGACAATCTCATACTGTGATACAAGCATTAGTTGATTGTGGCTAATACTTACAGTGAGGTTTTTCAATACATCAATGGCATCTTTATTGTCCCACAATCTACTACGCCCTCCAGGCTTCAGAGGAGACTGTTTGCGAACAATTTCCCTTCCCATATCCCGAATCAGATCATGCATCCATAGCTTGTTATCTTTATCAATAGTAACCAATGACCTCTCTACAAGAAGTTTAATTCCAGCTTCTCCGCCTAGATCACAAGCATCCAGAATTTCAATTACAAAATTTTTGTCCTTTCCAATGAAAAAGCATGATATATCAAGGAAGATGGCCTGGTCGAATTCATCTAGCGCATTATAACTAATTTCAAGTTTTTCAAAAATCCGATTGTTGGGTATCTTTTGTAATTTCTTCAATTCCCTTTCCCATTCAATCTGACTTCTCCTGTATAGAAGAGAACCCAAAGTCACAAGAGCTAATGGAAGCCCCCCTGCATAATTTATCACATCATTCGAAAGCTGCAGATAATCATCTAGTGGATGATTTTGTTTGAAGGCATGACGACTGAAAAGTTGAAGGGAGTCATTTTGATTCATCGTCTCAACTCTATATTTATATTTTTCATCCACATCCAATCTACTTAGTAAATGCTCATCTCTAGTTGTTAGGATGACTTGGCTTCCAAGACCAAGGGAATCATGTCCTCCAACCAAATTATAGAATTGATCTGTTTCTTCTACATCATCAAGAACAATAAGAACTCTTTTGTAGCACAGGCGTTCTTGGATAACAATGATTCCTTGATCCTCGTTGTCTCTGCCTACAGCTTCTCTCTTAAAGATGTCAGAGAGAAGCTGTTTTTGCAACTGAGCTAAACCGTTTGGTTGGCTTGAAAGCTCTCTAACATTAGCAAGTAAGCAGCTGCCTTCAAAATTTTTGAACACCATGTTAAAAACAGCTTTCGCAATAGTTGTTTTACCGATTCCACCAGGGCCATGTATCCCTACCATACGAACAACGCCCAATCCGCCATCATTTAGCAGAGAAACTATATTTTCGATGTGCGAATTCACCCCAACTACATGTACTGCAACGTGCAAGCATGTCCGGTTCACTATTGTCAACACTTCTTCAACAATTCTCTTGATAAGCTCAGCCTCATGCCTAACCATTCGGATATCAACAAAGAAAAAACAAAGAGAAAATATTTTGGTTTAACACCACAGATTGGTTCAAATACAACTCATCAGTTCGTTCTAAACAGTTAAAGACGTAAACACAGAATCGAAAGGCTTTTAATTGAGACTTACCCATCAGCAAAATTTACTTGATCCCACCCAGACAAATTCGCAGCTTCTGTAAGAGCAGCCCTCCACGTCTCCACCTTTCCGATCTCATGCTTGAAACGCTCTTCGTGTCTCCTGAATGCCTCAGCATAAGCGTTGCTCTGTTTCCTGACATCCGATGGATCGACCTTGTAGAAAACAGGGAGAACTTTTTCTGTTCGACCATCTCTTTTGCAATCGAGGATCTTCAGCAGCTCACTTAGGCACCAAGACGAAGAAGCGTAATTCGGAGAGAAGACGATAATGGCAATCCTCGAATTCTCGATGGCTGCCATCAGTTCCGAAGAGATATCTTCTCCTCTATTAAGGTTTTCGTTGTCTCTAAAGGTGTGGATCCCATCCCGGATCAACTCGTTGAAGAGGTGATCAGTGAAATTGGTGCGAGTGTCTAGACCGCAAAAACTCAAGAACACATCATACTTCCACGGATGTGAGGAAGAAGAAGCCCTGCTGTTCATCTTGACGAAACACAAGTTCAGATGAAACGTGATCAATTTTCTACCTCTAAAATGTCGAGAGAGGAAGAAAAACTCCTGTGCAAGTAAAGTTGCAAGGCCACAAACTTATCCTCACAGATCTTCAGACATTGGCCAATTTATTAGTCTAGTCATATTCCACTAAGGAGAATGGAAAGAAAAAAAAATGCGAAAGCCAATGACATTTTTTTCATCTTTCTCTCTTTTAATTCTGAAATTTCCGTGTCTTTCATCTGTTGCTTCGCGGAGACTTATCCTTTCTCTTCGATCCCAAGTAAAGGGTTTTAAATTTGAGAAAAAACTTTTAAATAAAATTCAAATTTATGGGTGGGTTTAACCAAAATTCTAATTTAGTTTAAATTGGATAATCATTGGATTAATTACCATGCCTTATCATACTCTAAGGGAATTATGGAATGTACCCATCTTTCAACTTCGATCCCAAGTAAAGGGTTTTAAATTTGAGAAAATTACATTGTAAGTTTGTAACCACTATTATTAGGGTGAAGTTAATCACCATCCTTATCATACTCTAAAGTACCCATCTTTTAAATTATAAATTACTTATAATTAAGATTTTATGTTAACTGATGGAATAAAATGATCTAAATACCTTTTATGCATTCAATTCTATTAAAATTTAAAATATAAATTATCCAAATGCCCTTGTTTCTCCATTAATGCAGATTTGTTCTTGGTTAAGTTTTGCCTTTTCTCTGCTGGCCCTAAGGTATTTTTTTTCAAATTAACCTGTTTTAATCTTCTGTATTTATATGAGTTCATCTTCTATTGACTCTAAGCTCTTGCTCGTTACAAGAAAGCTAGTAGAAGATCCCAACTCGGATAGTAGTTATATTCACTTCTTTAACATGAAATGAATGAGATTCTACTAAGATCGTGTTTCTGATTAAAATGAAAAATCCATGAATCTTTAGTCATGGGGTTTTCCCCTACTAATAAATTTTATTCGAAGCGGATGGAGAAGGAAATTTTTGGGTAATTTCCATCTGGACCCCCTGAGGTTTGGTCTATGTCATTTTTAGTCAAAAAAAACTTAGACTTTTCATTGCCTTCCCTATACTATAGAAAAAATCATTTTAAAGACAAATTATAACTTCTATAACAAATTTGTCCTTATTCTTTTATTTTTAAATTTAATTTTTTTTTACTTTTACATTTTAAGGGGTTAAAGTTTATTAATTTACAAAATCAGACCCTCCTTTATTACTCGATTCCCAAATCCCTAGTTCTACCAATTCATTAATGGGTGAAATCGTAATCTACAACATAATTCGTCAATGAGCAAGAATTATGTTGGGAAAATAAATAAATCTCCATCATGCTGAGATGCATCCAATTAATTTTTTTTGGATTGAAAGAGGGATTTGTTTAATCGTCTGCTTGGCCTGTATCTGATAATACAAGGTTTCATCAAGAGTGTTTTCATCTCTATTTCGTTCTTCTATTACAACTTTGGAGATTGTCCCCGATTGAATGGTATTCTTCTCCTCTCTTCGTATCTATATTCTTTGTAGTTCCTTGGAAATTATTTCTTCAACATTTGAGGTTTTTTAGAGGGATCGGTTCATTGGAAGTTTCCTTGGACTCGTCGGATTCAGATTGGGTATTCCAATCGGTTTCTTTCTGGGCTTATCTTCTCTTCATCTACCTCGAACCCGGTGATATAAAGGTGATTGACTACTCTTCAATTTCGTAGGTCTCTCTCCTTACATGCAGTTTCTAATAGCATTTGATGATGACTTTTATGAGTTTCTCATTTCTTTGATTTGATATTGATTGTCGCTGCTCTGTGCTCTTGTTTAGGTACCTATCACACTCTGTTGTTTCTACTGTTATTCCTTCAATTCGATCCTCCGTTTATCTCTCTCTCAATTCAATTTTTGATTTTTTTCCTTCAGGTTATCGATACCGTCAAGACAAGAGATCTAAGGGATTTCTCCGAAATATCTTCTAATTGCTCTATCTCAAGTGTAGATTTATCAAATTTAGGGTTTTTGGCTCTTTGATTTGCTGGTTCTGAAATGGTGATCAAATTCTTCTATCGACAATTTTTTTTCGATACAAGAGAGGACAAAATTTAATTCTAAAAGGGGGTTGGAATTTGGAAAAGAATAACGTATTTTTTTGTTCTCTTATCACCGTTGGATTTAATTGTAAAGACATGATGGAAATCTTACGATAGAATAGATATGAGGGTATTTTGGTCATAAAAATCATAATTTGTCATTAATTGATCTTATTGGATATCTCAGGAGAGTCAGATGCAAAGTGTCAATTTATTTGTACTAAAAATGACAAAGATCAAACCTCAAGGTCCAAATGAAAATTACCCGAAATTTTTTAATTTTTTTGGTAGAAGATGGGGTGGAATTTTAAGTCTAAACTTAATGAGGATTGAAAGCCTGACTGAATTAGAAATTAAAATCCTCCCATAGCTTAGGCTTGGTCAAATCTTGGCAATGTTTGCTTAGCTCTGTGCTGGCCTTATTGGTTTTGTTATGTGTTCACGAATTTTAAATTCATTTAATCATGAATCTAATTTTTAATAATCATTTGGTTACTTTTTTTTTTAGAAACGATTCAAATTAGGATCAATAATTATGTAGAGTTATGAATTTTGCCTAAAAATCAGAATTATTTAAAATTTATTTTTTATTTTCTATGAGAGCACCAGACAAACGACTGCAAAATAGACAATAATCATGTAGAGTTATGAACTTATGCTGAAAAATCAAAATTTTCTGGATTTTATTTTTTATTTGTCATGAGAACACAAAACAAACAACTACAAAATAGAGATGAGAGCGAATTGCAAATTTGCTAGTCCTTCCTAAAATATACCAATAATTGTTCTCTATCCAGAATACTTACAACAAAAAGCAAAAAGGGAAGAGGTATAAAGGCTGACACCCCCTCTCTTTTTCAACAATGGAGTTCTCTAAAACTCAATGATAGAGAGTACAAATAGGCTCTTTAGAATTTCATGTGGTCTCTTATATGCTATTGGAGAGGGTTTTGAGGAAGTGGCAGTGGAATCTGACAACCTTCAGCTCATCCGGTGTCTTTGTGTTCGATCTACCTCAATTATCAACTCCATAATACCTATTGTTGAGGACATTTGGAGGATACAGAGCTCCTTCATTTCTTGTTTCTTTAGTCATATTTTAGGACCTGTAATGATGTTGCAGATTACCTAGCTCGAAAAGCACAATATTTTGTAGGGGAGATTGTATGGGATGTTTCCATTCTTTGGTTATAGAACATGTGTATTGTAACATCAGTTTTGCCTGTTTCAATTTGATGCACCCAATTATACTTAAAGAACACACAACCTCTAAGCCCTCAATTTTAGTAAGCTCTTCAGAAAATGTAAGGGGTACAGTATAAGCTTGTTTGTCAAGTTTGATACATTTGGTAAACTTCTCAACCTTAAGCAACATGAGGCATCAAGAATATGCAAACTTGATGGAAACTTAGGGAGTGACTTAAGATAATGACATCTTGATATATTCAAGACTTCAAGTTTCTTGAGAAGAACAATACTTTCATGGACTTTAACCAGACGCATACAACTATAGAGATTAAGTAGCCCTGACAAGTCTAGCAAATGGGTTAGGTAGAAAGACTCACTAAGATTGAACTCCTTCAAATTTGTGAGATATTGGAAGAAGAAAGGGAAAAATTAAATTAATTTTCACATTAACTCATCTTCTATAAAGCTCAGACAAATATGGGAAGCTTGCAAAATTTTGGCATACCATTTGGTTCCCTTCCAAACGAGTCTAAGCTGACTGTTCTGCATGTTGAGAATGAAAAACTTCTCTAGATGAAAATTTTTTGGTATATACTTGAGGGGGAACCATTTCCAACAAAGCCAGACATACGAAATCCACCATCATTTAGCAGACAAACTATATTTTCAATGTTTTAACATGCAAGCATGTCTGGTTCACTATTGTCAACACAGTTCTTCAACAATTCTCTTGATAAGCACAGCCTCATGCCTAGCCATTCGGATATAAACAAAGAAAAAAGACTTTGGTTTAACATAACAGAGTGGTTCAATCCATGATCGAAATTAACAACTCATCAGTTCATTCTATACAGTTAAATATCTAAACACAGAATCGAAAGAAATTTAATTTAGAGTTACCCCTCTGCAACATTAACTTGATCCCACCAAGACAAATTCGCAGCTTCTGTAAGAGCATCCCTCCACCTCTCCACCTTTTTCATCTCATGCTTGAAACGTTCTTCGTGTCTCCTGAACGCCTCAGATTAAGTGTTGCTCTGTGTCCTGACATCCGATGGATCCACGTAGTAGAAAACAGCGAGAAGAACCTTTTCCGTTCGGCCATCTCTCTTGCAATCGAGGATCTTCAGCAGCTTTTACTTCGACACCAAGACGAAGAAGCATTATTCGGAGAGAAGACGATAATGGCGATCGTTGAATTTTGGATGGCTGCCGTCAGTTCCGAAGGGATATCCTCTCCTCTATCTAGCTTTTCACTGATTCAGAAGGTTTGAATCCCATCCCGGACCAACTCGTTGAAGAGGTGATCAGTGAAATTGGTGCGGGTGTCTTGACAGTAAAAACTCAAGAACACATCATAGTTCCACGGAAGAGAGGAAGAAGAAGCTATGTGGTTCATCTTGACAGCCATCTACGAAGCAAAAGTTCAGATGAAATGTGATCGATTTTCTACTTCTGAAATTTCCAGAGAAGAAGGAAAATTCTTGTGCTACAATAAAGTTGAATGTCAGAAGTGTATTCTCACAGATCTTCAGACATTGTCTAATTTATTAGTTTAGTCGAAAAGAAAACATGCGAAAGCCAATCATCTGTTGGTACGCACAAGATTGCGTTGTATTTTGCCTTGGGAGCTTCGAGGCTTCGAGCGACGGTGATGTCTTTTGGGCGATGGGGGGTAAGGCCGCGTGGCATCATTGTTTCTCTGAAAATAATCCCTGCAGACACAAACATATTTCAGCTCACAAACAAAATTGTATTTAAACATCACAGAGACGTCATTTCAGCTCATCATAGCTGGTCCTCCAAAAACTCTCGCAGTGGTGTTTCAGTTTCACTCGTCCAAGCTCAGTAAGAGTAAGTACTACTTTTTCTCTGTTTTTCTTGTGATTACATCTGCAATGTCTGGTACGATTCACAAAATCACCATTGATGAATCCTCCCATAAGGGAAAAAAATCTCCTATCGCCGGCGATTCCTCTTCTTCTGGAACCATGAGTGAGCCACCGGGTTTCACCTTATTCCGTGACAGAACTGTTCCCTTTGTAGCAGGGAAGTTCCAGGGTAGAGCTATCGTTATACCTAAGAAACCTGTACAAGTAAGACTGGAAACAGTAGAATCAGTGGTTTGTTCTCTAAACAAGGATGCCCTTCTGTTGATCAGGGAAAAATATTCTATCCCAGAATCGGTTTTGCTTAGACTGCCCAGACCAAATGAAAGAGCTTGCACCAGAAGTGAAGGAGAGATGTGCCTTTACCAGGACGCCCTTGTCGCTGGTCTTCGCTTTCCCATTCACGCCTTCATTGTAGGTCTTTTAAACCACTATAGAATCGCTCCCTCACAGCTTGTACCCAATGGGTGGAGAGGCGTGTTGGGCTTTGCTGTGGCCTGTAACAGGTTAGGTAGGAGTGCCTCCATTGCTCTCTTCATCCATTGTTTCTTGCTTAAGAAACAGGGTGACTGGTATTACTTCACCCATCGTGGTTCTGTCAAAGTAGTGGAGATGCCCAACAAAGTTGATGATTGGAAGGGCAAATTTTTTTGGGTGAAGGATCGAGAACCTTTTGATTTCCCCATCATTTGGTTGGAACCACAAAAACATTTAGTGAACAAGCTGCCCAAGCTTGACAATGAGGACGAAGTCACCTTTAACATGCTCAAGACCAGTAAGGCGGTCTTGGCGAAGGATTTGAAGGATGAGAGAACACTACTTGAAGCTGGGCTAAGTCGTGGTGAGCTTAAAAACTCGGTAGTTTTCACAGGAATGTCGTTCTTGCTTGTGGGTTTCATGAACTGACCTGTTCTTCTTGTTTTTCTTGTAGTGGAATTTTCGCCTAAGGATTTCATCCTCAACAAGAAGAGGAAGGAAGGTATGGCACCTACTGAGATCTACCCATCTATGAAGAAACAGAAGGCTTCTCCTTTGGTTGAGGTCGAATTGCAGAAAAGAGTAAATGAAAAAGTGGTGGGTGGCAATGAGAGAAATCTCAGGGTTACGGAAAGGTGCTTCAGATCCATGGAGAAGAGGGAGAGGGAGAGGGAGATGGTCACTTCCATGAAAGCAGAAACCATGGAATTGAAGGGACTGAACAGGATGGAAGAGAACGTGACCAGATTTCCAACAGAGGAGCAGGGAACGAGTGTGGGTCGAAGAAGCTTTTCATTCACTGGAAACCGAGACCTTTCATCAGTGTTGAGGTCAACTTTGAAGCAGGCTGAAGAAGTCGTTCACTCTGTAGAAGCCCAGATCGAGATCTCCGAATCAGCTAGGTTAAAATCCGAAAAGAGGGTCAATGTTCTTCAAGATCGATTGCAGAGGGCCCAGGCTTGGAGTGAAAAACAGAAGAACTTAATAGAGGTATTGCAGGAAGAAGCACTAGCAACTAAGAAGAAAATAACAAGACTTGAAAATCAAATAGAAGATCATCAAAAAGAAATAATGAGTTTAACAACTAACATTGAGAAGATAATTGAGGCAAGGAAGCAACTTTCAAAGAAATTAACTACCACTGAAGAACGTTTGTGCAACATGGAGATCGAGAAGGTTCTTGCAATAGAAGAAGCTGCGGCAAACGCCAAATCACAAGCTGTGGAAGAATTCAAGAACTCAGATGAATATAGACAAGCACTTCTTGATAAGCGCACGGAAGACTTCTTTGCAGGAGTCGAGTTCTGCAAAAAATTCGTACTAAAGAGGCTCCCTGATTTTGATTTTACCCAGTTGGAAGAAGACGCTGACTAGAAGAGGACCAGAGCAAAATGAGGAATTTTTGGGACAATAGTTTGCCACGTAGGACAAATTCCTTTTCAACCTTACGTTGGTGCTTGATCTAGTCCTTTCTTGAACTCTAGAATGAATATGAACATCTGCAATAACTCTCTGCCATCACAATTTAGTAGTGAATTTAGTAATTGTACAACTCAGTTCAAGCTTGATACATCTTCTATGAAATGGCCTTACCAGACTAATCTTGAATTTTCGCTCCTTGGTTCGATGTGAACCTTGTGTTTTCATGCAGATGTGTGTTTGTACTTTTCTTTCTTTAATGAATGAAGTATTGTTTACCAAAAAAAAAAACTAATCTTGAATTGTAAATTGCAGGTTCCAGATCAAGGTGGTGCTTTTGTTTTGTACATAAGGGAAGATGCATAGGGTCTAGGAGTGACAAAGAACAACATAGAGACTTAACTAGCCTGGACACTTAAAAGGTATTTTTGTGGCTTTTCATGAACCTATTTTGCATCTGGTCATCAATTGTAAATATTTGCTCCAACTGACCTCAGCTTGAACAGTTCCTCCCAAAACCAGGGTTACCTGGCCTTACTACTTAAACCCAAAACTCAGTTTTTTACTCAGCTTTGCAAGAATGTGAATATTTACCATTAGACTGTTGATTCGTTCGTAATGACCAACATCTCTTATTGAATGGGTTGTGGGTTCAATTTTTTGATATATTTAAAAGGAAAAAAGAGAGTGTGAATGTGGCCATTGTCCTCATGCATGTATCCCTGGTCTGGCCAAGTATTTATATTGGTGTTTTTCCATTAATATAAAAAAATAGAATATATGTACACATACTCTTCCATTTGAATAACATATATCTAAATTTTCAGTTGCTAACATTTTTGTTTAGGTTTAAGATAGGGGTGAGTTGGAGTTGCGATAAACATTTGAGAGAAAGGTTCACCTCTAAGCATTCCTAAGGGGAACCAGAGAATCTCCATCTTCTAAATATATAGTAGAGAAGTAAGTGTGAGGGTAGTATAATTTTCTACTCTCATGTTTAGAGAATTTGAATATAAAGATGTTAGAAAAGAATAGTCATCTGTCCTTGTAGATAAATAGATCCCAACTCTTAACAACATATGATATGGTAGTTGCATCCACTTTTTTATAACAAAATGAATGAGATTCATTTCTATTTGGTTCAAGATTTTACCTAGGTTACCTTTTTGCTTGAAATGAAAATTTCGTGAATCTTGGTTTAGTCATGGGGTTGTATTTGGGATGAACTTGAAAAACCAAACTTAATGAGGATTGAATCGCCTAACCGAATTATAAAATTAACCCTCCCACATGCAACAATAGGAGGTTAATGTTCTATTTGATAACCCACCAAAAAATTGTTTCTAGTGTTTCTTGTTTCAGGAAGTAGAAAAATTAGCCGAAAATTACTTAATAAAATCATATTGCTTTGCATCATTTTTGCAACATAAATTCAAATTTATAAAAAAATTTGCTTTGAGAAACACTTTCAACGTATTGCTTGTATCTCATGAAGCAAAATTGGGTGTATGTTGATTTTAAGTGAGACAATTTAAAGGGAGAGATATATGAAATTTGGCACTATAAACATAGCATTAACAAATTTTGTAAATTTTATTGTAATTTTCAAATTTTCTACTTCTAAAAACAAGTTTATTAGAAAATTAAAAAAATATTTCTATTTCCAAAAATACTTAGAAATATTTCTAGTACTTGGTGAGTTATCAAACAAACCCTAACTGAAATGAAAAATCCATGAATTATGAACTTTGCCTAAAAATGAGAGTAATTTGGATTTCACTATTTCTGATTAAATCAATTGAATTTCCCAAATTGAACTTAAGTAAAAAGGAAAAATCATAATCATGAAAATTGACAAAATAAATTAGACAGATCAAAATAACCAAACAATTAATTTTAGTAAATCATGATGGCATAACTTTTGTTTCCATGATTTTTCTTGATAAATGATTCCCATGGATTTGAAATTTGAGCGAAGCAGGACGAATTAAATAACCAAAAGCGATCCTATTTAATCCTAGGTCCCCTTAAGGCCTAGATGAGCTCATCTTATTAATTACTATCAACCGATTTGAGGTGTAAATCCAAGGCTTATAAAAAAGCTTTAATGGCCGTAAAAGGACTAGTAATGACAGAAACTCCTTGATGTAAACCCATAAACTGATTAGGTTTAGATCATAAACATTGCTATCTAAATTCAAATTTATAAGTAAATTGCATTGATAGTTTAAAATAGAGATTTTAAAGTAGTGACATCCCACTTTATGTTTAAAAAGCACAGGGACCCAAAAATTAAATTTTTATTAAATATATTTGTCAAATTTAACACTGAAAATAGTTAAGTCATTGTTTATTTTAAAAAATATCTCTATAATAAATAGTGTCTGAAATTTTTTTATGACAAATTAGACAAATATATCGAATGAAAATTTAATTTTGAAGTCCATATACTTTTAAACATAAAAATAATATAAGGCCTCCGTGCCAATACAATTTGCTCCAAATCCATTAAACAAAATTGCTAATCGAATTTTAACTGATGTTGTTTAAAAATTTAGAGAAACAATTTGAATTTGAATTCATAATTTTATCGGATCGCTAATGGTAATCTAAATGATACATTATCTACCGTTGCTGATAAATTTTTTTTTTTTAATTTCTGACTTTTTATTTTTGATTTTCGGGTTACGAATTATTTATTGGTTCTCAAATGACTCAAATCCGATTATCAGAGCCTTTTCGGAGAAAGAAAAAAAGTTTATCTCGATATTATTGGATCCGATTTCGAATCCGGTTGTTTACAGAGCGAATATATGAATGGTTTTTGACGAATGCGAACACAAATGCAGATTTAGCGTAGGAATAGCGAGAACAGGACCATTTGGTGATTAGTATTTGCCCGGAATCCTGATCATCGACATCTTCAGTTTGAAGTCCAAGCTCCAGAAAGCAGCTGCAATTTGTATTTCTCATTGCCCTAGAGATTGGTTGCTCTTTCAGTTGGTGGGAAACCTATATGGTAATCTTCCTGAGACGGTTAAGAATCTTCAGATTCAATATTCGTGGCATGGAACTACGAATTTGCCGCTCTCCCAAACAATTTATCTGATCGGAATCCGCCACCTTCTACCATTGTGAAGCCATCGGCGAAGCGTCATGACTGAGCCTCGCAGTAAACCCAGAAAATCCAAACCCTACTCTTCTTCTTCTCCTCCACCTCTTCCTCTCGTTAATTGCGTAACCCTAACCGTTAATTCTGCAATGGCACGAAAATCTCTCTTCAAACGAATCATCGCTACTATTCTTATATTTTTAGCTTTTTATGCTTTTTGCAATTCATTTCCTTCTCCAATTGATAATAACCCTTCGATGATTCAGTCCGCCTTTCCTTCTTTCATGTCCTCCTCTATGCTCAGCACGGAATCATCGAATTCCCAGGCTGTCAAGGTGTATTTCTATGATCTTCCGCGGAAATTCACTTACGGCGTGGTTGAGAACTATTTGATCGCTCGTAATTCTCTGAAATCTCCGGTTGATGATGATTCGACGTTGAAGTACCCTGGGAATCAGCACTCTGCGGAATGGTGGTTGTTCAAGGATTTACAAAGGGAGGACCGGTATGGTTCACCTGTAATTAGGGTTCTTGATCCTGAAGACGCAGATTTGTTCTATGTTCCGTTCTTTTCATCTTTGAGTTTGGTTGTGAATCCGATTCGACCTGGTGGTGTGGTTCAAAATGAGGGTGTTTACAGTGACGAGGAGATGCAGGAAAGTTTGATGGTTTGGTTGGAGGAGCAAGGTTATTGGAAGAAGAATTTGGGGATGGATCATGTTTTTATATGTCAGGATCCGAATGCACTTTTTAAGGTTGTAGATCGAATCAAGAATGGGGTACTGCTTGTTTCAGATTTCGGGAGGTTAAGACCGGACCAAGCTTCGTTGGTCAAGGATGTCATATTGCCTTATTCTCATCGGATAAATCCGTTCAAGGGGGAGATTGGATTGGAAACAAGGAAGTCGCTCTTGTTCTTCATGGGCAACCGGTACCGGAAAGAGGTAACTGTTTCTGTTTACCGTTATCCTTTCTTTCGCTTGTAGAAAGTCTTAACCTTTTCTTCTAAGACCATTTATTCCCTTCTAATTTACAATCAAGGGTAGCTACATGCTGAAAATGCTCAAATGGATACGCGTTATGTGTTTACTGTTGAATTCACGTGTCTCCATCAGTCGTTTGCAATTACTTCAATGTGGCTCAGATGGGAAATCAAGATAAACGTTTTCCTCAATTTTTCAGAAAAGGAGAAGGGGTGCATGGCAGTGATTTGTGTACACCATTTCCTACTTGCAAGTTCACTTGCTATGACAAGTTGTGTGAAAACAAAGTGGAATGACCAAAATCTTTTCAGTGTAGTCCAGTGTTGTTTAGCCATTAAATCCATAACTGGTTTATCTCTGAAAACAAAGTCAATAGATTTGAAACTTTCGTTTTATGTTCCATTATTTGTCTGGACTTCTTATTGGTCATAGCTCTTCTCCCTACAATCTAAAAAGTGCTCCAGTTTCAAAACTTGAAAGAAATCTAGGACAATCACTCATTGAGACTTTTTACAATCGCTTTTTTCTGTTTACCTTGCCTTTCCTGAAAACCCAAATTCAATTTTCATTTCTCCCTGTTGTTTATTTTGCTGAGGACAGTCCTTCCACTCTTCCTAGTTGAAGTAAATTATGAAAGTTTTAAATATGAAGATGGGCAGAATTCACCCATGAAAAGGTGGTCTGGGCACTATCTCGAAGAGAGACCTGGTATATTAGACATGTTTGTGAAACTGTGTACTGCCTGGATTTGAACAGAATTATTTACTATATTCCAATTCTTTCCTAACAATTCCTAAGAATCCCAAGTTGGTTCCCTAATGGACAGCTTATTGTGATCTTACTCATGTGGTTGTGCACTCTTCAAATAAGGATTTAAGGATCCTGATAATGTTGCACAGTACCCTGTGGTCAGAATAATTTTCTATCCTTTCCACCAACTAGCTATTAAGATGCAGGCCCTTGTTGGGTGGATTCCTCTTTCTGTATCTCAGCTTACAGGATTTTTGCTAATATCAGAACAGTCATTTCAGAGTTTTAGTTATCCCTAAGAGTGAAGTCATTTGGTTGTATGCCTAATCCCCTTTAATCTTCTTCAGGATACTTTTTGTTGCTTCAGCACAACCAATTCAAGATTTCCTTGTCCCAATATAGGCAGGCATTTGACTAGACATGGTCATCCAGTTACCTTGGAAACTTTCACTGAAGCATCCCTAGGGTACCAGAGAAGCCCATGTATGAGTAATGATTAATTTTACTTCTTCATCTAGCTACTCTTGGGTTGAGGGAGGACCTTCATGGGAAGTTTCAGAGAAGTCCATTAGTCACTGTCGATGAACAACGTTTTTTCTTTTTCCTTTTTATATATTTGGTTGTAAATAAATGAAGTAACAAGTCATCCCATATCAAATTTGAAATTCCTTGATGCCAATAGTTCATGGATGAAAGTTGACTTGTCTAATCCAATGCTCTTTTGTTGTGGTTTTTTTGTTAGTTACAGTGCCGAAGTGGCTCTATTCTGTTGGTTGACATCATGATTTATTTTCTATAAATTAGTGAAATCCTGGAATGTACTCACTGAAATTAAATCCTATTTATTTGGAAGTATAAACTCATCTTGTGCTTACAGATTTTGAAGGCTGATGGTTGCTCTGTTGCAGGGAGGAAAAATTCGCGATGAGCTTTTCCGACTGCTTGAGGGTGAAGCTGATGTTATTGTAAAGCAGGGAACACAGTCTAGAGAGAATCGACGTATGGCAACACAAGGAATGCACTCATCCAAGTTTTGTTTACATCCAGCTGGAGATACACCATCAGCCTGCCGACTCTTTGATGCTATAGTGAGTTTGTGTGTTCCAGTGATAGTCAGTGACTATATAGAGTTGCCCTTTGAAGATGTCATAGATTACGGAAAAATTGCAATTTTTGTGGATTCTGCTTCAGCAGTGAAGCGAGGATATTTAGTTAAAAAGCTGAGGGCAGTAAACAATGAGAGGATTATTGAATACCAACAGGAGCTTAAAGATGTAAGTGCTGTTACATTCTTTCCCTGCTTTTCCCCCCCCCCCTTCTCTTTTATTGGGAAAAAAATCCAAATTGTTTATTTGTGAAGATTAATTTACATATCATATGAGAAAAAAATTCTTCTAAGTACAATGCATCAAGTTCAATAAATTAAGGAAGTTTTTTGTTTTTCTGAACTAGTAGCTTTACATAAGGCATGTGGTTTTTTTTTTTTTTTTTGGGGGGGGGGGGGGGGGGAGAATAACTATTTTATGTGCACAGGGCTTTGCCCCAATGAGATTTGAACTCTTGACCTCATACTAGACATTGGTCTTTGCTAACTGAGCCAACCTCTTGGGGTTAATAACTTAAGGAAGTTAAATTGTAGAGGAGAAGACTGACTTTATTGAAGAATTTTTGAAGGGGTAAATTGTGGGTGCTAGAGAAAGGATTAGAAAGGGCAGGTTCTATGGATTGTTATTGATGGTTGGGGATTATCAAGGAGTTTGTTAAGTTGAGTGGAACTATAAGTGTTACAAATGTCCCAGCTGGGGCAATTTAGGCTCAGGATTCAACCCTGGGCCATCTATACATATTTGATCTAACCATAATCTATCCACGTGTGACTGTAACATTCTTGAGTTATGTACTTGTGTTAGCATGATCTTTGTGAGGATGGAAATTTTCCTGTTTACTTTGTCTGTGAACGACTCATGAGTGGCAAGATATGAAAGGCTTAACTGGCTAACAGTGTCTAGGTTTGCTTTAATGTTTTATTCTTAAGACCCTAGATCTGGGAGTGCACTTGTCATTTTTTTGATATCTTGACCATCGTATTTTATCAAAGCTTTTTCTTTTTCTGTTTACATTTTGTAGAAAAAGATTCCACCATTGATCTATGTTGCTATTACCAACCAGATAAAGGAGGAAGGTTGGTGTGTTAGGTTAGCAGCCAGCAGTACAAGAACATTCTCCAAACTCATTTGCATCTGATCTTAGGAGTTTATAATTTATATTGTTCCTAGGGTGTTGAAGCAGGTCAAGCTCAAAAGGCAAAGAAAATTGAAATAAAAGGAGATTGGAGGAATTTCACCACTTGCAACAGCAGCCCTAGAATTCAGTGTTCATGAAAATCTGACCACCAGTTGCCACCAAACATATCTTCCTGAGTTCTTCTCTCCTTTTGAAGATATGATGATTCTTCTGTCCCTTATGCCCATATCAGTTGTTGCTTGGTTGAAGATAACCTCATGATTGTTCTTTAATCCTATTTTTTTGGTTGTCTCCAGATTTGATCCCCCCTAGGCCTTGTCTTTTATTTGATTCTAAGTCTACCCCCTTTTTTAATATATAATACCCCTTATGTCCAATCCAATTTTCCTTTGTTTTATGGTGTCTGTTTAAGGTACCCCCTGGCACTCTCTAGTAAACTTCAAATTAATTACAGATTTGCCATCCATCCTTATAACTTAGTTGTACATGATGAGGGTGCGCCCATAGTGAACAAAAACATGTTTTTATTTTTATTTTTTATTAATCCTGGGATTGCATGCATTTACTGATAACTAGTCACTATACATGGGTGGTGGGAATTCAGTCGAGAAAAAATAAGATGTTGGAACGAGGTGGGTTACTTAATAGGATGCAGATAGAGAAGTTCCAATGCAGATACATTTGCATGCTTGGACCAAAACGACCCACTTTGGAGACTGGCCCAACCGGTTTTTTTGGTCAAGAGAGGGCTGGCAGATTACATAGAAGCAACATACTATTATGATGGTATATTATGTAGGAGTAATTTGGAAGTGTTCTACGTAATCTGGAAGTGATATATATATATATATATATATATATATATATATATATATATATATATATATATATATTATCTTGTAAACCTAACCTACCTCAATCTTTTTATCTGATGTAAGAACACATGTCACACATCCATCCATTTCCTTGTTAGAAATGGACTGGAGAAAAATCCACCTATTGTGGGCTTCTTATTACTTGTCAATTGCTTGACCTAAATAACATTGGTACTTCATCACTTGCTGAACTGACCTTATCATGCAGCCCATCATTAGTACCACCTCCAACTCAACCGAAGCATCCATTATGCCTGCACCAAGGTATAATAGCAGCCCTACTAGAATGACATGTTACTGCCTGATGGTTTGCCAATCCCATGACATGCTCGCCCATGTTAGTCACCACTGTTGCACTAGCTGTGCTAGTAATTGACACTGACACAATCACATTTAAGGCGCATGAAATCCAAGCTGTGCGAGGGACAGAACCCCTGCATACAAGACATGAGATAGCCCACTCGCTTATTGTCATCTGCCACTGTCATGCACTTATGATGCTTGTAGTATCATACCCTTGTACCTCTGCTCTTCAGCAGCACTTTCTGCCATGATCATGTTATTCTTCAGTAAACCCTACAGAGGAAACACTTTTGCTCCACTTCAATTCAATATGCCAGCCCATGGGATACCTGTACTTTGATATATGCGTGGCCAGGCCAACCCGGCGCACAATGCTTTACCTATGACAACCTTGCTTCTGGTGTGTCATGATGCTATGCAACAACCCATGGCACCAAGGGGTTGAGGTATATACACTTCTCCTTAAGGTGTGTCTTATGCTTTTCATAGTTTTCCAAAAGTAGAGTTGGAACCTTTCATTTTGTTGTACTTTCTGACAACAGAATGTGAATGGGCGGGTTTCTTTCCATGCGGGCACGCCCAAGCTTCATATAGTTGCCGCTTCCATGATTCAAACCTACAAACATAAAGTTGCAGTACAGCAACATTATTCTCTATTAGTGTACTGGCTGATTTTCTGAGTTTATACCGTTGCATATTGCTGTTGTTTGGCTTCCAACTTCTTCCCTCTTCCCTCTTGAAAGAGGAGAGGGGGAAAATATATATATTATTTTTATTATTTTTTTGAGAGAGTCTACGACAGTAGGTTGAAGAAGATGAAAAAAGTATTTTTAACCCTTGCACTTTTAAAGGCCTTATTAGGACCCTAGGATGAGGCCAGGTGGAGGAGAGAGAGAATGGGGGTTAGTTGAGGTAATAAATAGAGGGAAAAGAGAGTGGAGAGGGGGAATGTTTGGAGAGTCTTGTGGGCAGCCGTAGGCTGAGTGACACCTCTGGGTGTGGGGTGATTGGCACCATAGAAACCAGAGTCTATTTTGTTAATTCTTGCAATTTTGGATTAATTTTCTAAGATATTATAAGGGTTTTCTCAGGCCTCAAATAGGAGGATGGTATATAGTCTTGCAGCCCTGTCAAATAATTGGGCTGGTAGTATGATGCTTCTTGGTCTCTGATTATTGTATTTCTTATGGTCTACTATGTTATTGGAGTGAGTTTATACTTGGCTAAATTTGTCCCCTGAATATGATAGCAATAATTTGCATGATAAGTGTTCTCCATTCTTATGCATGATTGAAAGTAAATGCTTTCATGTATGATCGCTGGTATTCATGAGCATCAATGGAAATCTGTTTAAAATAGGGCAAAGTTTCTGATCCATTTAGGTACTCAACTAGAAATATTTTGGAAGCTCAATTTGTTGATAACATGCACAGGGACCACTTAGTCATCTTTCTCAGGCTTTTCCCCCTCTAAACTTTTCAGGTTAAGCGATATTTTGAGTATGAGGATCCAAATGGGACAGTGAATGAAATATGGCGCCAAGTTTCCTTGAAGGTGCCCCAGATAAAACTGAGGATGAATCGTATCAAACGCCTTGTGCATAGGGGCTTGAAGGAGCCAGACTGCTCTTGTCTTTGTTCAAACCGGACGACAATTTTGACAAGCTTATGATGCCACCACCATTAATGATTGCTTCTGGAACTAAAGACATGAGCTACCTTCTGAAAATCTGCTGGCTAACAACAGGTGTATGGTGGTTGACAGGCAGGTGCGGACTGCATAACCATTGATTCCAGCAAGGAGGTGGCAAAATTCACTGAACATCATTGGGTGGCAGTTTTACATAGGCTCTCTCACTTGCCCACAGACATGCAAAGATGCACTTTCAGTCAGTTCATTCATTTGATTGCCCATTTACGTTTTCTTCTTACACTTCTTTTTCTTTTGCTGGTTTGGAAGGCCAGTGCAAATCACCTAGTCGAGAATATTTGGTTATTTGTTGTAATTTTATCAATGTCTCCGCATGTTCTACAAATACAAATATAACGACAGAGATTTTGTGATGCATTGTACATCCTTTAGATGCAGCTCTTGCTAGCACGGTGATTGCTGTATGTGATAATATGATTCTCCATCTATTGCCCATTGTTCATCTTTCGGCTGGGTAAGGCATTGCTATCCTAGCATCACCAGTTTAGTAGAGTTAATGCTCTGCTCTCTTTCATTTTTCCATTTGGAATTTATAAATTTTAATGTATTCATTGAGAAACTCCACAATTGAGACACCCATGTATTCCCCCTTGTACTTATGTATCTTTACTGCATCATTGTCTCTTTTATTGTTCCTGAACATGTCCAACAGGATGATGTAGTGGCTAATGATGTGAAGGTGGAGCTTGGTTCGCTCAGCTTTGGGTTCTATTTTGAATGAATGTTAAATCATTTGCAAGCAAAATTCGTGAAGTAAATTGAGTTCCTGCTAAACTGGATCTCAGTTAAAAAGTATTGCTGAAGAACAATTTTCCATGTCTAAAATATCTGGAGGGTGAGAAATCATCATTTATCAAATGGAGTACACTAATCAAAGATTGATTCGATGACTGATAGTCATGAAAGTCCTTCCAAGTTTGTCACTTCTCCATCCATCAATTGTTCCATTTCTTGGCTTGTTTATCTGCTTTCCTTCTGGCCCGTCGTTCTCTGGAGCTCACAGATAATCTGAATCCGCCATTTTCATCATCAGACTCTTCTAAGTCTTGAAAGGATTTCTGCTCAAGAACAGGAAGCAAGGCCACCAAACCTCTCAAACAGTTATCCACATTAGCAGACATGCAACATAGAGAGTTCAGAGCCGATAGAGATTTCACCTTATAGGTTTTGGCTTCTATCTTTCTGTACGCAATAACTAATGGAAAAAAGAAAGGAAGAAATGTATACATGGTTTGAAGATAAGAGAATAGTACCTCTCGGATCTCTGAAAAGCTCACTACGTAGAAGGTTACTGCTGCAGCTGCTACGATACCCACTACGGGAAGAGCTATCTGCATTGGATCCATTTCAGTAATGGGGTTTTGTCCTCCGATCTGCTCCTTGTTCCCTTCAGGTTTTCATGGAACGAACAGTTTTCTCAGTACCAAACTGGGTGAGCCACACAAGCGATGTCAGCACCACAAGACATGGATGAACTCGATTGCTTTATCCACTTTGTTCTCAATTTTACAAAATTACCCTCCTGTTATATAGCAAATAGCAATATTACAAACTACTCCGCTTGCATCATTAAGTGATTCTTCTCCACTCTCCAGTCTTGACCCCGTACATGCACTGAAAAATTTTCAAGCTACATGGTTGAATTGTTCTAATGTTTAATCCCAAAGCAAGATTTTTTTTTTAGGTTAGTAATAGTGATTGAAAGTATGAAGGAGTTCGGCTCACCTCCTTGAGTCCTCGTTGCCCTACGCGTATTTACCACGAAATTGAGTGGAATCCAAATAAGACCCATTAAAATGTTTCCAATCCACATGATTATATTGTTGATATGTTTTCAATCTCAAAGCAAGATTTTTTTCCTGTTGAAGTGTGAACGAATTCGGATCACTTTTCTGTTGGGGGAGCATATAGCACATATTACTCCTTCCATGCTTTTTCATTGCAAAATTGGATGGGGGCACATGTGGGGCCCATTTTGAGGATCCTATCTCCAAATTGTATTATTAGTATTCACAAATGTGGATCCCATATCAATTTTGTGGTGAAGAAACGTCAAGGGAGTAATATGTGTTGTATTATTAGTATTCACAAATGTGGATCCCATATCAATTTTGTGGTGAAGAAACGTTAATGGAGTAATATGTGTTCCCCACTCCTAGACGGTAAATGAAGTTTAGCATGAAGTTTTATTTTAGGGCTTGTTTGGTTATTTGAATCCAGAGATTTCAAATCCCTGGATTGAGGAATTGGAGATTTATACTTACTTAGTTGTAAAATATCCTTGGATTCATGAAATCTAAGGATTTCACTTTTTTGCCTAAAAATGTGAATTAAATCATTCTTTTGTATTGGGTGAAATCCATGAATTCCATATGTATAAAATTGATGAAATTTAAGAATTCATGGAGAATAACCCAATGGAACTCCAAAAACTTCCATAGATTTGACACTAATCAAACAGTAATCTTTTGAACCATGAATCCATAAAATCTATAGATTTGAAATTGAATTTCAAATCCTTAGATTCATGTTAACCAATTAGGGAAAAAGAATTTTAAACACATGCATTTTAATCATGTGTAAAAAAAATTTCCTCTCATTTAGGTCTAGTTGTATTGACCTCCCTTCCTTCTGGGAATTTTTTTTTTTTTTTTGGTAAAGGTCCTTCTGGGAACTTACCGGACTGCCCAAATCGAGTCGAAAGGTATTTATAAAAAAGAAAAAAAGAAAAAATTTCCAATCGTTTCTGCTTTTGACCGTTGTCGGTGTTCTTACCAAAGCAGACCCAAAGAAACAAAAATATCTAACAGCACTGTATGCATTTTGCAGGTTTTGGATTTCCTTTATCTTTTGTGAATCTATTATTTAAGATTGTGTTCATACATGTTATGATGAATTATAAGATTCTGGGGTGAAGTGGTGGACTACTTGGTCTCCCAAGATGGCAAATCTCCCTCTCCGTCTCCCCAGCAATTTCAGGAGCTTCTGTATTACGGCTTCATCTACTAATGGTTTCTCTCTCATCCTCACCCTCTGTTTACTCTCAATCACTTTGGGTTTCAACTGTTCTACCAGCCAATATTTTCTGGTTTTGCGTTTCGTATATTACCTGTTAGTGAAGCCAAACATGTTTTCTGGGCTGTAATTACTGTCAAAACTGGAATCACGAGTGGTGGATGTTTTGACATGTTTTTCATTCTTCACTTTGGTTTAATTAATTAGTTTACGATATGAGGGACTGTATGAAATTAAAATTGACAAGCATTCTGTTATTTTCAGGGGTTCCTTTTAATACGCCTAAATCAGGAGGGCCAATGATTCTTGAAATTCCATTACAAAAAATAAGGAGACCACTCATGCGTACCAGAGCTAATGATCCAGAAAAGGTCAAGGACCTTATGGCCAGCATTCGAGAAATTGGGCTTCAAGAGCCAGTAAGATCGAATAGCTTCATTTGACTTCTGGTTAATTTCATTCTTCTGTACATTTAGGATGTAATTTGTCGCACAGTGCCCCAATATTATACCAACGCCCAGACTGAATAACTGTGCAGGCCGTAGTTCATTTGGCTTTCTCATGGTAAACACTAACACCACTCCATCAAAATAAGGAGTAATACTGTTCTTAATCACCAGGACAGATTTAAGTTAGTTTCAGGAATTATCACTTTTAGGGTTTCTTTTAAGAGCTCTAGTTCATCTTTGATCAACTTTGGGGACGAGTGAGGATGTCTGCTTATAAATTTCCCTGCTTGCTAGCATAGGCAGTATGGTACAAACCCATAAAATAAACTAGAGATCTGGACTATATGTGTAGGGAGTAAGGTTTTTGCCAGGCTAATTGGTTCTTCTGAGATGTCTGTTATTTAGGTTTAGTCAACATTCCAGGGGCTCAAGTATTGCTGTTAAGGTAAAGGGGTAGAGACTTCTATTAATGTTCAGAATCTTGTAATTTCTTCTGACTTTTGGCTACTCTCTAAGAGCCACCCTCTGAAGAAGGATTCCTTTTTTTCCTCTCAAATTTTTTGGAGGGTGAAAGATAGCAATGAGTAGTTTGGTGGAACAAAAGAAGCTGATCAAAGACCTCTGTTATGGAGAATGGCTTGAATGGAAGTTAACTGTGGTCTTGTGGTGATAAATGCACTGGTGGTGACTACAGAGCATACATGTAGTCAACTGTCTCATTAATAAATTAGCTAATCAAAGTCCTACTTGGCTAAGCATTATATTGCTCGTAGGTTTGGACACTTACAGTGTGATTTCATTAGCCTTAGCAGTTTCTTGTATCTACTTCCACTTGACCAAGATTTATGTTATTCATAAGAGAGAAATGTCTAAGTAGCTCCAGTTGGGTATAATTGTTTTTGACAACATTGGTTATTCCCCGGGTTCCTGTGCAAGGCTAAGGATGTTGGGGGGTTTCTGGAGGGCGCGGCTGGCGCTGGCTGGCTGCGGTCTCGTGTGTGTGCTGGCCTCCTCCCCTCGGCGCGCCCCTCCCCCTCTGTCTCCCCCCCTTTTTCTTCCTTCCCGCGGGGTCGCGGTCGTTGGCCGGTCTTCAGTTGGTGCTCTTCGTGCGGGCCTTTGCCTGCCTGTTTGGGTGGGTCCCTTTCCTTTCCCTTTTGGGCTCTTTCGGGTTTGGTTCTGTTTTTCGGCCCGTTTGTCGGCTGTTTGGGCTCGGGCTCCGGTGGGCGTTTCTCTGGGTGGGTGTGGTGCTTCTCCCTTTTGGTTCTGCCCCCTCCTCTTCCCTCTTTTTCCTTTTCTTGTTTTTGTGTGTCTGTGTGCTCTGTTGCTACTCCTAGTTTGTTGGCAAGGCTTCTTGCTGTTGTTGTTGTAATGATTACTGCAACAATCATTGAAACAAGGCTTTTTTTCATGTAATATTGTTTGTTACAAGATTCTGTATGCATTAACAATGAAGCCTGTTCTTGTACTAATATTTTGTGACCAAATATAATTAATTCACTTGCCTAACAATCTTGCAGATTGATGTGCTTGAGGTTGATGGCATCTACTATGGTTGGTGCTCCTTTCATGTTCATTGAAAGATTTAACTGTTATTTGTTTCTCATTGTAGCAATTGAGTTCTTGTATACTGTAACTGTACAGTCTTGAAGGCCATATTGCAACCTTCTCATCTTTCTTAGGCTGGCTACCTGATTTTTTTTCTTCTGATTAATTATTTAACCTTAAAGGTTTCTCCGGTTGCCACCGTTATGAAGCACACCAGCGGCTTGGACTTCCCACAATTCGTTGTAAAATTCGAAAGGGGACAAAAGAAACTTTGAGGTTGGTAGCTTCGCCCTTGCCGATTCTCTGTGCTTCTACTTGATGTATTTCACAGGATTCACACTTTGGCTTTGCTTTATGCTATTTTTCAGGCATCACCTTCGCTAAGTTGCACAATTCACAGAATGGCATCAAGTCATAGCTCTCATCTGATTTATGTTCTGAAGGCTGTGGGACTTGGTGAATTGAATGACTGCAACAGAACTGGTGGTGAACTGTAACATGTCTTGATAGCATAAGTTCTCACAAGGTGGTTTTTTTCTAGTTGTATCTGTATTCCAGATGCCTGTATTTGATGCATATAAAGGGTTTTATACCCAATGAATGCAACCATACAAAAGAGTTTTGAGTAGGAATTCCTCAGAGGGAGTTCTAGAATAACAAAATGAATCTCTGGTGAACTCTTATATATAGATCAAAGATCGGACATGCCATTGAAAGATCCAGTTTGTGTCCTGGGCTACTGGTATCATACTTGTTCTTGCGTATGTGCTAAGATGTTAAAAACATGTGTTTATCACGGTTAACAATCAAGATTATTAAGGATCTTGTCCCCGATAATTCCTCTTCTTTCAGGAGGAAGAATCTCTTTATCTCAAAATAAGTGCATATATTATTTTTAATTGGGCTATTAAATGTATCACTAGGTAATTACAGGTATATCCACCAACGGGGTTGGTCGAAGTGGTAAGCAGCTTGGTCCGCTTAAGCAAGCTTTTGGTATAGAATCCTTGTGTATGCAAAAAATCCCTGCTGGGAGACTCACCCACCACAGCTAGGTGTGTGACGCGGGTCGAACACCGGTTTATAAACCGGGGTTGGCAAACCAACAACAAAAAAAAAAACCTACAGTTACATCCACATTCACATCCCACCTCATTTGTTTCTACCCCATCAACTTGATGTAACATTTTTCTACTAAATATAATCCCTCTAATGGAAATATTTTAATGTAGTTCAAAAATATCCTATATATTTCTCGATTCATCTTGACATGTTTTAGTCCATGTATAATGAACTTGGAATTGCAAGATAATTTTTTCTTTTCCAATTAGTTGAGAATAACACTATCTATACAAATTTTAGAGCAAATTGCATTGATACCTCAAAATGGAAGTTTTAAAACACTGACACACCACTTATGTTTAAAAAACACAGATACCTCAATTCATTAAGCACATTAGTCTATTCTATTAGTGAAACCGTTAATCCATTGTTTATTTTTCTTTAATTTCAAAAATGCCCTTACCAAAATTTAAGGAGAAAAAAAAAAAAAAAATCCAACAACAATGTCTTCATCCGATAATCTTCGTAGGCGAAAAGAATGTCTTTTTTTTTTGGTAAATGAGAATAAGATTTCTTGGAGAATAAGTCTATAGAGAAAGGTATAATAGTCTTTGCGATAATATAACTAACCATTCTAATAGAATAGGACCTATGCATTTTTATGTATACAGAAAGTAGGGTGTCAGTACTTTAAAGCCTCCATTTTGGAATGCCAGTGCAATTTGCTCAAAATTTTATACATTCAAACTTGAAAATATATGTGTCCAAATTAAATATCTGAAACTCCATTTATAGATGAGGCATGCAAGCATCAAAGCTTATTTAAGCCGAAACAGTAAACCAGTGCTCCCTAGTATTAATGAGAAATCACATTATGTAGAGAGAATATACAGATATAGAAGCAGCAAACCCTATTGATGGCCTGTCCAGTGGTTAACTCTCATACTCCAAGAATTAAAATTGCTTCAGAGGTGTAATGAACCCTATAACAATGATAAAGAGAGCTGGGATATAACCTAATGAAGTGATGCAATTGGAAAAACATATTAAAGGCAAAAGGGACATAATGTTCAACAAGCCCTTCGTTTAACAATTCAGTATTAGATGACCAGCATGATGGATCTAGAATGACATTTTACCATAAAAAACCCTACATTAATCACAGACACCCCACAACAAAAATACTTTAGTACACAATCTTCTGAACAATTTAAAATGCCAAACCAGAGAGCACTTGCAATTCATCTAGGCGTCTGCCTGGGTAGTTTGTTATGATCTCAGTTGGGGGAGGGAGCATATAAACAAGCGAAACAAAAGACACCAATTTCTTTCATGTTGCTCCAAATAATGCTTCAATATATTTCCTTCACAAGGATTGATAGAATAGAAATGCATCTTTATAAACTAGCATAAAAGACTAAGGCCGTAGCTAATCTATTAAAGCAGATTTTGTAATTACATTGGAAATGGAAAGTATAAAGCAATACAAGCAGGAGTTTCAGCAAGAAGTGGAACTGAAGTAGGATGGATCATAGATCACTCAGATCAAGGTAACCCTAAACTTTATACACTTGTGAGCAACTAAGATCTCTATGTATCTCCTGACCGAATCAGTAATAAAATTAATCTACAAAAATTCATAACTTTGCCACTTCCTACTTGTAAAATAAAGGACCAGATCTTGACACTGCAAACCTTGGTAATGGACTTGGTCCAGTGCCAGCTGAGCTCGATCCTTCAGAAAATTTCACCTTTCGGCTTGTACTATACTCCAAGGGTCCAGAACGACGAATATTGCGCTGTTTGTTGTTGTCACTATTACTTGGGCTTCTGCCATCATTTTCGTAGATCTTTTCCTGGCTATGAGTGGATGTCCCCTTTATGTGACCTGGATCATTACCACCTGACTGAGGTGTCCAATCACCACGGTTCTGCCGAAATGTTGGGGATGCATGAAAGACAGATAAAGCTGGAGATTGTCTGGGTGATTGGCCTAGCAATGCCATTGGAATGGATGGAGAACTTGAATGGTATTGGCTATAGATAGAACGAAGAATGGCATAAGGAACATGGAGCTCAAGGGTGCTTCTTGGAAGATATGGAGAGAATTCACAAAGCTGGTCTAGGAAAATTAGCTTTGGTATGAGATTGGATCTGTGTATGAGAGAAAAGCAAGTTAATTCTATTCAAACGGTTTAGGATAATGTAATAATTGACAAAAGCATGTAAAATGATAAAAGAAAAGCATTTCTCAGGTGCTAAATGCAGATCATCAGCATAAAATGAAAATTTCCATGTGGATCCAGAATAAAATTGCATCTCTGAGTTTCGAACAGGTCCTCCATGCTCAGGAAAAAAAAGATTGACTCAGCCATTTTGGCTCAAGTGAAAGACCTATAAACAATATCCATTTAAGATCATATCTTATTTTCTAATTTAAAATACCAAAAACAAAATTACCTTGCTATTCCACTGTCTTATGTCATCTCTCATTTATATCAAGTCAATGAGAAAGCCACTGTTAGGAACCATTTCTACAATGATTGCTATTTGACTTAGTAACCTACACATGGCTGATTAAAAGTCAGCAATCATACATTATCTGCAGGCTTTTGCAACTTAGGGCTGGATGGATGTGAAAAAATCCTCAACAATTTTTCCTTACAAGTCATAAAGTTTGCCCATTTACATCAGCTGATAATCTTAAGCCCTTCTAACAGCTCAAGAGTAAGTAGATATTGCTGAAGTTTGTGACAACCTCGACCTCCAAGTCCAATCAGCAATAGGAAAGGGAAGTTTTGTCCTGGTTTCTCTTTATTCAGTTTAGGTTTTTATACTTAATTTTCTTCATGTATTTCTGCCGTCATTACATAGGGGCAGAATAGACCTTGCAATTAGAGAAATCATCTCATTGTTGGCTGCCCTTTCTTGACTTGTAATAACAGCTGTGCTTCGATACTCTGTTCCACGAGCACCCCAAACATGTTAGAAATGGATTGTCACTTTGTTATAGACGCTATAATGAAGAAGTTGATTGCCATCCCCTTTTTATCCTCTTCTGATCAGTTGGCAGACATGTTTACTAAGGGTCTGTTTTCTTCTAGAGCCCTAGTATTTGTACTAATTGTACCAAGCTGAGCACAGATGATGTGTATGCTCCAGCTTGAGGGGGAGTGTTGTGGTCTGCGACAACCTGGATTTCCAAGTCCTATCAGCAATAGAAAGGGCGGATTTGTCCTGGTTTCTTTTTATTCAGTCTACATTTAATACTTATTTTACTTCTATTTCTGCCGTCATTACATAGGAGCATGTCAGACCCTTATAATATAAAGTCTTAAAAAACAGGGGACTGCAAAATCATCTCATCGCAGGCTGCCCTTTCTTGGTCTGCAATAGCAGGCTATGCTTCCTCTTCTTCTACTTCTCTGCTCTTGATCTAATCACAGGAACTGAGATTGTAGCAAAATGCTGAATTCTGGATTAGCATAGAATTTTAGAGGGTCATAATAACAAAGGCAAACCGAATGCCAAAGGTTACTGCATATACAAGGAGTCATAACATTATGCCTGATAAAGAATGTAGTGAAAGTACAGCTCTACACCACAGATGACTTGGTGATTTCTTCCATTGATTCTATCTAGTTCTGGTATCACTGGTTGGGGTTCAGTGTTAGATTTAGATTTAGATTTTAAGGGGTATTAATATGTAAAGAATGATGGATGAAAGAATTAGAAACTCCATCTGTGTTTGCTTCCAGTCTCAAGCCCAAACCCCAGAAAGGAGGGTTTATATGTCAGTTCTGCAGCTGGTACCAAAGAATACCCAGCCAAAACCTTTTACATCGATCGGAGAGCAAGGATCTACAAAGCTGGCTCCAGTTATTTGGGATAAGACAGAGTTGTAGTTGTTGTTGGATGTATGAGTCAGAGTTATCAAGCATCCTCACAATAAAAAAATAAAAAATAAAAATTCTGTAACTACTATATACAGGAAGGAAATACCTGTTACTTTCAGTCCATGAATCTAGTATAATCCCTACAGCACATTTAACAAAAAGCTGCATTACGGACTTTATGCTTGCTTCAACAGACAAACTGTTCTCCATTTCAGGCTCTGTAACCTCAGCAGCATGCCCATTTGAGAGGGACTGCTTCTGCTGTTGTTCTCTTTCCATCCTAACAAATTCAATGCCACCAATCAACGCATTGATGCACCTGCAAGAACGTTTGGCTTGAATAAATAAGGCCCTTTGAGGTAATGAAGCATTATGAAAAATTTGAAACTTTCTCCTCTAAAAGAATTTATTCTTTAAGAACACAATCCATAATCCATATACTATGAAACTATTGAATATTTTTCCGGATGATCATAACTATCCCAGAATCTGTTCTGCTCACAGCATTTATAGAGAAATGCCACTAAAGCAGCTCATCAGATGGTAATAACAACCAAACATCTAGTTTGGGCTAAAAGATGTATATCATCAAGTCATCCAGATGAAAATTCACCAGATAATGACATTGTTGAACGCCCTACTTAACATTCATAATTTAAATGCATCTTGCATTATAGTTGTCAAGGTAAGCCAAAAGCAGTGATCAGGCTCCCTGGACATGCATCCTGTGTGTCATTTGTGCCATAGTGAGGTGTAATACATTAAAGTAAATAGTTTAATCGATATGTATCAATTCAATACCATATAATTATACTAGTAGCGACCTAATATAAGAAAGCCAAACCATACCGAACAAAGTATGGATTAATCATAAAGAACCAGAGCAATAAATGAAGAGCATGAAACATATAATAAATACAGAAAAAAAATTCCCCCTCTCCCTAACCCCCTTCTGTGATAAGCTCCTCTGGTTTCCCACCAATAATGGTATTTTCTCCACAGCCATCTGCTTGGAATCTTATGCGCCCACCTTTCCCCTGTCCCTTGGTGTAGTCTGCTCTGTTCTTTGGACATATTCCCCGCCACTCCCTCACAGTTTGGAAGACCCTCTCCCTTTGCCTCCCCCTCAATCCATTCTCATTAGCCACTTGATACCTGTCCCCACTTCCTGCATTTTCTGCCCCTCCCTGGAGGATACCCGCCACCTCTTCTTTGACTACCCCGTCACTAGATCCATCTGGTTGAAAGCCCTTACCTCCATCTGGCTGACTTCCAGGAGACCCCAGCCGTTTGAGACCAATACCATTGGATTGCAACTGTTTTCCTAGGTTTCTCCCTGGCAGGTTTTGTTGGGAAGCTGATGTTCGGTGCTTGTATCTCCCAGATTTGGGCTGAGCACAACTCACACAGATGGACTTCCAAATCCAGACCTCCTGACCAGATTTGGAATGCCATCTGCACCGACATTGGTTCTAGATGAGCCCTCCTTCCCCGGAGACCCTTAGCTGATACCCCGAGGAATAGACATATTGTTATTACTCGGGGCTTAGACATTTCTTTGTTAGCTTCTCCTCGTCTCTAGTGGCTAGGTTTTCCCCCTCTCTCTCTGCCCCCTCGGATGATTGTTGTTCTTTCCCTTTGGATTTTTACAAAATATTTTTACTCACCAAGTAAAAATAAAGAGAAAAAGAATCATTCTAATAAAACAGACGCTGATGAAAAATAACCTTTGACACAACACAGAATATAATAAAAATCAGATCAACTTAAAAGAAAGTCCACACAGATCACAAGTTGATGCCTAGGAAATCAAAGCAATATCATGACTGTGGCACCGAAACACCTTGTCACCTAGGCAGCACCTTGACAATTATATGCTACATGTTTCTATTCTCTTCTATTTGTCAAATAATTCATATTTGATCTCACTAATTGACGATCATATCTCATTATAGAAGCATTTAACCATAAAATAAGGCCCACCTAGCCACACAGTGGATATTGTTGTTAAAGCCCCCAATGTTGATATTGAAGGCAGTTGTGTTCCAGATATTGGATGTCATGAATGCAGCCAGAAGATATGGTAATAGATTCCATGAAGCATCATTGGCACCACCAACCTTTCCGAAAATCGATCTCATCCATTCTGAATCATGATCTTCAACTAAACCAACACCATTTGCCACCACCCTCAGCCTTCTAATTTCTTCCTTCTCAGGTATCTCATCAGCTAAATTCTTAGCTACCCCAGCTAGCAAAGAAAATATTAAAGGTACACCTTCATCCAGTGTGGCCGCTGCAGCCTCTGCCACAAGCCGATCAAAAGCTAGAGCTTGACCAACCTGAATGCAAAATCTAACCACTGTATCTATGTCCGCAATTTGCTTCACATTTGATTCTCTTTCCACCTGGTTACAAGAATGCATGCTTACAGCAAATGCCTCTAGTGCCTGATGGTTCAAGCGTAACGATGTGTCAATGCAATTCAGCAATGCAGCTGTGTGTTCTTTTATCATTCTGTCTAGTCTATCAACTCCATAGCCACCAAAAATACGAATGAAGGATTTCAACTCCCTTAGATCTGCAACTGAATCTGCAAAATATCCACCGACAGGCCTTGTGCTTCTGAAACAATTATGCATTGGTACAAACAAAATCCCTGCACCAGATACATCCTTCACTATATTTTCTACATACCAGTTGCATATAGCTTCAACAGCAGATCCAGTGTTCTGGTCTGGTGATTTTTGAAACAACTGAAGGGAAGAAACTGGGCCAGAGAAGGCCTCTGTGAGTAATACTTCTCGAATGCCCTGGGTCAGGTCCATGCTAATGTGCTGCTCAGCTAAATACACAATGCTCGTATGTCTGCGAATCAGTGACTCCAATATGGATGGCCTCTGAAGATCATTATCAGTCTTTAACACTGCAAGAAGTCTCCTCCTGAAGTTCCCAAGAATGCATTCTCTCATATACTGCACAGTAATGAGAGTTGAGTTAGGCTTGGAGGAGGCATGAGTTGAGATCATATTTTTTCAAAACAATAATAGATCAAAAGAGAAGTAATTTGACAACAATCAGTTAAATTTCTATGGCATAGGCTACAGAATTAATCAATAAATAAAGTGCATCAAAATTAAAACTCAAAGAGAAAAAAATTGTGTATGGGTTCACTCCTTGAACTTCCTCCACTCAATCAGAGAAGATCCGGTGAGCCTGTGACCTGGTTCAGCTTGGCAGTTGAAGTTGGAACACATCCAACTATCACCTTAAAACTCAAAATTGGTGGGTTAGTTTATGTAACTTCTTCATCCAACCCATATACCTTGTCACTCAATCAACTTTGATACAGTTGACCATTAACTGCATGATAATGTTGTTTGACGTACAATAATTTCTATATGCCTATTATGGATCTGCACCCCCGGGATCAATAAACCTTTTGAATCTTATTAACCAAAGAGATCCAACAAGTTTGTCATTACGGGTAGTTCCTACAAAGGATCAGACTAATGACGTACATGATACTTGAATTCTCAATGAGGATGCTCCATGGTCTAATTATTTATAATTTTTATCAATTGTTGAGTTAAATGAAATGGAAATAAGAGAATTTAGACCACCCCAGCACCCACTGCTCTAGCTAATTGTCCTCCCTTTTCAGTAGGATTCAAATGCAGATGAAGTTCGGACCATCTGTAAGAGAAAAAAAGAACAAATTGATCTTGTAGGATTCTAAAGAAATTCTTTGATTTCTTCCGGAAGCAGATGATTATTCATCTGTCCCCTTCTTGTGCATGTAAAAAGGGGATAAAATAAATCAATCAAATTCCAAGAGGCTCCATAAAGTGCTTCTTTAGGAGTTAAACTTCCATTCGTACATATAAAATCACAGATATTTCAACCCTTTCAAAGTTTTAGTTGAGTCCCTTAAAAAGACCTCATTGCCACCAACCATCAACTATGTTTGTGTTATAGGAAAATATCATTCCACATAAACACGGCTCAGATACTAATATGATTAAACCTACCACAACATCCTATAAAAATTTATTGTCCATGGATCTCTAACAACCTTTGAAACATCACATCTTATATCTCAATTATAAACCAAATATATTAAAGATGGAACTGTTCAACGTCATTGGAATTCAGAACCAAAAATGCTACTTTCTGAACATTTCTCAATGAATTATCTTTCTTGGGCGGATGATAAAAATAAATATTAACTACACGCACAAACAAGTAAATGTGAAATTTGAACAAACCATAGGTCAAAACTGATCCCTGCCTCATTAAGTTGTCTGGAGGTAATTGTAAGCTAGAGAACAATGATATAATAATGTATCTCTGCTCAAAAAATTTAGTCAAAACTGATCTCTTCTTCATTAGTTATCTGGAGTCATTGGTGAGCTAGAGAACAATGATATGATACCATATGAGTAATAGATCTAGAAGTCAAACCATTTATTTTTTTTCCTTTTTCCCAAACCAATACATGACTATATAAGCTTTTCTTCCTTCCTTTTTTTTTTCCAAGACAAAATGCTAGTCAATTTAAAATCAATGATGTCCATCCCCTTGAACTGTCCTTAAGCTGTCTTTTGGAGCTTAATATGAGTGGTTCCAAGTCACATATACATCACCGCGAGAGACTCTCACAGAATAACCTTTTCTTGTGAAGGAGTACTTCAGAAACTCAGATACATTTTGTGTTCTTTAAAGATGTTGACTCAAATGCTTGAAGTTATTGATAGCAGGCTAAGAGGCATTTTAAGTATGGTAAATTTGGAAGTACTGAAAAAGGAAGTAAAGATAAAGTTTTCTACCTCCCTTAATACAAAAACATGGTTCAGAACACATATAGGTTCCATATCATTCAAAACTGAGCACAGATTTGTCAACCTCTGCATTGCAGCCTCCAACCTATTGATCATTCAAGCCAGAAGGCAATCAATTATTCTTTTTAACCAATAAAATGATAACCTCATAAAAAAGAATCTGATATTCATTTTCCATTTCATACTCACATCTTGATAGAGCCATTGTTTTCCGGGAAACTCTCATGGCCAGGCAATAGAAAACCAGAGCTGCTCTTTGGAACTTTTATAGCAGGATTTGAGGCTTTACTTGCATAATTCATCTGAATAGCTGCTTGTTCTGGAAGGAGCTGAGATTTGCACAAATTCAATATTTAAAATGTAACTTCATTAAAATATCCTTGCTTAAATAGAAAATTAATTACCTGAGTTTCAAGAGCGCCAAATCCTCCTTCAGAGTCAAGAATATTGATTAGTCCTTCCAACCCTCCCATGATAGATTCAATAATGGATTCAACATACAAAATTGCATCTCGGCCAATTTTGGAGAACTGCTCTGACACAGGAAGAAATAACTGTCATGCCATGATATACCTGTGCTCTTTAGTACTATGTGCTTGAACATTTATCATGAATTTAGCAGAAAGGGATAAGTTTTCACATTCAAAAAAGAATTGCTGGTCTGGCAACCCACAATTATAGAAGATTGACTAATGCCAATGGGGGGGGGGGGGGGGGGGAACTCTGATGACTAACATAAAAATGTTCTAACACCTCCCGTGATGGTCATTGGCCACTCTTATCTTGTTGCTTCATAATTGGATTCTTCTAATGATGTACTGTTATATGCTAAATACTAGGTTTCCTGTTGTTTGAGAAAACACCTAAATCTAAAGTCAATACAAATTCTCTGAACAGCTATATGCAGCTTATAACTTGAGATAGTTGAATGAAAGTTTTGTGGTATGTTGACTATCTTTTTCCAAGTTTTTTTAGTGAAGTCCCTTCAAGATTTTTTAGGAGCTTTAGGTTCCTCCATAATCAAAGGGACTGATGTTTCATCAAAGAAAAGATTGAGTTTGGCAATAAATGCACCACTTTTGCAAGGAACAGTGATCGGTGGGCAGATATCTTTGCCAAAGGGCTCACCATTATCAGCTCAGTACCATCTGCGCAAGCTGCAAATGCATGACTGTAAACACTGAATTTTGTCAACCCTCCTAGCGACAATAGCAACCATAAAGGACAATCACTGCCACCTCAAAATACACCCACGACCCATGACTGAGCTTTGAAACCAACACAGAGAGGCTCAAGGAAGCCCAGGTCAGAACAGAAAGCTCGTATTAGAGACACTGCAATCTTTAGCCCACCCTAGCTGAGGTCACCTTTTTTGGGGCCATGAGAGCTTGGGCAGAGCCACAAAAGAAAGAGAGATGATAGTTTGTGAAACCTTGAGGGTTGCAACTTACTGTTGAAAATCCCAACTAAATTCATTATATAATTATGAGGCAACACTTTATACAGAAGCAGAAAAGCCACTACGATTGAAAGAAAAAAAAAAAAAAAAGAAAGAATAAATTGTACACGAGTTACAGTTCACGTGACAGTGTGCAAACATATTAAAGTTATTAACTCCACTATTTTGAATCCCCATTGGACAGACATTCATAAGGTTTACATACATCTCAGCTTCAGTTTCTACTCCTTTCTAGAGCTAGAGACTTTGTTTAGTCCCCACCCTATATCTTTCCACTCCTCCCACCCTCCAATACTCTCCCCCCACCCCACTTGCAGGGTTTCCTAATGAATTATTTATTCACCCAAAAGAAAGCCCCATTTAGCCAAATTTTGGCAAACAAGACAACAAGCAATCTTGTTAGACTCTGTGATGCAGAGAAGTAAGCTAAAAAAGTAACCCTAATAATTTATATCTCTAGTACCTCTTCTGGGACTACTGTAGAGGCACATTCCGGAAAGCTACTAGCAACTCCAAGCCATGCACAGCAGTGTTGTGGACGTCCTTCTGGCCCAAACATGGTATTCCTGAACACCTGATTTTTCAATTTAACCATCAGATGACATACACGCGGAAAGAAAGATAACACCAACGGCATAGGTGGAGAAAATGAGCCTTAAAACTGAAATGGAAAACCAGAAAGGAAACCCTTACTGCTGTAAGATGGTGATGATAGAAGTACAGCTTTTTAAGACTTCCGTGCCTTAACAGCTGAGATTCAAGCTCATCAACACACCTGCAATATAAAATCTATTTAATATACCCATAAGCATATTATTTGAAAATTATAAAAGCATGCAACCTAAGGTAACCTCAGGAGTAGCGGTGAGAAAGAATATGCATGGCTTAGGCCTTGTATCTAGTATGACCTCAAATAGAGCTGATTCGAAGGCAAGGATCCATGTAGCCAACCCATTTAGTTCCTGTTGTATAAATTCATGCAACCTTTGGGCCCTAAGGCTCAATTCTTTGCAGTGAGTTATGTGAAAGATTATACATTTTGTTGGAGTCCTGAAATTTATTTCTATGATTCTTCCTCAGAAATTCATTGAATCTAATGACAGTTCTCCACTCATCTGAAAATATAAGTGATGAGGATATCAGCCCAATTGGTCAAGGTCTTAGGGTATATCAGAGATGTTGTCAAACAGACCATTCTTTCTCAGTTTCTATATGGACAGATGATGAGTTCAGAGAATATCAAATAGCTAGAAGGCTAATTGAGTAACCAAGAAAGTGGGTTCCATATTGATTCATTCAATAGACCAGCCCAAATACTGGGTTGATTTTATGTATGTCCTTTAAGAGGCCATCAATCCAACTCATAACATGAAAACTCTGCCCAAATTTGAGCTCCCATCAATTTTGCTAGAAGATTACAGCTGTCCTTCCAGGAGTTGCATCAATTGCAGATATTTGTTTCTCTTTCTGCTGTATTCCTTGGACAGAAGTTGTTATTAGTTTATTTCCTTGAGACTTTGTATTTGATACTTGTTTCCAAAAATAGGAGTCTCGTTGGTGTAATAGATTGATTTTGAGCCTAAAATGCTTTAACTTTAAATGCAAGAGAACGACAAACAATGAATGAAAAGCTGTTTGTTTTTTCCCATTGTAAGATTCTTCTTTGTTTCTTCCAGTCCTAAGGTAAGATGGATCTTCTCTTCTCTCACACTATATTCTTCTCTTCTTCGTACCTACTCCACTGGATTTCTTGTTGCTACTTGCATATATTGTTTCCCCCTCCCATGATTATCTTAAATCCTGTTAATCTGCTATACCTCAGTTTAATATGTCCAGTTTGCATTCCCCTCCCTTTTAAAAGTCAGATTACATGTTATGCTTAATATCAGCCTCCATGTGTTGCATACTATATGGGTTGTGTACTAGTTGAATGGTTAGGTCACTTGTACGACATGTATCATTTTCAGATTATTGAAAGAACTAGTGTTCTATCTGGTTTTATGATGTTTATGTTCCCGTCCCCAAATTCCCTATTAATTTCTGTTAAGTTTTTGCATTTGGCTAGGATTCTATTACGCAGTAGTCAGTACAACATTGATATTATATTTCAGTCTATATGTAAATGTACATACAGCTGCTCATCTTGTTTTCAGTCCCTCTCCAGGGTTTATATATCTTAGCATTAGCTACCAAACCAGCACTTATAGGACCCTGAAGTATTCCCCTACATCAATAAGATAGCAACACGTAAAGCGGTACTAAGGCTAAAAGAATTCTTAAATAGTGAGAACTGTAACATAAATTAAGGCAAAAAATAATCTCTTATGGACATCAAATCCTCGAACAAAATAACCTGGACCAATTGAAAGCAGCATTGCCTTCTGACAACAATCCCTCTTTCCCTGTTGAAACAGTAGCTTTCTCCAAATGTCTAATGTTTATGGACGACCGGGAGGATGTGACAATCATCAATATTGACAACCAATCCTTGCGAAAATCCTAAATAAAAAATTACAGTTTGTTAAGGATGGGAAACAGAAGTACATATTTTTTCCAGGAAAAAAAAAAGAGTAACACAACTCACAATAGTTTCATCACTATCAATAAGAAGGCTACTTATAAGTTATAACAAGGGAAAAAAAAAAAGGCATGGTAAACCATTTTAGACCAGTAATCTTACTCTATTAATACATTTCTTACAGGTAGCCCATTACCCTGGACATTATAGGCCAAAAGTATTCTTTTCAGACGGTACCTGTTGAGGTTTGATAGAAATCACTTCCATACTGAAAAACTCAAAGTTTGGGGATACATGAAGTAGACTCTAAGCCTAAATAACAGTTCTTGGGGGAGATTGGCCTAAATAACGTTTCTTGTGATTCTTTCTATAATGGAATGTCTAATCTTCTCTGGTTTGTTCCTAGCATTGTGACTCACATACCTTGTCAGGAAACTTCAACCTCTGATCCTTCTCAATAGAGGTGAGTATTTCCAATGCACTACTGCCGCTACATCAACCCAACATGACAGAAAGTGAGCAAATATGGTCTACTCAAGTTGAACCTGGCATAAGGACTTATTATTCACTGTAAAGGTCATCATCAAATTGAAAGTGTACAATCTGCCTGACCTTTTTCAGCAGCTAACTCTGAATGGTGAAGAAAAAAAATTCTATATTATTGTTGAAAATAAAAAAACATGGTCTCCTTGAGAGTTGATACACATTTTTTTTTTGTTTATCATTGAGTTTGAGAATTCAGGTTATGCATTGTCAGATTAACTGAATTACTTAAAGAATCCCATGCATGTCAACATGACCTACTAAGAGAGTAAATTTGTGTTTCTAATTGTGTTCAAAATTAGGCAATCTGACTACTTAAAGAGTCCCATCTCTTGTTCTTCCCCAGAAACCCTAAAATTAACCCAGCCCAAACCAACCATCAGAATTAACTCCAATGCTGACTGATGACTTCTGATACTCTCCTAATCAAACTATTCGAATTTGGCTGCATTCTGACCAGCCAAAACCCTAGCAACCCCCTTTACTTCTCCTACATCAAAATCCAGATCTGATACAGAAAGTTCCAATATTTGGATCAACAACCCTCCCTGCCCTAGGAAAAAAGCCCTGCCCCAAATTCTCATTATAAACCCTGGATTCACTTTCTAGAAACCAAAAAGTGCAACCTAAGTTGCTGAAACTTAAAATTCAGCATCACTCTTCAATGATCAAACCTCAAATCTTTACTGATATATCCTCAAGCATGCAATTAAAATAACCCAACCACCACACCCTTATCCTAACACTAAAATTGGGCAGTTCATGTTGCATGTTCATTGAGGGCCCTTGTTATTGGCTCCTAGTTGGTCTCCCATCAATCTAGGATTACATCACCTTCTATTCCCCCCCCCCCCCACAATCCGTTTACCTTAAACTATAAAAAATTGTAGCAGCAGCCAGTTTAGAAAGCATCTCCTCCCTAAACACTGCTTTATTTAAGGTTAAGGGTCCAATCTCAGTCTAAGAAAAAATTCCTTAACTAAGTTAAATAAAAAAATATAAAGTAGATATTGCATTCAGAAATATAACCATGGAGTTGCTTGTCGATCAGCAATTAGGGAAGGGGTAAACAGTTAAAAAAAAAGCAGTAAAACCTCTTATCGCTAATGTATACATGACACAAGAGTAATTCCACGGTACCTTGGTGATGTACCCATTACATAGTACAACCACTGACATAAATATTACATAGTCCAATCATTTTTTGATTGACAATTAGGACTTTATTTCAACCATGTGGCAAGTTCTGTTTTTGCTGATATTCAATGTGAGTGGGGGATCATGGGCCCTACTAACCCAACATGTTTGTTGCCACCTGAACTGCAAGCAGCAGATATTAGGACCACCTAGAAAGGGCCTCTAAGGTAGACCATGCAGAAAACAAGGAGCCAGCCCCATACATGTAATTCTCCTTTATCCATATTTTATCTTCTCTTATAAAATCCAAGACAAAGAAAACCAAGCATTTCAACTAATAGCTACAAGATAACAAAGTGCCACATACGAACTAGGAGATACTAATGCTAACTTAACATATACAGTTAAAAGTGTATCTCTTGGAAGTAGTAGTCGTAGGATCAGGTAGTATCACAAATAGGAATAGAAATATACTGGACAGATTCCTTACAGAGAGATCACATTTAATGGAAGAAATATTTTCACCCTGCAACTTTGGTATGCTTTCAAGATGATGAACAATCTGCTGAAATAGCCCTTTCAATGTAGCATCAAGATCAAGAGCCACCATGCCTGGAGTACCCAGTAAAAACCGGATCCTACCAGCACAGGACGATAAGTATGATAAGGCATAGCCTCTAATCGCTGCAGGCAAGCAAAAATATTCAATAGTGAAAGTTCTTCCAAGAGAGAATGCTCATTATCTCATTACCAAAAATATTATGTTCATATGCACTGGTACAGCATCAATAGAGCCAAATTTTGTCAATGAGGAAGAGAAAATATCTTCAAAAGAAGTGCTTTATAACCATTCTATACACACCCCCAGAGAAAATATATCAAACATCAGTTCAAAGCAACACTAGCTTGTCCGCCAGCCAGAAAATTATGGTCTGAAATTCTGTTGTGTCAGAATCTCTGATCAGCTTTACTTATTCAACATATATTTCATAATTCATACGGATCTAGTTGTATTGATCAAATGAAATGAGAAGCTGACAAATTGTGATGACAGTGATTAAATTGGTGTGGTGTACAATGAAACTGAACTGTCCCAGTCACCAAAACTCCTCAAATTAATCGTAAACAAACTATATTCCCTTTTTTTGGTCAATCATCAATGAATTATGGAGGTTACTGTTAAGTGCCAAACAATTTAGAAGAATTTTCACTCCTATCATTAATTAATGAGACATAGGCCCCACTGCTTGAGAGCTTCGGTACATCTCTTTTGGGTCAGTGATTCCGTCGTGTCCTTGTTTGTGGTCTATGTCATTTGTCTTTCTAGCTGTGCTGAAATCTCAAATAGTCTACATTTTATGCTTTAGTCTAAAAGGAGACATTTTTACAGAAGAATACTATATGGTTCTGCCAAATATTTTTCAACCTTTCAAATGAACAAAGGAAAAATCTCTTGGCTCTGACTGTTTATTCAAGTATTATCTCTTAAGTGACACCCTCCAATGAAACTTCATATCTTTTAAGTACTGGTGATGTAGAAAGCTACAGAAGTGCATGATAGAGTTCAAATTCAATAGCAAGTAAAAGGAAATAGTATATATGGGTTAAGGTTTCCCTCATGCTCCCTGATAGAATTTCAGGATCCTGTAACCAGCCCAAGAATAAGAGAGAAGAAGAAGAATGAAGAGAAGAGAAAGAAAAGAGAGAGCTCAAACGTGTATTGGCTCTCCCTTGGTACATTACTTATAATGTAAAATCAAATCTCTGTTTAAGAAAACTTTTTTAAACTGAGTTACAGCAAAAAGGAAAATTGCATATTGTATAGAATCTCCCCAAATCTACTAAAAAAGAAACTATCCTAAGCAGATTACTTGTCAACCAAGCAATAAAAAAATTAACTAGTAACCAAACTAGAAAGTAACTGAAATAGAAAGCAACCAAAATAAAAACCTAAGCTAAAATAGAAAGTGAAATATTAACACTCCCCCTCAAGCTGGAGTATACAAATCAAAGGCTCTAACTTGGAATAACAAGAACATATCAAGAAACTTCATTACCCTTGAGCATATGTAGCAACAACAGAGGCTGATAGAACCGAAAGAACTCCACCTAGAAGATAACAACTTAAATAAACAAATTTCATGTTGAATGAATCATCCAACAAAGAAAATAATATAATAGGCAGTGGTGAAAATGAACCATATCCATAAGTAAAACAACAACAATAACATCAAAGGCACTATCCAAATAATATTAGTAGTAGAGAGGAATCTCCACACAAAAAGATAAAACAAGCAGCCCAAAGTCGCATATAAGCTCTTCGCAAAAAGGCCAGTAGTAGGTAAAAGTATGGGCAGGTGAAAAGCAATATGGGTTATTATGGGCCGCATAGGTGGACAAGAGGCAATATGGGTTATAGGCTTACCGCGGATCAAATAGGTAGAAAATCAGCCTTATGGGTTATTGTAGACCAAGTAGGTAGGTAAAAGGCAATATGGTTTACTCTGGACCAAGTATGTAGGTAAAAGGTAGTATGGCTTACTATGGATCAAGTATGTGGGTAAAAGGCAGCATGGCTTACTGCAGATCAAGTAGGTAGGTAAAAAACAATATGGATTATTGTAGACCATGTACATAGGTAAAAGGCCATATGAGTTAGTGTAGACCAAGTAGGCAGGTAAAAGACAGTATGGATTACTATGGACCAAGTAGGTAGATAAAAGGCAGTATGGGTTACCGCAGACCAAATATATGGGTAAAAGGTAGAATACTATCTTAAGATTAAAGTCTCCACAAATAATACTCTTCAAAAGACTGAGTAGATATAGACTAAGGCTCCAATCTCTTCCTCACGTGGGCAAGTAACGACGACAAATTACAATAACCTAAAGTCTGTATTGAGGAACTACTTGGGTACTTGAAGGATCCATGTTACTTGATGAATCTAGGTGCAAGAACTTCCAGCCATTACAGAAGAAAATTCAATATCAAAGTAGCGGATGCATTAGAGGAAGAGCTGATAACCAATAGCATGTCCCATAGATACAAAACAACATCAAATTCAATTAAAGAAAATTACCGAACAGCAAGTAATCTACACAGAAATAGCAATTATTGTTCACAATCAGCTTCATTAAATAGGGCAGCAAACTAATGATCCTCAACATATTCCATCTACCAAAAGAATAATGAAATTGAAGTCGATTCTGGCAAATAGAGTACCAACATGATTCAAATTTTTTTTTCAAATGCTTATAGTACTCGAAATCGAAACCAGTAGTAGAAGCAATAGGAATGCAATTCAGCATCAATAGAATTTTTTAGATCAGAAAAATTCAACAGAACAGAGGTAGCAATAGTGTGTCAAGTAGCAGAATTAAATACAACACCAACAGAATTTTCTAGAGCAGAAAATTTCAATAAAATAGGGGCAGCATTAGTTATCCTGCAGCAGAATCCACGATGACATAAGCAGTTCTTCAGATCATAAAACCTTAATGATCAAGGGGCAAAAGTAATATAAGCAGTGGTAGTATTACAGAAGAATACCAGGGCAGCAAAACCATGGCAATATCAGGATCATAACCTATCTACCAGAAAAATAATAGACTGGAGTTGATTTTGGTAGATAGGTTAGTAACAAACATGGGGAATAAATAGCACCTTATAGGAAACTATATACAACAGTCTAGTAGCAGCAATAACACCAATCAACGTATGGCATTGATGTTACCAATTGAAAAGTAGTAGCAGTTGAAGAAATCACACACAAAAAAATTCGTCTAGGCAATAGATGCAGACCAAAGAACCAAAGTAGAGTCAACCAGTAGCAGAATAGATGTTGTTCAGGCTGGTGCAGGGCTGTAGTATGTTCAACAGGTCCTATTTATTTAAACAATAATAACAATTAAAAAAGAAAAAGAAAATTTACTGATCTCTGGGTTCTAAAGTATTGGTATAGTAGGTAAATAGATCACGTCATGAATTGTGAGGAAAGATTAATATATCATTAATGCTGCATGGCGTGCTTACGCACCATGTAGAAAGGAAAAACAGAGAAAATTGGTCAAAATTGAGAGAGAAGTGGTCACTAGGCTGATTAAACCCACTACGATACCATGGGCTCATAGGTGTCTTGGCTCTCCCCTGGTGCTTTATTCATAATGTAAAATCAAATCTCAGTTTAGGAAAACTTTCCTAAACTGAATTACAGCAATAAAGAAAATTACATGTTGTACAAAAACCCCCAAATCTACTAAAAAGAAACTACTTGGGAGATTACTTGTCAACCAAGCAATAAGAAAATTAGAAAGTAACCAAAATAGAAAGTAATCAAAATTAAAACCTAAGCTAAAATATAAAGTGAAATATTAACACCCCCATAAAAAAAACTGCCCAAATTTTTTCTTGCCATCTTTAACATGCATAAATTATCATTTATCCATCCAGTGTGTGCCACCACAATCATTTCCCCACATGGAAATGTAAAGCTGAAATTTAAGGGAAAAATTACTAGTAAAATGACTTGAGCAATTTCAGTTTAATGAATGAAACTTTTAGGTTAGAAGGGCAATATGCAGGTGAGCCAACAGTGACTATGGAACCCAAACTAGACAACATTCAACTTAAGAGAAGAACTATCCATCCAGCTGTTGTTTACAGCAGAGGAACCCTCCGCATCATTCAAAAATGGAGCACCAAGCTTATCTTGATTCTTGAATGGTCATTCGAAGGACATTTCCTTAGTATCATAATAATGGTTTTGTAATAAAAAAAAATGGGGAAGAAATATCAGATTTTGTTGACGAGATTCTCCACCACAATGTCCCAGCAGTTCAGACACGAAAAGTAATACAAAGGTGATCCAGACTTTTTGCCTTATCTCATGGCAAACCCTATCTATCTCATGAAATTCCTTCCCTATCGACAGACGACATAGATTACAACAACAAAGCTGGGAAAAGGAGCTAGATAAAAGTGGTATCTCTTTTTTTGGGTGTATAAAAATATATATACAAAGACCCCAAAGGGAAGAAGAAAGAAATGGGGAAAGGGGGGGGGGTCTTTGGATAAACACACCTGGGAGCATGGAGCAAGGAACTCTCGAGGCCCCAGGTAAAAAAAAGTGCCGACCCAAAATCTGGTCTATGGATCTGGGTTTGGAGCAAAAGTTTTGCTCCATCCATATGTGAGAAGCAAGCAACAAGTAAAAGTTTCCTTAAATTGTCAGCACTCGAAGAGCTGCCAAAGTGGATGCAATCCAAGGACACTCAAAAGGTTGCGGAAATCTGGATTTGAGCCAAATGCAGGCAAGGGCAAGTAGCCAAATGGGTCTAGAGAAGGACAGGTAAAGAAGAGGTGAGGGATGGTTTCATCATTGGTGCAAAAGATGCAGGAAGTTTAGTTGTTGCAGTGGATAAGGAGGACTTGGGTGGGAAAGCAGTGGGAGAAGGTTCATTAGATATTCAGGACTTAACAGGAAATGTGGCCTTTGAACCAAGTGAGTTTAGCCCAGCAAACCAGGGGAGGGGGTGTGGATATGGTTCCAAGTAGAAGTGGCGAAGAAAGTGGTGTTTCTGGAAGGGAGCCAGAGAAGTTGATCATGAGTGGGGGAGGGAAGAGAGAAGGGGGGAAGAAGGGACCAAATCACCAAATGGGATCTAATTCCAGAGGCGGGGGGAGGGAGGGGACCAAGATCAGGAATGGGATCCTACCACTCAGAGAATGGAAAGAAGGTCTTGGAAAAAATATTTTAAAGAATAATCTTTCCTCCCTCATGTTATGTTTGTAGGGTTGTTTGATAAGCGCACAATGCAAACCACTCCTCTACAAGTAACTTAATACTTGCATCTGTCTACCACTCTTGACAATATTGTACGAACTAGTGAACAGTGCAACTATTGACATCAAAGCCTTGAAAATGTAAACTTTCTATACCTATGGCTATAAGTAATGATAGCAAGGCTGCAAAATCTCCTCCTAACCCTGCCTAGACATTCAATCACAAGGACCAAACAAATGAAAGCATCTAACCCCAAACTAAGCAAGTATTCTCTTTTACCTACAGGCTACCACTAAACTGTAAAAAGAAAAAGTAGTCCATGTTGATTCTGTTCCCAACCATAAGCCTTATTGTCCCTAGTTGATCTCTCTTTCTCTCACTTGCTTCTCTTCTCTTCTTGATAGATTCTGACCATCTCACCTTATTTTTTACATGTCATTGTGGCTCACTTTGCTTTTGGTGCCTTCTTCCTTCTTCAGAAAGAGTTGAACAATCTTCTCATCCTGTTGTGTGCTGAAAAAATAGCTAAAGGGGAAGGTAGTTTCCTACTTGAATTTTGATCCTGGGGCTAGGCTACATTTCTATAGTCTAGACAGTGCAGGGAAGTCAAACCACAATCAGAAGAGAATGCCTGCCAACTCCTGTAAAGTATTTCTTCTACAAAGCGAGTCATTTCTAGGTGAGGGCGAACACACACAGAGCTATAGTTTAATTTAGTGGGGTTATGTTATAATAAGAGCACAGGAGATCCCACCCATATGCAGCCTTAGGTTAACTTATTACAAACAACTAAATTGGTCTCGACCCATCACTCTTGCAAATAAATGGCGTACTCCAATTGGAAAAGGGTAGCAGAGAAATCTACTAACCAAACAGATCAAACAACTCACACTTGTGGTTTAGCTGCTATTCTATCCAGACCTTCAACTATCATATAAGTATAGAAAATATTACTAAGTATTGTACGGTTTCTATGGGTATCCACATTATACTCACCACTACAATACCTAATTATTTCTATATGATATTTGCGCCTCTCCAATACAATATGTCTCTTGTAATTTCCCCTTCAATATGATACCCCATACGGATACTTGAATTGTTGTCTATGCCCCTCAAACACTCATTAAAACAGTTTTTATTGGCAATTACAGGAATTCTAGCACCCAGAAGAGGGGGGGGGGGAGGAGAACTCTCAACCAAGCAGTTCAAAAAGCTTCTAGCTTCAAGCTTTTGTGAATGGGTAAGGGGTTGCACAGACACCTACCTAACTACCTACCTGGTTGGTCTTCCTTTAAGAACTTTATCTTACCTCCTACACACTTTCAATCTTCTTCCAAGATTCAATTGAGCTTATTACTCAGATCCAGATACAGATATGAAAGTACAGAAGGAGCCACTATGTTCTTTACTTATTCTAATATTAGAAGAACACCCCCCCCCCGCCCCAAACCCCAAAAAAAGGGGATCTTAGTTAACATTGACAGAACAGGTGGGTCACATGTGCCATGCAGAATACTTGTACTCATTTTATTGCTCAAATTCAAATAGTGGTCAGTGGCTCATGTTGGGAAACAGCATCTCCATAAAGTGAAGGCTGCACATGTTATAGCCCTCCCTAGACCCCATAGTAATTGGAGACTCATGCACTGGGTACAGCATGATTTTTTAATACCATTGTCTTCTCTTACTCCTTTACCACACACTGAAGTAAGGGCTCTTTGATCCTTATTTTCTTTATTAAAAACTTTGGTATGAGAGACATTTTTAAGACCCCTAAGGAAAGTTTCCTAATTTTTGAAATAACTTGGTCAAGACCTTTGATGCTCTATTTTGTATTTCTATCACAAATTTCTAATAATGCTTCTGAAGATGATGATGATGACAGTGATAGTACTCAACTAAACCTAACTAACCTGCAATGTATTTGCGCACTAAGCAGCAAAGATGATCCATTCCATCCAATAAGAAACCTACTGTAGAATCATTTGGATCCTGCAACCAAAACAAAACAAGTTAAATTCAAGAAGTTGGTCAGCTTCTTGATACCAAAAAAAGTACAAGCAATTTTAGTGTTATTCCATGTTAACTGATAATAAAAATAAAGAAACAGCTTACTATTTCAACTGGAACCATCTTGACAGATTTAGATTTTGATGATCCAATTCCAACATGTTGAAAGTACCAGACAACCTCAGATTGAGCTAAAGCCAATGCAGAAAACACCATCTGTAAATTCACAGATTGCAACATAATCATAGATGAATATATCAGGAAAGCATACCTTCAAATTTGTTCTAGAAACTTTGCTGGAACTGAAGTTTTAGTTTTTCACACGCATCATGGAAATATAGATTTCATTTCTCTTTATAGTAAAGGGCAATTACAATGCATTGTCCTAAAGTTATTTATTAGAAAAAGAATGTGTATGGTACTGCATGCAGACTGTGGATCATATCAAACAAGATAACCAAATCAACTCTAAGACTATGTACAGTTGACAATTTTTGGAACCATCCATAGTAGTTCCTTTGAGTTTGCTTTTCCATTTTGCCCCCCCCCCGACCCCCCAAAAAATATAAGATGTTCAAAGATTGTATTGACCAAGAACAGTACATCATTGCTTAGAAACTCAGATTCAAGTCATCAATGTGTTTCTTGCATGGAACTAAATCTCATGAAATTTTAACACAACTGAGACGAAACTAGGGGCAGAATGGCCAAACCTTGCCGAGATCTAGCCAAAATTTCAGTATCTTGCCGAAACTTCAGATTTCGGTGAAATTTTGAACATTTCAGTATGACATAAATTGCAAATTTTAATTTTAAAATTATAATTGAGATTTGACTACTACTCAGTATTTGTTATTGCATTTTAATGAAAGTTTCAATGTTTTCTTGTATATCGATGTTTAGATTTGTGAAAAAACATAATCCAGTTTTGTCTGCACACAGGCGGGCATGTGTGAATCAATAAGACCGCATTTTGTTATTTTTTATTATTATTATTTTTTTGATGAATGAGAATATTCATTAACCAAAAGGGAAAAAGGGGGTGGGGGATACAAGAAGCAACGACAAAGACCTATGAAGCTGAACTGCACAAGCAAAGCAATACAAGAAGCTAAAATTACAAAAGACTAAGGCCTAAAGCTGAGAAAAGCAAGGAGAGCTAGCATATTTTGATTGAGATGTTGACGACCTCTAGTAGATCTACTACTTTGCCGATGATCCTGGAGAGGAGGAGGAAGAGGTACCAGAAGAGGACTCCTTTGGATCATAGTTATAGGAGGCTATTCCCAAGGGCTTGTCAGGAGAGGGGGACAGAGAGTGGTGAGGAGAAGGAATGGATGGGCCAAGGGAGCGAGGGTTGGGAGGAGAGATTTGGGTTTGATCCAGCCCAGTCAGGGACAGGGATCTGTGAACAGGGGCCTGGACTGAGAGGCCCAACAGGGGGCTAGCTGGCACAAGGAGGGGAAGGGAGGTGGGTGGGCCGATATTGTTAGGGTGAGAGGGGGGGGGGGGATGGCCCAACTCAGAAGGGTTGAGAGATTAGAAAGAAAGAAGAGGAGAGATAGAAGGGGAGGAGGAGAATTTTAGTAAAAAATAGCATCACCATTGTATTTATCGGCCTCAAATTACGCTGTACACCGAAAATCAGACCAAAAAAACGCTTAAAACCCACCGAAACAGTTTCTCAAAACATGGTACAAAGCTGTACTACGTTTCTCGAGATCTCTCTGAGATTATGGCATTGTCAAGACAGCAAGACAAGATGAAATTTAGTTGTATGGTTCTTGGCAAAGAAGTAGCATTATAAACTTTAGAAAAGGTAGAAAAAAAACAATGTCCCTCAAACTCACTTCTTGTTAAATAGAATATCAACAAGGTCAATCTAGACTAGATGGAAAAAAGGACACAGTAAGGTGCATCACATGTCATATTGGCACCTACATGAAACCATATGGCCCACCAGCAGTAAAGTTGAGCCCCACGAGAGCTTTCATGTGGCACAAAGGTTGCTTTGGGTTCTTAAAAAACTTAGTTTGCAATGTCCTGCACAAACCATATGTGCATGTTTGTACATGTTCTATGATCAAATAGGACACACGTTATATCTCTATCAAAGACCTATCATACCCGTGAGGCCGTGATTACGTCTATCTTTTCAGGAGAAGATTATAAAAAATCTTTAGTTCAAAAAATAAAATTTGAAATCACAAAGATATAACTTTCAACTAGTTAAAAGCTTCAAAAAGCAAGGAATGCAGGTTGGCAGTTGTGCAGGTTTTCCCATTCCCACCTGATTGCAACATCAAGAAAAAGCCAAGGTGGGCTGGATTTTATCCTCAGATTGGGCTTTGGGCTGAAACACAAAACCAGGGTTAGGTTGGTTTGCTCTGGGTAGAGGAGGCCTTTGGTAGCCAAAAACCTGCCCAATCTCGAGCTCAAAGAAAACCCAAGCCTTTCATGTGTGGAAAGAACACACACATGCCCAAACACATATATACATACGTATCAAGACTTTCTATTTATTTATTTATTAATTTATATCTTTCACATCATGTCATGGATGCATAATAAGATATCCAATGATGTAATAACCTAGAAAGACTGGCATACCAGACTCACAGGGGATTTGGGACAGCCCTGGGCAGGTGAGGGAGATTAAAGTTGCAGAGGGAGGGGATGGGAGAGAGAGAGGACAGAGGCAAAAAGCAGAGGTGAAGTACGCTGGAATCGTGGGAGGGCAGAGGCAGTGACAAGCGAGATCAGAGGTGGTGGGACCCTAGGAGGAGTGAGTCCAGCAGTTCAAACATTTGAGAAATCACTTTCTCTGTTTCATGCATTTCAAACTTAGTGTTTTTTCATTCATCTGAACCCTCTTTTCTGAGTTTGATGGCTTGGATTTGCCCTCAATTGCCTCATATGCTTCAATAGTTTTATTATTCTGTTTTCAGAAACAACGATGGGAAGATCTTATGTAAGTGCTTTATCTCTGAAGATAGAATTGAGATACATTTGCAACTAATTAGATACCAAACATACTAACAGCCACTGGTAGATATAGCAAAAATTATGACTAACAGATATAACTTTCATTGTTCAAAAGAAATAGTTCGGAGTCAATGAGATCAGCTCTGCACACCTTTCATATACAGAGCTTCAACCTTTCTGCAGCATAACTAGACTGTTGAAAATTTACTTTGGTCCATTTAATTAGTTTTGGAGTCCCAAATTTCTTCCATCATCCTGGTCAAGTCTCTTTATTTTCTAAAAAGTAAAAATAAATAGGATTCCTTCTTAAGCAAAGGGCCAAAGCAAGTTTGCCTGAGGATTATTTGGGGTTGCAGTGGGCTGACCACCCTGCACTTCTTCTCTTCCTCATCCATTGCTTACCTATCCAAATACAAAGGAAAGGCAAAGAGAGAGAGAGAGAGAGAGAGAGAGAGGTCTGCCTGAGGATAATGAGTTAATCAACACCACAACTTATAACTCCTTATTCCCATCTGCATGCACAAAGCAAGCTTGGGAACCTAAAAGAAGATCAACAGTGACCTATATTTGCATTTACTGATACTGTCTCCCCACCTTAAAGATTCAATTTAAAAATAGGATAAGAATTCCCAAGCCTATAATCATAAGGTATACAACTTCACTACAAAGAAAAGGCAGAATCCAAGAATGACCTGAGAGTATATCACAAAGCACATTGAGGATGCCTACAGTTCAGAATTATGGTTTAGACATACTTGAATGTTGGGAGCCAATAAGCTTGGCTGATCAGTGAAAAACAGAACCATTCTTCCAATTTCTTGTTTCAATAGTAACCTCCTCTCACGATGTATGACATCACAAGATATTAATGCTTGTTCCTGCACCTCACTGCAATTCCCAGCCAGTCATTATATGCGAAATATCAGCAATATGAATCAAGCCTATAAAAATAAATAAATAAATCTTATTTTGCTATTTCTTTGATCCAAAAGAAGGGGGGGGGGTGGATCATTACCAAAAGGGAAAAAAAAAAAAAAAAAAAAAGATTTTTTTGGGGGTGGGGGACCACAATGGCCCTGCCAAACAAAGGGAAGGCTATGGTCTGCAAGAAGGGGGAGCCCAACTAAAAAATAAGGTCCTCTGAATTTGCTTCAACAACCACCATGATGTCAGTGCATAAACCATCAACATCACATGAAGAAACTTTGGTACTTCAAAGAAACAGCAGAATTAGTCCAGGTCACCCCTAAGTTCCAAACATTTTCAGGGAGCATGAGTTCCAAAAAGATGATTACCATGTATTACTATTACCATGATTAGATGATTATTAGACTTCACTTTTGAACTTTAGTTATATATTTTTGTTCTATTTTGTCTCATATCAGCTACTCTTAATGCGTAAAAATATATTGGGTAGACAAAAAAATATTGGGATCACATGAGCATGTTGACTTTAAGCATGCAAAATATCCAACAATAAGAGCAACTCTCCTTTACTTAGGTGAGATGCATTCTATGAAGGTTGTTTCAGGTCATGGGACAATGCTACAAAAGGCTCAAGAACTTTCCTTTGATATACCCTGTGCATTTGGCTCCAACACATACAGCCTTGTAGAGTTTGTTAAAAGTAAATATAACTTATATTAGTATTCCAAATGATAAAGAATTAAAATTTACCTTCTAGGAACACAAAGTAGTAAAATAAACTTATTTCAAGTAATAAATATGACAACAGCCTGAAGTAATCTTTTTTCTGCTCAGCATCCATGATCTTTCACTTTTACTTATGGGAAGTATCTGATGCTTTCATTCATAATAAATATGACAACAGCCTGGAAGTAAAGGTTCAGTGTCATACCTCAGCATTTTCTCAACCTGCTTTGCAACGCTATACTCCAGATCTGCTTCTTTTTGCTTTGCACGCCCGGATTTTGCCATTTTCTTTGATTCTAGAACGTGTGGGAGAACATACAACTGATAATCTTCATGCACTAGTGCGTACTGCATTTTATAAGAAAAAGGGAATGATCAACCAATCAACAGGAAAACAATTACTTCTTCTTTTTCAGAGAAAAAAAGAAAATATAATCTTTTAAGAGGAAATCAGATAAATTCACCTCATCCCTGAACAATGTGAGAATTAGGTTTTCCTTCAATACAACCTGAAAACAAGAAACATCATAACCAAGAAATCAACTTCGAGTTCATCCAAAAAAAGAAACAAACTTTGAATGATCTATAATACATTGACGAAAGAAGGAAATAGAATCATCAAGCAGTAACAAATTGGCATGAACAAATTGTGATATACAAGCAATATTATTGTAACTAGATTCAGAATGCCTTGACAAAGGTCCTTCAGGCTCTTGCTGGGTTTCCTGGCCCATGCCTGACCCCTTGAAGATTTACCTGACAGGTCTTTGCCAGCCCCTGCAAGCCATATTGAACCTTCATCAGTCCCTGCACGCCCCTCTGTACCTTCCTGCTCTTTGATCAGGCTCTTCAATGGACAACTATGGTTTTTAATTTTTCTTTTTATTTTGGGGCAGCACCTGCAAGGACTGTATAATGGTCGCTTCCTCTATTTGGTTGCTGCAGTGCCAATAGCACTTTCTCATCTCCAGCACAGTATTTTCTTTCATTCCATTGTGCTTATGTCTGGTCATATGGCAGAAGATTCTAGTGCATCCCTTGGTTCTGGGGGAAGCTACTCAGGTTGCCCTACTGCTCCCCATCATCACCATTATCCATAGCCAGGACACATAAAATAGAATAGATTATGTAACATGGTCCTCCTTCCATTCAAGGCACACAACCTTTTGAGGTATATTATTGGTGATACACCCATGCTCACTGAGGCTCTGGCCAGAGACAATCTTGGCTGGCTAATGATGCATTGATCATGTCATTCCTATTGAATTCCATGGAATCCACTATTAGTTAAAGTTTTGTTCTCCTTGATTAATCCTAGGATTTGTGGGATGCAATGAAACATGCTCATGGTCAAGTCAGTAATAATGTCAGATCTATGAGTTCCGTTGCCAAGTTCATGTTACCACACAAAAAGGAATGTCTGTGCCTGCAATATCTTTTCTCATGCTTGTAGAAAAAAAAAAAGATTCATTGCCAAAACTCCATAGGGGAAGAAGGGGAGACAAGGTAATGTAACAACAACATAACTGTCCCTTGGGGAATCAAAACAAGCTCATGGGGCTCATACTAGAGTTGATATCTTCTCAAGATGGCCATCTGTGACTGCATGGCTGCATATAATTGTGCGCTCTCAACAATATGGCAGCAAGTGCTCTTCTATCGCCGCGGCCATGATAAATCCACTGATGCAGACATATTTGAGTGTGAAACCAACGGGAGTACAATGTTCTTACTGGTCTCAACTAGTCAACTCTCAACCCAAAACAAAATCAGACTCACATTCAGATGTTTTGGACAGGAGAAAATTCCCTATAGTCGAGGCTATAATATGATTCAACATGGGGATCGTTGTCATTTTATTGAAACTCCTACTGCTCTGAACAAGTCTACACTTCAACAAAAAGAAACTCAGTGGTGAATGAAAAAACTAGATCTGTGCAAGACTAGCTATCTCTTAAGATTTTGAATCTTTTTACTTATGTTGATTTTTAGTATCAATGACTCAATAGAAAGTGGAAAGAGACCAGAATGATTGCATCAAGCATCCAAACCCTAAATTTTCCCAAAATCAAGCAATGACACTTTTTTTTTGTGTTAGCACATGTGAGAAACTTCATTCTACATTGATAATCTATTGGTTTCACCAGTTTTCATCATACTTTGTTGTTCATACATTATATTTTACACACTGCTTATTTAAAGTGTTTTATGATTCCAAACAGTGTTTTGCAAGTACCGTAAGAACTTTCATGAGTTCTTAACCATTTCCATGTGTATCATTAGTGTATCTTGCATCTGTAGTCTCATCTGTACTGCACGGCTGTAACTCAAACCTGCCATTTCTTGATTTCAGGCTGACCAAAACCGGCCTCAAAACCATGATTTCAAACTTTGCTTATATTCAACTCAAGGCCGAAGACTGGGACTTTCATGTATTAAGCATTTAAGTGTCCCAAGGTCACAGAGTAAAATAGACTTGAGTTGCCATTAGGAAGTCACAGCCAATATCAAACTACCCAAGATCTTATAAGAAAAAAAATATAAAAAATAAAAATAAAAAGAGATTAATCTAAAACACTGAAATTATTAGATTTTCTTTTTACCAACAAAAGTATATAATTATGTAAATTCAAAGTCAAATATTTGGTATATGGAATGTCTCACCAGTAAATTTTCCACATATACACATACACATACAACATCCTATTAGGTCACCAGTATATCTTCTGATACATGGATGTGTGTAAAGTCAGAAAAACTAAAAAAATAATAGAAAAGCGCAATGTCAATGCTAGTGATAATATTCATATGAACCACACTGCCCCCCAGGAAAAAATAAAATAAAATAAAGAAGCAAAAGAATAAAGGATTATACCAGAGCAATGTCAATGCTAGTGACACGAAGTAATTCATCAGGACAAACAAGATACCCAAAGAGAACCCATTCCCGATAAGAAGTTACATTTGCTAGATCTTGAGCTCTCTGCAGAAGGAAAAGAAAAGACAACAAATGGAACAAAATAATTACAGTAGCACTCCAACGTCCTTAAAAAATGTTAAAAGTTTCTAGGAAAAGATAGCATGTCTTTCAGCAGATGAACTCATAAAAAAATGGTTAGACAAGGAAGAAAGGGAAAAGATACCATTGGATGAGCAGAATTTGTCAGTATGTCAGGATATCGAGGATGAAAAGGACTTAAAAAGCCTTCATTTCTCAACTTTCTGGTGTCAGTAGATAGGAAAATAACTGGACCCACAGCCTCCAAAACCTGGAAAGTTATAAGTGAGACTCTCAGCCATAACATATCGAGCTGCTGAATCATAATCTATGGATCTATTGAACAAGTGAAATTGAAATTATGCTTCTGATTAAAAAAGAATGTTACAAAATAGTCCTCCATCATGAAATCATTGGAAAACCAATGTCCAAAATGGTAGTGCATCTTCATTTTTATTTCCAAATATGAACCTATGAGATGAATGTATATAGTAGCAGGAGAACTACAAAAGCCATATCCAGTCCACAAGGGTGCAGCATTTACCACCAGGGTCTTCCAGTCTTTCAGTGAGTTGTTACTTACGCCTTATTATTAACAGGTGGAACTCTATATATGTGTGATCATGTAGAACGTAAGTTCACTTGATACCTCAAAAACACTTTGAAGACTGAAATGATTGTCCAGCAATAAGCAATTATAACATATAAGCCACTTCAGAGATCGAAATGATTGTCCAGCAGTAAGCAATTATAACATATAAGTAAGGCTTTATACAAGGTGCAAAAATAAATGAAAGGCGCAAGACCAATGATTGGCTAAGATCCAACTACTGCAGAAAGCATGAATAAAAAACAGGGAAAATTTCAGAGACACCATAAACATTTGCATAATTCAGAGATACTCCAAGAACATCACATATATCACAATTAGAACTGTGAAGTATATAGTTGAAAATACCATTTTAACATTCTTGATAACCTTCCCTTTTACCCTTTTTTCCATTTGTTCACTATTACAGCAGCAGTTTAAAAACCAAAAACAGAGAAGAGACGGAGAGATGAGAGAGGAGAAAGAAGAAGAAAGGGTGAGGAGGAAGGAGAGCTGCAATGGATGTGGATCTCCCCCTCATGCATGGAATATATTTATCTTATTATGTAGCACATTGGAAATATATCAGGCGACATCGGCATGGTTGTCAAAGCGGCAAGGCAACCAAAGCGATTGGGGGTACCGCTTAGGTAGTTAGGCGACAAAGCGGCGCCTAGGCGGCAATAAGGTGACCAAAGCGGTTGTGTCAAATTTTTTCAATATAACTACTTTTAAACTAATTTTCAATACAACTACTTTCTATAATAAGCTAAACAAATATTCAATAGTCACATTCATTAAAAAAAAAAAAAGCATTCAAGAATCATAATTATGAAAAATAATTCAATAAAAGAACACAAACATAAGTTCATCTCATCAAACCATGGTTGTCAAAGCGTTGCCAAGGCATTTACTGATTCATTGATTCTTGATGTTGAGTATGGCTTATGCTTCACATTTTATTGCTGGCGGGGTGTGGGGGCAGCGCCCCTGGAGCAAAAAATAGGTTTTATGTCACTTTGGGCCTTGGAGTTCCTTTGCAGATTGGTCATCAATTAAGCGGTTCAAAAAAAAACGGTTGAAAAATCAGGCCTATAACTGACTTTCCTAAAGTGATACATAGAAAATCTATAAACAAATCAAGTGTCAATACTAATCTGTGACACCTAGCTGGACACCCAAGTAACTAAAAGTAAAAAAGGAAAAGGTAAAATCCTCCTTTTACCCAATATTGTTTAACACTCCCCCTCAAGCTGGAGCATACAAGTCACCCATGCCCAGCTTAAAACAACTATTCTTGATGACAGGGCCAGACAGAGGTTTGGTGAAGATATCACCAAACTGGTCTAAAGAGGTAACGAATGGTGTCTCAAAACTTCAGTGTGCTTACTGCTTACTACATTGATGGAACAGGGGATTACTTGCAATGCAGATAGCAGCTTGATTGTTGCAAAACATTTTCATAGGTTTATTCATCATTGACAGGATGTCCCAGCTCAAGAAGGAAGAATTTCAGCCTACTAGTTTTGTAATACTTTGGGACATTGCTCTATACTCAGCTTGCACACTTGATCGTGCAACAGTTGGCTGCTTCTAGCTGTCCATGTAACAGGATTGCTGCTCACAAGTGTACAACATCCAGTTGTTGACCATCTATCATCATCTGCTCCTGCCCAATCCGCATCACAGTATCCTATGACATCAATATGCCAATGAGGACGCTAGATCAGTCCCTTTTCAGAAGCTCCTTTAAGATATTGCAATATACGGCAGATTGCTTCCTGATGTATTTTCTTTGGGCAATGCATTAATTAGCTAACCAAGCCAACAACAAAGGGTAGGTCCGATCTAGTAACTGTTAGGTAAATCAGCTTCCTACTGACTTCCGATACTGATGAGAATCATCAGTCTTCAGCATCAGTAGAGCCAAACTTTTTATAAGGATCCATAAGGGTATCAACTGGTGGCACATACTTCCTTTGAGACAAATTAATCCCCTAGCTACAAAGTACTTCAATGGTCAGGAAATATCGAAGTGGGCCTAGGTACTTTATTTGGAAGTGGCAATGAACATGAGTCTTGGCATCAGCTATACGAGTCAAATTATTACTAGAGATGATGATACCATCAACATACACCACAAGAATTACCACCTACGAATTATGGCGGTGAACAAACACAAAGCTATTAAAAATTTAAAATAACACTGTAAAAAACCAATATGGATAATAATGGAGTTCAATTTTTCATAGCAAGCATCAGGAGACTATTTTAGTCCATTAATGACCTTTTTTTTTGGATGAATAAATAATATATTAAAGACAGGGAAAAGGAAATACAAGGCCTTTAAGGGGAAGATCGAAAAGATGAGCTAAGACCCCAGGAGACAACAATGAATCTGTCCCTTGGGGTATCATCAACCGGGGGGGGTGGAGAAATGCTAACAATCGAGAGGAAACATCAAAGTAGATGGCATTCCAAATCATGTCTATAGTGCGAGATTTGGAAGTCCATCTCCGGAGATTGCGCTCCCACCAAATATGATGTATGGAGGCACAGAAAACTAGCTTACCAATTCGATTACAAATGGAAGCGCTTGAAAAGGTTTGCACAATCCAAGACCAATAGCGCAAACCCAAAAGAACGCCTCGAACGGGGCCATAATGGCCTTATGAAGCCAGCAAACCTTGCCTGACATCTCCCCCAAGCAACAATCCCAAGATTCCACATAGCTTCCTCCACAAGGTTACCATAAAGGAAATTGTTCTTAACATCTAGTGGATAAAGAGGTCAATCGAAATTGGCAGCCAATGCAGAGAATTAAGCTGAGCCACTGGAGAAAAGGACTAAAAATAGTTGACCCTATATGTTTAAGTGTATCCATTAGCAACTAGCTGAGCTTCAACACGTTCAATGGACCCATCAGGAAGGTACTTAATAGTGTAAAGCCAAAGGCAAATCCACATGAGAGACAGCATCAAGGTGATATTTTGGAATGGTATTAATATATAATGAGGACCTACAAGAGTGACGCGAATCTGAAGTGTACTGAGAAATTGGATATGTAGGGGGTTTTAAGGTGCAGGAATGTGTAGCTTTACAAAGAGGAACTGGTAATTCTGCTAAATCTACAATGTTAGGAGGAGGATCAGGTGCTGCACTGACTTCTGGCATCAGAGTTTCGTTGATAGACCAACACTGGTCCGTATTAGTAGTAGCATGTGGAGGTAGTGGAATAGGAATATCAGGTGATTGGTCAAGAAAGACAGTAGTTAAATCATCTGAAGAAGTAGTAAGCTTGCCCCGAAAAGAAGTGATATTTGCACTCACCAAATGACAATTTGAGACCAGGTCAAGACAATGGTACCCCTTTTGAGTATGAAAATATCTAAAGGAAAATGCATTTCAGTCCACGGGGAGAAAGCTTATTAATTTCCCATTTGAAATATGAACAGAACACACGCACCCAAAGCATGAGGAATAGGAAACAAGGGTGCATCAGGCTGCAAAAGGTGGAAAGGAATTTTATTATCTAACATAAAGAAGTCATACCATTTATAAGAAAACATGTAGTAAGGATAGTATCATGTGGAAAATGTTTAGGAACCTTCATCTGAAATGTTGTAAAACAATGCAATGTCCAACAAGTGTCAATTCATACGTTCATTCACCCCATTTTGTTGGGAGTGTAAGACCAACTTGATTGATGAATCCTTCCCTTGGACATGCAAAAGTCAGAAATATCCTTCGAACATACTCAAGAGCGTTATTGAACCGAAAAATCCTAATACAAGCATCAAACTGAGTATTTATTTCATTATAGAAGTTCTCAAAGACTAAAACAAATTGTGACAGATCTTTTAGTGTATAAACCCAAGTCCAACAATTGTTATACACAAAGTTGACAAAATAATTAAATCCTAATCTATTACAGACACAAAAAATGGCCTGAAGTGTTTGAATGGAGTAAAGAAAATAGAGAAGAACTTTGTATTATTAGTAGCACAAAAGGACAATCGATGATGTTTTCCTAGTTCACATGCTTTGCATTGGAGATGGGAAGTAGACCAAAAACCAGGAATCACAAGTTGGAGCTCTGACAAGGGATGACCAAGACAGTAATGTCACTAGAGAGGGGAAGCAACAGAAGAGGCAACACCAGTAGTAGAGGGTGCAGTGCCACTTAAGTACTATAAGCCCGATTGTTCAAGCTCTCCACCGATCATCCTCCTTATCTGTAGATCCGGAAAAACACAATAAGAAGGGAATAAATTAATAGAATAGAATAGAATAGAATCTTGGTCAATTGACTAACAGACAACAAACTTAAAGGAAGTTTGGGTACAAAAGGAACAGGGGAAAGATCCATGAAGTTGTGGGAAAGACTACTCCATGTCTGGCGACTGTGATAGTAGAGCCATCAGCAAGAATAATGGATGAAAAGTTTGTATGATTAATTAAGGATGAAAACAAGTTAGATTTACCAATGTTATGATAGGAAGCACCGAAAATGATGCTCCATGGTGTGGAATAAGATGTGGGGAATGCAGAGTTACTTGCATGAGCCAAAATAGCAGTAGATGTGGAAGCTGTGGTGGCTTCAAGCTAATAAGATGATTGAAAAGCATACTATAGTCATCACAAGAAATATTAAGTCTAGTGGAAGAAATTCCCGAAGTGGATTATAGAGATGAGTTGCCACTTGGGGTAGGGCCACTAGAAGTGTCAACAAATCCAGTGTTAGATAGTTCTTGTGCTCAATCAGGCTTACCATGCTTTGCTCAAACATGTCTCAATAGTATGATTAGATCCCACTAAAGGTGCATTGGCAAGAGGAATTGTCAAACAGCTGTCCGCCAGACCCTTATCCACCAAAACCACAACCACGGACTCTAAAAGATACTCTTCCTTGATCAGCAAGAAAGGCAGAATTTTTCTTAGTAGCTGCAGCAGCAGAAGACCCAGGGAGAGTAGTGACGGTTAAGTCGAGAGAAGACCTCATTGAGGAAAGGCAGATTCTCTCCAGTAAGGAATTGACTTTTCATGCCTTGATAATCAGGATGCAAACCAGCCAGAAATTACATGAAATTCTGCCAGCTGTTGCTTCCATTGGTTAAGTTCAGTTGTCAAGGACTGATACATCTGTAGTTCCTCAAGATACCCTTATAAGTACTAAAATAATCTTTAAGTGATTTGCCACCTTGTGGGAACTGAAAGATTTTTTCATAGAGTTCATAAATGTGGGAAATGTTTTTAATCTGTGAATGACTCTCATAAAGGTCTTCCCACACTCCCTCAGCTAATCTGTGAAACATCAAATGAGCTGCAATATTAGGTTCGACACTGCACCACAATCAGATCTCAATGATCGAGTTTTCATGCGTCTAGTCATCATGAGCAGCAATAGATGTGGTATCTTGGGGTCAGGTTTGGGGGAATCCTCCATTATGTACTTATTTTTTTACCATGTATGAATATAGAATTTAATAGCTTGGGTCCATAATGGATAATGGATACACCACTGAGTTTGATAGATATCAGTTGAGGACTTTGAATCAGCCATGACAGCAGGAACAAATCAAAGTACAGGGGAAGACAACTAACTAATCAAGGCTGTGAACAGCCAAGTAACTAGATGCACAGTAGCAGTAACAGTAGAATAAACTCCAGGGAATTAAAATAGACTGAGTTAGAATAATGGCACCAAACTCCTGAGGGGCAGATTTTAGATTGTAGAAAAACCTCAAAACAGTGGTTTCGCAAGCCATATTGGGGAATACTTCTTGACAGAAATCGAAAAAGAGACAGCTTTAATTAGGCTTCAAGGTCTCCCAAAAAGTAGTACATCAAGTCTTCAATACCCAGCAGATCTCAGTACCAGTATGAGACTTGAAGAAGCAGCAGAGTTTCAGAAAAGTAAACCTCAGTTTCAGCCAACACAGGCATAGGGTAGATTCGGACCTTGAAGCTTAACATGCATAGGGTAGAACCATACCTTGCAGCAAATGCTGCAATAGGCAAAGAATAAAAAAAACTTAAAGAAGACTCTCAAAACTTCAGGCTGTTATCATAACACAGGAACAGATTTCAGAGCTCTGATGACATGATAAAGCAGCAGTCTAACCAGAAAGCACAGAAGAAATGGAGAGATTAGAGAGGAAATTGAAGAAGAAAGGGAGAGGAGGAAGGAGAGCTGCAATGGTTGCAGATCTCCCCTCCCACATGGAATATATTATCATTGAATCAGGTTCAGTTTGGAAAAGTTTCCTAAACTGATTACATAGCAAATTTGGAAACTAATCAGGCCATATTGGGTTGGGCCTATATCTACATAGAAAATCTGGAAACAAATCAGAGTCAAAACTGACCGCAACATCTAGCTTGACACCTAATAACTAAAAGCAAAAAAGTGAAAAGGTAAAAATCCTACTTTTAACCAACATCGTATAACATTCAAGATTCAAGATTTTTCTCTCTCTTAGTTCTAGGAGTTGGAGACATGAAACTCCAGCAACTGCAACTGATTCTGGCCTACAGTAGCTGCAACTCCTTAAGATCTCCCCCACTTCTCCTGCAACAGTGCTTTACTATCTTGAAGAGTTCTTTGGGATTTCCCATGAAGAACTGGAGGGTGATCAAGCGATCAACCAGAAAAGAGTTTCTGGGTTAACAGTCAGGTTAGCTTGCCATAATCTCAAAGATCGTCATTCAGAATCAATTGTGTTTTATCTAGTGCAGGCAGTGGAGGAGGATACATGGAGTTTAAGAGCCTGGCATTCACGGCAGAGTTTAAGTTACTGTACCTGGTGCGCAACGGCCCAATATAACCAGCATCATTCACAGAAAGCTCAGAAACAATGGAAGAATTCATAACTGGAGAACCAGTTTTTAGAAGAAATTCCGATCTTAGAAGCACCTACTGGTGACTGATGGAGATTGTGAGGTAGACAGAGAGGTTGTCTGTCAAACATCTCACCCTCTACATCTGCCTCCTGACAACTCTTGGTTCTGCAGTTTTTTCACATATGATCTTTCCACTCTGTTCCTCCACCACCACCATCACTACGACTTCAATGGACAGATTACTAGAATTGATACTGCCTCTGTTCTTCTGTTCTCAAAATTACGAATGGTTGGTTGTTTGCTAGAATTTTTATACTGGGTAGGACTGCTTATTGCCTTTGAATGATGACATCGATGCCTACCCATAACAGTCTGATTCTTCTGAATTTAGTAGCATATCCTCTGTTTAGCGTTGTGATTAACATTCTGCAATCTATTCTTGTCATCAATAGCTGCAGAGACGTACAAGTATGACTGCCATCACTCTGCTGCATATCAGCTATTAAAAGAATTTGGTAAGAAAATGTACCATTGCATGGTATACCTCTTGTTTCGAGTTCATCTGAAGCACAATGCACAGGAGAGTGAGAGTTTTAGTTGTTATTTTGGACGTTCTGAGTTGGGGCTTAATGGTAAGGTCACAGAATACCAAAGAGTAGCTGTAAGAATATAAAATTTAAATGATGACTTAATTGCTCACAGATAACAAAGTGTACTATGTTGTAACATTAGCACAACTCCAAGGGGGTGTCTATGATATATTCTAGGTGTTGGGGCATCTCTTTCAGTAGGCAAAGATATAAAAAATAAAAGGAAATTGGCCTGCTGGAGTAATGCCATGATGGACAGGAAGATAGTGAGCAAAGTGTTGCTTTTGTCACTAGCAGCATTTAGGAAAACATTTTACGCTATCTCAAATTATAGTTGTTAAGGTATCACCTAGGGGTCCAGGTTCATTTCTTGAGTCCAAGGCGACAGCACACCTTGTTGACACTTCACAAGTTTTCATTGTTTTCTTCTTCTTCTTCTTCTTCTTCTTCTTCTTTTTCCCCATGCTTATACCATTATTACCCCATGCGTTGTTTATTATATGTTGATTTTCTCATCTCAGGAGATTATTACCACATATATCATAGTGCAATATATTGTCACTGTTATATTGCATATGGTAATCTACTGCACACTTTGTAATGCCTAGTCACCATGGCAACAATTCTCCCAATAGAATAAACCACCTAAGTAGCAACATAAATACCTCTCCGATACGGGGGCTGACAAAATTAAGGTCCTCCTGCAAACCCTTTAATGGTGGATCATAAGAGTCTATAAATTGAACCAGCCTACCATCCACAGAAAGAAATAGAAAATATCAGCAACAAAAAGTAATTGACAATATTAAAAAATTAGGGTAAATGGCAACTACCTCCCCTCTAAGAGAATGACAACCACATCCCCTCATAATATGCAAATGACATGTATCTACCATCTGCCATTAGAAACCTGAAATAATCTCCCTACCGTCAATTTCCCCTGTTAAGTGGTACCACTTCTGTCTTTTTTTAATTCCAAAAATGCCCTTAATTTATATGATCTTTCGATATTAATCACAAAGTACCCTCAGTTATCTTTATAGTTAAAACGCTAACCCACCCTCACTTAATTTAATAGTTAAAACCCTAAAATATCCCTCAAATGTGTCTTTGGGGTTGGGAGGTCTTGAAGATTAGAAGATGGCCTTCAGAACCGATGATTCTGGTTAGACAGAGAAACCATAAAACTAAAATGCAGAACAAATCTCAGGAGTCCAATTCTACAAATCTTGAGCCGAAGGGTCTCTGATTCAGCAGTAGTGAAAGAAAAAGAGAAGAAAATGGGGTTGTCAGAGGACAGAAGATGGATGTATTTTTCACAACAGCAGCAGCCAACTTTGGGGAGGAATAATTATAGCTCCGGCTCATCGTTTCTTTCATACATCAATCCCCAATTGTATTGCATTTTTGTGATTACTTGGAAGAAAAAGAAGGCCTGGGGGGGGGGGGGGGGAGTGCTTGAGTACAGGCAAATGCCTGTGATTACTTGAAACCCCAACTAACGTTGAACTCCTATGAAAGGTGTCAAAAGCATGATCATTGAATGCTGCTGCTTTCTGAATTCTGATGCATACACAGAAACCCAATTGAGCTATTCTTTTGAGGCGATGAATCAATTCAGTAGGACAAGGTGATGATTTCTCCAAAATCTGCAACAGTGGAAGCTCAAGCAGGGAGAAATCGGGTCTCTTGCTCCATGGTCAGGTGTTTCTCAACCTCCAAAAGAAACTCATGACCCTTATTCCTTAAAAACCAAGTTTCTTCCACAACCTAGATGTTTCCCAAACCCTTTCTTTCTTGCAGATTCTCTTGAAAACCAAGAGGTATCAAAAAAAAAAAAAAAAAAAAAAGCAGGGTATTTTTGGTATGAGGAATTGTAGATTTATGGGAATTTTAGCCTTTTAGTCAGTTATAAGTAAGGTCTATCTTAGTATTTCAAGTTCATTTGGAGTCAAGAGGTGTTTTAGTACTTTGACAATGTCAAGGGTAAAATTGACATTTTGTTCCACTTAACAGGGAAAACTGACAATAGGGAAGTCATTGTCAAGTTTTCCAGAAAAGAGGGGATGTAAGAATCATTTGCATGTGAGAAGGGGGTGTAGTTGCATTCCACCAACTAACAGGAGAGGCAAGTGTCATTTAAGTATTTAACCAAAGATTATACAACAGCAAACCAACTATGGAGAGGACAAAGTTCTAAACGCAAGTTATCAAATTTGATTTCCAGCTTCACTAACAGAGTCATTTAAAAAGGGTCCACAATGTGGTATTTTCCCCTCACATAAAATAAAGGCAATATATAAGAGACACATTGCTAAGATAAGGGCAAGTATAGACTGTTGAAGAAAGCGTAAAAATAAGATACAGAGCATAGGAAATCAAGAATGCAATATAAACATGATTGTTAATTCAAGAGCATATAGGCTACAAAGGGTCTATGCTCAAGGCACACATCAGTGGCTGCTAAAGTAAAGCTTAATTAATGATAGAATTCACTTGGTAGGAAGATTGCTTGGGCCTTGGGCCTTGGCTGGGTCAACCTACCTGAATGATAGGGACCCTAGAGGTTCCTAGTAGGAATCCCATATGAGCACCCACTTTAGTTAAAGAAGTCAAAATTAAAGAATTGTTATCTAAAGAACAAAAGATGATTGGCATGCTATTACTAATGGAAGCAACCTCGAAGCACTTCCTCCCTTCTTTTTTTCATATAAACAGAAATATTATTGGTTCTTTTCTTTTCTTTTTTTTCTTTGTAGGGGGGGGGGGGGGATGATGCAGTTCAGGTTTGACTGCAACCTAGTGCACTACAAATGGCATTACTTGCACGGGCGGAGACAGAAATGAACATTGGGGGACCGAATAATGAGTCTAGATCACCTCTCCATCGAGCAAGCACTAATGCCTTTTCACCATATGTATTATGTGGGCCCATGCGGCATGCGGGACCCACTATGGACCCCACCTCTGAATTATTTTACTATATTCCGATGCGGGGCCCACGTTAGAAATTTAGGTAAATTAATAGGACAACAAATCTTTACAATGAAATAAAACTGGACCCATTTGACTGGGGCAATGGCAATAAAATTATTCATACCGATGATAAAACTCACAATCTCGGCCATTTCTTAACATGGCATGCAAAAGGTTATACATTTGCACCATCATTTTCCTAGGAATCTGCCACAAGATCTTAAATCTGTCAATACATAATTACAACTGCATATGTATGTATGAAATATCCAAGAAGAGACGGAAAGTAAACTTGCCTTCTCAGAAAACAGGTTAACACGGATGAATGAACAGAAGAGATCCATAAATGCATGCAAAATCAGTGAATTTTGATGGGGCTGCAAAATATCAGCACCATTTTACATATGATCATGTGAAAAATTTTCAACTATTGTGTTTTCCAAGGTAAAAGAACACAATAAATAATCAACTACTTACCAGTAAGGTAATGACTGTACTACTTAGGTCTAATATGAGCCGCAAAGCTTGTTCTCGGAATGCCATCAAATCAAGAAGGAGCTGATACAAAAGAAAGTAAACAAACAAGAAGTGTAAGTCCATGCCTAAAATAAGATTGTAAAGTATGGCAACTCAGACGGACATTCATTCACTGGAGATGAGTTCTAAGGGAACAAACCAAAAGAATCATACTTACTAAAAGTAAAAATCCCACTTCAATGGATTCCGTGAGCAGTTTCTACATCTAACTTCTAGACTCATCGAATGAATCATATGGTTTGATGGATGTACAAACTACAAACACATTCCCTGATTGCCTTGCACTTTGAACACTGCTTAACAGCAGGAACATCACTTGTTCTTCTTGGTCTAAAGAATTATAAATTCATGCCAAAAGAAGAAAAAGGAATCTCGTTTTTGTTTACTTCAATTGTATCATCAAAGACAGTGAAGAAGAAGGGAAGACAAGATTTCTTCAGGCTCTTAGGACACGAAAGACAAAGCCACACCAAGAAGCTATTGTTCTTATGCAAGCTTTGAAGTGTCAGTATCATGCAGCATATCGAGTAACTGATTGTAAGAGACCTAAAAGAGATATGCTAAGAAACAGTTGATATAAGTATAACTAAGATACATGTAAACTCATGTTTTCAGCAAATGAGGTCTATTTAAGTTGCCCCAAAAAAAAGAGCTCTAGTTAAGAAATAATACAATCTATAGATTCTATCACAAAAACTACGTGAAGGATTTTAAATGGATAAATATTTTTTATATCACTGGAGATTAGGAATTGATGGACTTCCCATAGGACCCATTTTATTTACGGCATTCATTACAACTTTAACTACTTCAGTTGCTTGGCCAGTTACTCAAGATTCCCGATTGTTCCAATTCTTGATGTTAGCAACGTATGGTGGTTAAATAGGATCACATTCTTCTCAATGCTTTTTTTTTTTTTTAATCATGTGGAAATTAGAATTAATTCCCATTTACCAACTTCTATTCATGGGAGAGGGGGGAGAAATATCTATATTCTGCTACAAAGTTTATTTTATACACTGCTGGGACTTCTATTTGTCTGTTAATAGGAGTTCCTGGTATGGGGTTATATGGTTCCAATAAACCAACATTATATTTTGATTTTATATCTAATCAATTCGATGAATTACTCCTAAAGGTTCACATCAAAATAGTGCTAGTTGATGAGAGTTACTTTGGGAACAAAAATAAAATATAAATTAAAGCAATTTTGGCTATTCTCTGATTCTCTCAATTCCAATAAAATGAAACTGGATCCAATATGAACTGGCCATCACAACATATATGGATAGCATGGTCTCCAAAAACAAGTAATTTCTGCTAGGCCCTTACCCTTTTTTCAGGTCCACAGGGGTTCTCATTGGTTGAAACTTTCCAATTATCTTCGTAGGAATCTAATATCCTTATTTCCATTTCAGCAAATGATTTTTTTTCCACAAGGGATTGTGATGTCTTTTTATGATATCATAGGTTTGTCCATTAGCTCCTACTTGTGGTGCACAATTTCATGGAATGTAGGTAGTAGACCAGTGGTTATGATCAATTCGATAGAAAAGAATGAATAGTGTATTTTCTTCGTGGGGGGTTTTCCTGGAAAAAATTGTCAAATCTTCCTTGAATTCTTTATGAAAAAGATATCCAGTCGTTTAGAATCGAAGTAAAGAGAGTCTTTATCCTCGCCGTGTTCTTTATATGGAAATCAGAGGCCAAGGAGTTGTTCCCTTGAATCGTATTGATGAGAAATTGTTAGGGAACTCCATGAGAATTGGATGTTGAGGTTAATGTTGAAGAAGTTCCAGCGATTTTGATTATCAAGGAGGAGCTAGTTCTTGATGCTTTGAGTGTCAAGGTTTACATTCAAGAGAATGAAGCAATCAACTTTCCTACTGAAACCAGACCTAGTCCTTGATTCGTCTCCTCTAAATTCGGAACTCCCAAGGGCTGCCCCTCTCCCTCTGTTTTCCTCTCTCTTTGATTTGAGGCTTTCTCTTGTAGCATCGAAGCTCAGATTGGCCTCCACCCCCTTGTTCCTGAGTGCAAATCAATCAACCTCGCCCACTTGGCTTTTTGCAAATGACTTAATGATCTCTTGTAAAGCCGAAGCATCCTCCATCTCAATCATCATGTCCCCTCTCATGCTCTTTGAATCCATTTCTAGACTCTGATCAACCTCTTAAAATTCCAACTCTTCCTATTCCGTACCTTCGACTTTCTCTCTACATCTCTTTTTCAAATCACTGATTCTCCCTTGGCTCCCTCCTAGTCAAGTACCTTGGCCTTCCTCTTATTCTTGCTTGTTTCCATGGCCATCACTACACTCCAATGCTTGATCTTATCCGTAAGAAGCCTTGACTCTAGGAAAGCAAACTCCTTTCTTATGCCGGTAGATTAGCCCTGATCAAATTGATCCTCCAGTCCTCCTATATCTACTGGGCTTGGAGTCTTTATCCTACCAAAATCTACAGCCAAAGTCATGAAATTTCTTCTCCAACTTCCTCTGGGAAAGGCCAGGAAACACCAAGTTCCTTCATCTCATAAGTCATTAGTTGGGCTAAAATTTGTTGTCCCAAAATTGAACGAGGTCTTGGCATCTGCAAAAGTAGAGATTACAACATTGCCTTCCTCTTTATACTCATCTATAAAATTTCCTTTTAAGGAAAATTCCACCTAGGTTAGCTGGATCTATTCCTACCTCCTCAAGATAGATTCAATATGGATAGCCCCTTCACCTCTAATCACTCCTAGATCTGCATATTTCTCCTACCTCTCTGGCTCTGCCTCTCTCACCTATTTCCTTCATGACTGACTATTCTAGCATCTCCTTCTGGCTAGAATTCTGGCACCCGCTTGGTATCCAAGTTGTATCTAGTTGTCTACATCTTTGGAATTGCCAAAGATACATCTCTTTCCTCCATTCTAGGAAACTCCAAGGATCCGTCATCCCCAAAGCCTCTCCTCCCTCACCCTTCCCCCCTTCATCACTCCTTGTGATAAACTTCTCTAGTTTCCCTCTAAGAAAGGTGTGATTTCTATGGCTTTCACCTGGACCATATCAGCACCCCCTCTCCCAAGATCCTGTGGGCCAACCTAATCTAGTTCAAAGGCCACTCTCCTTGTTGAGCCTTCACTATTTAGAGAACACTTTCTCATTGCCTTCCTTCACCAAACCCATCTAGCAACATGCCTTCACCTCCATCTGGCCGACATCTAGACACCCTCAAGATCAAATAGTTTGGATAGCTTCCACCTTCAAAGGCCACTTCTTAGCAGAATCTGTCAGGAAACTGATGTTCAATGCTTGTATTCGCAGATTTGGACTAAGTGCAATATGCACAGATGGACTACCAAATCTAGATCTTCTAACCAGATTTGGGAAGCCATCTGCAATGATCTTAACTCTAAAATTGCTCAGCATCCCATATGATCTTAGCTGATACACAAGAAACAGGTTCATTGTTGTTACCTAGGGGTCTAGAAAGATCTTTATCGGCCATTCCTCGGCTCTATCAGCCAGGCTTCCCTCCCTCACCCTTGTAACTTTTTCCCCTTTGGGGTGCTTATATATATTTTTATTCACCCAAAAAAATAAAGATAAAAACACTAATAATGTCATTGTATGCCTGAATATAATGTCATCTTATGTAGTAAACTAGTTATGCACATTCAGCTCTCCTGGCCAAAGTATTCAGGGCATTCTTTAATTGCACATAAATTTGACAAAAGAGTATATCTATACCAGCACCCACGGTTCCAGACTTTGTAAATAGACTTCAGCATTATCATGCAAAGCATCCAGAGCCATCTTATCAACCTGCACAATGTTTTTCCAAGGAATTAATATCCTCTTTCATTTGAAACTTTCAGCATAAAATAGACCACAAATTCTTACCCGTTCTACTTGCAATTTGTTGGGATGCTCAGGGAACTTCTTCGAAACCAAAGTACAGATTCTTGGATGATTTGGAAACACACCAGACTTCCAAAATGCATCAGAATACACATGTGAAACAGAGTCTGGATAATCCAAAATTTGGTTCAATCTATACATCTTGGCAAGTAAACCTTCAGCAACATCAGTGAGCTGTACTACCCATTGCATGTTTAAACCCTTCTGGGCAGCTCCAGAATTCACCGATTGTCCTTCAGAGCCAGAAGGCTTCCAACTTGTAGAAGGCACTTCATAATTAAACTTTTCATTCCATCTAGACGACCCATCCCACTCCCTCGATCTAGGCGACTCATCTTGACCAGAAAATTGCCGTCTATAATTTGCCATGGCTAAGCCCTTCAAGCTCTCTGCAAATGCAAATGATACCAGATTAGCCGTAAACTTCACTAGAACCCATCAAAATCTTGCCTTTTTAACTTCATTCCGTCACATACTCAACTTGTGCAGCGAACAATTAAAGCAGGAAATTAGGAAAGAAGAGTAGCCCAGTAATAGATCAGTTGAGAAGTTCCATCCCTATCAACGTTCTCGAAATCTATCTATTGACAGAAAAAGCTTCGGATCTGACGAATTGAGGAGAGTGGAACGGTTTAGTAAAGAATTTAGCTGTTACTTTCATCATTTGAAACGCGAAACAGTAGACCGCCGTCCATTTTTTTATTTTTCAATTATGTTCTAACCGCGGTGATAAAAAACTAGCAGGCGCAGAGTGTTAAATACGCTTTCCTTTCCTAGCATTAACATTAGTGGAAGGGCTAGCTTTTTATCATACTTCCCTCAATCTCATGCGTTTATCTTCTGACCATCAAAAACATATGATTAATAGACGATCCAGATCAATCTTGATGTGTACTGCGTAAGAGAAAGAAAACAGAGACATGGTATGATAACATCGTTGACTTTTTACAAATGGTACGCATAATGCGTATTTTAGCAATTAGAAGAATTGGAACTATCGGTAATGGAGGACATACGTGTCTTTAACAATAAGACAACATGATGGCAACTTCCGTTAGGTTTGGACTTTTTATACCCTTAACGCCTACATTTCTACTTTAATTTTGTTTTTATATATTCTTTTAGAAAAGGCATCCGTTTGGCGTATGCTTTAATTGAATATATTCTCCTTTCCCTAAGAAAGTTGAATAATATTTTACCTGTCGTTTTTTTTTTTTTTGTAAGTAGGAGATTTATATATAAATGATAAGATATTAGATATATCATCAGCAAGAGTCAAATCTACAACTTCAGTATTAAAAAATATGAGTGTTTATCACTTTACCAACCCTGCATGACAAATCATACTTATTTCTATAACCTCTTTCACTACTTAAATATGAGTGTTTACCACTCTACCAACCCTGCATTGATAAACTTTATCAATGCAGATAATATTAATAATATTATATAGTTATTCATTAAAAAAATTAAGTACTTTTCATTTAGACCCTTGGATTTGATTTAAGTCATTTTTAATTCAAATAAAAAAATTTATAAGTACATTTTTTGTAATATTTAAAATGAATTAATTAAAAACAATTCATTATTTTTATGACCAAAATATCATTATATATTTTTTTATTTTTTTTCTTCAACTTAATCTAAACCAAAGTATGAAATACTAATGATTTTGGTATTAGAGTGTGCTTCTAACTGAATATGCTACTAGTGACTACTAGTGAGAAAAGACTTACACAAAAAATCAAAGGTCCAAATGAAGATTACCAACAAATTTTTGGGATAGCTTATCAAACTAGAACTGTTAAGGTTTTTTCATATATAACTTCTACAGTAAGTTCCTTGTACATCTCCATATCAATGTTTCATTTGGTCCAAGGCAAGAAGTAGAAGTATAGAAAGCATTGTGGTTAGAGTAACTCAAGCTAAGACATACTCACATCAGATTATCCATCTTTGGATCAATTTTGCAAGCTTGGGGACAAAACTACCAGTTCCCTCACAAGATCCATGGCCCTACTATCTACTACCTATATGTCTCCATCTAGCTAATGTAAATATATCCACTTTCTCAAACAACTGAAACATGTAAAATTTTTATTTTCTGACACTGAAACAGTCCTGTAATATAACATTCTGGTTGTACAAGACTCTTTTGGCTTCATAAAAAAAATATATATGCTTCATTCTGTCAATATCAATTTCCATTTTGGACTTAAATTACAATGTCATCAAGGGGCCTTCTGTCCAACCATCCACAAAATTAAGCTTCAACCTAACCTGCCCAGGTTTGATAGATATCTGTAAATGAATTTGCAGGATCATCAAGTATTCAGTATGAAACACACCACATTTGCCAATTTACTCTTCTCAATAGAAGATGCCTATGATATGAACACTCATTCTATAGAGGACAGGCCTCAAGCAATACATAACTCATGTTCAAAGAGATTCATCTTATTCAAATTCAACTCATAGCCTCTGACTCATTAGCTCTAATTTTGATACAAATAACATAAAACAGGGACGCCTGGTAAACAACACCACCAAAAGGGGAGAACCCAAACGGAAAATTGTAACATGAACTGCTTCAAGCATCATTAAGGGCAAGAACTCCAGGAAGAGATTTTCCCTCGAGCAGCTCCAAGCTTGCACCTCCCCCAGTGGAGATGTGACTCATCTTGTCTGCAAGTCCTGCCTTTTCTACAGCAGCAACTGAATCACCACCTCCAATGATGGTTGTTACACCCTTTGCAGTGAGCTCTGCCAACTTCTTAGCAATTGCCTGAAAAACATAGAGAAATGTTTTTAGTCTTGAACTGATAAAAACCCATGTGACACTTATTTAAGATTTCATGCTATATTTAGGGTAGGCTCAGAAAAAATGGATTGCACTAAATACTCCCAGACCAAGGACATATGAAGGGCGAGCAGTCACAGCTCATAGGTCATTTAAGCATTTGTGTCGATGACCATATTAGTATATGGACTTCCAAAGAATTTTATTCTAAACTGATTTTTCGGTGATTTATGATTCTCTCTGTACAACATTTATCAAAGAAAACGAAATATATTCAAGCATTGAAGTAGCTTTTAGATCAAGAAAATGTATCCCAGTAATATATTTCCATAGAAAAAGGATAAATTTGTTTTGTCAGGTCGTGACATACGTCTGTTCCTGCGGCAAACTTCTCAAACTCGAACACGCCCATTGGTCCATTCCAAATGATAGTTTGGGTAGTATCCAAAGTTTCACTGAATGTCTTGATGGAATCGGGTCCAATGTCCAACCCCATCCAACCATCTGGGATGCTAGATGCTGACACAACCTGTGAGAACATTAATATAATATGTTCAGATCATGTCCTTGTTCCAATCATGAAGCCATTGTATTAACATATAACAGCGAAGGAACAAACCTTGGTATTAGCATCAGCAGAGAACTTGTCTGCAATAACCACATCAGTGGGAAGCAAAACAGATACACCTTTGGACTTGGCCTTCTCAAGAAGTGATGTTGCAAGATCAAGCTTGTCTTCCTCGACAAGGGAAGATCCAACAGCATATCCTTGCGCTTTGTAGAACGTGAACATCATTCCTCCACCCAGCACAAGGATATTAACCTTCTCAAACAAGGACTCCATAACCCCAATCTTGGATGACACTTTTGAGCCACCTACAATAGCAGCAAATGGCCTCTTGGGATTTGACACTGCTCCAACAAGATAGTCAAGTTCCTGGAAAGTACAAACCAGCCTATCATTTTTATGAACATCTTTAAAGCAAGCTAAACTTCAACAAATACGAAAAACTAGGAAGCTAAATGAATTACACAATCAACAATAAATTAGGATCACAAGACATTACTTTTACTGTGGCAGCAGTGAGAAAGTGGAAATTATTCAGGAATTCTCAGATGCAGCCATCTATGAATAACCAAATCAACTATCGAAGCCTAAACTACTTCCTATGTAATATCTCTCAGGGGTGCAATGCAGGTTCTTCATTGAACACCAAAACAATTGGGACCTTTATGATAATGTCAAAATCAGTATTCTAATTCTAAGATATTCTGGACACATCAGAAAATTATGGGAGACAACAAGCCACCATCATCAAGGGGTAAAATCCCTAACCTGATAATATGCGAAGACACACAATACCCTCTCCATATGCTTGTTCAGAATGCATAAACTTTTTGTTTAGCAGATACTTGGAAAAGATAAATGAGAATCATTAAGAAGAGAAATATTCCCATACCTTCTGCATAAGGAATCCAGCAACGGCAGGCTTCAAATACTTTGCAACTCCCTCTGTGGAAGCATGGGCTCTGTGAGCAGTGCCAAATGCATCATTCACGTAAAGGTCAGCAAGAGCAGCAAGCTTCTTTGCAAACTCAGGGTCATTTTTCTCTTCCTCCTTGTAGAACCTAACATTCTCCAGGAGAAGAACACCCCCATCAGGGAGGCCAGCCACCAATGTCTCAACTTCACTGCCGATACAGTCATTAGCCATCTCAACCTAATCAAAGGAGGCGCATTTGATAAGAAAAAAGAACCTTGTCTCAGATACAATATGCAACACAACCAAATTGAAAGTTAAAACATACCTTGATGCCAAGTAGCTCAGACAATCTAGGAACAAGAGGCTTCAAGCTGTACTTGGGTGTGACACCCTTGGGCCGTCCCTGAAATCCATATAACATTTCTAAGTCTCCATAAAACCCATATAATTCAGTAATTCAGCACCAATATTAAATAAGGGTGTACATGGTGCAAATGCTACCACCACTGCAAAGTCTGGGTCATAACGTAGGCAGCCATACCCTGCTTAATCAGTGAGCATGTTTCCATACTTGAAATGTGACCAACTTGATCACAGTGGAGCAGCCTTACCGTTGCACCAAGGCTCTCCGTCAGGACAGTCCATTAGAAAACACTCTAATCTAGAATCTTTTATATTCAACACTTCTATCACAGAAAAATTCTGTATACATCTCAAAATATACCATAAGCATAAAAGGGTGGACGAAATGATCAAAGCCCCCTCCCATCATACCTAAATTCACTGCATTAAATGAGATTTAACAATAATAAAAGAAAAGGAAAGAAAGATATAAATAAAAAGAAAAAATAGCAATTAAAAAAAAAAAGAAATAGAAGAAGAAGAAGTAACAATAAAACCCCAAACCAAAGATAATTTGATCAATAAAAGCAAGCATCTTTAGACAACAAAGATGTACGACTTTAAACTAGAAGAAGCTAAGATTTTTTTTTTTTTTTTTCCTTCCTTCGGATGGGTCCATTCTGTTTCTATAAGGAAAAACTCAACAAGGCAATTTATTGAAAATATACAAAATGACCAGCAGATCAATGCTAACAAAACATAAGCCCAACCTCGGAATAGTATTCCAGAAATTAGTCAAAGCAAACAACGGAAGAAAAAATCCGACATAAAAGATAAAGAAAATATAAATTCAAAGACAAGATGAACTCACTTCTATTAGAAACATACTCATTGATCTTACCAGAAGGGAAGTGAGAAACAACCCATTTCAGAAAAACTGAAAAATTAAACAATAAAAAAGACTACCAAAAGTCGGATTAGGAACTGCTTACCAGATGGCTGGCGAGGATAACCTTGGCACCATGGCCCATCAAGTACTTGATCGTGGGAACAGATGCCCTAACTCTAGTATCATCGGTAATATTCAAACTTTCATCCAAAGGAACATTCAGATCAACTCTAACAAACACCCTCTTCCCCTTCAAATCGGCCTCCGTCAGAGAACTCACACTCTTCTTGGTCGCCATTAAAGACCTGAAAAACAGAGGGATCAAAACAGAACAGAAAAACAAAAAGAAAAAGGTCAGATGATGAATCTGATTCTTAAAAATGATCGATAAAGGGAAGATTCAAACTTACAATGAGTAAACGAGATCAGAAAGAGAAAAAAAATGTATATGAGTGTTTTGGATGTGTTCTTCAGAGCTTCCAGAAAGTGTTGCGAATGAACTATGGGAAGAAACAGAGCTAAAACGGCAGGTTAATTTAAGCTTACTTTTCGTTCGTCTTGGTGGGCTGAGGCCCATTGGGTAGGGCCCATTGAATTACTTTTCTCATCGTAAAACTGTGGGCGTAGACAAATTTCATCTTACCAAGACCAAAACCGCCTCGTCAAACAGATTTCAGTAGCGACCACCTTCACTAACCGTTAGATTGGAATATGCTTTTCGGTAGGATCGAGAAAAAAATTAGTTGGCGCTTGACGAATTGATTCACTTCAAAAAGAAGAAATTTATTCGGTTCTAGATTTTTGAAAGCAAATAGTTTTCTATCTTTTCCAAACTTGCAAAAACTTTTTTAATAGAATATTATTTAAAGCCAAAAAGTGTTTAATATTTAAATAAAAAATACAAGAAAATGATGCAACCTTATTCCAAATCAAGCACAAAGGTTTACCCCAAAAAGAAAAAGAAAAAAAAAAATCAAGCACAAAGAATATCATATTGTGTACCCTGATCATTGGGCTTGATATTTTTGAATACATAATCTACTAGCTCAATCGATATTAGAATGAAAGCTCTTTTATATCAGGCTGCAAATTCTATTGGATATGAGGATGTGATCGAGACATGTAAGCTACCCTGAGATGAATCTCACATCCATGAAAAAACTAAGAAACTTATATTAGGTGGTGATTGCATTGGGGAAAATTGGCAACTTACAAGTTATGGAATTAGCAGCTTTTGAGGTCACGAAAATGCGGAATAGAATTAATCAATAATGTGTGCAAAACTACTAATTGATTGCATGCTATTATTTCCTAAAAGTTTGAACTTTTAGGTGGAAATAATATCAAACACGATATCAATGTAGGAGTCACATTTGTCATGTGATCTCTGCTTGGGATACGTAGGGAAATGTCGACATGTACATTGAAGTCATCCTTCCTTTGTAGTTTGAGCTTTAGGGGAAATAGTAACTATTGGCGACTAGACCTTAAATATATGGGTAGCTTTCATTTCTTTCATGGATACCGCATATGACTTCTTTAACTTTTTACTGATAAAAAATGTTGCCAAGACTTGAAATTTAAACCAAAATATGACCTCGATGAGTTTGTGTTTAACAAATTTCCCTCAGGTTTATTTCAAAATTTTATTTGTTAAAATCATTGTATCCTTTGGTTTGACCAATTTGATGTGGATTCCTTGAACTGTACTCTCAAACCAAGATTTATGTAGGCGATTGATTATTTCTAAGCTTGAATTCTGTTTTTTAAAGAAAATTTCCCAATGACCATGAGTTATAGGATTCAACCACATATAATGTTCTAATCCAAAAACGAGGATAAATACAACAAGTGTAGAGTGTCCTTGAATTCGAATATTATACATGAATTAAATATATAATACAAAATAGGTTGACATTCATATGTGTGTATGTTCATCTACTGGTATATATGAAAAGAAACTACATGACAAGAACTAAAAGGTTTTACATTATAGATGTGTATATGTTCGTCACATAGCTAATAAATTTAATGCAGGATAGTAAATATGAAAGAAGAAAAATTATATAATATGATAAATTCAATCAAATATATAATGTCTTTGACATAAACAAAATGCGAAATTCTAATTCAATGTTGCTCTTTGTGGCTCTCCAAAGGAAGTTCGCTTGCAATTAAGAAGTTTCCTTGACAAAATCCTAACCTAAACGCACTGCCTTGTGATCTGATTGTGGGACAAATCTCTTCCAATACCAGTGGCTTTGCCAAAGAAGAACTATCTCTTCTATTGGGACTTGCTTTGTCTCTGGCAGAAGGAAGTAAATGAAAAGACTCATGAAGATGATCAAGGCCACGAACAGCAAAAATATACCAAACTTGAGTTTGCAGAGAGACACCAAGAAACACTGTGCAACAAGAGCAGTAAATAAGAGGTTGTTGCAGACCACTACACTTTGCCCAGCAGATCTTATCTCTAAGGGAAAGATCTCACTAGTGACCAGCCACCCAAGAGGTCCCCATGACCAACCATAAGCAAGGACAAATAAGCAGATCATCATCACAAGCAAAACTGCATATCCTTTAGGAAGCTCCTCTCCTTTTCCAAACTTGAGTGCTAAGGACAATGGCCACCACAAGCTGCAATTTATCAATTAAATAGAGAATTAATTGGGGTTTTGAAGATAAGGATTAGTTCAGTAAGCTACAAGATATAAGAGATTTTAATCATTTTTGTTGGGTTTGATGGAAATTTAATGTATCCCAGATGATAGGTATTTGATCAATGAGTCAAAAGTTCCAAAGCTGATGGAATAAACTGAGTTAAATCCTTTAACCTATCATATACTAAGTTGGCACAATCTAGGATTCATGCACCAAATTAGGCTTTATTAGTCACATAACATAAATAAAATTAAGTAGAGCAGGGTGATGAATTCATACCATGGAGGTGATCATTTGAATTCCAGCTTCCATGAAGAGGAACCTCCGGCCTTTCCTATCAACAAGATACATGGAAACAAATGTTGCGAGCACAAGCATTGAACTTGTTATGATGGAGGAGTAGAGAGATGTGTTGGATCCAAAACCCAAGCTCTGAAACATAACTGGAGCATAAAAGAGTATAGAATTCATGCCAGTAAGTTGCTGGAATGCTGGAATTCCCAGAGCTCCAATCACCAATTGTGGCCGGTGCTGACGCTTTAGAAGATTGCGAAAGGGATGTTCAACAGCGCGAGCTGCTTCACTTGCAATCTTGAGATCCTCAAACTCTGCATCCACATTTTTTGTACCTCTAAGTCTCTCCAAATTAATTCTTGCCTGCTCTAGTTTGCCTTGTTCAACAAGGCTGTTAGGGGTTTCAGGAAGAAAGATTCCCCCAACAAACATGAGAGTTGCAGGAACCATAGCTAGACCAAGAGACAATCTCCATCCCCAAGGGTGAAGCTTATCAGTGAAATAATTTATGATGTTGGCTACTAGAATGCCCAGGCAGGTGGTTAGTTGGAATAGTTGGTTGACGCTGCCTCTAATCTTTGGTGGTGCAGTTTCTGAAAGATAGAGAGGGACAGCCTGATTACCGAACCCTATGCCAACGCCGAGAAGGATTCGACCAACGATGAGCATGAACATGTTGACGGAGACAGCATTTAGGAGTCCACCAAGGAAGAAACTGACAGCACCAAAGATGATGCTTGCTCTCCTCCCTTTCTTTCTAGTTAAATATGAGGCACCAAAGGTGGACACAAGGCCAGCAAAGTAGAGAGAGGAAGTAAAGAGTGTGAGAAGCTGGTTATCATACTTGCAGTAATCAGTCTCATTGAGATGTTCTTGTTTCCTTCTGTAGATTTTTGGGAAGAAACGAACCAAGAAGTCATCCATTGAAGTCACTCCACCTGAGACATCATTTCTACATAATTAGGCCTACAGAATTATCAGATCATGACTAGATTAATTGGCTAGCTTGTTCAGGCTGTAACTTCCTATGAATCAACATATATACTCTCTCCAGAACTACTATTCTTGGCAGGCTAATTACATATTCAGACTCACAAAACACAGCCTTAAAAGCCAGGAATTAAGCAGAGAGCAGCACTCTTCATAAGTTTTCATATTTAGGTTATTCAAATCTGACATGAGATTATTAGTCTCATTCATTAATCCAAAGGACAAAAGAAAAAGGGGGGAGAAAAAAGAGTGCTAAATTGAAGGCCCAAGCCCAAGAGCCAGAAAAACACCAAGAGTGAAAATTAATGTTTCCTTCTTTTTTTTTTTTTTTGACTTTTTGAAGATTAGAGCTCAACAACAGAGTCCTTATCAAGAGAGTGACGGCCTCTCTAACCCAGTTACTTCTTGTACACTCCTGAAGTAGAGGGGAGGAGGTTTAAGAAAAAGAAAGACCCCTAGGGTTCAAAGATGTGAGTCCAGATTCTCTTCACCTACTATTCTCATCCACCTAATTTTTTTCTCTCACAGCTCACTTGACACTGGTGGACCTGAGTAGATTAATACAGGTGGGTCATGAGAGAAAAAAATTGTGGTGACCGTGAGAGGGAGTGGAGAGGATCTGTATCAGATGCAAGGAGTATTGCCCAAAACAGAATCGAGCCCCGAAGATGGGTTAGACGAGAGGGAACACAATTATGCTAGAAAAACTCAGAACCAAATAAATTCTAAGATTGCCTGTTGCCTTTAGTAGTACTTACTGTGCTGGATGACTGATTTCTTCATAAAAAGCAATAACAGGATGAAAGATTACCAAGCAATGAAGAAAAATGTGTCTAACTAGGAGTAGTAAGATAAAAACCCAGATGAAGATCCAGAAACACAGAGAAAGAATTCACATACCAGACACACCAAGATCATATCCGAAGAGAGAGCCTCCAATGGCTCCAACAAAACAAGCAAAGATAAAGGTACCAGTGATCCTGTACTCATAAAGGTGTGCCTTTTTGGCACTCTCTGCGTCCAGAAATACTCCCCCTGCCATTGATGAGATTCTTTAAGCTTCCTATGTTCCCCTGCAAGCATTAATCGAATTGGGTCAAGAAAAATTAAGATCGTTTGCTCATCTAATTGAATAGAAGAAGAGGAGAAACTAACCAGAGTCGTGATGAAAGTGATAGAAGTGATTTTGATTCCCTGGAAAGAGGATGAATATAAATTCTGACCTTCGGAACCTTTATATAAGAACAATTGAAGGGAAATATTTTTGGATAAGGATATACAGATCCATATACAGTTTCTGAGTTTGAAACTGATTAGTTTGCAAGGGGTTGGCCAAAATGAGAGGAGCCTCATATCTATAGAATTCACCTTCAGCATTGACTTGGATTAACTTACTATCATAACCTTATTTTGGTGAAGTATCAGATTATCATGACAGGCTGTATATTACCAAGCTTTGATAAGAACTACTTACCATATCAGATCAGTCAAAGAACTCAGCTGGCATACATGCCTAATTTCAGCTTTAAATGGAAAATCTAACTAATAAAAAAAAAAAAAATTGGTCAAACCTACATAATAATTGAAAATTTAAGGATCACATGAAAATGCATGTACATGCATGCATAACAGAGAGAGAGAGAGATGTGCATGTTACAAAAGTTGGGAAGCCATCCTATAGTGTTACATGCTGACCTGGCGAAAACCCCTTTTTTTACTTAATTATTTACTATAAAAATGATTCTAAAATTTGAAAATATCTACTTAGATTTGAATATAGGAGATAAAAATCCTTATTAGTTATTAGAGCAAATTACATGTACACCCCGTTTGTTTGAAAATAATTGTATATTGCTCTTTGAAATTTATTCTACTATAATTGCACTACTCTTTGTATTTTAAATTATGTATCAACCGTTCCTCTACTACTAAAATAATAGGCTTAAGTAATGAGTCAACATGTACTATATTTTAAAATTCTCAACATTGTTCTTTTTTAATTATTTCAAATCAAACCCTTAAAAAAAATACATATTTAAAGCATAGAAGTTTTTCTATATTCAAACAGGACCAATTGAATTCTTGATAAAGCAAATTTTTCTAAGTAGTTTCGTAAATGGTTATATAAAAGGAGGTCGATTCACCATAAAAATTGATTCATTTTTATTGTTTTAAAACTTAGATTAAGATTCAATGAGGGTAAATATGTATTTCTACATTTCAAACTAATGGTGTTTGTCACAAGAGAACATTGTAATAGAATAGGTTTTAACGGGTGTAAACATAATTGTTTACAAACAAAGGGACTGTAACTATAATTTGCTCTAATTATTAGAAGAGGTTGATTTTTTCATTATATTGAATTTAATATGTAAACATGTGGAGGAATTAATTGTTACTTAATGCGTTCAGTTTTCTAATTAACTCAAGTAGAAAGTGGTTTAAAAAAAAAAGAAGAACAAAAAGGAAAAATAATTATAGCTTACCGGTGAAAACTTGCCTAAGAACTTTCATTCATGAAGAGGAGAGGAAATTATTGGTTCTATCTTTAATGGATAAGAGAAGGAGATAATGATATGCATCCACTTCTGCGGCTAAGAAAATTTTCAGTGAGAAAGATCACGCGGTGAAGAGATGTGACATGGACACGAAGAAGTTGTCAGAAATAATCTCAACCAGTGATATTGTTGCCTCATATATAGAAATTCTATTACAGTCAATATTCTCTCTTGCTGTGGTTATGTGCCCAAATGTGGACTGCTATCTATATTCAGCCAGATTTGAAGATGGCCATGGAGGTGGTGCAAGGTTCTGTTGCTACTCTTTGGTATGCGATGGGGTTGATTGAAGACATCAGAGAACTTTGCTTGGGCTTTTCCAGCTGCATTTCTCTCACCGCGTGGGTGAAATAAATCCAGTGTACAGACTACTTTGCTAGTCTTGTTCCAATGCTTTTAGGAACTGAGGTTGGATACAAAGTTTCTACTTGCTGTCCTTCATCAACATGTCTGTGGGGGAGGCTACAGGAGACGCTTCCATTGTGTGTATCCTTGCTTCACTTTTGAATGATTTGTCCAAAGGAAGAAATAACCATATGTCATATACTAGATGCATGTAAGTGAATTAGTGAAAAGTGGAAAAATGTCAATGGAGTTAATTTTTTTTTTTTTGGGGGAAACACCTACGGAACAAGTTGGGATGTGCTATACACGTGCCTCACTCTACCACAATAGTGGCAACCTCTTATATCAGGGTAGTAAGACTAAGGAAGTCTTGCTTTTGAACTTCTATCTCTCCACACCCTTCTCCCTACCACTCCCTTGGGTCTATGGGCCCTCAGTACTTGTGACTAGTTTGATGATGACTGAAAAAGACAAGTTGATCAGCTATGTTAGCAAGGCCCTCACACAATCTCAACCCAACCCAATCTTGCCAAGGTTTAACCAAGCACAACTAGACCTCGTTTGGCCTTGAATAATTAGCAGCCGGAACTTTTCGTGTAATATTAGAATTGTATGATAAATGGTGTCAGGACCTCAACAGAATTGAGTGGCCCATGTGTTGCCTCATATCCCAACTTGAGCCATGTTGTGCAATACCTAGATTATAAGGAAATAAAGTTTGTCATTCCCCATAAGTACGGGCTTTCGATTGACTAGCAAGCACTTGATCTTACAAGTGTATCAGAATAGGTGACACTTGACCTAAAAATGTTTTATGTAGACTGATGCTTCTAAAGTGTATTTCATTTTCAAAAGTAGAGGATGAATGACTCTTTTTTTATAACTTTAAATGTTGCTTTACTCTCCAAAGCCTCTCTTTTTCTAGTGAAAAATTTTGAATCCTAATATTGTTTAGCTGTTGTAGTGGAAATTAGTTCTATCCATTTCTGATGTAGAATTATGACATGTGTCACAACATCACATCAAATGGTTGAATCCATTTATAAGTCACATTAAAGAGTTGTGATTAAGTTTAAAAAAAGAAAAAAAAAGAAAAATGATGTGACTTGTAAGTGGACCTCTCAACCTTTTGATGTGATATTGGGAGTCTGGGACAAATGTCACATATAACTACAAGGAAATGGATGGTCCATTTCCTTTATCAGAAATGGACTAGATATTAGTGCCTGTTTTAGTGTACATCAACTATAAAGGGACTTCCAATCCATCTTTTAATTCGCATCCTCATTAGTTTAGGAATATCTGAATCCGTCCAATTACTAATAGGATGCGGATATGATGTATCATTTTCTTACTGATTTTTATCCGTCCAATAAAATTATCTGATTAAGTTATTTACCTGAATTTATTTTCTTATTTTTATAAATTTTTTACTTGAGATATGTGACTTTTTTCTTTTTACTTTTTTATTTTTAATTTTCCACTAAAATAACTACCAAAGTTGCTAAATTCTTAAATTTCAAACCTAACCCTCACAAATAAAGTGCTAAAGGTTTGTATTCATACCAATTTATAGGAAGTCATGTATCTCATTGTACAAGTATAAGATCTAAACTTGATCTTTTGTAACATAGCGCACAACTGAGGCCTTTGACTCAACTCTTTTTTCTTTTTTTTCTTTTTTGGTCTCTGAGGTTCATCATGGCCAGCTTGCGCGCACCTCAATTACATCCTCTATGGGTAGCTTTGTCATCTACAAGGGTCGAACCCCATAACCTCTCCATTGAGAAGTATGGATTTTACCACTCTACCAACCCTACATTGACTTTGACTCAACTCTTTTTCTTCTTGGTACATAGGCTTCGACTTAACTCATCCTTATTTATTTATGATGTGGTCGTTAGGTTTATCAGAACATGGGTGGCATGATATTTGAGATCAATCATACACTATATTTTTAACTAATATATGCTCGCTAGACCCTCTTATTCTTTTGAACCCTTATATTTTAATTTATCATCAAACCAACAAAATATAAATATCCAACTGATCATGTGTGTATTACATACTTCACACTACAATTATTTTTTTCCGTACATAGCATTAGAGCCGAGCTCTAGTTAAAATGGCTTCCTGAGATTTAGCATCAAGCTGTAGGTCTTTCCATTCACCATCATCCACTTTAGTGAAATATTGATTCACCATCTCATCACTAACCAACTCCAGTTTTGAAGGCTCCCACTGAATTCAAAAATAATAATAATAAATAAATCAATAATGTTATATTTTGGCGGGAAAAAAAAATCAATAATGTTATACATCACCTAAAGGGATTTCTAAAGGCAAATTTATATTCATGCATTTAGTATTTTTGAGTTTTTCTCAATAGACCCTGTTAGTCTCTTTAGCCCTTTTATACTATATCATCGGATGAACTAACAAAACAAATATAGATATGCAACTAATTTCATGTAATAAGGACTACTACATAGTACATATATACTACACTTATTCTTTTGCATGCATAACATTATGGCCTTGCTCTAATTAAAATGACTTCATGAGATTTAGCATCTAAGTTGTAGATTTTTTCATCATTATCATCCACTTTAGTGAAATATTGATTTACCATTTTATCACTAACCAATTCTAAAGCTCCCACTAGATTAAAAAAATAAAAAATAAAAATAAACCATTAATGTTACCGAAGAACATTATTATCCATGTTGATTAATTAAGAATTTTTTTTTAAATTGTACCTTTGGCTGTTTGTCCTTCTCAAAAAATATTGCTCTACAACCCTACATTAAAAATAAATAAAAAAAGTTAGAAAATAAGAAATAAAAAAAATTATAAAAAAAATTCAAAGAATAATAAATTATTAATCTATTTTGAAACCTCAAAGAAATCATTGTTCACTGTTTTACGCATCACATGAGAATGCATTCTAAACTCTCGAGTTAGGCATTGATCTAGTTCTTGCCCTCATCCTTCTCGTATCTATTTTAATCAACATATTTTGGTATAGAAAAACAAAGCCAAAATAATTAGAATTTGCTAGAGGTTTTATTCTAACAAAAATGATAAATAAATTCTTGTTCTATTAGGATAAAAATTTAGTACCGATCTTAGGAAAATTTTAAGACTAGTTGGAGATGCTATTTTCATAGACTTGATTGCCGCTACAATCCAAGTATCCGCTGCATTCCCGCTAGCTTCACTTTCCTACAAAAACAAGAATATATTCTAATATGACAATCTTTTCTATATAAATGACTAATTAAGACAATAAATCAAAAGTGAAAAGATTACAAAATAAACATATCAGAGAAAGCAAGAAAGTAAATAATGAATAAAATCGCCTTGTAAGACCTAAATTTACTTGTATTTTTGTTCTTACCAATGCTGATACTATTTCTTCAACTGTTTTTCTTGAGAAACATTTGTTAATGATTTCCATGCTGTATAATCATGGCAAACCTCAATCATAATAGATAAGAATGTAAAGAATATGAAAAAAAAAATTTCAACAAAAAATAAAATAAAATGAATGCTATTGAAATGTATTAGAACATTTGAGCAAACATCAGTATATGTATTTCCACATGTAAGTTTACTAGTTACCTTCTCAAAGCACCATTAGATTTAATAAGCGTTTCTTGTGTGAACTTATTGATGACTTTAGACACAACAATTGGATCTCCAGAATCAACTTCATCCAGCTCTTTTTCCAATGAAGGTAAATCCTATCATAATAAAATCCATAATTTATGAATTATTAACAACTTAAAAGTGTGATTTCCATAATTTGTACATTTAAGCTTGTTAGATATGAAATATTAAGGTACTATGAGTGTAAATAAGATTACCTTCGACCTGACAAAATGAGTAGCAAGACCACATGCTACCATCTCTGCTCCATCTAACCTTGTACCGGTAAGGCCCAAATATTCTCCTAAATGATATTAATATATGAGCATTTTAAGTATTCTGTGATGAAACTGAATAAAACATGTTGTAAATCGAATTATTTGACAACACGATAATGCTAGAAGAATTTACCAAGGAGAAAAGGATAATGCTAGATGATATATGTAGCGACTAATCTTCAAGTTGAACTTTGAAAATCAATTTTTTTCATAATGACAATGTCTTTACTATAAAATGGTTTGCAATATGTATGACAATATATTTTTTTAACCATTGTGTGATTATTGTTTCCATAGAAAGTGATGTCAAATCATTACCAAAGTAGCCTGGCAGCTTAGACAAAAAATATGATGCACCTACATCTGGAAAAAGCCCTAAAACTGCTTCTGGCATTGCAAATATCTGGACAAAGAAATATGCTAAAATATTAGTTTATATTAAAGAGAAAAAGTGAGAAAGTGTCACAAGATTCACTCCAAATAGTAGAAAGAAAATCAGTCATAAATAAACAAATAAATAATGAGTGACAAGCTAAAATTGAAATAGAAAATTATTGGCATCACCATGGTTATTGAATAGTGATGATCATTTTTCATTCAAACCAATAACATTACCTCAAACCTCATTAAAAGTTCATATTATTACCGCTTGCTCAGTCACAACTCGAAACCTTGCATTCATTGATAACCCAGCACCACCTCCCATAACCACTCCATCGATAAGACAAATCTTCATGATTAAATTTTTAATTATCAAGTCCGTATCAGGGTCAAGGGAAAAAAATAAAACAAAATTATTAATAAGGATAACATCTCACCAAAGTTTTACTAAGTGTGGCTAGAACATAGTCTAGGGTAAGTTGTTTCCGAGAATAAATCGCACCGAAACTCCAGTGACCTGATACATATAGTCAAGTGTGATATAAGTTAGTAGACCATTTACTAATTTGCTCCAGAACACCCTTTCTACATTACAATCTCACAATTGTAAAATTATTTTGTAATATTAAACGTCCATACCGGAAGTGCATAATTGAATAAAAGCTACACAATCGCCACCAGCACAAAATCCTTTTCCATTCCCCTGCAATATGTTAAAAATCTTTTGATTATAACTTCTCTAGGAATAGATTACTAATTCGAGGAGAACTAAACTAGCCTCTTCTACTCCTAGAATAAATTTGGGAACCTTCCCACAAAACAGTTTTAGCATTCTTGTGTTCTCCAAGAATAGAAGAACATGTGATAGGTGAATATCAATATGGTTCTCTGTTTCGTTCGTCAAGAATGAAACAGTGAGAAACTGGTTTGAAGAATAGTATTTACAAAAGAAGGCTTTGATGTCTTGTCAGGGGAGAGGAAACTTGAAAAAATAGTCTTGACGCTAAAAGCCTCTCAAGGCCACCCCCACCAATCAATGTTATTGTTGATCAGTTCAAAGGGAGTGAAGCTACTGACTTTTGCGATAATTCACCTTGAATATCTTTACCAAGGAGAGAAAAGATTACCTTCAATATCACTACTTGCACTCTGGAATCGTGTTCATATTCTTTTAACTTCTTCAACATTTGAAGAATCTACCAGTAGCAGAAGAAGAGAGAAAGGAAAAAGGTTAACCGGGATAGACATGTAAAAGCTAAAGTATAGGTTTAAAGATGACTCGTTATTATGATCATGATAAAGAATATGATGATTCAATTTCCTCTGCATACCATATTATACGTAAGAGAATTCAATCTCATAGGCCTATTTAATATCACCTTTCTCACACATGATTTTTCTTCAAACAGAACCTGAGAGAGAAAGAGTGTTATCAGATTCTGGTGATGGAAATAATGAAATCGATTGGTTTCCTACATAAAAGGGTAGCAAGGTCACAGAGAGAGAGAGAGAGAGAGAGCGAGAGAGAGAAAGAACCTAGTTAGGTTCTCCCTTGAAGGGATAGTACCTGATTAGCTTCTTCGTTGAAGGGATAGTTTGAGGCCATGAAAGAAAATATTGGTGGAACTCTCCAGCAGAGGAAAAGAACTCAACTGATGAGTTAAAGAAGCCACAAAGAAGAAAAGAACTTAACTGACGAGTTAAAGGAGCCACAAGGACAATTATATAAATAGACACGTTAGCATCCATTTCTTTGAATCAAGTACCAGTTAAATATTTGGACGAAAAATAAAGTACCAGTTCAATAAAAATGCTCAGCAAGATTTTTTTCTAATGACAGACGCAGCCATTAGCTACATTTATTGTATCATATTCAAAGTAAGTTCCATATTCCCAATGGAACTGTTTCTCGAACAGAAAGTCATCAAACAAAACTGGCGATTTACTCCTAAAAATTTATTTTTAATAATTTGAATAAAATCCTCTATTTGAGTAGTAAATTATTAAAAAAACTAATTGTAAGTCACTAAAATTATTTTAAACATGACGTTGTGTAACTAACTAGTAAAAAATAATAACTAAACTATATATGCATAAAAAAGATTGGTTTGGAGTAATTTGGTTGGGTGGGGAATATTAATATTAATTTAGAGATTTGGTAATTTTTTTCAAAAATAAAATTCATTTTAGTAAAAAAAAAATTAAAATAATAAATTTTTTATCCAAGCCAGCTTGCGAGCACCTCAACTACATCTAGGGACTTAATTTGAAGTGTCAAACTCTAATTAACATGCATGTACGTACCTCAACAACATTAGGGGACTTAATATGAAGTGTCAAACTCTAATTAACATACATATGCACACCTCAACTACATTGGGGGACTTAATTTGAACTGTCAAACTCTAATTAACATGCACGTACGTACCACAAGTAAATTTGAACTGTCAAACTCTAATTAACATGCACGTACGTACCTCAAGTACAGCAAGGGGACTTAATTTGAACTGTCAATAATTAATATGCATGTACGTACCTCAAGTACATCAGGGGGTCTTAATTTGAACTGTGAAACTCTAATTAACATGCAGTCTGTGGTTAAAATTCCAAGGTGCAAAAAGTGATTATTTTTAGATAATAAAATATCTTACTCTCTGTGGTTGTGTGTGTATTTTGTAAAGAAAATAAACATAGAAGAGCAAAACCTAAATTGAAAACCCATCCCTTGCAAAGAACCTCTGAGTATCAACATAATACTAGGAGGTCCTCTCTCTCTCACTCTCTCTTTTTTATTAAGTGTGCTATTTATCTTTCTAATCTATGTTTTCATGTCAAGAATGGCACTGGTTTTCCAACGAAATGAGAGTGGATTTCCTTTGCTGAAAAAGTTTTATCTTGTCATGTGGGAAATTTTGTTACATAGGGCTGAAATCTTTTAGATGAGTATATTTTCTGAATATTTAATCCAACGCTCTTGCATATAACATTTAACACTATGATTATATATGCACATTCCTTACCATAATGTGTCCTTGGTCTTCTTTTTCAATTGAATTAACATAGACACGTGATGTAGGATGAATCGTTGGATATTAAAGGAAAAGTGGGTGAATTGAAGTAACCTTGAACATGGAAAGGACTCCTAGGATTTATGATCTAAGATAATGTGTAGTCTACCTTGAAAGGGTCATTCTGGTTTTTCTGTGTGGAGTTATTTAAAATTTTTATTTTCTAATTATTTTTTATTTTCTTAGCCAAATAATTGGTTGGTTACTAGGTACTTTTCATTTTCCTAGAGTTAAGTTAGTTAAAAAAATTAACTACTAAGAGTTAACTTGGTTGGAAAATCAATAGTCGAAGACTCTAAAGGAGTCTATAAATTGAGATGTATTCCTTGAGGCGAATCAATAAAAATTTTATTTTGAGCTTTGTCAAATTTTTATCTCTTCCTTGTGGATTCTAGGCTGTTAAAACGAACACCAATAAATAGTGAATCAAAATAAGAACACATAGGGATTTAACATGGTTCACGCATCAATGCGATGTGTTACGTCCACCACAAGAAGAGCTTTTTAGAGGAGAAGAACAAAAGAAGATCTCACAACCAATCTCTAAGAATAACGTTATAATTAGGACTCTCACCTAAGACCCTGATTGAAAATTTCAAATCTCTTAATGATCTCATCGGCGAACATAAGATAAATATATAGACTCTAATCGGGTAAACGGGTTGATCTATCGGGTCAGGTTGTATCATACCACGGAGGCACAACCCTCGCAGCCCCTCCATAGACAAAGATCAGTAATGACCTCCGGACTTGGGCTAGGCCCAAGCTCTCTATTTCCATTGCAAATACCTAAAATTGGGTGGATTAAAGTAACATTGAACAACCAACGGGGGTTGGTCCAAGGGGTAAGCAGCTTGGTCCGCTTAAGCAAGGTTCTGGTATCGAAACCTTGTGGATGCAAAAAATCCCCGCTGGGAGACTCACCCACCACAGCCAGATGTGCGACCCGGGTCGAACACCGGATTAGTCAGGGCATAGCCTTGGAAACCGGGGTTGGCAACCCAAAAGAAAAAAAAAAAAAAAAAGTAACATTGAACATCAAAGGGACACCTAGAATCTATGAATAGGGGTTATTCTATTATTCATGGTACCATAGATTTTTTATTTATTTATTTTAATTTTTTGGAACTGGTGCTTTTTTTAATAATGAAAATGCCGTCCACAAAGGTCAAACCCATGACTTCTCCACTAAAAATTATGGATCTTATCACTCAACCAATCCTGCATTTTGCCCCCCCCCCCCCCCAAAAAAAAACAATCACTCTTCAATTTTTTGAAATTTCCCCTATTCCATTCCCAAAATTTTGAGACATCCCCTCTAACCCTCTTTCCGTGTGAAATATCAATACTTGGGCTCTTGTTTACATAAAATTTTTAACAATAAAAATAATGGGTAGAAATTTCATTGTATTCTATATGAAACATCAGTAATTGGCCAGTGCATGGTTTATGATGTTCATAACTTTTGTGTACTAACCCATTAATATAAGCACTCTTTTTCTTTTCTTTTTTTTTTTTTTTTTTTTTTGCTGGCAAGTTTATATTAGGGGGAGGGGGGGGGGAATTACTAATATAGGTGCCGGGCGAAGGGTGCAAACCGAAGACCTCCCCATGGGAATTTGGGCTTTTAACCACTTAGCTAACCCACCATTGGCACACTTATTACATAAAAGAAATCTAAAGAACTATCCCTGTTGGACCTTGATGGAGTTGGCAGCGGCATCCTTCATTTCAAGCAATGCATCTTCAAAACATTTGGCCAAAAGCTCAGGATCAGGAATGATGTCTCTCGCCACTAGGATTTGCATATCTGCTCTTCCTGCATAACTCACCATATGCATTGTAATTGCCTGCACCATTGATACGATAGTATATATACTCAACTTCCCCTGTAAAGAAATGTGTCTGTGTGTTGGAATGCTAAAAGAAGAGCAAAAATGTTGGAAGCATTACATGAGCAAAGGCAGCCGTGTTGACTCGAATGTAAGTGACAGGATTCCCAGCCAACATACTCTCCTCTTTTGGTCCATGAACATTAGAAATTGTGAATGTTGTGTTACAAAAACCCTATAATGGAGATATAGCGCTAGCTGACAAAATTCATAACCAGAGCAGGTGAGATTTAACATTACAAATTTGGTCTTCTGCTGTTGATTGGAAAAAAGAAAATCTCTTTCACCTTAGGGCTTAAAAGGGAGACAACCCTGTATGATAGATGTGCTTCCAGAGAAAGCTTTTTCTTGTCGATCATGGCTTTAGCTCTCTTTACATACTCAAGAGGGTCATTGAGTTTTCTATGATAATAAACAGGAAGAATCACGTACCCAATTTGGTTGCCCCACCTTGTTCCTCCTGATTTACCACTCTTCACCAGTTTTGACAGTTCCTGACCAATACTTTCATGTCAAAAATCAATTATAGTTCTTGAAAGAAAAGAAAAATGCATGAACTAGAACTGCAATCCTGGCTGTTTTCTGATGTTAACCATTGATAAACCAGAGATTTGAGTCCCTTCACGTAGTTCTGCTAGAAGTAATTGAATCATATAAAGTACATTAAAATATGAGATTTGTTTCAAAAAATATTAGTTTTTGGGAAGACTTACTATCTGAGTTCTTCAAATCCAAGTATCTTGATAGTCCGGATGACACCACACCAAATAGAACATCATTGATGGTCTGCACAGGAATTGCATTTTGAATCTCACTAAGCACCAGAAGAATGTCATCTAAACTACTAAAACCCAACCCACTAATGATATCGGTTGTATAACAAACTGAGCAAATTAACTATTGTATTTCTTAATACGGCAATGGTGCCTTTGGTGCCATGTGAATGAAGAAAGCTTAAGGAAGTGGTGTAGGGTTGTTATAGCCCCATCTAGATTTTTTTCTCCTCCTGAGAGTGTGTCTCTTTTTCCTCCGGTATAGGAGTGCTTCTAGGTTTTTTTTTTTTAGGGTTTTGGCTGTTTAATCTTAGTACTTGTTTGTTTATAGTTCAAATTTTTTTTCAAAAAAATGTGAAACGGGTGGTCGGATTTGGACCTCACCACTTGTTTTCGATCCTCACCGTTGGGTGCTTCAGTTCTGCACATTAATTGCACAACACTGAAGCATTCGCTCCTTGTTAGAGGGGGAAGGAGGTCGGAAATTTTTAGAGGGGGTAAAGTAAGTTAAAATTTGTTTAAGAGGAGTTGCATGTAAAAAGCCAATGAAATTGTTACCGCATTAACGAGAGCTTTCTTGACAGTTTTCATGTCGTCGATGCTGAACTTGGCAGTGGCAATCTTCCTCGGCCACATCTCCACCCCTTCGCCGCCGCTTACGGTGGTCATCTGGTCTTTTACCCAAAAGCTTCTAAGCAGGAACTCCGTCGCATAAATCAAAGTAAACCAACCAACCATGACTAATCTCAAACATGACCTCCATATCCTCTTTAATCTCCCACAAATTCCAACCTCTTCATGTTCACTCCTCGAAACTGAAGAAGAAAAAGTAGGGATTGTTGCCATTTCATCCGGTTGATCAGCTTTCCGGCAAAGATCAATTAACAGAGGCATCAGAGAAATTCCATCTCCAATGGAGTGATGGATTCTGAATACACAACACCTTCGGTTCTTCACCACATGAACTTCCCAAAGCGGCTTATACCTACTCATCGGCGATGAAACAGCTAGATCCGCCAAGTAATCGTTCACCACCATTTCATCATCATCATCATTGTTTTCTTCACCACCGATATCTCGAAGAAAAACGTGTTCATCAAGGTCAAGTTGAGTTCTTCTCCAATGCTCTATCCCTTTCTCGTCTCTCACCAAGACACTATTGAACCTTGGGTGTTGAAACATGAGTGAATCTTTCATAACTCCCTTCAAAGCTTCAAGGTCGATTGAGTTTTTCAGCCCAACCACGCAATGGATCACCTGATTCATTTTTGGTTGAAGTAAGAGTCTTCCTACAGGTGTTAGAGGCTCATTGTCTTCCCAGATAGCCATGCCAAGTTTGAAGTTTCTCTGCTCCAAAGTCTCCAACACGACACTGACTTTGGATTACAGATTTTGTACTTGGCACTTGGGAGGAGGAGAAGCATTTGCCAATTATTTTTATAGATTTGAAAAGCATTACAGTTGTCACCATCAGTTTTGTTTTGATTGTCTCCAGCTGGAGGAGCAACTTCCACTGGCTAATGATTAATTGCATTAGTAGACTGTCACACTCAGTGACCCCCCTTCCTGACCGGAATGTGCTCTTCCCAAGTTTTATGACAAATATCCGACCAGCATGAATTGGAATTAAATTCCAATCAAGATTTATGACCACAAAATAGCAGTATGGATCATCCACCCACATGAATTGAAATTAAATTTCAATCAATATGGGTAGTTGGTTGTTAAGTATCAATGTGAAAATCACGCATTTTCTTTGAAATAAGATTAACATAAATAAACTTTCTGGTGTTGAATGATATTAGAAAGAATAGTTAACAGTGTCCAACAAATTTATTTATGGTAATCTTGCTTGAAGGAAGAATCGTATTTTATAAATTAACGCTTGGCAACCCATCTATCCCTGTCCGATGCAAATCAAGCCTAAATCCTGTTGTGACCCAACCATGGTTATATATATATATATATATATATATATATATATATATATATATATATATATATATATATATATATATATATATATATATATATATATATATATATATATATAATATTAATATTAATAATTATATATGACTTGGAACTTGGGACATGGGGACTTGGGACGTGGGTCATAGGTCTTGATCTAGAAGGCCCATTTTGTCATGGGCCTAATCTGGAAAGCCCACTATTGGGTTAAAACGTGGAGATGCCATTAGAGAGGCACTTTCTTTTAGGGAGGTCAGCTAGACAGGTAATTTCCTATAGGAAGTTTAGCTAAATAGGTACCTTCACAAAGAGAGGTAACATTACCCTTTCACCCACAGCCTTTGGGGCTCTATATAAACCTATTTTTGAGTTCATTCTTGATACTGAATTTCTTTCTCCTCCTTCTCTCTCTCTCTCTCTCTCTCTCTCTCTCTCTCTCTCTCTACCTGTTGTTATTCTGTTAAGTAGTGAACGTAACCTGATTACACCTTTTGTAACCTTTCTGAGGTGCAACCTTAAAGGATTGGGCTGATTGATCTTGGGGTGAAGACACAATTAGAACCTGTATTGCACAATTTGGGGTGTCTAAATACCTTAAAGAAAGTATCTCTGGTACGTTTCAGCTCTAAAGAAATATTGTGATTACAACAACCGTTCAAGTGTTTGTGCTGATTCCTCAACAAAGTTCAACAAGTTTAAGGTATTTAGTATTGTCCTACTATGGCTACTAATGACACCACCGAAGTAGTCAACACAACCGTTGGAAAAGATACCGACAAGAAGGACTCTGCAAACACAAGTACACATGAGAAAGTTACTGAGAACAACACTCCTCTTCCATCTCTGCAAGCTTCGCAACCAATAACAGGAAAATCATATTTTGACAAAATCGACCAGTTCAAAGGTGAGAACTTCAAACGTTGGAAGCAAATGTAGTATTTTGCACTTATGGAAGCTGGGATAGCATTTGTACTGAATGAACCCCAACCTGATAAATCAAGTGATCCTTTATTCGATTAGAAAAGGATCGAATGGTTCACTGTAGATTTCAAATGTTATACAATGTGGATAGTTCTTAGGAAATTGTTTATGAAATCTGGGAGGCATTAGTCAAGAAGTATACTCTTGAGGATGCCGGTAACTTAAGGTTTGTGGTTGAAAATTTTTTGGAGTTTATGATGGACGATGGGATTAGCATCTCTGACCAAGTAGACAAATATCTAGTATTGGTAGGGAATCTGGCAAAAGAGAATATCATTATACAGATGCCTTTATGACTAGTGCTTTGACAGACAAGCTTCCTTCCTCTTGGAGTGCCTTTAAGGTCTCAATGAAGCAGAAGAGGAAAGATTGGGCCTTTGACAGTGTTGTGGTTCGGATCAAAATAGAAGAGAGGAACCGACTTAGGAATCAACTTGTTAATTCCAATAAGCCCAAGGCCAACTTGGTAGAGATTGAATAGAAAAAAAAAATCTAATAAGTCTCTGAAATCTAACCAAGATGTTAGTTTCAAAAAGAAGAAGAGAGCATGCTACAATTGTGGCAAACCTGGGCATTACATAAAGGATTGCAAGGTAAAGAAGAAAGGAGGATCAGAGAAAGCAAGGTCTAATCTAATTGATACTGAGATCTACACTACAATGATGACAGAGGCTTTTGTGGTCGAAAAGTCAACATCTTGGGTGATAAATACAGGTGCTACCAGGCACATTAGTGGAGATAGGAGCTTCTTTTCCAAGTACTCTGATGTTGCTGACAAGATCTTCACAGAAAATTCTCAACCAGCTAATGTAATCGGAAAATGACAAATCACCCTAAAGCTTACCTCTAGAAAAATTTTGAAGTTGGAGAATGTCCTCTATGTACCAGATATAAGGCAAAATCTGATCTCTAGCTCGCTCATGAATAAAGCTGGGTTCAAATTGTCTTTTGAAGCAGACAAAACAGTTCTCTTGAAAAATGATGTATTTACTGGAAAATGTTATCTAAATGATGGTCTATTTGTATTGAGTATTACTGAATTAATAAATACTTCGATTCTTGCTTATGTTCTTAATTCTTTTGATTTATGGCATGATAGACTAGGTCATAGTAGTGCACCTTATATATCTCAATTAAGTAAGTTGGGCATTATACATAGTGTCAAACCACCATTGACTAAATGTCAAATTTGTGTTGATGCTAAGTTTACAAAGAAACCTCATAAGTCAGTGGATAGGAAAAAGAATTCACTAGAACTAGTGCATAGTGATTTATGTGACTTCAAATCACAAGAATTAAGAGATGATAACAGGTATGTTATCACCTTTATTAATGATTGTTCTAGATACACTATGATACTGAAATCTAAGAATGAAACTTACAATGCATTTCTATCCTATAAAGCAGAAGTAGATAATCAACTTGGAAGAAAGATTAAAAGGCTAAGGACAAACAGAGGGTCATATACTTCAACCTTAGTAAATTCTTTGAAGAGAATGGCATTATTTATGAAACCACTGCCCTATATCAGCCAGAGTCTAATGGGATAGCAAAACGGAAAAATCGTTCATTAAAAGAAATGATGAATGCAATGTTAATCAGTTTTGGCTTACCTCTTGACTTGTGGGGGATGCAAAATTAACCTCGTGTTATGTTTTAAACATAATTCTGCATAGGAAAACTGGAATGATACCATATGAAAAATGGTATTTAAGAAAACCTAGTGTTAAACACTTGAGAACATGGGGTTATTTGGTCAAAGTGGCCGTTTTAGAACCTAAGAATCGAAAAATTGGTCCTAAAACCATTGACTATGTGTTTTTAGGATATGCAGTGCATAGTTCCGCATACTGTTGCATGGTTATAATAACCATCGAAGATATTTGTGAGGAAAATTCAATAACTTCCATGATTCATACTACTATTTCCAGACTCACTACTATCAAATCTATTAAATTTAAAAGGAAATATTTTTCAAAGAATTCAACATCATCTAATCACTGCACTAGTGTTTGCATAATGTTACCAGCCAGATTTCTTTCAAATGTCAGATGCATTCACGTACTCCATTTATTTGTATCATATGAATTTAAAAGTAAGTTCCATATCCTCAGTAAATTTAATATTAAAAAAATAATTAATCTAATCACTGCACTACTGTCTGCACAATGACTTTACATTGGTCTTGTTTTATTAGTTTAGAGTAAAATATTGGTTAGGTGAAAACAATTAACACTACTTTAGAGATTTGATAATTTTTTTTTTCGAAAGTACAATTTATTTTCATGTAGATTGATTAAAAACACCATAAATAATGACAATATGAGGTTATAAAGCATACTTTATTTGGGATTCATTGGAGACCAAAGGAGCGGATTCTTCTCTTCAGTCTCCTATGAAGAACAAATTCTTTATTTGGTATTAAGATCTTCTTCTCTAAATTCCTCCCTATTTACTGGCTTAATGGAACTGCCTCTCGAACAGAAAGTCGTCAAACAAGACTAGCGTGCGTGATGTTTTTATGAAAGTCTTTTTTTTTCACGATTTACTCCTAAAATTTATTTTTAATAATTTGAATAAAATCCTCTATTTGAGTAGTAAATTATTAAAAAAAAGTAATTGTAAGTCACTAAAAATATTTAAAACATGACGTTGTGTAAGTAACTAGTAAAAAATAATAACTAAACTATATATGCATAAAAAAGATTGGTTTAGAGTAATTTGGTTAGTTGGGAATATTAATATTAATTTAGAGATTTGGTAATTTTTTTCAAAAATAAAATTCATTTTAGTAAATTTTTTTCTAAAATAATAACTTTTTTATCCAAGCTAGCTTGCAAGCACCTCAACTACATCTGGGGACTTAATTTGAAGTGTCAAACTCTAATTAACATGCATGTGTGCACCTCAACTACATCAGGGGACTTAATTTGAAGCGTCAAACTAGGGGTGTCAATTTGTAGCCCGAACCGTTAAAACCGAACCGCACCGGTCCGTTATAGCTCGAATTGAACCTTAATGGGTCGTAATTGGGCTGAGGGTGGTGGAGCCCGCACCAACCCAAAACCGAACTGCAACCCGTTATAACCCGTTTTGTAATTTTACATTAAATAATATTTGAATTATTATATTACCATTAGGTAGTTGGCATAGACAATTAAAAAAAGTTAAGCATGAATTCAAAAATCAAATTGTCATTTTACTACTTAATATCTATTTCTTGATTTCTATAGAATGGGTGGGTTTTTTTAATGGAAATTGACCAATAGCAACTTTGTTTTTCATATAATTTTCGCTTTCGTTGTAGGATGCTCAATGTTTCTTCTTGTTCTTTTTCTTACACACCATAAACCGTTAATCAAACCGTTAACCCAAACCGTTAGTTAGCCCGAACCCAAACTGCACCAAACCGAAACCGTTATTTTGCTAATGGGCCGTGTTTGGGCTATGTGTTTTTCAGCCTGAAACCAACCCAAACCGCACCGTTGACACCCCTACGTCAAACTTTAATTAACATGCATGTGCGCACCTCAACTACATCGGGGGGGGATTTAATTTGAACTGTCAAACTCTAATTAACATGCACGTACGTACCTCAAGTACATCAGGGGACTTAATTTGAACTGTCAAACTCTAATTAATATGCATGTATGTACCTCAAGTACATCAAGGGACTCAATTTGAACTGTCCAACTCTAATTAATATGCACATACCACCTCATGTACATCAGGGGGACTTATTTGAATTGTCAAACTCTAATTAATATGCACGTACGTACCTCAAGTGCATCAGGGGGACTTAATGTGAACTGTCAAACTCTAATTAATATACACATACGTACCTCAAGTACATCAGGGACTTAATTTGAAGTGTCAAACTCTACTAATTAACATGCAGTCTGTGGTTAAAATTCCAAGGTGCACAAAGTGATTATTTCTAGATAATAAAATCTCTTTTCAAATTCAAAATATTTTGAATAAAGAATTGAATTCGAAGTTGGTTACAACTCCTTCAAGTAGCGTGGACTCCCAGCAAGATTTGATTGTAGATAATGATCCATTAGTTGAGCATCAAGTGGGATTATGTGGGGCCCAACAAAATTCAGATGGTTGGATGGCTCTTCTTTGGTCGTTCACTCCAGTATGGATGAACAGCAGTTTTTGGAAGTAGTTCTTCCTTCAAGCTCTCTTACTGATCAAGTGGAGGGTGGCTCTCTCCGTCGTAAGCCTGGTCGCCCAAGGAAAAATAAGAAGGTTGGAGCAAACTGATGTTAATATACCCTGGATAGCATTGCAAAATTTGATTGCAGATAATGATCCATTAGTTGAGCATCAAGTGGGATTATGTGGGGCCCAACAAAATTCAGATGGTTTGGAAGGCTCTTCTTTGGTCGTTCACTCTAGTATGGATGAGCAGCAGTTTTTGGAAGTAGTTCTTCCTTCAAGCTCTCTTACTGATCAAGTGGAGGGTGGCTCTCTCTGTCGTAAGCCTGGTCGCCCAAGGAAAAATAAGAAGGTTGGAGCAAATTGATGTTAATATACCCTGGATAGCATTGATAAGGAGAGAACTTGATTTAGAGGTTGTTGGTCGCTCTTGTTTCAAATTTTGATTCGTTATTTATGATTATGTGAGTTGGATCCAATGAGGTTGTGTGTATTTGGGGGCAACTGATGTTGTGGGTTTGAGAGATGGTACTTTGATAGTATGTTTGTAATTTTTCTTTTCGCTTTTTAATATAAATGACCCTTTTAGCGGGAAAAAATCTCTTACTCTCAATGGTTGTCATGTCAGTAGACGTATGTTAGGTATACTTTTTTCTAGTCATGATATGAAATAGGCTTTTTTTTTTTTCTTTTCTTTTTCTGAAAGAAAATAAACATAGAAGAGCAAAACCTAATTTGAAAACCCATCCCTTGCAAAGAACCTCTGAGTATCAACATGATACTAGGAGGTTCTCTCTCTCTCACTCTCTCTTTTTTATTACATATGCTATTTATCTTTCTAATCTATGTTTTCATGTCAAGAATGGCACTGGTTTTCCAACGAAATGAGATTGGATTTCCTTTGTTAAAAAAGTTTTATGTTGTCATGTGTGAAATTTTGTAGATTTCAAAGTTTTCTGTTATCTCTTTGCTTAGATTCAAGAAATGCATAAAAGCAAGGCCTCCAATTGCTGCTTTTCTACATATTCTGAATATTTAATCCAACGCTCTTGCATATAACCTTTAACACTATGACTATATATGCACATTCCTTACCATAATGTGTCCTTGGTCTTCTTTTTCAATTGAATTAACATAGGCACGTGATGTACGATGAATCGTTGGATATTAAAGGAAAAGTGGGTGAATTGAAGTAACATTGAACATGGAAAGGACTCCTAGAATTTATGATCTAAGATAATGTGTAGTCTACCTTGAAAAGGGTCATTCTGGTTTTTCCGTGTGGAGTTATTTAAATTTTTTATTGAGATGTATTCCTTGAGGCGAATCAATAAAAATTTTATTTTGAGCTTTGTCAAATTTTTATCTCTTCCTCGTGGATTTAAGGCTGTTAAAACGAACACCAATAAATAGTGAATCAAAATAGAAACAAAATAAAAACATATAGGGATTTAACGTGGTTCACGCACCAATTGCGATGTGTTACGTCCACCACAGGAAGAACAGAAGAAGATCTTACAACCAATCTCTAAGAATAACGTTATAAGGACACCCAAGACTCTAACCGAAAATTTTGAATCTTTCAATGCTCTCATCGGCGAACATATGATAAATATATAGACTTCAATCGGGTAAATGGGTTGATCCATTGGGTCTGGTCATATCATAACATGGGGGCACAACCCTCGCACCCCCTCCATAGACAAAGATCAGTAATGATCTCCAGACTTGGGCTAGGCCCAAGCCCTCTACTTCCATTGCAAATACCTAAAATTGGGTGTATTAAAAGTAACATTGTATATCAAAGGGACGCGTAGAATCTATGAATTTGAATTATGCAGAGTCTACCTTGAATAGGGGTTATTCTATTATTCACGGTACCGTAAATTTTTTATTTTTTTGAACCCGTGCTTTTCTTAATATTAGAAATATCGTCCACAACGATAGAACCCAGATTTCTCCACTAAAAAGTATAGATCTTATCACTCAACCAACCTAGCATTGGCCGTTATACTAGATTTTGTTTTAACTATACGAAAAGAAGTGATTAAACTACGCTCATACTTACCCTACTTTTGTCCGGATTGTTACATTTGCGATTTTCCGTGTTAACTCAAGTGGTCGATCAGTGATATTATTCTAAATAAGTTGAAACGTGTGGCAAAGCTTCTCTCTCCCTCTGTGTGTGTGTGGTTGTCGATGTGCTAGTGTTATAAATACTAGTCAGCTATGATATGAGGTGGGCTTAGAACAACGAAACCTAACTAGAAAAGCAATCCATTGCGAAGAACCTCTGCGTTATCAACATGATCTACGACAAGCTTCTTACTTCTATCGGGAGGTACTCTTCCTCTCTCTCTCTCTCTCTCGTCATATACGCTGTTTGTCTTTCTATTCTACGTTTTCAAATAAAGAATGGTAATAGTTTTCTAACAGGGCCGCCTCCACCAGCTGCTTTTATACATCTTCCGTTCATTAATATCTATAAGGGGTTACTAATTAATCAACAATTATATATCATACTTGACAGACTTGAAGGTAAGGTTGCAATGATCACTGGAGGTGCTGCAGGAATTGGCAAAGCCACTGCCAAATTGTTCAGCCAGCAAGGTTGCAAAGTTATCATTGCTGATATCCAAGATGAGCTGGGTTACTCCCTCTGCGACGAAATCGGCCCAAAGATGTCCTCTTTCGTGCATTGCGATGTCACCAAAGAAGAAGAAGTGAAGAATGCAGTAGATGAAGCTGTCAAAAGATTTGGAAAGTTTGACATAATGTTCAACAATGCAGGTACAGTCGATCCACTAAAGCCAAGGATAATGGAGAATGAAAAGTCCGATTTTGAAGGGGTCCTTGGTGTTAATGTCACTGGTGTCTTCTTAGGCACCAAACATGCAGCTCGAGTCATGTTACCTGCAAAACAAGGCACCATCATCAACAATGGAAGTGTGAGTTCAGTTGTGGGAGGTATAGCCAGTCATGCCTATGTTGCTTCAAAGCATGCAGTGGTGGGTTTGACAAAGAATGCAGCAGCAGAGCTAGGCAGGTATGGAATAAGAGTTAACTGTGTTTCAGCATTCGCCATCGCATCACCTTTCGTTAAAAATTTTATGGAGGAATATGATGATGATGAGACTGAGAAGACGGTAGAAGCAGTGGCTTCTCTCAAAGGAGTCACCTTGACTGCACAAGATATAGCTGAGGCCACACTTTATTTCGCAAGTGATGAATCAAAATGTGTGAGTGGCCATAATTTCATCATTGACAAAGGCTTCACTGTTACAACTACCAAGTTTGGTATGTTCTCTGGTGAGTAAGCCTTTTGGCGCGTGATGTGGTGTACTTGGGGTATATGGTATATCATTTGTCTTTAAATAAATATTAATGGTTAATAGAGGGTTGCATGGTAAAGTTCTGTTTGTTGTCTTTTGGTATATTTAGATCAGAAATAACCCAAATCATGTATGCAAAATCCGGTTTGTTTCTTTTATTTTTGTTTTTCATCTTTGAAACAACTGGTGCTTACACTAAATTGGTGCTTCCCCCGGAAAAAGATGAAGGCCCAATCCCTTGAAAATGTGGAGAAATTCCACCGTTCAATGGGGTCATTCTTGTCTTTTTGACATTAAAACACAACCTCCTTTTTGAAACCTTAAAAATTCAAAATTTTTTTTTTTTTTTTTTTTCATTCATTCCTTTTGTGCTATATATATATATATTTTGGTAAACATGATTTCAACACACAAAGTAATTAAATATAAAAATGAGGATAAATAAAAGTAAAAAATAAAAAATAAAAAAAAAAATAAAAAAAAAAAAAAAAAAAGAAAAAGAAAAAGGAGGAAGAAAGAAAGAAAAAAAGCAAAGACATAGGATAGTAAAAGAAAGGAAAATTGCTAAATTTTCCAATCTGAACCCTAATCATTACCAACAAAATGGTATAGATGTCTGCAAGTAATAAAAATTTGTAATCAGTTAGTATCCATACACATTTAGGGTAATTTGTACTTAAATGTTTTTTTGAGAAATGTCTACTGTTCAAGTTGGGTTATGCTATAGACGTGCCTCTGGCACAATGGTGGCAACCTCTTATATGATGATAGTAAGTTTTACGTTCGAACCTCTATCCCTCCACTTCTTCTCCCAACCAATCCCTTGGGCCTATGGGCCCCCAATACTTGTGACTAGTTTGATGATGAGTGAAAAAGACAATTAAGTTGAGTTGTGTTAGCAAGGCCCCAGACACAATCTCAACCCAACCCAATCTTGCCAAGGTTTAACCAAGCCCAACTAGACCTTGTTTGGCCTTCAATAATAAATAGCTGGAACTTTTCATGTAATATCATAATTGTATGATAAATGGTGCCAGGACCTCAACAGAATTTAGTGGCCCACGTCTTGCCCCAGATCTCAACTTGAACCATGATGTGCAGTACTAGATTATAAGGAAAGAAAGTTTGTCGTTCTCCATAAGTACGGGTTTTTGATTGACTAGCAAGCACTTGATCCTACAAGTGTTCCAGAACATTGACCTAAAAATGTATTATGTAGGTGGATGCTTCTAAAGTGCATTTCACTTTAACAAATTTGCAAACCACTTTATCGATAAATCCTTTCAGAATGCAGTCTGTAAGTACGCGTCCACTTTCATAATTGTCAAGTCACTTGCAATAGAACACTTGTCACTAAGATCAACATTCCAACATACACAAGATATTTACATGGATGGACTCCATAGATTCAAAGTGTATTAACCATAGAGAGACTAGTCTTCATATCTCCCATAGTCTGAGTAATTTTAACTTGAACCCCTCAAACCCATCATAGTCCAACAATGTATATTTACACAATAATACATTATGATGGGTGAGATCAAGTCAAGTACTATAAAGTGGTTCAAACCAGATGATCGTCCATAAAAACAATCAAAACAATCCAATGGACCAAATAACCACATAAATCATCATAAACAATAAATGCCACATATAATCAAAATAAACTTACAAGTGTCCAATGTGAATGTGCAAGTAATACAATGACATGTGATGGGCCACACAATTCCTACAGTGTGATCTCTAGATCCTCTTAGTATTTTAAACCCTTAATATTATTTTAACTTGATCACCTGGTAAGCCAACACAACATAAATATCCAACTGATATCATGTATCTACTAGTACATACTTTAAACTATAACAATTTGTCCGTACATAACATTAGAGCCTTGCTCTAGCTAAACTGGCTTTGTGAGATTTTGCATCAAGTTGTAGCTCTTTCCAATCATCATCATCCACTTTAGTGAAATATTGATTCACCATCTCATCACTAACCAACTCTAGTTTTGAATGCACCCACTGGATTCAAAAAAGAGAAATAAAAATAGATCAATAATTTCATATTTTAGCAGGAAAAAAAAAATCAATAATGTTATACATCACCTAAAGGGATTTTTAAGGGCAATTTTATCTTGGACAACGAATTGTGGGGACCTTTTGGAGTTTGTATCTTGTATTTGTTCAACGAGGTACATGTTAATTTAAGAGCCTATCGCATGGAATCCAATGCACTGGAGATGACATCATTCCATTTTGGGTCCCATATTAGATTCCATATGGTTGGCTCCTAGGGTATCATGCACTTCATTAACGGGATAGTATTTGACTCAATTTCTGGCCAAGCTCACAACTGAGGGCATTTGCTGGAATGGTTTTTTTTTTTTTTCTCCACTGGCCACTCAACCAACATGTATGTCCTGTCTGGTTCTCTGGTTTCTGTTATTCTTTTCCATGCATGACATTAGAGCCTTGCTCTAATTAACATCTTCGCGATCATTATCATCCACTTCAGTGAAATATTGATTTACCATTTTATCACTAACCAATTCTAATTTTGAAAGCTCCTATAGGATTCACAAAATAAGAATAAAAATAAATCATTAATCTTATAGAAGAACATTATTATCCATGTTGATTAAGAATTTTTTTTTTTTTTTAATAAATTGTACCTTTGGCTGTTTGTCCTTATCAAAAAATATTGCTCTACAACCCTACATTTAAAAAACAATGTTAGAAGATAAAAAATAAATAAAAAAAAAACTTAATATAAATTCAAAGAATAATAAATTATTCATCCATTTAGAGACCTCATAGAAATCATTGTTCACTGTTTTACGGAACACATGAGAATGCATTCTAAACTCTCGAGTTAGGCATTGATCTAGTTCTTGCCCTCGTCCTTCTCGTATCTGTATTAGCCAACATATTTTGGTATAGAAAAACAAAGCCAAAATAAATTAGAATTTTCTAGAGGTTTTATTCCAACAAAAATGATAAATAAATTCTTGTTCTATTAGCATAATAAATTAGTACCGATCTTAGGAATATTTTGAGACTAGTTGGAGATGCCATTTTCATAGACTTGATTGCCGCTAGAATCCAAGAATTTGCCGCATTACCAGCTTCACTTTCCTACAGAAACAAGGATATATTATAATATAACAATCTTTTCTATATAAATGACTAATTAAGACAACAAACCAAAAGTGAAAAGATTAAGAAAATAAACATTTCAGAGAAAGCAAGAAAGTAAATAATGAAGAAAATTGCCTTCTAATACCTAAATATCCTTGTATTTTTACTCTTACCAATGCTAATAGTATTTCTTCAACTGTTTTTCTTGAGAAACATTTGTTAATGATTTCCATGCTGCATAATCATTGCAAACCTCAATCATAATAGATCAAAATGTAAAGAATATGGATGTTTTTTTTTCACCAAAAAAAAAGAAAAAATAAATGCCATTGGAATGTATTGACAAGGTTTGAGCAAACATCAGAATGTGTATTTGCACGTGTAACTTTACTAGTTACCTTCTCAAAGCAGCATTAGATTTAATGGATGTTTCTTGTGTGAACTTATTGATGACTTTAGACACAACAGTTGGATCTCCAGAATCAACTTCATCTAGTACTTTTTCCAATGAAGGTAGATCCTGTCATAATAAAATCCATAATTTATGAGTTATTAGCAACTTAAAAGTGTTATTTACATAATTCATACATTTAAGCTTGTTAGATATGAAATATTAAGGTACTATGAGTGTAAATAAGATTACCTTTGACCTAACAAATTGAGTAGCAAGACCACATGCTACCATCTCTGCTCCATCTAACCTTGCGCCAGTAAGGCCCAAATATTCTCCTAAATGATACTAATATATAAGCATCTTAAGAATTATGTGATGAAACTGAATAAAACATGTAATAAATTGAATTACTTGACAACACGATAATGCTAGCTAGAAGAATTTACCAAGTACAAAAAGGATAATGCTAGAAGATATATGTAGCAACTTATCTTCAAGTTTAACTGTGAAAATCAATTTTTTTTCATATGGCAATGTCTTTAGTATTAAATGGTTCCCAATATGTATGATAGTATTTTTTTTAACCATTGTATGATTATTGTTTCCATAGAAAGGGATGTCAAATCATTACCGAAGTAGCCTGGCAGCTTAGACAAAAAGTATGATGCACCTACATCTGGAAAAAGCCCTAAAACTGCTTCTGGCATTGCAAATACCTGGACAAAGAAATATGCTGAAATATTAGTTTATATTAAAGAGAAAAAGTGAGAAAGTATCACAAGATTCACTCCAAATGGTAGAAAGAAAATCAGTCATAAATAAATAAATAAATGATGAGTGACAAGCTAAAATTGAAATAGAAAATTATTGGCATCACCTTGGCTATTGAATAATGATGATCAATTTTCATTCAAATCAATAACATTACTTCAAACCTCATTAAAAGTTCTCATTATTACCGCTTGCTCAGTCACAACTCGAAACCTTGCATTCATTGATAACCCAGCACCACCTCCCATAACCACTCCATCAATAAGACAGACCTTCGTGATAAAATTTTTAATTATCAAGTCCATATCAGGGCCAAGGAAAAAAAATAAAACAAATTTATTAATAAAGATAACATCTCACCAAAGTTTTACTAAGTGTGGCTAGAACATAGTCCAGGGTAAATTGTTTTTGAGAAAAAGTCGCACCGAAACTCCAGTGACCTGAACCGTATAGTCAAGTGTGATATAAGTTAGTCGATCATTTACTAATTTGCTCCCACAAATTAAACAATTAGAACACCCTTTTTTAAGATTACAAGCTCAGAATTGCAAATTATTTTGTAATATTAAATGTCGATACCAGAAGTGCATAAGTGAATAAAAGCTACACAATCACCACCGGCACAAAATCCTTTTCCATTTCCCTGCAAAATGTTAAATCTTTTGATTATAACTTCTTGGAATGGATTATTAATTCGATGGAGAGCTAAACTAGCCACTTCTACTGCTAGGATAAATTTGGGAACCTTCCCACAAAACAGTTTTGGCATTCTTGTGTTCTCCAAGAATAGAAGAACATGTGATAGGTGAATATCAATATGGTTCACTGTTTCGTTCGTCAAGAATGAAACAGTGAGAAAACTGGTTTGAAGAATATTATTTACAAAACATGGCTTTGATGTTTTGTCAGGGGAGTAGAAACTTGAAAAAAATAGTCTCGACCCTAAAAACCTCTCAAGGCCACCCCCACCAATCAATGTTATTGTTGATCAGTTCAATGGAGTGAAGCTACTGACTTTTGCGATAATTCACCTTGAATATCTTTACCAAGGAAAAAATATTACCTTCAATATCACGACTTTCACTCTGGAATCGTGTTCATATTCTTTTAACTTCTTCAGCATTTGAAGAATCTACCAGTAACAGAAGAAGAGAGAAAGGAAAAAGGTTAACTGGGATAGACATGTAAAAGCTGAGAATAGGTTTAAAGATGACTCTATTATTATGATTATGATAAAGAATATGATGATTCAATTTCCTCTGCATACCATATTATATGTAAGAGAATTCAATCTCATAGGCCTATTTAATATCACCTTTCTCACACATGATTTTTCTTCAAACAGAACCTGAGAGAGAAAGAGTGTTATCAGATTCTGGTGATGGATATAATAAAATCGATTGGTTTCATACATAGAAAGGCAACAAGGTCACAGAGAGAGAGAGAGAGAGAGAGAGAGAGAGAGAGAGAGAGATTAGGTTCTTCCTTGAAGGGATAGTACCTGATTAGCTTCTTCCTTGAAGGGATAGTTTGAAGCCATGAAAGAAAATATTGGTGGAAGTCTCCAGCAGAAGAAAAGAACTCAACTGATGAGTAAAAGAAGCTACAAAGACAACTATATATAAATAGACGTACTAGACACATTAGCAGCTATTTCTTAGAATCAAGTACTAGTTAAGTAAGAATGCCAGCCAGATTTCTTTCTAATGACGGATGCCGCCATCAACTACATTTATTGTATCATATTCAAAGCAAGTTTCACATTCCCTGTTAGAATTTGACATTAAAGAAATACTTAATTTAATCACTGCACTACTGTTTGCACAATGATGCTACCCAGATTTCTTTCTAATATCAGATGCCGCCACGTACTCCATTTATTTGTATCATATGAATTTAAGATTCCATATCCTCCGTAACAATTTAATATTAAAAATTACTTAATCTAATCATTGCCTACTACTGCTTGCACAATGCATTAAATGTTGCAGCACTGAAGCACGACCCTAACTCCACCATTAGTCTTGTTTTATATTGATTTTCATAGGCTAACTACCTTCCTTGATTATAGATTTTTCAATAGCTAATTGACACATAAGTTGTAGCAGAACATGTGATTAGTGATTAGTGATTAGTTAATTAGTTAGATTTTTTTTGAAGTGTCAAACTCTAATTAACATGCATGTATGCACCTCACTACATTGGGGGACCTAATTTGAAGTATCAAACTCTAATTAACATGCATGTGCGCACTTCAACTACATTGAGGGGACTTTATTTGAAGTGTCAAACTCTAATAAACATATCAAACCCACGACTTCTTCACTAAGAAATATGGATCTTACCACTCTACCAATCTTACATTGACATTTTTTAAAAATATTTTATCAAAATAAATCTTTATCAACATGAGTAGATGTGGAAAATCTTTGCAAAAATTCCAAGGTGCAGAAGTGATTATTTTAAGATAATAAAATCTCTTTCGCTCTGTGGTTGTCATGTCGGTAAACGTATGTTATTTATACTTTTCTTAAGTAATAATATGAAATAGGCTTTTTTCTTTTTTGTAAAGAAAATAAACATAAAAGAGCAAAACCTAACTAAAAAACCCATCCCTTCCAAAGAACCTCTGACGTATCAACATGATACTAGGAGGTTCTCTCTCTCACTCTCTCCTTTTTGTTATATGTGGTATCTATCTTTCTATTCTATGTTTTCATGTCAAGATTGGCACTGGTTTTCCAACGAAATGAGATTGGATTTGCTTTGTTAAAAAGTTTTATCTTGTCATGTGGGAAATTTATTAGATAGGGCTGAAATCTTATAGATAAGTAGATTTCAAAGTTTTCTCTTATCTCTTTGCTTAGATTCAAAAAATGCATAAAAGCAAGGCCTCCAACTGCTGCTTTTCTATATTTTCTGAATATTTAATCCAACGCTTGCATATATAACCATTAGCACTATGATTATATATGCACATTCCTCACCATAATGTGTCCTTGGTCTTTCTTTTCAATTGAATTAACATAGGCCCTAAGGGCCCTGTACATGAACCAGAGATTGAAATCTCGGATTCAGAATCGAATTTACCCGTTGAAACTCTAGATCAAAATCTAGAGATCACTTTTCACTAAAATGTGATGGATCGGTTTTGGGTAAGGGTGAAATCTAGGTTTAAAAGCTTACATTTGCCATTCACAAATCACATCGATCAAATAGTCTTTGGATGATCCCTTTCTTCCACAACCAAACTTTAATTTTATAAATTTGACTCCATAGATTTGATCTCTGTTTTGAAATCTCTGATTTGATCTCGGCTCTGTCCCGGCCCTAAAGGAATCTATAAATTCATTGAGATGTATTCCTTGAAGCCAGTCAATCAAAAATTCTATTTTGAGCTTTGTCAAATTTATATCTTTTCCTTGTGGATTTAAGGCTGTTAAGACGAACACTCATAAATAGCGAATCAAAATAGAAACAAAATACAAACACATAGAGATTTAATGTGGTTCACACACCGATGCGGTATGCTACGTCCACTAGAGGAAGAGCTTTTCATAGGAAAATAATAGAAAGAGATCTCACAATCAATCTTTAAGAATAACTTTATAAGGACTCTCACCCAAGATCCTAACTGAAAATCCCAAATCACTCTATGATCTCATCGGCGAACAAAAGATAAATATTTATACCCCAATTAGGTAAGCGGATCAATCTATTGGATTAGGTCGTATCGTACAATGGGGGCACAACCCTTGTACCCCTCCATAGACAAAGATTAGTAATGACCTCCAGACTTGGGCTAGACCCAAGCCCTCTGCTTCCATTGCAAATACCAAAAATAGGTCATTCGGGTCGTCCACTCAAATATGTCAGTGCAACTCATATCTTCGATGTTATTACAAAATTTTGGGTCACATCATAACAAAAGGCTATCATAGTTGAAAAGAGTGTTTTTCTTCCATCATTCATGCTATCGCTACATATTTGACTGATATAGGATGAACTTACTTTGGAATACTAATGAAAATTGGGTGGAGTGAAGTAACATCAAAGGGACACCTAGAATCTATAGACTAGTCTACCTTGAATAAGGGTTATTCTATTATTCATGCTACCGTTATATTATATTTTGTTTTAGCTATAAGTCAGACAAATGATTAAACTAGGCGCATACCTACCCTACTTTTGTCCGGATTGTTAGACTTGCCGTGTTAAGTGATGAGGTGATCGATCAATAATACTATTCTAAACAAGTTGAAACGTTCAGGTGGGGGAATGTTTCTTTCTCTGTCTCTGTCTATGTGTGTGGATGTTCATGTGTTATGTGAATGGCATCACTTGAATGCTGCACATTTAATGTTTAGCATGTGCTATCTATGTACGTGTAATCATCTCCTGCCGCTACAGCTGGAGTCGGATTCCCGGAAAGCAATAGAGCTTTTGGATCCATGTTGTGTGGATCGTGGGAGGTTTGGCCTTTTAGTTGAGCGAATTGGTGTTTTGCTGCATGAGATGGTGAATACGCGATGCTTATATGTTGGACGTGTTGCTAATAAGGCTGCTGATTAGATGTCTAAGTTTCCACTCGATTTGAAGTGCTCTTGGATGTTCTTTCAGGATGTTCCCCATGAGTTGGAGGAGATCCTTCAGGCGGATTGTGATGCTGCTTCCTTGTAGTTTCTCTTTGAGTCCTTGACTCCGTTGTTTTATTATTGGAAAAAAAAAAAAAATGAATGGTCTCACTTGAATGCTACGCAGTTTTGGCGAAAAAAAAGAATGCTGCACATTTAATGTATAGCATGTGCTGCCAATGCGTGTGTTCATGTCCATGTGCTATGTAAATGGCATCACTTGAATGCTACGCATTTAATGTGCAGCATGTACTGCCAATGGTCCAGATCAACCGATGTGAATGAGCGTGTGTTATAAATAGTTATGATATGAGATAGGCTTAGAACAACAAAACCTAATGAGAAAAGCAATCCCTTGCGAGGAACCTCTCCAGTATCAACATGATCTACAACAAGCTTCTTACTTCTATCGGAAGGAGGTTCTCTCTCTTTTGTTATACTGTTTGTCTTTCTATTCTACGTTTCCAAGTAAAGAATGGTAATAGTTTTCTAATGAAATGAGAACAGGGCTTCCACAAACTGCTTTTATACATTTTCTGTTCCTTAATATCAATAAGAGGTTACTAATTAATGGACAATTATATATCATACTTGACAGACTTGAAGGGAAGGTTTCAGTGATCACTGGAGGTGCAGCAGGAATTGGCAAAGCTACTGCCAAATTGTTCAGCCAGCAAGGGTGCAAAGTGGTCATTGCTGATATCCAAGATGAGTTGGGTCACTCCCTATGCAACGAAATCGGCCCAAAGATGTCCTCTTTCGTGCATTGTGATGTCACCAAAGAAGATGAAGTGAAGAATGCAGTAGACGAAGCTGTGAAGAGATTTGGGAAGCTTGACATAATGTTCAACAACGCAGGTACAATTGATCCACCAAAGCCAAGGATAATGGATAATGAAAAATCCGATTTTGAAGGGGTCCTTGGTGTTAATGTCACTGGTGTCTTCTTAGGCACCAAACATGCAGCTCGAGTGATGTTACCTGCAAAACAAGGCACCATCATCAACAACGGAAGTGTGAGTTCAGTTGTGGGAGGGATAGCCAGTCATGCTTATATTACTTCAAAGCATGCAGTGGTGGGTTTGACAAAGAATGCAGCAGCAGAGCTTGGCAGGTATGGAATAAGAGTTAACTGTGTTTCGGCATTCGCCATCGCATCACCTTTCGTTAATAATTTTATGGAGCAAGATGATGATGAGATTGAGAAGAAGGTAGAAGCAGTGGCTTCTCTCAAAGGAGTCACCTTGACTGCACAAGATATAGCTGAGGCCACGCTTTATTTCGCAAGTGATGAATCAAAATGCGTGAGTGGCCATAATTTCATTATTGATAAAGGCTTCACTGTTACAACTACCAAGTTTGGTATGTTCTCTGGTGAATAAGTCTTTTGCTGCGTGATGTACTTGAGGTGTATGATGTATCTGGTGTCTTTAAAATAAATATTAATGGTTAATAAAGGGTTGCATGGTAAAGTTCCTTTTTCTTGTCTTTTGATATATTTGGATCAGATACAACCAAATCATATATGTATAATTCGGTTAGTTTCTTTTTCTATTTTTTTTTTGTTGTTTCATCGTTGAAGCGAACTGGAGCTTTGGCATAGTTTTAAGCCTACTTAAAGCAACACCAACGTGGTGCTTCTCACCCTCCCCACCCCCATTCAAAAAAAAAAAGAGAAAAAAATAGTTCTGATCCCTTGTAAATGTGGAGAAACCCCACCTTCCAATGAGAACATTCTTGTGTTTTTTACATTAAAACACAACTTCCTTTTTTGAAACCTTAAAAGAAAATTTCTTCCTTTTTTTCATTCATTCCTTTTGTGTTATGGAAACTCCTTTTTTTTTTTTTTTTTTTTTTTGTTATACATGATTTAACACCCAAAATAATTAAATATAAAAAATGAGGATAATTTAAAAAAAAATAGAAAAATAGAAAAACAAACAAAGAAAGAAAAAGCAAAGAAATAAGATATTAGAATAAAGGAAAATTGCTAAATTTCCAAATCTCAACCCTAATCCTTACCAATAAAATGGTAAAGATGTCTACAAGTAATAAAAATTTGTAGTCAGTTTGTATCCATACACATTTAGGGTAATTTGTACTTTAAAAAACCATTATTTGATTACTATCCAAATCATACTGCATTTTTAAAATTAATAGAATAATATCCGAATTCATCTAAATATAATAGGATGCGATATAAAAGACGATACTATTTTATCCAAATCTGATCCGTTTATATCCCTAGTGCTGGTGAATGGGTTTTACTGAGCAATAGAGAGGAAGAAATCATGCCTTGTGCATATCAATGGGTTTAGTCATACATTAAATGTGTAAATCAATTTTTTTTTTTGGGGGGGGGGGGGGGTTGAGGGGGAAGATTGGATTTGAACATCAATAATCAATATGAAGTACCCAACATTATCAAATTACATATCTGAAAAAATACATTTAAGCTTAGGGAACATTAATCAAGCTTCTAAAATACGAGGAATCTTTATTAATATTTTCATGGCAACTGAGAATTAATTATAGTAATTCCCTGTGCCAGCAACCATGGCATAGTTCTTGGTAGGGGTTCCAAGACCAATCATGAATAGTAATTTTCAGTGCCAACTATTGAGGTATCTAAGTTATATTCAAATATGGTTGAGATATTTGAGTTCTCCCCAACGTATGTTCTAATATAAGCCATTGGAACAATTACGATCCAACGGTGTAACGGGCCTTTATAGAAGAGTCCAACTAATTGTAGAACCTAGTGTTGGTCTATAAATACTAGATGGAAGCAACGGTTTATGTATTCCAAACTAGATACTTAAGATGTAATGCTTTATGCAACCTTGTGTTTAAACCCTAATTCTAGCAATCTTAAAGCATTATATCTTTTTTAGAATTTTTATTCGGTGTAATTCTGAAAAGGGATCCACTACTTGAAATCGTTTGCAATTCAAATTGATTTGTGAGTAAATTCTACCGTACAAATAAAGGAGTTATTCATCGTTAGAAGATTTTCTCTAGTTGATGGTACGATAGAGTACTTTTTTTTCTTCTTTTCGCTGAAAGGGTCATTTGTATTAAAAAGTGAAAAGAAAAATTACAAAAATACAAACAAAGAACCATCCCTCAAAGACGCAAAATCAATTGCCCCCGAATACACCCAACCTCACTTGTTCGAACACTCATATAATCATAGATAACAAATCATAATCTGAAACGAGAATGACTAGAAGCCTTTAAATCAAGTTCACTCCTTATCAATGCTGTCTAGAGTATATCAACATTTGAAGAACCCCGTCTCGTTGCCCGATTTGCCAAGAAATTAACCACCTTATTATTTTCCTTATAACAATGTGAAATTTTCCAAAGACGACTGACAAGAAAAATATCAACACCTTTCTAGCGCTACAAGAAGAACCATGGAATCTTCCTTTGTTGAATTGAAACCATAACTGCCTCTAAATCATATTTTATCAATAAACGTTGAGTATCTAACTTTATTGCCCACTCTATACCCTACATTAGGGCCTCCATTTCAACCTCAAAATTATTTTTGATACCTAAATAGGTGCTGAAATTTAACTAAATAGCTAATAACTCATCTCTAAACAAACAACTTGCACCAGCCATACCAGAATTGTCCAACGAACAACCATCAACATTTAACTTAACCCACCTTATAGAAGGAGAAACCTAGAAAATTTCTTGAGGAGGAGAAGTGCTCTTAATAGAAATTTTTAGACCCATCGCTTGTGATTGAGCAAACACCACTAAAGGGACATTTCTGCTTATCAAGTACATTATCATGGCAACTGAGATCAAAGGAGATATGACGCAAAACCCAATCTTTAGACAGACTCACCTCCTCATATTGATATTTGTTACGAGCAAACCACAGATAATATAATAGCAAGAAGTAGCCATGAAACCACATATTACCCAAAGGCAACGACTTACCCTGTAAACTCCACCACTTATAACTATCTTGAAAAGAAGAGGAAGGCTTCCAACTGAAACCGAATGAAGTACACAAAGCCTCTTCTGAAGATATTCCTCATATAACTATCTTGTTATGACCCGCTTGCACAAAACTATAAACTAACATTGGACATATGTGGCAATCACAAGTCCTTAGATGTCTCAAAATTTTCTCGTATCCAAGGGGTGTAAGGAAAAATTCAATAATCCAAAAAACATATCAATCAAAATTTTAAACATTTTTATAGCTGATGGGCATAAGGGGGAAAAAAATCTCATTCATTCATGTCTTATCCGATGGGCGTCGGCATTAAAGAATGATATACTTATCAATAATCCTAGCTTATCTATGTGATTAACTGATGGGTATCATCATGTCTAAGCATTGGACAATCACTAAAACGTACAAAACACATGTATCAAAATGCTTAAACCCATGCTCCCACTGAAAGTAGTCAAATTGGGTACTTATAACAATATTGAAATCAAATATAGTTTATGATTTCATTAATAGTTGAAGTGAAAACAAGATAAATTCAGTTTATACAAAAGAATTAATATAGGCAAAAAAAAAAAAATAATAATAATAATAAAAAAAAAAAAAAAAAGAGAGAGGAATATCATGGTTTAAGTCATCCACATAAATATGGCTTAGAGCCAATATCAATTTGGCTTGAGCCAACTAACCTTGATGGCGTGGATTGACTCAAGTCAAAAAGGCGGCTTGTAATTATTAGTCAAGTTTGGTGAATACGTAATAGAGAAGTAACCTTTCATTTATCAAGAAATGTAGAAAATTTTCATTAAACAATTATTCTCAAATTCCAAGAGAGCATTTCTTACAATAAATGCCAAAACATTGAATCAACACAATTCTTTATCTACTCTTTCAAACTCCCATACCTATGACTCTTGTGTTCTCTCTGTACACCAACAAACAAAACCCAAAGGACAAAATAATTTAACTTTGGGTCAAACAAGGAATCTTTCAAAGAATTGTTAAAAGTTAAACAAGAACAGTTCATATAAAAGAGAATAAAGAAATCTATGCAAAACCATCATGCTTGTGCTATTAGAAAAACTAGCTAAAATGTAGAATCAAGATTATTTAATCTATAAATGAAGAAATTATAATTTAACTAAATCATAATAGAATTAACATGCCTCTTTTGAAGATATATTCCAACTTTGTAGAAATGATATAAAGAAAAGGAAGATCTTGCACCATTGAAGCAAAACAACGTGAATGATGAAACTTGAAGATGATCACCACAATATAAAACACTAATGATGCCAAGGATCTCATAAGCAATTAGGGTGCTCACCCCAGCCTGGACACGTATACCATCACTTGATATTTTGAGCTTCTAAAGATTAAGATCCCCTTGCCTGTGTGACCTTGAGATATTTATATCTCCATGGTGGAGATGACCAACCATAAAGTCCACTTTAAGTGAGATGCTAGCCCACTAATGCTCATATCTAGAATGCTTTTAAAGCTTACCTTAACAATTACTAAAAAACCCCTAAAAGAATTAGGGAACAAAATTATCGAACTACCATTAAATAAAACAAAACAAATTTGGTTTTGCAAAAATAAAGAAGAAAATATATAAGTTTTTACTAATATATGAAAACAAATTTGCAAAACCACTTTATCGATAAATCCTTTCAGAATGCAGTCTGTAAGTATGCGTACACTTTCGTAATTGCCAAGTCATTGGCAATAGAACACTTGTCACTAAGATCAATACTCAACATACACAAGATTTTACATGGATGGACTCCATAGATTCAAAGTGTATTAACTATAGAGAGAATAGTCATCATATCTCCCATAGTCTGAGCAATTTTAACTTGAACCCCTTAAACCCATCATGGTCCAACAATGTATATTTACACAATAATACATTATGATGGGTGAGATCAAGTCAAGTACTATAAAGTGGTTCAAACCGGATGATTGTCCATAAAAACAGTCAAAACAATCCAATGGACCAAATAACCACATAAATCATCATAAACAATAAATGCCACATATAATCAAAATAAACTTACAAGTGTCCAATGTGAATGTGCAAGTAATACAATGACATGTGTTGGGCCACACAATTCCACACTCTGTCTTTTAAACCCTTATATTTTAACTTGATCATCTGGTAAGCCAACACAACATAAATATCCAACTGATATCATGTATCTACTAGTACATACTTCATACTATAACAATTTTTTCCATACATAACATTAGAGCCTTGCTCTAGCTAAACTGGCTCCGTGAGATTTTGCATCAAGTTGTAGCTCTTTCCAATCATCATCATCCACTTTAGTGAAATATTGATTCACCATCTCATCACTAACCAACTCCAGTTTTGAATGCATCCACTGGATTAAGAAAGAGAAATAAAAATAGATCAATAATTTCATATTTTAGCAAGGAAAAAAAAAATCAGTAATGTTATACATCACCTAAAGGGATTTTTAAGGGCAATTTTATCTTGGACAATGAATTGTGGGGACCTTCTGGAGTTTGTATCTTGTATTTGTTCAACGAGATACATGTTAATTTAAGAGCCTATCGCATGGAATCCAATGCACTGGAGATGACATCATTCCATTTTGGGTCCCATAATAGATTCCATATGGTTGGCTCCTAGGGTTTCATGTACTTCATTATACGAGTATAGTATTGAGACTCAATTTCTTGTGCCATAGCGCACAACTGAGGGCCTTTGCTTAAATGGGTTTTTTTTTTTTTTTTTTTTTTTTGATACATGGACTTTGACTTAATTCAATCCTAGCTTATTTATATTGTGGTTGTTTGGTTTCTTACGGTCTAGCTGATGTGACATTAGAGAACATTCATACACTTAGTTTTTTTGAGTTTTGCTCAATAGACCCTCTCTTTAACCATCTAATGAACCAACTCAAACCTAACATAGATATGCAATCCATGTCATGTAATAAGGACTACTACATGGTACATATATACTATAGTTATTCTTTTCCATGCATGACATTAGAGCCTTGCCTCTAATTAAGATATTTGCGATCATTATCATCCACTTTAGTGAAATATTGATTTACCATTTTATCACCAACCAATTCTAATTTTGAAAGCTCCCAAAGGATTCAAAAAATAAGAATAAAAATTAATCATTAATCTTATAGAAGAACATTATTATCCATGTTGATTAATAACTTTTTTTTTAAATTGTACCTTTGGCTGTTTGTCCTTGTCAAAAAATATTGCTCTACAACCCTACATTTAGAAACAATGTTAGAAGATACAAAAAAAAAAAAAAAAAAAAATCAAAGAATAATAAATTATTCATCCATTTAGAGACCTCATAGAAATCATTGTTCACTGTTTTACGGAACACATGAGAATGCATTCTAAACTCTTGAGTTAGGCATTGATCTAGTTCTTGCCCTCGTCCTTCTCGTATCTGTATTAACCAATATATTTTGGTATAGAAAAACAAAGCCAAAATAAATTAGAATTTTCTAGAGGTTTTATTCCAAAAAAAAATGATAAATAAATTCTTGTTCTATTAGCATAAAAAATTAGTACCGATCTTAGGAATATTTTGAGACTAGTTGGAGATGCTATTTTCATAGACTTGATTGCCGCTACAATCCAAGCATCTGCCGCATTCCCAGCTTCACTTTCCTACAGAAACAAGAATATATTCTAATATGACAATTTTTTCTATATAAAAGACTAATTAAGACAACAAACCAAAAGTGAAAAGATTAAAAAAAGAAACATTTCAGAGAAAGCAAGAAAGTAAATAATGAAGAAAATTGCCTTCTAATACCTAAATTTTCTTGTATTTTTATTCTTACCAATGCTGATAGTATTTCTTCAACTGTTTTTCTTGAGAAACATTTGTTAATGATTTCCATGCTGCATAATCATTGCAAACATCAATCATAATAGATAAAAATGTAAAGAATATGATTTTTTTTTCACCCAAAAAAAAATGCATGCTATGGAATGTATTGACAAGATTTGAGCAAACATCAGTATGTGTATTTGCACGTGTAACTTTACTAGTTACCTTCTCAAAGCAGCATTAGATTTAATGGACGTTTCTTGTGTGAACTTATTGATGACTTTAGACACAACAGTTGGATCTCCAGAATCAACTTCATCTAGCTCTTTTTCCAATGAAGGTAAATCCTGTCATAATAAAATCCATAATTTATGAATTATTAGCAACTTAAAAGTGTGATTTACATAATTTGTACATTTAAGCTTGTTAGATATGAAATACTATGAGTGTAAATAAGGTTACCTTCGACCGACAAAAATGAGTAGCAAGACCACATGCTACCATCTCTGCTCCATCTAACCTTGTACCGGTAAGACCCAAATATTCTCCTAAATGATATAATATATGAGTGTTTTAAGAATTTTGTGATGAAACATAATAAAACATGCAGTAAATCGAATTATTTGACAACATGATACGCTAGAAGATTTTACCAAGGAAAAAAGGATAATGCTAGAAGATCTATGTAGCAACCAATCTTCAAGTTTAACTTTGAAAATCAATTTTTTTTCATAATGACAATGTCTTTACTATGAAATGGTTCCCAATATGTATGAAAGTATTTTTTTAACCATTGTGTGATTATTGTTTCCATAGAAAGGGATGTCAAATCCTTACCGAAGTAGCCTGGCAGCTTAGACAAAAAGTATGATGCACCTACATCCGGAAAAAGCCCTAAAACTGCTTCTGGCATTGCAAATACCTAGACAAAGAAATATGTTGACATATTAGTTTACATTAAAGAGAAAAAGTATCACAAGATTCACTCCAAATGGTAGAAAGAAAATCAGTCATAAATGAATAAAGAAATGATGAGTGACAAGCTAAAATTGAAATAGAAAAATGGCATCACCTTGGCTATTGAATAATGATGATCATTTTTCATTCAAATCAATAACATTACTTCAAACCTCATTAAAAGTTCTCATTATTACCGCTTGTTCAGTCACAACTCGAAACCTTGCATTCATTGATAACCCAACACCACCTCCCATAACCACTCCATCAATAAGACAGACCTTCATGATTAAATTTTTAATTATCAAGTCCATATCAGGGCCAGCAGGGGAAAAAAATATTAATAAGGATAACTACTCACCAAAGTTTTACTAAGTGTGGCTAGAACATAGTCTAGGGTAAGTTGTTTCCGAGAAAAACTCGCACCGAAACTCCAGTGACCTGATACATATAGTCAAGTGATATAAGTTAGTAGATCATTTACTAATTTGCTCCCAAAAATTTAACAATAAGAACACCCTTTTTTAGATTACAAGCTCAGAATTGCAAATTATTTTGTAATATTAAATGTCCATACCAGAGGTGCATAATTGAATAAAAGCTACACAATCGCCACCAGCACAAAATCCTTTTCCATTTCCCTGCAATATGTTAAAATCTTTTGATTATAACTTCTTGGAATAGATTACTAATTCGATGGAGAACTAAACTAGCCTCTTCTACTCCTAGGATAAATTTGGGAACCTTCCCACAAAACTGTTTTGGCATTCTTGTGTTCTCCAAGAATAGAAGAACATGTGATAGGTGAATATCAATATGGTTCACTGTTTCGTTCGTCAAGAATGAAACAGTGAGAAAACTGGTTTGAAGAATAGTATTTACAAAACAAGGCTTTGATGTTTTGTCAGGGGAGTAGAAACATGAAAAAATAGTCACAACCCTAAAAGCCTCTCAAGGCCACTCCCACCAATCAATGTTATTGTTGATCAGTTCAAGGGAGTGAAGCTACTGACTTTTGCGATAATTCACCTTGAATATCTTTACCAAGGAGAGAAAAGATTACCTTCAATATCACTACTTGCACTCTGGAATCGTGTTCATATTCTTTTAACTTCTTCAACATTTGAAGAATCTACCAGTAGCAGAAGAAGAGAGAAAGGAAAAAGGTTAATCGGGATAGACATGTAAAAGCTGAGATAGGTTTAAAGATGACTCTATTATTATGATCATGATAAAGAATATGTGTTAGGTTTTGTGGGTTTAACTAACACTGGTCCCTTTATCTGGGCTCATATTCATTCAGGGGTATTACTGACCTTTACTATTGTGGGAATGGTTAAAGGTTAGGGTTTTATATTATAAATAACTCCTTGGGTCCCCGTAGCCGTCACACGCAATATTTGGGTTTGAGATTGTTTCCACAAACACTCAAAGAAGGATCCCAAAAGGTGAAAGGCTACGGAAGATTCAAGGAGAGTCAAGAAGGCAGATCTACAACAAAACACTAGAGGTATTTATTCATCTAAGCTTCCGCGATTGTATTCACAACATGCTTTAATTATTATAGAAACCATATAGATCCTGGAGGATCCAACAATTGGCATCAAAGCTACTTTTCTATAATAATTTAATTTTATGAATTATTGATTTCTACTGTGTAATTAACTGGGTGTTCTGTTGATTTAATTTTAAATTGGATCCAATGAGATCTAGGGTTAATTGAAACCTAGATCATTTGTTAATTTTATTATTATTATTATTGGGATCCAATGAGAGGATCCAAGCCTAGTTGAGTTATTTGAATTACAAAGAGCGATTAAGAGCGATTTTCTTCTAGCCGATTGATCTATATTTAATGTAGTAACTTAAAGAGCTGGATCTGTTGTTTCCGATTTGTTAGGCTTGATTAAAGAGCTCGTGGTTTTCATCATCTATATTCGATTATATGGAAATCGTGTAAACGTTTTGAAGGGGTCCTTTACCGTGGATGGTTTTTGCTGTTGCTAATTCATTGCATAAGTTTTTTGTTTTTTCACGAAGCTAGGCCCGTGTTACTATTAACATGAATGACATTTGTACTACAGATTTCAATGTAAGTAATGAGTATCTATGATGGAATATCCTGCCTATTATATTCTTTCTCGATTTGGTTGTGAAATTGTATGCGCTACACTGGTGCTGCTGGGGTTGTAAATGCAACAATTCACCTTGGGTGGAAAGAAAAACGTCTTGTACTTAGGTGGGGAAACTGCTAATTTTGGTATTAAAGAAATTTCTGTCTTTAGTGGGTTGAGTGGTGAATTTGGTTTCCTACCCTGCAATGTTTGTTTTTCTTTTATTTTATTTTTGAGTGGGGACTGCAGCTGATCTATAACCTTGTAGCTCTGCGATCACATGCATGACTGGTTTTCTTTTTTTTCTTGTCATTTTCTTAAGAAGAATCGGTTACGGATTTTGAAGTTGAAAATGACAAAAGATAGAACTTGCATTCATGATGAAGGCTGCCGTTTGTTAGAGATTTCATATACGGCTTCCTTGTTTATCAAAGTTCTATTCTTCTTTTAGTCTCTCTCTGCTCATTGAATTTTATGGGTTTCTTCCTTTCTTTCATGAACCTTCTTCTTCGACCCATCAGACTTTCTGTTCTTGTTTGTAATACCCATTTATAATAAGTTCAGAAACCTCAGTTCCCAGATTTTATTCCAGCCTAAAATCATCTTTTTGGGTCTGGTTTTGCGTGTTATTATTGGTTTTTCTTTTTCCCTTTCCAAAAGAATAAGAGAAAACTATGTTTTCTAGATCGTGTGCCAAGTGATCTTATTCTTTTTAAGGCTCATCATAGTTTCTTGTGATTATAATGTAACCCAGATGGTGCTTGTTGAAGCTGGACTATTAAACATTATTCTAGATGGTTTTGATCATTTATGTAGTTCTCAATATAGCAATTGTGATGAGTTTGGCCCAATGAGCCTTTGCTAAAACTATGATATTGAAGAGGAACGTATATTCCAGAGGCATGTCCAATAGATGACTGGCATGTATTTGGGGATTTGAGATCATGCCAAGATAAGCTGGAATGGATCCTACCGACAGCAGGGAGACTCTTGGGTTTCCCGGTTATTCCCCAAGGATGGGAAAATCAACCAATTTGTCATATTTGGTTTCAGTGTCACAAAGTCCCAATCAGAGATTCAGAATCTTGATCCAGTAGGCTCATATCACTCTTGATTGATGCTCAAGTGGCGCTTTTGTTCCAAATCTTGTGAATTTCGAAGTATGGACTGAGTTTCGATTGATTGCGTTAAGGGTTAAGGGTTTCTTGTTTCGAATCTCTGCTTTGCTTTTTCTTCTTCTTTCTTCTTTTTATTTATTGGACTCGTGAAGAGGAGTAATGGTTACAAAGAAACCGATGAACTGGAGGAGAGTTGCGAAACAAACTCAAGCCTTTGCAGCGCATAGTTTACTACTTTGTTTCACAATTTTGCTTGTTCTCAACTTGATCATGTCGGGTATTATTCTTGGTGGTAAGTTATTTGTTCTCTCTGACTTGGTTACCATCAATGGATAGATCCGATTATCTTAATGATCACATCGAGTATTACTCGAAGCTGTTGAATTTGTAGATGTTGGAGAAGTTGATTTAATAAAAGATTACTTGCATGTAATGGGTTGTGTCATAAATTTCTTTTGTTTATTCTTATTATTTTATAAAATTGGATTTTGTTCCTCCAATTCTAAGTAAAGAGAAATTGCACTTGAGTTCCATTTTGGTAAATTCTCATGATGAGTTCGCTTTATTATTTTGTACTTCTCGGCTTCTTTCAATTATTATTATTAATAAATAAATAAAATAAATAAATAAATAAAAAGGGGGAAATATGGGACTGCCCCATAGTATTATTTGGGTTTTTGGGGGATTATTGGAGGATTTTAGGGCCTCGCTAGGATTGTACTGAGGTTGAGTTATCTAACAATATGATGATTCAATTTCCTCTGCATACCATATTATATGTAAGAGAATTCAATCTCATAGGCCTATTTAATATCACCTTTCTCACACATGATTTTTCTTCGAACAGAACCTGAGAGAGAAAGAGTGTTATCAGATTCTGGTGATGGAAATAATAAAATCGATTGGTTTCCTACATAGAAAGGTAGCAAGGTCACACACACAGAGAACCTAGTTAGGTTCTTCCTTGAAGGGATAGTACCTGATTAGCTTCTTCGTTGAAGGGATAGTTTGAAGCCATGAAAGAAAATATTGGTTGAAGTCTCCAGCAGAAGAAAAGAACTCAACTGATGAGTTAAAGAAGCCACAAAGACAATTATATATAAATAGATTAGAGACATTAGTAGCTATTTCTTTGAATCAAGTACTAGTTAAATAATAATGCCCAGCCAGATTTCTTTCTACTGACGGATGCAGCCATTAACTTCATTTATTTGTATCATATTCAAAGCAAGTTCCACATTCCCTTTTACAATTTGACTTTAGAGAAATACTTAATCTAATCACCGCACTACTGCTTGCACAATGATTACACTGGTCTTGTTTTTTTTTTTTTTTTATTGATTTTGGTAGGCTAACTACCTTCCTTTTGTCAGGATTATAGATTTTTCAATAACTAGTTGACCCGTAAGTTGTAGCAGAACACGTCATTAGTGATTAGTTAATTACTTTTATTCTTATTTTAAAGTGTTGAACTCTAATTAACATGCATCCGCCACCTCAACTTACATTAGAGGACTTAATTTGAAGTGTCAAACTCTAATTAACATGCATGTGGTGCGGCTTAACTACATCAGGGGGAGACTTTATTTGAAGTGTCAAACTCTAATTACCATGTCGAACCCACGACTTTCCACTAAGAAATATGGATCTTATCACTCTACTAATCTTACATTGATATTTTGTAAAAACATTTTATTAGATAAATCTTTATCAACATGAGTAGATGTGAAAAATCTTTGCAAAAATTCCAAGGTGCACAAAGTGATTATTCTAGATAATAAAATCTCTATCCCTTTGTGGTTGTCATGTCTAGATGTATGTTATATTTACTTTTTTTCTAGTCATGATATGAAATAGGCTTCTTCTCTTTTTTTTTTTTTTTTTTTTCTAAAACAATTAAACCTAGAAGAAAGAAACCTAATTAGAAAACCCATCCCTTCCAAGGAACCTCTGAGTATCAACATGATACTAGGAGGTTCTCTCTCTCACTCTCTCTTTTTTTTTTGTTATATATCTATTCTATGTTTTCATGTCAAGAATGGCACTGGTTTTCCAACGAAATGAGATTGGATTTCCTTTAAGATGTTTATTTCTTAGTTAATTTTCATTTTCTTAGAGTCAAATTGGTTGGTTCCTAGGTACTTTTCATTTTCCTATAGTCAAGTTAGTTAAAAAATTAATTACCAAGGGTTTAATTTGGTCGGAAAATCAATAATTTAATGGAGTCTATAAATTGCGGTATTCAAAAATTCTATTTTGAGCTTAGTCAAATTTCTATCTCTTCCCAGTAGATTTAAGAGTATTAAAACGAACACCAAGAAATAGCGAATCAAAATAGAAACAAAATAAAAACACATGGAGATTTAATGAGATTCACACACCAATGCAATGTACTATGTCCTCCATAGAAAGAGCTTTTCATAGGAAAATAATAGAAAAAGATCTTACAACCAATCTCTAAGAATAACGTTGCAAGGACTCTCACCCAAGAGTCTAACCGAAAATCCCAAATCATTCGATGATCTCATCGGTGAACATAAGATAAATATATTTACTCCAATTAGGTAAGTGGGTCAATCTATTGGGTCAGATCGTATCGTACACAGGGGCACAACCCATGCACCCCATCCATAGACAAAAATTAGTAATGACCTCTGGACTTGGGCTAGGCCCAAGCCCTCTGCTTCCATTGCAAATTCCAAAAATAGGTCATTCGGGTCATCCACTCAAATATGTCATTGTGACTTTCAAAGCACTACAAAAATTTAGGTCACATCATAACAAAGGCTATCATGGTTGAAAAGACTGTTTATCTTCTATTATTCACGCTATCACTACATATTTGACTGGTATAGGATGAACTTACTTTGGAATACTAATATAAATTGGGTGGATTGAAGTTTAAACACCTAGAATCTATGAGCCTGAATTATGCGAAGTCTACCTGGAATAAGGGTTATTCAATTATTCATGCTACCAGTTACGTTATATTTGTTTTAGCTAGAAGTTAGAAAATGATTAAACTACGTGCATACCTACCCTACTTTTGTCCGGATTGTTAGACTTGCTGTGTTAACTGATGAGGCGGTCAATCAATAATACTATTCTGAACAAGTTGAAACGTGTGGAAATGTTTCTCTCTTTGAGTATCTGTCTATGTGTGCGTGAATGTCCAGGTGCAATGTGAATGGCATCACTTGAATGCTGTGCATTTAATGTGCAGCATGTACTGCCGATAGTCCTCGTGAATAAGGATGTGTTATAAATACTACTGTAAGTTATGATATGAGATAGGATTAGAACAGCGAGACCTAATTAGAAAAGAAATCCCCTGCGAGGAACCTCTCCAGTATCAACATGATCTACGACAAGCTTCTTACTTCTATGGGAAGGAGGTTCTCTCTCTCTCTTTTTTATACTGTCTGTACGTTTTCAAGTAAAGAATGGTAATAGTTTTCTAACGAAATGAGAACAGGGCCTCCACCAGCTGCTTTTATACATTTTTTGTTCCTTAATATCTAAAAGGGGTTACTAATTAATCGACAATTATGTATCATACTTGACAGACTTGAAGGCAAGGTTGCAATGATTACTGGAGGTGCTGCAGGAATTGGCAAAGCCACTGCCAAATTGTTCAGCCAGCAAGGTTGCAAAGTGGTCATTGCTGATATCCAAGATGAGCTGGGTCACTCCCTCTGCGACGAAATCGGCCCAAAGATGTCCTCTTTTGTGCATTGCGATGTCACCAAAGAAGAAGAAGTGAAGAATGCAGTAGATGAAGCTATCAAAAGATTTGGAAAGTTTGACATAATGTTCAATAATGCAGGTACAGTTGATCCACCAAACCCAAGGATAATGGAGAATGAAAAATCCGATTTTGAAAGGGTCCTTGGTGTTAATGTCACTGGTGTCTTCTTAGGCACCAAACATGCAGCTCGAGTCATGTTACCTGCAAAACAAGGCACCATCATCAACAATGGAAGTGTGAGTTCAGTTGTGGGAGGTATAGCCAGTCATGCTTATATTGCTTCAAAGCATGCAGTGGTGGGTTTGACAAAGAATGCAGCAGCAGAGCTTGGCAGGTATGGAATAAGAGTTAACTGTGTTTCAGCATTCGCCATCGCATCTCCTTTCGTTAATAATTTTATGGAGCAAGATGGTGACGAGATTGAGAAGAGGGTAGAAGCAGTGGCTTCTCTCAAAGGAGTCACCTTGACTGCACAAGATATAGCTGAGGCCACACTTTATTTCGCAAGTGATGAATCAAAATGCGTGAGTGGCCATAATTTCATTATTGACAAAGGCTTCACTGTTACAACTACCAAGTTTGGTATGTTCTCTGGAGAATGAGTCTTTTAGTGCCTGATGTTCTTGAGGTATATGATGTATCAGGTGTCTTTAAAATAAATTGGCGCTTTGGGGGTGGGGTGGGGAGAATGGAGATAGGTGGGAGATTGGGAAAACAGAATTTTTATATGTATTACCAAACATGATATCTATTAGCGGTTGGCTCGCCAAACAGATAATTTACATCCCTATCTATTTAGGGGAATCTGAATATGTTCAATAACTGAAATGATGCAGATGTGGTAATTAATACTCCTAGCCCTACCCAACTAAGTTATTATGTTTAGGGAAATATTTCAACTGGTTAGTTATTCAATTAAGTTATCATGTTGGGTTGGCTTTCTTATTTTAATACATTTTTAGTTCAAGGTAATGTGATTATTTTCTGAGTTTTCTGTAACTAAATATAAAAGAAACCTAGGATAATTTTTTTCGTTATTAAAATAAAAAAGGACAAAGGATAGTAGAAGAAAGGAAAATTTGATAAATTCTCAATCTCCATCCTAATCCTCACCAATAAAATGGTAAAGATGTCAACAAGTAATAAACAAAGTTGTGCTCAATTTGCATCCATACCCATCCAGGGTCATTTGTACTAAAATAAAACAATTATTTGATTATTATTTGAATCTTACTTCATCTTTGAAAATTGATGAGATATAATTCGAATCCATCCGAATATAATAGGATGCAAATATAGTAATATTACTATTTGATCCAAATCTCAATATTTGTGAATTTAGTCATACATCAACTGGGTAAATGGGGGGGGGGTTGGTTGTATATATTTGTCATTCTTTGGTCTTAAGTGCCATTATTTGATTATTATCCACATTTAACTTTAGCTTTGAAAATTGGTAGGATCTTGTTCAAATCCATTTGAATATTATAGGAAGTGGATACAGTAATGCTACTAGTTGATCCAAATTTGAATGTAAGTGGGTTTAGTTTTATGGCGATTGTGCAAATTAATGGCAATGGGGTGGGGGTTGTGCATACCTACCATCCTATGGTCCTAAAAGTGGGTTACTTTTTAAATGGTACGTAGCATATGATCTTATCCATACAAGAAAAAGATGTGCTTCCGAGGTGGGAGTCTAGATCTTCTACCTATCAAGTATCAAGGTAGAGGTTTGTGCTTTACTAAAAAAAGGTAAAGGTTTGTGCTCTTCTCACATTTCTGCACCATATATTAGAGGAGAACTATATTTAAATTTTAACAAAATGAATCAGAGGTGGACTCTAGTGGGCCTTTTGTGGACCCCCTCCTAATATGTGGTGAAGAGGTGTAAAAGGAGCACAGATCTCTGACAAAAGTTACATCAACTAAGCTTTTTATTTGCGGCTAGGGGCAAAAACTCCCTTATATTTAATGGGATAATCACTGTTGTCCCCCTATACTTTAATTTTATTACTATTTTATTTTCTATTTTTTTTAAAATTACTAATCCAACCTTTAACTTTGTCTACAACTACTAATGCTCTTACTGTTAAACTCCATTAATTTACTGATGAAGTAGCATCTATATATATATTTTTCCAAAGTTTAAAAAATAACCCTCGAGTTATCTCTTTACTTATTTACCTTTTGTCAAAATATAATACTATCCTTATTTAACTATGGAAAAAATTAACCTTAAATTCATTTTCTTTTCTAAAAAGAAATCATCAAATAAAAGAAAGATGTGATTTTTCTTTTCTAAAAAAAACCACCAAATAAAGAAAGGATTTGTTTGAATAAAACTCAAAAGAAAAACTAAATATGAGAAAATATCAAATTTAATTTAAAGTTAGAAATTGAAAATCACCTAATATATGCTAACCATTTTGTGCATGGTACCAATTTCCTATCAATTAACGTCTTATATGCTAATCTGTATGTAGAACTCCCATAATTGTGATTGTGGAAAATTTAAATCGAGCTTGAGAGTTTCAACAACCATAAGCATGTGATCTCACCAATCCCAAATTAAAGTATCAAAATAAAAAAAAAATAATAATAAAATAAATAAATTAGGACAATGCTTCCAGTGAAGATGAATCTTACTTGAAAATCCATGTGATTTATTTTTTGCAGATGATTGTCTGTTATTCTTTGAAGTTAAGCTATACTATATTACCAATCTTCAAGCCTACCTTATGATATATTGTAAAGCTAGTGGTCAAGAGATAAACCTTCTAAAATCATGCCTTACCTTTAGCCCAATCACCCCCAATAGGTTCAAAAGATGGTTCTCTAGGGTCATGAAAGTCAAATATGGCGAAGGCCCATCTAAATGTCTGAGTTTACCTACAGACTTTAGTATTTTTAAGAAAGATTTGTTTAGAGATGTGGGGTAGAAGATCTCCAAGGGGGTGCAAGGGTGGAAGCATAGATTTTTATCTCAAGCGGGTTGTGAGACACTTACAAATCCGTGGCTAGTTCTATGGCTTCATATGTAGGATCTCATTTTGCTTTCCTAATGACACAATTCGATGATACTAGAAAGGAGTTGGCAAGATTCTTTTGAGGTCAACAACAGGATGAGAAGAAGATACAATGGATCTCTTGGAAAAAGACAGCCTCAGTTTTCAAGACCCCATCCTACATAATAGACCCTTCTAGCAAAGGTGCCTTGGAGATTGTTACAGGAACCAAATACTCTTGAGTAATTTTCTCAAGGCAATTTACTTTCTCTCTTCATCTTTTCTGGAGGCTCGTGAAGGAAGTAATGCCTAATGGACATGGCAAAGAATTATGAAGGGTAGGGATGCATTGCTGGAAGGTCTTACGTGGCAAGTTGGCGACGACGCTTGTATTGATCTATGGAACTCATGTTGGGTCCCATCTCTTCCTAACTTTGGAATTATGTCTTCACCTAACAGGGTACATGAATTCAAGTGGGTTTCAGATTTGATTGATGAAAACACTCACTCATGGAAGATCTCCGCTTTATAGTATTTGTTTACCCAAACAGAGGTGGAAGCAGTGGTGAAGATCTAGCTAAGTGTCTTTTAATCAAGAGATAAACTCATCTGGGGAGGGGCTAAAAATGGTATCTTTAAGTTCAATAGTGCACACCATGTCCTCTCAAATAAAAGAGAGGTGAAGGAAATAGCTAGGCCGAGCATCTTCTTCTCGCAGGCATTATTGGGAAAGGGAGAAGAAGCAACGATGGCAAAGAATTGGGCATGGTGAGTGCGTCCCAAGAGTGAGATCTTTTATGTGGAAGGTAGTAGCACAAGGCCTATCAACTGCTGAGAATCTTTCCAAGAGGCAGATTCGGGTGGATCAGTGTTGCAAGAGATGCGGGGCTGACTTGGAAACCATGCATCACATTTTATGCTAAGGCTGTTTGGCTTGGCTGCAATCTGACTGGTTTGAGAGGTGACGAACATCAAGGATGTATGGCTACAATTCTTACCCAAAAAAATGGCTACAATTCTTAACTCATGGCATACAAGAGTTTTTTCCCTCTAAGTTGATTCGAAAAGAAACCTTGGGCCTGACCTTTTATATATGCCTGTGGTTATCCAGAAATGCATTGGTGTCTAGAGGTGAAGATTGGGCTCCAACTGAAGTCATGGACAGAGCAATGAAGGCTCATATGGAGTTTAAGCAGCTATGTCTGACACTCCAACCAGCCCCGTGTGACAGTGAACCAAAGGCAATTTCAGTGGTCTCCCCCTATTCCCCCTTTTGTGAAGCTCAGTTGCGACTGTGCCAGAAATGACGGATCAAACAAGGGTGCTTCAAGATCATCATGGTGTTGCTTTGTGGGCAATCTCATCTCCTACTCAACATGCTTCAACTCTCATTGGCGAGGCTCTGGCAGTTCGGGACAATTTGATGGCTTGTTTAAATATGGGTCATCTTCATCTTCATGTAATTGTCGAATAAAATTGTTTTAAAGTTTTGTAATTAAAAATGGTGAATGGGTCTTCTCCTATATTGGTAGAGGTATCCCATATTGTGGTCGATATACGGAAACTCCTATCGAATTTTTCAAATGTATCCCTCACCTATTTGTCTAGGGTAGTGAACAATGTAGCTCATACTCTAGCCGACGTTAGCCCAGAAGGCTGTCCGTGGGAAGTTAGAATGTTTGGCTGCCCTCCTCTCTATGATCTTTGTATGGTAGCCTCATGTTCCTCTTACCTTTCTTTTCAATGAACTTTCCTTTGATTAAAAAAAAAAAAAAAGAAAGGAATAACGTAATACCATTTAATATAATAAACAAAATTTTCATAATATTCTCAAAAAAATATTTCTTCCTTCATATAAAACTGTTTAAACATTTTACAGAGAAGAAAATAAACACACAAACCACGTGCATATACATGTGAAAATTTACTAGTTCTTTAACACATTGTTTTAGTTTATCCAAAAAAAAAAAAAAAAAAATGCATTCTTTTACTAATTGAAAATAAAAAATCCTATATATGTAGGGCCATCCATTGCTCATGGATTGACGGTGCAATAACATGACATGTGATCTTCCATGGTATGTGTTACACATGGTTCTACCCCATTGTTTCTAAATAAGAACAAAAGTTAAGTAGTACCAACAATAATATGACATGGGGTCTTCCATAGTATGCATGTGTTGCATATGGTTCTCCTCATTATTTCTAAATAAGAACAAAAGTTAAGTAGTACAAGCATGAATAGAAAAGAACATTGGGGTTTCCTTATTTGAGAATAGTTTCCAGCTAGTAGCTTCTAATCACCAAAAAAAAAAAAAAAAAATTTGGATTCTACACCCCATCCCCCTTCTCCCCAAGAAAAGGAAAAGTTCAGATATCGAGAAATATTTAATCCAACGCTTGCATAACCTTTATCATTATAATTATGTATAGTTTTACATGGGGAAGGCTCTTTTTGTGGTTGTAAATGTGCAATGTGGGTAAGGGTACTGTATTATATATAAATGAAATGGGCTTAGAACAACAAAAACCCAATTAGGAAACCAATCCCTTAAGAAGAACCTCTTATCAACATGATTTATGACGGTTTACCAAAAAAAATAAATAATAAAAACATGATTTATGACAAGCTTCTTATTTCTTGTAGAAGGAAGTATATGTTGTCTGCTTTCTCTTCTACGTTTTTAAGTATAATGGTAACAATGTGAAAGCAGGGCCTCCACCAGCTGCTTTTATGCATCTTTTGTTCATTAATTAATTAATATCTATAAGGGTATATGAACTAATTAACAATAATATGTCATACTCGACAAACTTGAATTTTTAACGTAGAAAAGCCTTCAAACTAAAAGTAAAACATAAGACCTAGCCTAGATAAATGTTTCATTATATGGTAAATAACTACTTACAAATAACATTTCTTCTTAAGCTTTCCACCAAGTCTAAGGAATAACACAACTATCAAAGTGAAAATAAAATACTTGGAGAAAGCGACAAGAATACAATAAAAATGGTTATTTCTTATATTTTGAAAGTTCAAAATAAAATACCCAAAAGCTTAGATGTTACTTTTACGTTATAGACAACAAAAACATTAAAGATTACAAGAAAAAGACCTCCAAAAATAATCAACAAATAAGAGAATGATTGGTGAAAATTTTTCTGCTATTCTTTTTCTCCAAAAGATCAAAATGTTTTTCCAAAATGGCTTCAAGTCAAGATTTTCTCTCTGAGAGGTAAAGTTAAAAGGTCACATTCAAAAACACTTTTCTCTCCTAAAAAAATGTTTAACAATCCTCTCTATTTTTCTTTTTAATTTTTTTAATTTTTTTTTTTTTTTTTATGGTTTCTTTACTTTTTTTTTTTTTGGTAATCAAACTTTCATTAAGAATTAGGGACATGGATGGAAACAGAGGAACATGACTTATAACTCGAGCCTTGAACTGAGTAGGCTTTCCGTGCTAGCTAATCCGCAACACAATTGAATCTTCTAGAAATATAAATAAGCTTAAAGCCCATAAATCTCTTGTCTATCTTCAATTAGAGGTAGTATAAAAGTAGGGAGAAGGTTGACTCAAATAAGTAACTCACTAGAAGTTGTTATTTCTCCCTATGCCTTGACAAAGAATCCGGATCATCTTCCCGTCGGGGAAGCACTCTACTCCCCGACGAGCTTTACAGCCACAAAACACAGTAGGGCCCATTGTGTTTTAACAATATATTATTTTAATTTTTATATTTTTTTTTTTACCTGTGGGCTCCACTGTATTTTGTGGTTGTAAAGTCGAACTGCTCCCCGACAGACAGGGAGATGATCCAGACTCACAAGGAAGTAGGCTCTTTACGCTAGTGTGAATGAACCACGTGGGTCAAACCCAACGTCTTTCTATTATTCACGCTGCCTCCTACGTTAGATTTTGTTCTGACCGTACGTTAGAAAGTCATCAAACTACGCTCATACCTACTCTACTTTTGTCCGGATTGTCAGATTTGCCGTGTTAAGTCAAGTGATATATCAAGATTACTATTCTCAAAGTTGAAACGTGTGGAAACTATTCTAAATAAGTTGAAACATGTGAAAACTATTCCAAATAAGTTGAAACGTGTGGGAAAGCTCGTGAAATGGGGTGTGTTATAAATATTACAGTCAGTTATGATATGAGATGGGCTAAGAAAAACGAAACCTAATTAGAAAAGCAATCCATTGCGAAGAACCTCTCCAGTATCAAACATGATCTACGACAAGCTTCTCACTTCTATCGGAAGGAGGTTCTCTCTCTCTTTTGTTATATGTGCTGTCTGTTTTTCTATTCTACGTTTTTCAAGTAAAGAATGGTAATAGTTTTCTAACGAAATGAGAACAGGGCATCCACCAGCTGCTTTTATACATTTTCTGTTCCATGAATATCTATAAAGGGTTAGTAATTAAAATCATACTTGACAGACTTGAAGGGAAGGTTGCAGTGATCACTGGAGGTGCTGCAGGAATTGGCAAAGTTACTGCCAAATTGTTCAGCCAGCAAGGTTGCAAAGTGGTCATCGCTGACATCCAGAATGAGTTGGGTCACTCCGTCTGCGATGAAATTGGTCCAAAGATGTCCTCTTTCGTGCATTGCGATGTCACCAAAGAAGATGAAGTGAAGAATGCAGTAGATGAAGCAGTCAAAAGATTTGGAAAGCTTGACATAATGTTCAACAATGCAGGTACAGTTGATCCACCAAAGCCAAGGATAATGGAGAATGAAAAATCCGATTTTGAAGGGGTCCTTGGTGTTAACGTCACTGGTGTCTTCTTAGGCACCAAACATGCAGCTCGAGTCATGTTACCTGCAAAACAAGGCACCATCATCAACAACGGAAGTGTGAGTTCAGTTGTGGGAGGGATAGCCAGTCATGCATATATTGCTTCAAAGCATGCAGTGGTGGGTTTGACAAAGAATGCAGCAGCAGAGCTTGGAAGGTATGGAATAAGAGTTAACTGTGTTTCAGCATTTGCGATCGCATCACCTTTCTTTAAAAATATTATGGAGGACTACGATGATGATGAGATTGAGAAGAGGGTAGAAGCAGTGGCTTCTCTCAAAGGAGTCACCTTGACTGCACAAGATATAGCTGAGGCTACACTTTATTTCGCAAGCGATGAATCAAAATGTGTGAGTGGCCATAATTTCATTATTGACAAAGGCTTCACTGTTACGACTACCAAGTTTGGTATGTTCTCCAGAGAATAAGTCTTTGGTGTGTGATGCACTTGGGGGGTATATGATGTATCAATTGTCAGTAAAATTAATAATAATGGATAATAAAGGGTTGTATGGTAAATTTCCAGTTTCTTATTTTTTGTCCATGCTATTTTTGGATAAAAAACAACCCAAAATCATATATGTATAATTGGTTCCCTTTTTTTTTTTCATTTCATTTTTTAAAGGAACTGGTGCTTTGGCATAGTTTTAAGCCCACTTTGAGCAACACCAATTGGTCCTTCTCAGCACCCCCCCCAAAAAAAAAAAAAAAAAAATCCGTTTCTTGAAGATGCAAAAAAACACCAATAGGGGCATTCTTATCTTTTTGACATCAAAACACAACCTTTTTTTTAAACTGTTTTTTGTGTTACAGAAACCAAAAACTTTTTTTTTTTTATTTGGCAACCATATGTTGTTCCATTGGCTGAGATTGCATGTGTTGTCATTGTTGGCAACCAAAAGGCAGTGTACTCTAAGAGTACATGGATTGTATTGAAGTGAAGGTCCCCTAGAAAGCTTTGGGGAATTGTTATATTTTTAGAGGGTGATTAACATTACTACAATAATTTTGAGTGTTTGTGAAGTAAAGATTCCTTAGAATGGTGGATTTCACAGGTCACTGCACAAAGATCAACTTGGATGAATTTTTGGGTTTTGGGTTATCATCCAATTGCTTTATGGTTCAATTTCAATTTTAAAAACGTAGTTCGTGAAGTCTTTTTCCAACGCACTTTTATGATTATGATTCTGATATCAAACAAGGAAATTATGAGATTTCTCATAAGAGCGTGCGATGTGGAAGCACTGTGATGAAATTCGGTCTCTGTGATGTAATCTACATTTAGGGGTTCAAAAATAACTTTTAAAGAGTTTGGGGGTCTTTGTGAAAGAAGTTTTATATCTTAGAGAGGAACTTGTAAATTTGAAAGATTGAATGGTACCAATCTAATGGTCATTAGAAGGATATGGATGAAGATCCAATTTTGAGGGTCGAGATTGGTGTGCTTGGTTTTCAAGTTTCCAAGACAGAAGATTCCATTTCGTGCTTTTTGGTTGGTTGGGAGCATGAAAAAGTGGTGCACCGCAAGGTATAATGATCAACAAGATCCTGTGTGTGGCAGCTTGAAAGTAGTTTTAGAAAAGATTTTATTTGAAATAATCTGGTGAAGGGTACTCTAATCTTATATCACTTATAGAATCTGACGGCCCAAATCTCACCCTCCATTTTAAAGTGGATATCCAATAGTTGTGTGATTAGATTCTTTTTCGGACTCATTCAGAAGATGAAATCCAACGGTTCCTTTACACAACTGATCAACATTCATCCTCTTTAAAAGCCCGAATTTGAACAAAATAAAAGCGGGTTTGTGAGGTTTTTTGGCCTGTGGGGACTAATAAAAACAAGGAAGAGAAGCCAAGAAGCATCATTGGTATGGAGAATGGATATGTATTTTGATGAAAACGTTAAAGAATAAGGTGAGTAATCTATTGTAATCTCCCTCATTTGGCAAGTTTTACATTTCAAGTAGTTGTTTGTTAAGGTTGAGTTGTTTGAGGTTGTGGCCTTATATTTTTGTGGGTGCAAGAGTTCACACTGGAATGGGTGCTCCATGTTTTGAATGTATTAAGAGTGGGTGTTCTCTGATAATTGTAGTGATCAAGATTTTAGTCGGAAAGTATTGAATTAATATGAAGCTCTCTATTTAGGGCATTACTCCGTGGATGTAGGTAATTTGGCCGAACCATGTAAATTTGGTGTTTTGTGTTTTTAGTTTATTTTTCATTGCATATATTGGAGTGCTTTGATTGCAAAGTGGTGGTGCACTGTTTGGTAGACCCAGCCACATTGTGGTGTGTGGTAGATATGCCCTTGTGTAATTGATAAGTATAAAATTATCTTGACCAACCCTGTTTTGAGATTGAAGAAGCACTACATCAAAGAGAATTTTAGAAGACACTGATTCACCCCTCCCCTTTCAGTGTCAACCTTGGAATAACACCATACATGCATGAGTTCAACAACCAAAATAATTAAATATAAAAAATGAGGATAATTAGAAAAAAATTTAAAAAAAATTAAAAAAAAAAAGAGGAAGAAAAAGAAAGAAGAATAAGCAAAGATATGATAGTAGAAGAAAAGAAATTGCTAAATTTTCAAATCTCAACCCTAATACTCGTTCCTGATTAATAAAATGGTAAAAACATCTACAAGTAATAAAAATTTGTAATCAATTTGCATCTATACACATTTAGGGTAATTTGTACTTTAAAATACCATTATTTGATTACTAACTAAATCTTACTGTGTCTTTGAAAATTGATAGAATATTAAAAATATCCGTCCAAATATAATAGAATGCAAATATAATGACGCTACTAACTTATCCAAATCAGATCCATTTATGTCCTTAGTGCTGGTGAGTGGATTTTACTTAGAAATACAGGGGGGAAATTATGTCTTGGGCATATCATGAGTGGGTTTAGTCATACATTAACTGTGTAAATCCTTTTTTTTTTTGGAGGTGGGGATTGGATTTAAACATCAATAATCAATATAAAGCACGCAACATTGTCAAATTACATAGCTGGAGAATACAAATAAGCTTAAGGAACATTAATCAAGTTTCTAAATAACGGGAATCGTTATTAATATTTTCATGGGAAATGAGAATTAATAATAGTAATTTCCTGTGCTAACTACCATGGCGTAGCACTTGCTAGGGGTTCCAAGACCAACCACGAGTAGTAATTTCCTCTGCCAATGGATGTTCAAGGTCTCAAAGGAACAGTAAGTGGTTTTGATTCCAGATGATGACCTCATGATTTTGATCTGGAAGAAATGGATGTGTGGTTCTTCTTCAGCCTGAAATTGAGAATTCGGATTCATGCTTTGTCGAGATCGAAGATATCGAAAAATAACAACGGCGAAGGTGATGCCAGAAGAGAGCAAGACCCATGAACATAGTGTAAGGATAAATGTAAAACAGGCTAGCTTGCTGCGATCCAGAGTTTCTCTCTGCTGTCCTTCATCGATATGTCTGTGAGGAGGCCACAGGAAGGCGCTTCTATGTTATGTGATTATTCATATAATTTTTCTCAATTATATTCTTTTATAATACATATGTACGTTGCCTTGCTCCAAAAAAAATAAAATCCCTTAATTACCTAGCTACTCCAATGATACTACATGCCTAAAGAAAGAATGGAAACTCTAAGAAATATTAAACAGTGAAGGTGGAATAAGCCATCTTTATATATATCCTTTATAAATAGGATCCTATATGGGAAGACTGATCTACTATCGTTTGAATTGATATAGAAAGAAACCAATAACCTAAAAAAAAACTATGACCTAGAACATGTGATTGTATGTTCATCGACTAAGCTCAGGATGATGATACTTATGAATAGCTTGTTCTCAGAAAATAAGTTCTCCATGAGAAAGGATTCACTTGCGAATGATTTGTGGACAGGTGGAAATGAGTTCGCTTATTGATTGGAAGATTTCCCATTGTTATAGGGAAATTAATATGGCAGTGGACTTCTTAACAAATATAGTGGCTCAACTGGGGATTTTAGCAACTAATATTCCTTGGACAGCAACAATTAGGACGGCTTTGGATCTAGATGCAACAGGTTGTCCCAGGTTCAGTTTCTAGCTGTTAGTCTTTGTCATTTTATGTGAGTGAAAACTAACGAGGAAGGGTGTATTGGGTACAACTGATGTTGTGGGTTTATGTGTTTGGTTCCACGTTATGCAAGATTTATTGTCGCTATATTTATACCTTTTTGCTTTGAATACAAATGATTTTTTAACAACATACAGACAAAATTTAGATATATAGATACTATGGGAAAAAGGTTCTTCAATGGTCTATAATGATAGAAAATAAAATGAAAAACTACAAACTATTCTTGGCTAGCAAAGTATTCTAAAACAAAGAATGCTCTGCTAAAGTGGCCTAATTCCCGAATGCTGCAAATGTTCTTCAAAATTTATAGATGAAATTAGTGCTACACATGGCTTTGCAATTGTCTAAATCATGCGGTCCACACACGTGAACACGATGTTCACTGTAGACACACAAGATTACTATAGATAAATAGTATTTTCTTGGAACATTATTGCTAAATGCACCTCTTGTCTTCATTGGTTGAATTGTTGTGGCCAAAAGTAGCTTGTTCTTTAGTTGGGGGGATTGATGGATTACTATGGCCGAAAGTTGCTTTGCCTTCTAGTCAGTGGATTAAATGAGCAATTATGATCAAAAGCATCTTGATTTGTAATTATTAGGGATATTTATGGAAAACCACCGAAAACCCTAGCCGACACTCCATCTCAAGGTTATGCGGCTAGGGTTGGTTCTAAGACTTCTACAGTTGATCAAACTCCAACCACTACACTCAAGTAGGTCTCTACAATTGGTGCTCACAAGGACTAGCCAATCCAATGAAGAGTTTGACACATTATAGTTTCCACAAAATCCTGGTCAATATTTTATGTAATCTAAAACACTTATCTTTATGTAAATCCAAACATTGTAACTCAGGGAATCCAGATGATCACAACTACAAGAGTCCTAGAACACTGATCAACAAGGACTTTACCTATACATAAGGAGCCATGCACACAACTCAGTGCATAGTGGAAAATATCTAAAATTCTCCTGTGGACATAGGTTGAATTCAACCAATTCCTATGATTCTAGCAGTAACTAGAAGATTTGAGAGTAATTATGGCCAAAAGCATCTTCATTTGTGGCCATAAGATTTGTCAGTCCTATCTTGACCATTGTTTTTAGGAGCTTTCTAGAACTTTTCAAGGGCATTCCACGTGTTTATGACACTGTTTTTCCTATTGGTTCAGTTCAAATTTGTTAACCCAATTTAACCAAGCTGGATTTTGGTTAAACCAATGTTGACCCCAAATGATGAATATGGTTGTTTTTTCACTTATAAGATTATCAGATTATTCAGTGTCGAATTAGTAATGGTAACTCATATCTAACTCTGTGTAATATGCCAATACGTCATAGCTTATGTGCCATTCTTTGATGTTGTCAATTCTTGGGTATTGGACTATATATATATATATATATATATACAAAAAGTGGGAAACTGTTAATGGGTCAGTTATTAATTTTTTTGGGGTGGAGGGGTGTAAATGTCAATGGATCAAGTTGGATTGTACTATAGATGTGCCTCTTGCACAATGGTGACAACCTCTCTTATATCGAGGTACTAAAACAAAGGAGTTCTTGGATTCAAACCTCTATCCCTCCACACCTTCTCTCCACCCTTGAGCTTATAGTCCCCCAATTATTGTGGCTGGTTTGATGATGACCAAAAAAGAAAAGTTGGGCTATGTTAGCAAGGTCTTGACACAATCTCAACCCAACCCAATCTTGCTAATGTGTAACCAAACCTGACGTTGCTTGGCCTTCAATAATAAATGGGTCAGAAACTTTTATGTAACACATTAAATTGTATGATAAATGGTGTCATGACATCAATAGAACTGATGTGGCTCATGATCTTACCTCAGATCTCAACTCAAACCAAGATTTGCACTGGTTAGATTATAAGGAAATAAAGTTTCACATTCTCCATAAGTAGGGGCTTTCAAATGGCTCGCAAACACTACTTGATCCTACAAGTGGTATTAGATTAGGTTGCACTTGGTCTTAAAATGTATTATTTAGACAGATGCTTCTCAAGTGTACTTCACTTATAAAAATAGAGGATGAACGAGCTCTGCTTTATACCGTTAAATGTTGCTTTACTCTCCAAAGTCTCTCTTTTTCTAGTGACAATTTTTGAATCCTAATATTGTCTAGCTGTTTTAGTGTACATCAAAGGACTTTCAAGGGCTATTTCATATTGGGTGACAAATTGTGGGGACCTTTTGAAGTTTGCATCTTGTATTTGTACAACGACATGCATTACATTTTAGAAGCCAAATGCGTTAGAGATGAAATCACTCCACCAGGTCCTATAATCGATTATATTAAGGTTCTTTTTTGTATTAATTATCATTCTTAATTATGAAAGTTTTTCATTATTTTAAATTGTTTGGCATCTATTATCAGTTTTATTTTTATTTAAAATAATAGAAAAACCTCCATATCCATAATAGACTTTTTGTCTATTATGATTTATGGTGAGAATTTGATTCTCTTCATTTATGTGCAAGTTTACTTAAAATTTTAGAGTTAAGATGAGGGTAAAATAGTCAATACACATTCTTTTACAAAAATCATCCCTCTATTCTCACTTGTTTATTGTTATTTTCTAACAAGTTCTTGTTTTGATGCCAAACTTATTTTTTATTCCATAATTTATTTTCGACAAAATTCACCAAACCATTTTTCATTCTTGACCAATAATGAATTCTTGATACCAAAAAGAGCCTAAATCCTTGGGTGTAATGTATCTCAATATTTTTCAGTATAGGATCTGGACTTTATCTTTTTTACCATAGTGCACAATTGAGAGGCTTTTATTTAACTAATTTTCTTCTTGGTATATATAAATTCTTGTTTACTTGATTCATGATGTGGTTGTTAGGTTAATTGCCACATAGGTGGTGTGAAATTAGAGATCAGTCATACACTTAATATTTTTAACTTTTGCTGAGTAGACTCTCTTAGTCCTTTTATTTTATTTTTTTGGGTATAACTCTCTTAGTCTTTTTAACCTTTGTATTTAACTATACCATAATAAAATGAAAAAAAAAAAATAATAATAAAATAATAAAAAAACGAAAAGAAATATTCTTGGACCACGAAAAAGATAGATTCCTGTATTTTAATAAAATGAAGTAGATTCTTATATTTTTCCAATGGATTCAACAATTAAAAATAAAATAAATCAATAATGTCATACATCAACCAAAGGGACTTTAATGACTATTTTTTCTTCGACCACGAGTTGTAGGGACTTTTTGGAATTGGTATCTTGTCTATGTACAATAAGGTATATGGCACCTTAGGTGTCAAGAGCCTATCACATAGAGTCCAATGCATTGGAGATGAGATCATTCCATTTTGAGTCCCATAATAGATATCATATGGTTGGCTTGTAAGGTATCATGTACTTCATGTACAAGTTTAGGATCTAGACTCGATTTCTTGTACCATAGCACACAGCTGAGGGGTTTTGAGCTAAATCATTTTTTTTTCATGGGCTCTGAATTAACTCAAGTTAGCTTATTCATGATGTGACTGTTAGGTCTTTTACGGTATAGCTGGTGTGACATTAGAAAACATTCATACACTGAATATTTTTGAATTTTTCAACAGAAAAAGTATTTCAATTCTGAATTAATTTTGCTCACTAAACCCTCTTAATCTCTTTATCCCTTTTATACATCATCTGATGAACCAACAAAACATAGATATGCAAATGATGTCTCGTATCATCAATAAGGACAAGTACATAGTACATACAGTTATTCTTTTGCATGCATAATATTAAAGCCTTGCTCTAATTGGAATGGCTTCAAGAGATTTAGCAACAAGTTGTAGGTCTTCCCAATCATCGTCATCAACTTCAGTAAAATATTGATTTACCATTTCATCACTAACCAATTCTAATTTTGAAAGCGCCCACTGGATTCAAAAAATAAAAACAATTCAATAATGTTGTAAAAGGATATTTTATCTATGTAGATTAAGGACTTTTCTAATTTATTATTATTATTATTATTATTATTATTATTATTATTATTATTATTATTATTATTATTATTATTATTATTATTATTATTATTATTATTATTATTTTAAATTGTACCTTTGGCTGTTTGTCCTTATCAAAAAATATGGCTCTACAACCCTGCATTAAAGAAAAGGTTAGAAGATTACAAATAACAAAATAAATTAAAAAATAATAAATTATTCATCCATATAGAGACCTCATAGAAATCGCTGTTCACTGTTTTATGCAACACATGAGAATGCATTCTAAACTCTCGAGTTAGGCATTGATCTAGTTCTTGCCCTCGTCCTTCTCGTATCTATAATTTATCAACGTATTTTGGTGAAATAGGAAAAGAAAGCCAGAAAAGTTAGAATTTTTTCAGTGGTCTTTTTCATACATCATACAAAAATGATAAATAAATTCTTGTTCTATTAGTATTAAAAACTTGTACCGATCTTAGAAATATTTTAAGACTAGTTGGAGATGCTGTTTTCATAGACTTGATTGCAGCTACAATCCAAGTATTTGCCGCATTCCCAAGTTCACTTTCCTACATAAACAAGAATATGTTTTAATATGAAAATATTTTCCATATAAATGACTAATTAAGACAACAAATTAAAAGTGAAAAGATTAAAAAATAAACCCATTAGAAAAAGCAAAACCCTAATAAACAAAATCGTCTTTTGAGATCTAAATTTACGTGTATTTTTATTCTTACCAATGCTGATAGTATTTCTTCAACTGTTTTTCTTGAGAAACATTTGTTTATGATTTCGATGCTGCATAATCATAGCAAACCTCTATCATAACATATATGAATGTAAAGAATATAAATGTTATTTCACCAAAATAAAAAAAATAAAAAGAATGCTCTTGGAATGCATTGACATGATTTATACAAACATCAATGCACGTATAACTTTACTAGTTACCTTCTAAAAGCACTATTAGATTTAATAGACATTTCTTGTGAGAACATACTGATGACCTTAGACACAACAGTTGGATCTTCAGAGTCAACTTCATCTAGCTCTTTCTCCAATGAAGGTAAATCCTGATATAATAAAATCCATAATTTATGAATTAGAGACAACTTAAGGTGTGATTTACATAATTTGTATGCTTGTTATATATGAAACATTAAGGTACTATGAATGTAAATAAGATTACCTTCGACATGACAAAATGAGTAGCAAGACCACATGCTACCATCTCTGCTCCGTCCAACCTTGCACCCGTAAGCCCCAAATACTCTCCTAAATGATATTAATATATGAATATTTTAAGAATTTCATGATGAAACTGAATAAAACATGTAGTAAATCGAATTATTTGACAACACAATAATGCTAGAAGAATTTACCTATATGTAGCAATTAATCATCAAGTTTTAACTTTGAAAATCTTTTTTTTTTTTCTTTCACAATAACAATGTCTTAACCATGAAATGGTTCCCCATATTTACAATATTAATCTCTTTTAACATTGTGTGATTGCTGTTTTCATAGAAAGGAATGTCAAATTATTACCGAAGTAGCCTGGTAGCTTGGACAAAAAGTATGATGCACCTACATCCGGAAAAATTCCTATAACTGCTTCTGGCATAGCAAATACCTAGTTAAAGAAATACATTGAAATATCAATTTATTATAAAGAAAATAGTGATAAAGTTTCTGAAGATTCAGTACAAATGGTGGAAAGACAATTAGCCTTAAAAAAACAAAAAGAATGTGAGTGAGATTAAAATTAAAACTGGGAAATTATAGCTTCATCTTGGTTAGTGAATAGTGATGATAATTTTTCATTCAAATCAATGAATTATATCAAATTTGATTAAAAGTTCTGATCATTACTGTTTGCTCAGTCACAACTCGAAACTTTGCATTCATTGATATGCCAGCACCACCTCCCATAACCACTCCATCAATAAGACAGACCTTCAAGATTCAGTTTTCAATCATCAAACTCATATAGAAAAAAATAATAAAAAACAACAAAGTACTAATAAGGATAACATCTCACCAAAATTTTACTAAGTGTAGCTAGAACATAGTCTAGTGTAAATTGTTTCCGAAAGAAATTTGCACCAAAACTCCAATGACCTGATACATAAAGTCAAAGTGTGACATAAGTTAATAGATCATCTACTAATTTGCTCCCACAAATTCAACATTAAGAATCCTCTTATTCTTATTAGAAACTTAGAACTGAAAATTCTTTTGTAAAGTTAAAAGTTGATACCAGAAGTGCATAAGTGAATAAGAGCAACACAATCGCCGCCAGCACAAAATCCTTTTCCATTTCCCTGAAAAATGTTAAATCATTTGATTGTAACTTCTTTGAATAGATTACTTGGATTGAGAACTAAACTAGTCTCTTTTACTCCTAGGATTTTGGTAATGTTCTCTTATAACAATTCTGGCGTTCTTCTATCCTCGCAGAACAGATGATTGGGAGCTGGGCGTTTATTAAAATGGTTGAGTGTTTTGTTCTTTAAGAACGAAACGACGAGAAAACTAGTTCGAAGAACAGTTGTTGCAAAACAAGCATGTCTTACGTGAAGGGAGCGAGTCTTTTGACTTTTGCAATAATTTAACTTCAAAAGCTCTACGTACCAAGTAAAAAATTTACCTTCAATATCACCAATTTAACTCTGGAGTCCTGTTCATATTCTTTTAACATCTTCAACATTTGAATAATCTACCAGTGAACAGAAGAAGAGAAAAAGGGAAAAAGGTTAACAGGGAGAAACAAGTTAAAGTTCAGTATTGGTTTAAAGATATAACTCTATTACGATTCATGATAAAGAAAATGATAATTGAATTTTCTTTCATACCATGTTATAGGTAAGAGAATTCAATCTCATAGGCCTGTTTAATATCACCTTCCTCACACATGATTTTTCTTCCAGCAAAACCTGAGAGTGAAAGAGTGTTATCATAATTACCTTGATTTGTTTCCTACAGAAAAAGGTAGCAAGATCATTACACGCACACACAGAGACAGACACAGAGAGAGAGAGAGAGAGAGAGAGAGAGAGAGAGAGAGAGAGAGAGAGAGAGAGAGAGAGAGAACCTGATTAGGTTCTTCATTGAAGGGATAGGTTGGAGCCATGAAAGAAATATTAGTGGAATCTCCGGCAGAAGAAAAACACCAGAGTGGTACTCAACTGATGAGGTAAAGAACCACAAAGACAATTATATATAAATAGATACAAGGCACAAGTCCTATACAGTTTCTATTTCTTTGAATCAAGTACTGGGTAAATACTAATGCCCAGCCAGATCATCTGTTTTCTAATGGCAGATGCAGCGATTGACTCTCATTTGTTGGTGTCATGAGCTCTAAAGTAAATTCCATATTCTCTGTACCAAAGTTTTGATATTAAAGAAATACTCAGTTTTAAGCCCTACGGCACTACTGTCAGCACAATGACTTTACATTGGTATTTCTTTTTTCATTTTGAATTGATACAGTCACTAACTACCATTTATTTGTCACATACGAATTAAAAAGTGCAACTTTCTCTGTGACAAACTGTTGAAATTAAAGAAATACTTAATCTAACAACTGCACTATTATTTTGATAGCCAACCTACCATCCTTTTGTCAGGATTATACATTTTCCATGTGGGTGTTTAGTGATAACATATGGTTCATATGGTTGATCACGTAAGATCATAGCATAATACGTAATTAGTATTAGTTAATTACGGACTTGCTTGTTATCAAGTCCTATATTGTATTTATTTCTCTAGTGCTATCTTATATTCTACATTCTTTGTTGAATTGTAACCCAAAAAACACGCTTTACATACTACAAACACATGCATTGTCTTGTTTTTAAGAATAATTTCTCTGCTAGTGGATGACCTGGTTGAGCACATTAGAAAATCCCCGACTATATAGTTTATAATCACAAAAAAGGAATTGGATATCAAGAAATATGTAATCCAACGCTAGTTTAACCTTTTAACATTTTGATGACGCAGATTGCTCATAACAATGCATGGTCGGTCTATTACTATAATTGATAATCTTATGTTCAGATTATACGGTAGAACGTGGTCAAACATGACTGCCAAGCGTGTTGGAAATGACTATTATTTTCATGAAATGGAGAAAATTTAAGGAGAACAAAGGCATTATTTCTAGATGATAAAGTATTTCTTCTCTCTTCGATTGTTGATGTGCAATGTAAATGGGGGTTTGTTATAAATACTACATTTAGTTCTGATGTGAAATGGGCTTAGAAGAACAAAACCTAGTTAGGAAACCTATCCATTGCGAAGAACTTTTTGAGTATCAACATGATAGCAAGGAGGTAATTGTCTCTCTCTCACTCTCTCTTTCTTAGCCTTTCTCTTTCTTGTAATATATGCTGTCTGTCTTTCTATTCAATTTTTTTCAAGTAAAGAATAGTAATGGTCTTGTTAAGGCATTTTTATCTTGTCATGTGGGAAGTTTATTAGGTAGGGGTGAAATTTTATAGATGAGTAGATTTCAAAGTTTCCTGCAACCTCTTCGCTTAATTGGGACTCAAAGAAATATATAAAAGCAAGGCCTCCACCTGCTGCTTTTTTATTTATTTATTTATTTATTTATTATTTTCTGATCATTAGTATCTATAAGGGGTTACTAATTAATCAACAATGATATATTATACTTGACAGACTTGAAGGTAAGGTTGCAGTGATCACTGGAGGTGCTGCAGGAATTGGCAAAGCTACTGCCAAGTTGTTCAGCCAGCAAGGTTGCAAGGTGGTCATTGCTGACATCCAAGATGAGTTGGGTCAGTCCGTCTGCGACGAAATCGGCCCTGAGGTGTCCTTTTTCGTGCATTGCGATGTCACCATAGAAGATGAAGTGGAGAATGCAGTAGACGAAGCTGTGAAGAGATTTGGGAAGCTTGACATAATGTTCAACAACGCAGGTACAGTTGATCCACCAAAGCCAAGGATAATGGAGAATGAAAAATCCGAATTTGAAAGGGTCCTTGGTGTTAATGTCACTGGTGTCTTCTTAGGCACCAAACATGCAGCTCGAGTCATGTTACCTGCAAAACAAGGCACCATCATCAACAATGGAAGTGTGAGTTCAGTTGTGGGAGGGATAGCCACTCATGCTTATGTTGCTTCAAAGCATGCAGTGGTGGGTTTGACAAAGAATGCAGCAGCAGAGCTCGGCAGACATGGAATAAGAGTTAACTGTGTTTCAGCATCCGCGATTGCATCACCTTTCTTTAACAATATTGTGCAGGAGTATGATGATGATGTGATTGAGAAGAAGATAGAAAGAGTGTCTTGTCTCAAAGGAGTTACCTTGACTGCACAAGATATTGCAGAGGCCACACTTTATTTTGCAAGTGATGAATCACAATGTGTGAGTGGCCATAATTTCATTATTGATAAAGGCTTCACTATTACAAATACCAATTTTGGTATGTTCTCCAGAGATAAGTCTTTGGTGTCTGATGCAGTTGGGTTATGTGTTTTACAACACCCCCCCCCCCCCCCAAAAGAAAAATGTTAGGGTGTGTGATGTACTATTATTCTTCAAAATAAATATTAATGATTTAATAAGATGTCATAATTATTACCTAACATGATACATTGTGTGATTATTGTTTATTTTTTGATCCGTAGTTCATCGAGAACAGCTTAAGTGTACATTGACTACATCCTCAAGGTAGTTTTTTTTTACATAATTTAAGTATACGATAAGGCTTCGGTCTTTGGCATCTGAGCCACCCTTATGTTTAGATGTACATATAACTAATTTTTAAGCATTTAGAAACATGGTAAATTAACAACTTGGAAATTGATACTCTCACTTCTTAGTGTGCATAAACCCTTAAAACTCTTTCTCCGTGTTTGGGGTGGGCTGCGGAGGATGGACATAGGAGGGAGATTGGAAAAACATAATTTTTATATGCATTACCAAACATGATGTCTATTAGTGGCTGGCCAAACATGATAAATTTACATCTCTACCTGTTTAGGAGAATTTAAATCCGGTTAGCCATTGAAAAGATGTAGATGTGGTAATGCCCTATCCAACCAATAACCCAACTGATTAATTATTCGATTGAGTTACCTTGTTGGATTAGCTTTCTTGTTTAATACATATTTATCTCAAGGTAATGCAATTATTTTTTTATTTTTTCATAACTTAATATTAAACAAAAAATCTGAATAAATTTTTTCTTAAAAAGAAAAAAAAAGACAAAGGATAGTAGATGAAAGGAAAGTATAGATGTCAAGAAGTGATAAAAAAAGTTGTGTTCAATTTGCATCCATACCCATATTGGGTAATTTGTATTAAAATGAAACAATTATTTGATTATTATCCTAATCTTACTTCATGTTTGAAAAATTGATAGGATATAATCCGAATCCATTCAAATATAATAGGAAGTGATAAAAAAAGTTGTGTTCAATTTGCATCCATACCCATATTGGGTAATTTGTATTAAAATGAAACAATTATTTGATTATTATCCTAATCTTACTTCATGTTTGAAAATTGATGGATATAATCCGAATCCATTCAAATATAATAGGAGTGATAAAAAGTTGTGTTCAATTTGCATCCATACCCATATTGGGTAATTTGTATTAAAATGAAACAATTATTTGATTATTATCCTAATCTTACTTCATGTTTGAAAAATTGATAGGATATAATCCGAATCCATTCAAATATAATAGGATGCAAATATAGGTTTTTTTTTTTTTTTTTTTTTTTTTTTTTTTGAGTAAATTACAGATTGCACGCTTTAGTGGGGCTTAAACTTTGGATTGCATGCTTTAGTGCCCTAAATTACAAATTGCACATTCTCAAAATTACAAGTTGTACACTCCTAACATTCCATCCAAGATTCAATTAACTCATGCGAAATGTCCATATTACCAGTAAAGTCAAATGACATGAATATCCTTTTTAAACTCTCTCATACAAAAACTTGATGTGGTGAAGGGATTCTACCTTCACCCATCTTCTACCTAGAAGCTACCCACATTCATTGGAAAATCTCTCCACCCACCGTCCCCTGCAGGAAAATCTAAAGTGGAGGCAACAAGGTCAAACTCTTCCCAGAACTTTTGGAGGTGAAGTTCAAGCTTGTCATGGATACGAGTTGCATCGAATTAGATGATGAGGGAGTAAGATCTGGATTTCACAGAGGTGACGAAACACTTGAGGCTTAGATCATCGAGATGAATTACGCTAGTTTCCGATCTGGTTTGGAGTCTAAGAAGAACAAAAGGGAATGATTAGGATATTTAAATATCCGAGAATTTCTAGGTTCTTCTTCCGGTAAGTTGACTATGGGAGTACTCCTATCCAGTAAGCTCATATTACTCGATGGGCAGAGAGATTTTCCAGCAGGGGTGGTGGTTTCCGGCGAACATGAACAACTTCTAGGTAGAAGATGGGTGAAGGCAGAATCCCTTCACCCACCTAGAGGGTTGGTATGAGAGAGAGAGAGAGTTTAAAAGCGGTATTTATATCATTTGACTTTAATGAGGGTAATACGAACATTTCGCATATGAGTAAAGGGCATGTTTGGTTACTTGAGTCTAGAGATTTGAAATCTATTCTCTAGATTTCAAATTTATGGAGTCATGGTTCATAAAATTAACTATTTGGTTAGCCTGAATCTTTTGAATGAAATTTGTAGATTCATTCTGAAAAAACATCTATAGAGTCATGGTTCAAATGTTTAGCACTTTTATAGTAGTGATGAAATCTATGGATTTCACCTCAAACCCATAAATCTATAGATTCACGTTTTTAGTGTAAAAATGTGAATCTCTAGATTTCATGAATCCAGGGATTCACACAACCAAACGGGTATAAATCTCCCATTTGTGAATCAAGAGATTTCAGTTTGATAAGATGGATGACTCCTTTCATCGAGAAGCTAGAAGAGAAGACTGATATTTTTGAAAGAGAACAGAGAAACAATTAAACTTTTATTATTTTTGCTTCCGCTGAAATTCCATTTTTGGACATGTTTACGTAATTCTTTTCTTGATTATTTCCTTTTTTTGGAAATTGGACTTATTCGATTCCTTGTTTATTTAATTATTTGAATTATTCTTTCTCTTTTGATTATTATTATGTGTATTTTTATCATTGATGGGTAAACCGTGGATCTTGTTATTGTGGATCGCACCCACGGGTTGTCGGCGGGATCAATACTGGTAGGTGGGGTGTGATAGTGGCAACCGAATTATTGTAATTGGGCTTACCCCCATTTGTTTTGAGTGTATTGCTTATATATTAACTAAGATGTATCGTGACTGTAGAATCTTCCCCATTAGGATGAAAGGTTGAGAGTGCTCACAATGGATAACTTAATCACCAAGTTATAAGCTCAATCTTTCTGGAGAAGCTTCAAGCCAGCTACACCTTATCCCAAATTGATTAAGAGCTCAAATCACATGGGCTCATATGTGACAGCTATCCCTTAATCCAACAGACAAAACGTAAGGGAACAACACTCGAAAAGACATGAACGAATGAGAGGCTTCCTGATGAGCGCCAAGCATTTAATGTATCTCAGAGCATTCAATGCTAAATTTAATGCCCTAATTGATGTTTGGATAAAGATGAGACGAATCCCCTAGCAACGCTACTTTTTCTAGGAAGTGACATCTCGGGCACCATGTAAGGTGTTAACCGAGAAGTCCCAAATACCTTGTGGCATTCACTGATGAGAGATGTTCTTCAAAGGCAACATTCCTCTAAGAAGTGGCATACCGAAAAGTATTGGAACAACTTCTTCAAACCGGGTTTAACAAAATATTCTCAAACAAACGGCTCACACCGGTTTAATGGTCTAAACCTCAATGCACATAACAATTAACAAGCACTTGATCCCTACAAGTGTATCAAAACAGGTTGCACTTGATCCTAAAAATGTATTATTTAGATGGATGCTTCTAAAGTGTATTTCATTTTCAAAAATAGAGGATGGATGACTCTAGCTCTTCTTTATAACTTTAAATGTTGCTTTACCCTCCAAAGCATCTCTCTTTCTAGTGACAAATTTTGAATCCTAATATTGTCTAGCTGTTTTAGTGTACATCAACTAAAGGGACTTTCAAAAGCTATTTCATCTTGGCTGATAAGTTGTAGGGACCGTCTAGAGTTTGCATCTTGTATTTGTACAATACATAGCACAACTGAGGCCTTTGACTTAACTCTTTTTCTTCTTGTTATATAGGCTTTGACTTAACTCAATTCTTATTTATTTATGATGTGGTCGTTAGGTTTCTCACTGCATACGTGGCAATGACATTAGATATCAATCATACACCTAGTATTTTTGACTTATGCTCACTAGACTCTCTTAGTCTTTTAAACCCTTATATTTTAACTTTGATCATCTGGTAAACCAACAAAACATAAATATCCAAGTGATGTCATGTGTTTTTTTTTTTTTTTTCTTCTGCTAAAAGGATCATATGTATTAAAAAGAGAAAAAATCAAATAAAATCGTATATCAAGGAACCAACCCTTAATCCTACAACATCAGTTGCCCCCAGTTAGACCCAACCTCACAGGTTCCATCTTACAGAAAAGAAGTCAAAATATGAAGCGAGACCGACTAGATGTCCCTAGATCAAGTTCATGCATTATCGTTGTTGTCTAGGGTGTATTAACATCTGAATAAAAAGTCCGCAACTTGATTTGCCAAGAAAGTAGCAGCCTATTGTTTTCTCTATAACAATTGATAATTTTCCAAGGACAACTGGCAAGAAATAAATCAACACCTCTCCAGCGTTGGAAGAAAACCCATGGAATCTTCCTTTGCTGAATCAATACCACAATAGCCACTGAGTCACACTCAATCCATATCCGTGGTATATCTAACTTTACTGGCCACTCTGTGCCTTGCATCAGAGCCTCCATTTCAGCCTCAAAACAAGTTTTAATACCCAAAAAGAAGTTGAAGTTAAAAAGAACAGCTAATGATTCATCTCTAAACAATCCACCTGCACCAACGATGCTAGGATTGCCCAAAGAACTACCATCCACATTTAGCTTAACCCACCCTACAAAAGGCGATATCCATAAATTTTCTTGAGGAGGAGTAGGTTTCTTAATAGAGATTTTCAGAACAATTGCCCGCAAGTGGGCAAAAACCATTGGAGACGTTTCTACTATCAATTACATAATCATGATGAATGAGGTCAAAGGAGTTTTGACACAGTACCCAGTCTTTAGATAGTAGCACCTCATATCGAAATCTATTACAAGCAAACCACAAATAATACAAAAACAAGAAGCATCCATGAAACCACACAGTCCCTAAAGGTGAAGTATTAGCCTGTTGCCTCCACCACTTGTGTCTACTAGTACATACTTCACACTATAATTATTTTTTCCATACATAACATTAGAGCCTTGCTCTTGTTAAAATGGCTTCATGAGATTTAACATCAAGCTGTAGCTCTTTCCAATCATCATCATCCACTTTAGTGAAATATTGATTCACCATCTCATCACTAACCAACGCTAGTTTTGAAGGATCCCACTGGATTCAAAAAAGAGAAATAAAAATAAATCAATAATTTTATACATCACCTTAAGGGATTTCTAAGGACAATTTTACAACGAGTTGAGGGAACCTTTTGGAGTTTGTATCTTGTATTTGTACAATGAGGTACATGGCACCTTACAAGCCTACCACATGAAATGCAATGCATTGGAGATGACATAATTCCATTTCGGGTCCCATAATAGATTCCATGGTTGGCTCTTGGGGTATCATGTACTTCATTATACGAGTATACTTTGACTTAATTCAATCATAGCTTATTTATGATGTGATTGTTTAGTTTCTTACGGTCTAGCTGATGTGACAATATTAAAGAATATTTATACATTTAGTATTTTTGAGTTTTGCTCAATAGACCCTCTTAGTCTCTTTAACCCTTTTATACTATATCATCTGATGAACCAACAAAACAAACATAGATATGCAACTGATGTCATGTAATAAGAACTACTACACAATACATATATACTACAATTATTCTTTTGCATGCATGACAATGAGATTAGAGCCCCCTCATTGAAGACATTCAATATATTTGCTTTCTTCGGGTGGATTTTGTGGTTAAGTATATTTCTAGGGAAGCTAATTCAGTTGGTCATTCCCTAGCTAGGATGGCCGTGTCTTTGGCAAACAAGACGGTTTGCCCTATTTCCTCTCCTTGGCTCCTTGGTCTTTGTTATCAGGGTGTTTAGGTGGTGGTTTGCCCCTTTATTTAATGAAAATTTTCTCTTACCAAAAAAAAAAAGACAATGACATTAGAGCCTTGCTCTAATTAAAATGGATTCATGAGATTTAGCATCAAATCTTCACCATCATTATCATCCACTTTAGTGAAGTATTGATTTTCCATTTTATTACTAACCAATTCTAATTTTAAAGGTCCCACTGGATTTTAAAAAAATAAAAAATAAATAAATCATTAATCTTATAGAAGAACATTATAATGCAAGTTGCTTAAGAACTTTTCTTCTTTTTTTTCAATTGTACCTTTGGCTGTTTGTCCTTATCAAAAAATATTGCTCTACAACCCTACAATTAAAAACAATGTTAGAAGATAAAAAATAAAAAATAAAAAATAATATAAATTCAAAAAATAATAAATTATTTATCCATTTAGAGACCTCATAGAAATCATTGTTCACTGTTTTACGGAACACATGAGAATGCATTCTAAACTCTCGAGTTAGGCATTGATCTAGTTCTTGCCCTCGTCCTTCTCGTATCTGCATTAATCAACATATTTTAGTATACAAAAAACAAAGCCAAAATAATTAGATTTTGCTATAGGTTTTATTCCAACAAAAATGATAAATAAATTCTTGTTCTATTAGCATAAAAAATTAGTACCGATCTTAGGAATATTTTAAGACTAGTTGGAGATGCTATTTTCATTGATTTGATTGCCGCTACAATCCAAGTATTTGCCGCATTCCCAACTTCACTTTCCTATAGAAACAAGAATATATTCTAATATGACAATCTTTTCAGACAACAAATCAAAAATGAAAAGATTAAAAAAAATAAACATATTAGAGAAAGCAAGAAAGTAAATAATGAACAAAATCGCCTTCTAATACCTAAATTTACTTATTTTTCTTCTTACCAATGCTGATAGTATTTCTTCAACTGTTTTTCTTGAGAAACATTTGTTAATGATTTCCATGCTGCATAATCATTGAAAACCTCAATCATAATAGATAAGAATGTAAAGAATATGAATATTTTTTTTCTTTCACCCAAATAAGGGGAAAAAAATGAATGCTATTGGAATGTATTGACAAGATTTGAGCAAATATCATCAGTGTGTGTACTTGCATGTATAACTTTACTAGTTACCTTCTCAAAGCACCATCAGATTTAATGGACGTTTCTTGTGTGAACTTATTGATGACTTTAGACACAACAGTTGGATCTCCATAATCAACTTCATCTAGCTCTTTTTCCAATGAAGGTAAATCCTGTCATAATAAAATCCATAATTTATGAATTATTAGCAACTTAAAAGTGTGATTTACATAATTCATACATTTAAACTTATTAGATATGAAATCTTAAGGTACTGTGAGTGTAAATAATATTTACCTTTGACCTGACAAAATGAGTAGCAAGACCACATGCTACCATCTCTGCTCCATCTAACCTTGCACCAGTAAGGCCCAAATATTCTCCTAAATGATACTAATATATGAGCATCTTAAGAATTCTGTGATGAAACTGAATAAAACATGTAATAAATCGAATTATTTGACAACACACTAACGCTAGCTAGAAGAATTTACCAAGGGAAAAAAGGATAATGCTAGAAGATATATGTAGCAACTTATCATCAAGTTTAACTGTGAAAATCAATTTTTTTTCATATGACAATGTCTTTAGTATTAAATGGTTCCCAATATGTATGATAGTATTTTTTTTAACCATTGTGTGATTATTGTTTCCATAGAAAGGGACGTCAAATCATTACCGAAGTAGCCTGGCAGCTTAGACAAAAAGTATGATGCACCTACATCCGGAAAAATTCCTAAAACTGCTTCTGGCATTGCAAATACCTGGACAAAGAAATATGCTGAAATATAAGTTTATATTAAAGAGAAAAAGTGAGAAAGTATCACAAGATTCACTCCAAATGGTAGAAAGAAAATCAGTCATAAATAAATAAATAAATGATGAGTGACAAACTAAAATTGAAATAGAAAATTATTGGCATCACCTTGGCTATTGAATAATGATGATCATTTTTCGTTCAAATCAATAACATTATTTCAAACCTCGTTAAAAGTTCTCATTATTACCGCTTGCTCAGTCACAACTCGAAACCTTGCATTCATTGATAACCCAGCACCACCTCCCATAACCACTCCATCAATAAGACAGACCTTCATGATTAACATTTTAATTATCAAGTCCATATCAAGGCCAAGGGAAAAAAAATTATTAATAAGGATAACATCTCACCAAAGTTTTACTAAGTGTAGCTAGAACATAGTCAAGGGTAAGTTGTTTTCGAGAAAAACTCGCACCAAAACTCCAGTGACCTAATACATATAGTCAAGTGTGATATAAGTTAGTCGATCATTTACTTATTTGCTCCCACAAATTTAACAATAAGAACACCCTTTTTTTGATTACAAGCTCAGAATTGCAAATTACTTCATAATATTAAATGTCCATACCAGAAGTGCAGAAGTGAATCAAAGCTACACAATCGCCACCAGCACAAAATCCTTTTCCATTTCCCTGCAAAATGTTAAATCTTTTGATTATAACTTCTTGGAGTAGATTACTAATTCAATGGAGAACTAAACTAGCCTCTTCTACTCCTAGGATAAATTTGGGAACCTTCCCACAAAACAGTTTTGGCATTCTTTGTGTTCTCCAAGAATAGAAGAACCTGGGATAGGTGAATATCAATATGGTTCACGGTTTCGTTCGTCAAGAATGAAATTAGTTTTCAGTGAGAAAACTAGTTTGAAGAATAGTATTTACAAAACAAGGCTTTGATGTTTTGTCAGGGAGTAGAAACTTAAAAAAAATAGTCTTAACGCTAAAAGCCTCTCAAGGCCACCCCCACTAGTCATTGTTATTGTTGATCAGTTCGAGGGAGTGAAGCTGCTGACTTTTGCGATAATTCACCTTGAAAATCTTTACCAAGGAAAAAAGATTACCTTCAATATCACTACTTTCACTCTGGAATCGTGTTCATATTCTTTTAACTTCTTCAACATTTGAAGAATCTACCAGTAACAGAAGAAGACAGAAAGGGAAAAGGTTAAGCGAGATAGACATGTAAAAGCTGAGTATAGGTTTAAAGATGACTCGATTATTATCATCATTGTAAAGAATATGATGATTCAATTTCCTCTGCATACCATATTATATGTAAGAGAATTCAATCTCATAGGCCTATTTAATATCACCTTTCTCACACATGATTTTTCTTCGAACAGAACCTGAGAGAGAAAGAGTGTTATCAGATTCTGGTGATGAAAATAATAAAATCGATTGGTTTCCTACAAAAAAGGGTAGCAAGGTCACACACAGAGGGAGAGAAAACCCAGTTAGGTTCTTCCTTGAAGGGACAGTACCTGATTAGCTTCTTCCTTGAAGGGATAATTTGAAGCCATGAAAGAAAATATTGGTGGAAGTCTCCAGCAGAAGAAAAGAACTCAACTGATGAGTTAAAGAAGCCACAAAGACAATTATGTATAAATAGACTAGACACATTAATTAGCAGCTATTTCTTTGAATGAAGTCCCAGTTAAATAATAATGCCCAGCCAGATTTCTTTCTAATGACAGATGCAGCCATTAACTACATTTATTTGTATCATATTCAAAGCAAGTTCCACATTCCCTGTTACAATTTGACGTTAAAGAAATACTTAATCTAATCACTGCACTACTGTTTGCACTTTGCACAATGACTTTACGTTGGTCTTTGTTTTATTTCGATTTGATAGGCTAACTACCTTCCTTTTGTCAGGATTATAGTTTTTCACATGCGTGTTTAGCAAGTTGTAGTAGAACACGTGATTAGTGATCCGTTAATTACTTTCTTAAGATTTTTTTCTTCTCCCAGAAAATCTTTTACTGAATTAAGAAAAAAATAGTAAAAAATTACATTTACATAGTATCATCCCTATTTCCTACTTCACACTCCTGATATTCTAAAAAAATTAATTTAAAAAATATTATAAGATAGAAAAACCCCTTCCGTATCAGAAGGGCTAATGATATAAGTTTGATTCTTATAGACTTACTCATTGTCTTTTTTTTTTTGGGTGAGAGACTTACTCATTGTCAAGTCTTATATTATATTTATTTGCCATATAATCTTTTTATATATATATATATATATATATATATATATATATATATATATATATATATATATATATATATTAAAACAAACTGTTACATAGTAGAAGCACATTGTAGTCTCTTAAAAATATTTTCTTGGCTAGTGGGTGACTTGATTGGGCATCACACTAGATCTTCGCCCATTATATAGTTTAATAATCACTAAAAAGAAATATTAATAAATACAATGCAAATTGCTTAACCTTTTACACTTTGAAAATACAAATTGTTCATAACATTGCATGGTCTGTCTACTATTTTAATTGCAAATCTTAGGCACATTAAATTTTGTTCAGATTTTACGGTAGAAAGTAAGATTAAAATCTAATCAAGGTTATGTAAATTGATTAACAACACAAAAAATAATGACGAGGTTATAAAATATTCTTTTTTTGAGATCCAATGGAGACAAAAGGCAGTAGATTGTTTATTCAGTCTCCTATAAAAAACAAACTCTTCTTTCTTCTTTTTTTTTTTGGTTGTACAAAGGGGCTTTATTAAGCCGGGGATGGGGATATTAATATGCATCAACGAAAAGTCAAACCCATGACCTCTTCACTAAGAAGTGTTGGTTTCAACCACTACAACAGCTCTTTGCGTTAGTGAAGAACAAACTCTTTACTTGATATTTAGGTTTTTCCTTCTTCTTCTTCCTTTTTCCCCATAATTTACTCTTAAAAATTTATTTTTAATAATTTTAGTAAACTTGTAAAAAAACAATAACTAAATTATATATGCATAAAAAGGATTGTGTTTGAAAATGCCATGTCAGTATTGCCATATCAACATATATTAGTTTTGATGATAACAAACATAAATTACTAATGGCTATACTGAGTTGTGTTTGTCTACTTCAATATGGAAGTAAGTAGACCAAATCCAAATCAATGTCGAATGCCTAAGCCTAAGTCAAGGCCTAGACCAAGCCAATATAGACATGAAGTCTAAGTCAAAATGAGCATGAAGAATGAAGTACAAGAAAACTTAAGAACATCAAAGATTATCAACTCAAGCTCAAGCAAGAAGACTTAGCAAATTAGGACTTAAGTTACTTCATATTCACTTATATGTAATTGCATTCAATTATACACATATCATGTCATTAAACTGGCCTATGACATGTTAGGAGAGTGTATAAGGCTTAGGATGGTTAAAAATCCCTAAAACCCAATCAAATTCTTGAATACACATTACTGTGCACTCTATACTATAGATGGATGTTCGTTTGAGCCAAACGGTCGTCCGTCTGGTCACAGAGTGCCAAGTGGAAATTTCGTCTGGCAATAGCAAGTCAGATGGACATCCATTTGGTGAGACGGATGCCTATCTGGTTCTGACTTAAGCCCAATGGCTATTTTTTAAACAATTATTTTTTACACGAAGCTTCGTCTGATTCAAATGGATGACCGTGTGGATTGAAAACTGGGAGAAAATTTTGTCCGTTTCTATCCAATGAGGGTTAAGTTAAGGCACTTAAATGTCATCTATATAAGCCTAATTCACCACATTTGAGACTTTAAACCTTGCCAATTGATCAACTACTCCCCAAGTATTCTCAAGCTCTCATATTACAAGAAATTAATTGTGTTTTGCCTCTCATCCTCATTCAACCTTGAAGAACATACCAAGGTGTTAAGCAAGCTTGTGGAAGCCAAGCTTGAGGTGTTGGTGGTGCATTCATTTTCATTTGAGCATACACTCTCATTGCATCACACTCACATAAGATCAGTAGTGTCATACATCTTGTTAGGTAACATTCTTTTCTTGTATTTGTTCAATTCTAGTCTAGGTAGATTAGAATTGATTTTTGATGATCTTACCCATAAATAAATATTGAAGAAAGTGCTTTTACCTTAGAATAAACGAAAATTGTAAATGGTGCTCTTGCCCTATATGGAACAAATATTGTAAGGGTTTGATTCTCTACCCACCGTATTGAAAGAGAATCACTAATGAAAATCTTTCTTAAGGCCAAGAGAGGAGTGAACATAGAGTTGTAAAGTTGAACCACTATAAATTCTTGTATTGTGATTGTTTAATTTCATTTGAATTTTTAATTTACCTTAAATTTGCAATTAAACTGAAAAATTGGGCAATTCTATTAGTTGCAATCTATCAACCCCCTCTAAATTGCACCAACAAATTGATTTAAAGTAAATTGGTTGGGTGGTTAGTTTAGAGTAAAATATTGATTATGTGGGAAAAAATTAACACTACTTTAGATCGAGATTTGATAATTCTTTTCAAAAGTACAATTTATTTTCATGTAGATTGATTAAAAATACCATAAATAATAACAATATGAGGTTATAAAACATACCATAGTTGGGACCGATCAGAGACGAAAAGAGCGGATTCTTCTCTTCAGTCTCTACATTGGAGACGAAAAGAGCGGATTCTTCTCTTCAGTCTCTAATGAAGAATTAATGAAGAACAAATTCTTTTCTTGGTATTAAGATCTTCTTCTCTAAGCTCCTCCCTATTTATTGGCTCAATGAAACTGCCTCTCGAACAGAAAGTTGTCAAACAAGATTGGCGTGCGTGATGTTTCTATGAAAGTCTCTTTTTTTCACTTTTTTTTTATTTTTTTATTTTATAATAATTTACTCTTAAATTTTATTTTAATAATTTGAATAAAACCCTCTATTTGAGTAGTAAATTATTAAAAAAATTACTTGTAAGTAACTCAAATATTTTTAAACATGACGTTGTGTAACTAACTATTAAAAAATAATAACTAAACTATACATGCATAAAAAAGATTGGTTTAGAGTAATTTGGTTGGGTAGGAAAAATTAATACTAATTTAGAAATTTGTTATTTTTTTTCAAAAATAAAATTCAATTTAATAAAAAAAATTAAAAATAACAAAAAAAATTTCGGGAACTAAAATTCATCCTGGCTAGCTTACGCCCATCTCAACTACATGGTGGACTTAATTTGAAGTGCCAAAGATAGCGAATAAAAATATAAACAAAATAAAAATACATAGAAATTTAACGTGATTTACGCACCAATGCGGTGTGCTACATCCACCACAAGAAGAGATTTTTATAGGAGAACAACAAAAGTGAGATCTCACAAGTCACAACCAATCTCTAGAATAGCATTACAAGGACTCTCATCCAAGACCCTAATCAAAAATCCCAAATCTCTCAATGATCTCATCGGCGAATAGAAGATAAATATATAGACTCCAATCAGGTAAGTGGGTCGATCCATCGGGTCAGATTGTATCATACCATGGGGGCACAGCCCTCACCCCCCCCCATAGACAAAGATCAGCCCCCCTTGGGTTGGGCCCGGCCCCCCCCCTTCAATAAGCAAATACAAAAAAGGATCATTTGGATCGTCCACCCAAATATGTCCCCCCCTTCCCGGTGATTTCCCACATCATAACAAATGCTATCATAGTTAAAGATGGTGTTCTTCTATTATTCACTGACGTAGGATGATGACGTAGGATGATGAGCTTACATTGGAATACTAAGGAAAATTGGGTGGATTGAAGTAACATTGAACATCAAAGAGACACTTAGAATCTATCAACGTGAATTATGCGGAGTCTACCTTGAATGGGGTTTTTTTTGGGTCAAATACCTTGAATATATATGGGTTATTCTATCATTCACGCTACCGTAGATTTTTGTTTTAACTATACGTCAGAAAGTGATTAAACTACTCTCATACCTACCCAACTTTTGTCCGGCTTGTTAGATTTGCCGTGTTTAACTCAAGTGGTCGATCAATATTATAATTCTAAATAAGTTGAAACCTGTGGCAAAGCTTCTCTCTCCCTCTCTCTCTTTCTCTGTGGGTGTGTGTGGTGTCGATGTGCCATGTGAATGTCGTCGTGTGTTTTAACCTTTAAACATTTTGATGAGTCAGATTGCTCATAAAAATGCATGTTCGGTCTATTACTATAATTGATAATCTTATGTTCATTACACTTTGATCAGATTATACGGAAGAACTTGGTCAAACAAGACTACCAAGCGTGTTGGAAATGACTACCATTTTCATGAAATGGAGAAAATTTAATGAGAACAAAGCCATGATTTCTAAATGATAAAATATACTTTCTCTCGTCGATTGTTGATGTGCAATGCGAATGGGGTTTTATTATAAATACTACATCTAGTTATGATATGAAATGGGCTTAGAAGAACAAAACCTAGTTTTGAAACCTATCCATTGCGAAGAACTTTTTGAGTATCAACATGACAGCAAGGAGGTTGTCTCTCACTCTCTCTCTTTCTTATCCTTTCTCTTTCTTGTAATATATGCTGTCTCTCTTTCTATTCAATTTTTTTCAAGTAAAGAATAGTAATGGTTTTGTTAAGACATTTTTATCTTGTCATGTAGGAAGTTTATTAGGTAGGGGTGAAATTTTATAGATGGGTAGATTTCAAAGTTACCTGCAACCTCTTCGCTTAATTGGGACTTAAGAAATATGTAAAAGCAAGGCCTCCACCTGCTGCTTTTCTTTATTTTCTGATCATTAGTATTTATAAGGGGTTACTAATTAATCAACAGTGATATATTATACTTGACAGACTTGAAGGTAAGGTTGCAGTGATCACTGGAGGTGCTGCAGGAATTGGCAAAGCTACTGCCAAGTTGTTCAGCCAGCAAGGTTGCAAGGTGGTCATTGCTGACATCCAAGATGAGTTGGGTCACTCCCTCTGCGACGAAATCGGCCCTGAGGTGTCCCTTTTCGTGCATTGCGATGTCACCATAGAAGATGAAGTGGAGAATGCAGTAGACGAAGCTGTGAAGAGATTTGGGAAGCTTGACATAATGTTCAACAACGCAGGTGCAGTTGATCCACCAAAGTCAAGGATAATGGAGAATGAAATATCCGATTTTGAAAGGGTCCTTGGTGTTAATGTCACTGGTGTCTTCTTAGGCACCAAACATGCAGCTCGAGTCATGTTACCTGCGAAACAAGGCACCATCATCAACAACGGAAGTGTGAGTTCAGTTGTGGGAGGGATAGCCACTCATGCTTATGTTGCTTCAAAGCATGCAGTAGTAGGTTTGACAAAGAATGCAGCAGCAGAGCTTGGGAGACATGGAATAAGAGTTAACTGTGTTTCAGCATTGGCGATTGCATCACCTTTCTTTAACAGTATTGTGCAGGAGTATGATGATGATGTGATTGAGAAGAAGATAGAAAGAGTGTCTTGTCTCAAAGGAGTTACCTTGACTGCACAAGATATTGCAGAGGCCACACTTTATTTTGCAAGTGATGAATCAAAATGTGTGAGTGGCCATAATTTCATTGTTGATAAAGGCTTCACTATTACAAATACTAACTTTGGTATGTTCTCCAGAGAATAAGTCTTTGGTGTCTGGTGCAGTTGGGGTACTTTGGTATTTTTTTTTTTTGGTCAACGGGGTACTTTGGTATGTTCTCTAGAGAATAAGTCTTTGGTGTGTGATGCAGTTGGGGTATGTGTTTTACCCCCCTTCCCCAAAAAAAAAAAAATTAGAGTATATGATGTATTATTTTTTTCTTCAAATAAATATTAATGGTTTAATAATATGCCATAATTATTACCTAACATGATACATTGTGTAATTATTGTGTATTTTTTGGATCCATGGTTCATCGAGATCAGCTTAAGTGCACCTCGACTACATCCTCAAGGTAGCTTTATACAATTTAAATATACATGCAATAAGACTTCACCTTTGATTCCACTACATAGATTTAAACTATTGATCTCACACCATGAGGCATTGGTCTTTTGGCAACTGAGCCAACTCCTTGTGGTTATATGCACATATAACTAATATTCAAGCATTTAAATAGGGGAACAATTTTGAAACGGTTACTCTCAGTTCTTAGTGTGTGCAAACCCTTTAACTCTTTCTCCGTGTTTGGAGTGGAGTTCGGAGGATGGACATAAGTGGGAGATTGGAAACAAATTCTTATATGCATTATTACCAAACATGATGTCTATTAGTGGCTGGTCAAACATAGTAAATTTACATCCCTATCTATTTAGGAGAATCTAAATCCGTAGTCATTGAAAAGATGCAGATGTGGTAATGCCCCCATCCAACCGGTAACCCAACTGGTTAATTATTCGATTGAGTTACCTTATTGGATTTACTTTCTTATTTAATACATATTTAGCTCAACGTAATTCAATTATTTTCTTATTTTTTATGACTAAATATAAAAGGAACTCCGGATAAAAGTTTTCTTAAAAAAAAAAAAAAAAAAAAAAAAAAAAAAAAGACAGAAAGCTAGTAGAAGAAAGGAAATTTGCAAAATTCTCATATCTCAATCCTAATCCTTACCAAGAAAATGGTATAGATGTCAAAAAGTAATAAAAATGTTGTGTTCAATTTGCATCCATACCCGTCATGGGTAATTTGTACTAAAATGAAACAATTATTTGATTATTATCCTAATCTTACTTCATCTTTGAAAATTTGATTGGTAATCTGAATCCATTCAAATATAATAGGATGTGAATAGAATCATACTACTATCTGATCCTAATCTCAATATTTGTGAGTTTAGTCATGCATCAACTATGTCAAATGTCTTTTTCTTTTTTTTCTTTTTTTGGGTGGGGTGGGGGATTGTTCTATATATTTACCATTCTATGGTTTTAAAAGTTTGGCCATTATTTGATTATTATCCAAATCTTACTTCATCTTAGAAAATTGATAGGATATTACTAAATTCATTCGAATATAATAGAATGCAAATATAGGATTGCTACTAGTTGATCCAAATTTGAATATTAGTGAGTTTAATCATATGTCAACTGCGTAAATTAACAACAGCCGGGGGGGGGGGGTTGGGTTGTGAATATCTACCATTCTATGGACCATAGAGTGGGTTACTTTTTAAATGCTGACATATGATCTTACCAATATATAAGAAAAATAAGTGCTAGCTTTAGAGGTGGGAATTTGGATCCTCTGCCCGTCAAGGTAGAAGTCGGGTAGAGGTCTGTGCTCCCTCCACACCTCTTTACCACATATTAAGAGAGTGAGATACTTCTAAGTTCTGACAAAATAAATTAGAAATGGGACCCCTAGGGGGCCTCTGTGGACTCTTCCTAATATGTGATGAAGAGGTGTGAGGGGAGTACAGACCTCTAATAAAAGTTACATCAACTAGAATTGTTACTTGGGACCAGGGGCAACCCCTCCCCCCCCTTTATTTTGATTTATATGTAATAGTTGCTCTCTTAAAGATGTAATCAAAGTGCGCGCAAGTTAGCTTGGATGATCATCAGCTCCCCCACCCAAGAAAAGAAGAAAGAAAAAAAAAAAGATAACGACCCTTGATTTTTATTTTTTTTTCCTAGGTCAATATTATTGGAGAAAGGGACATTTTTTTCTCTTTATGTTTCTTTCTTTAAGATAAAAAATAATAATAAAAAGAAGAAAAAGAATGAAAGAAAAAAGAAAGACAATTCAAACAAATCTAATATCACCAAACATAACCATTTTTACAAGTATCAAAATTGGCATTTTCATTTAATCTGAAAAACTTTGACATACATAATTTGTGTAATCACTAACAAAATAACTGAGTAGCTGACTGATGCCCGACAGTAAGAACATCCTTGTTCTGATTAAAAATTTAGAAATGCCAATTCTTTTGTAAAATTAAAAGTTGATATTAGAAGTCCAGAAGTGAATAAGAGCACACAATCACCATCAGCACAAATTTTTATTTTTTTTCCATTTTCCTGAAGAATGTTAAATCATTTAATTATAATTTCTTTGAATAAATTACTTGGATGAAGAATGACTAAACTAGTCTCTTCTACTCTTGGGATGCATTTGGTATTTCTCGTAGAAAGCGCAGTGGTCATTGAAAAAAATAGATGAAGGGTCTGTAAAGCATTGTTTTGTTCTTTTAGAACAAACGGTAATTTTGTTCAATAACAGTTTTGAAAAATACTATTTTTCCGGTGGAATAAAGACTCCATATACCATAGCTTTCTTTTTTCCTTTATTTTTTTTGAAAACTTAAGTGTTTTTTCTTTTCTCCAAAATGGGTTTTAATGAACTGAGTTGCAACAAAGAAAATCTCAATTTTGTTAAAGGAACTGCTCCCAAAACAAAACTTTGCGTAGTACATTATTCTCATAACCTGCTGGCTTGTATATTCCAAACTCTCACTGCAGACTTCTTGAATGAGAGACCGGTTATCAATAGTCTCCAGACAGCAGTTAAGCATGCAAAACAAGGTGTATTATTTCATGCTTAGCATCAACAATGGAAGTGTGAGTTCATTTGTGAGAGAAATGGACTAGAACGAAACTATTGGGAAACCAACCTTCTCACGATCTCATATGATTTATAAAGCTCCTAATTTCCAAAAAGAGGTTCTCCGGGTTGTCATGTAGTAAGGTGTTGTTAATTATACTTCTATGCCTAGATCCACTGCTTCGAATTCATTGAGGTATATGATATTGCTTGTCTCTACTTTTTTTTTTGTCGTGTTATTTACACCACATTCAATCATGATATGAAATGGGTTTAGAAGAGCTTGGTATCAACAGTTGAGATGGAATAAGAGTTAATTGTGTTTCTTAGATCATAATGGCCACCTTTTGCGACCCTTGAGTATCAATATGATTTATGACAAGCTTCTTACTTCTATCGAAAAGAGTCTCTCTCTCTCTCTCTCTCTCTCTCCCCTCTTTTGTGTCTGCCTTTCTGTTCTTTTTTCTTGGGTTTCACATGTTTGTGATCTCATTAGGATGATGGTAAGGTGCAGTATCTGGAGAAGCAGGTAGAAGCCACTGTCTTGTCTTAAAGGTAGGGTTCATTGCCGACCTCCGTGAGTTGGGTCACTCTGCCGAACCCAAGATATCTTCGTGCACGCGGCCACCAGGGGCATAATACTAATTTTGCATAAGTTCGCATGATGAATCAAAATCCGATTGAAAGGGTCTTTGGTGTTATGTCAGTGTCTTCTTGGCACCATAATTTCATGTATCGAAATCAACAATGGAAGTGTGAGCAGTTGTGGGAGGGATCTACTACAACTAGGCCAAACCATGGGGGGGGGTCCAAAGGAGCCGCCGCGGCTGGGTGTATGTATTCGAGAGTTAAGTGTTCAGCATAGCGATTGCTTCCCCTTCAAGACTTTTGGGGTGCGGAGAGATGATGATGATGAGATCGAGGGGCAGGTAGAAGCGTGTCATGTAAGGTTAAGGGCCGCGCACAGTGCGGGCCACCCTTGCTGATAAGATAGTTTTGAGTGATGAATCAAAATAGGGCTAATCATCGATAGGGCTGTCTACTTACAACTACCAATGGTATGGGGGGGGGGGCGTACTCCAAAACATGGGAACAATTTGGAAACCGTCACTCAGATTTCTTAGTGTATGTGTAAACCCTTCAACTCGAAGAACCAAAACGAACAAACTTAACTTTGGAATTGGGTATGGAGACGACCTCTGCAACTACACGAGTATGGATTTTTTGAGAGTTGGATATGGAGACCAAGCGGGTCAGAATCAATCCGACTCTATAGCAGTTCAATTGAGAGACGTGGGTGGGTGAATTTCTGTTCGCAAATGGCGAGATTATAGCAGCAGTTTCAAAACCATGTTGCATTCCAACTATTCTTCTAGGTGAGGCCTTAAGTTTGGGTGAGATTATAGGAGCAATTTCAAGACCATGTGGCACTGTTACTGCTCTTATAGGCCAAGCCTTAAGTTTGAAATATTAGATTAGGGCCTATTTGGTTACATGAATCTAGGTATTTGAAATGAAATGAGATTTCAGATCTACGGATTTATTGTTCAAAAAATTAACTATTTGGTTGGCCTCAAATCTATCGAAATTCATAGAGTTTTGTTGGGTTACTCCGCATGAATCCACAAATTTCATCAATTTTATACTTATAGTGGAATCCAAGGATTTCCAACATTGGTTCTATTTCCAATCCTTCGGGCTCAACTTGAATGGCCCACAGTTGTCGCCGACTCGAGACCCAGGTTCTCGGTTTTGAAACTTCGGATTAAAGGGCTAGAAATCCGGGAGATTTCACAATATTAGATCAAGCCACGACTACTTTTGAGACTACCAAGACACCAAATTTTATCTCCAAGAAAAATGAGATATCCACCTTGAGATTTGTGATCATCGGGCATCTTACCCAGTTAGCATTAGAAAAGGCAGCCAAAGATCGAGAAGAATATGGCATGATGTGAAGACCATACAAAATAGTTCCTTTAAGATAACATAATAACCTCTTCAAAGTAGTCCTAGTCCAATGATCCTCCGTAGGTGATGATAAAAACTGACACAACTTGTTGACAATGAAAGCAATCTCTAGTCGTGTCAAAGTAACATACTGAAGAGCACCTACAAGACTATGACACAAGGTTAGGTCCGACAATGGGGTCCCTCCATTCATCGAAAGATGAACAAAAGATTGAATAGGGGTAGAGATAGACTTTGCATCTGATGAACCAACATGTTGAAACAAGCCATAGACAGTGTTGTTTTGACAATAACAATCCCGTAGGAAGAGGGATGAGCTCAATACCCAAAAAGAACCGAGCAGACCCAAGATCCTTAAGGGAAAACGCTGATGAAAGGGAGGTCATAAGGTCATCAATAGCATCAAAAGAGGGTCTGGTGATCAATATGTCATCAATATAAATCAACACGTAAAGAAAGAAAACCACAAGACCCATGATAATAGAACAAAGACAAGTCAATCTTGGAGCCCAAGAAACCAAATGTGGTTAAAAAAGAAATGAGACGTTGAAACCATGCTCTAGGAGCTTGCTTGAGACCATAGAGAAACCTTTGATGCTTGCACACAAATGAAGGAAAACAAGAGTCTATATAGCCTAGAGGTTGGTGCATATAAACATCTTCAGTCAAAATGTCATGCAAAAAGGCATTATTAACATTAAGTTGACAAATTAGCCACTAAGACAACACAGCTATAGCAAGCAAAATACAAATGGTGGTTGTTTTACAATAGGTCTAAAAGGATCACTATAACCTGGACCTTATTCTTGAGTGTGCCCTTTGGCAACTAACCATTATATCTCTCAATGGTCCAATCAAACCGACGCTTGATGCAAAATAGCCATTTATACCCAACTATAGGTAACATTGGGACTCAAAACCCAAGTGTGATATTGAAATCAAAGCATTAGGCACTAAATCCCTTGCACTCGCCATTAGATAGCCAGGATTAAACATTAGGGGGACAAATAATAAGTCCGAATCACCTCCTTGTTAACCGAGCACTAACGCATTTTTATTACACATACTATGTGGGTCCATGTGAGACCCACTATTGAATCATTTTATCATATTTGGGTGTGGTGCCCACAATAAGAATATAGTAAATTAATAAGAAAATTAAAATATAGATAAAACAACTATAGGTAAATTACTAAAAGTATATTGAAATAAAGCATAGGGCTAAATTTGTATGATTAGATACCAATTAAAATTAAAAAAAAAAAATTTTTACGTGTGGGCCCCTCTAGTGGATTATAAACTAATGTTGAGTTCCTTAAGGCTTAATGCAATATATTACGTGTGGGTTCCAAACAAACCAACATTGTTAGTTCCCGTTATATTCAAATTTCAGATGTGAAGAAACCAAAGTGTCCCTCAAGTTATTTAATATATTGTGTTAACATATGATTTTAAAAAGAGATAATTGGTCATTAACTGTTAATTATACGGCTAATAAAATATATATCCAATAAAAAGAAAAAATATATATAATAACAAAATATATTAAATAGCCTGAGGGGCATTTTGGTTTCTCCATGTTTGAAATTTAAATATACTTAATGATGACTAACGGTGTTAGTCTGGTTAGGACCCACACATAATATATCACACAAAAGGGACCCAACATTAATTTGTAGTCCACTAAGAAAACTCACATGTAAAAAAAGAATGTGGGAGAAATTGCAGAAAAAGATATATTTAAAGTCTATTAACTATAAATGGAGAAAATACTCAATTTACATAAATTAACTAAAACAAATAGGTGATTAAAAAATTATGTTCCATTTGAGTCCACATCCACTAGGGACACAATTTGTATTAAAAAAAACCATTATTTGATTACTATTAGAATCTTAATTACTACATCTTTGAAAATTGATAGATATCGGAATCCATCCAAATATAATAGAGTGAGATATGATAATGCTACTATATGATCCAAATCCAGTTGATCTGTTTATCCTCCTAATGCTAGTTAGTAGATTGTAGTCAGAATTTAGCAATAGAAAAAATGATTATGCTTTGTGCATATCAGTGGGTTTGGTCATATATCAATTGTGTAAATTAATGGCAATGGTGGGGGGAGGGGTTGTGCATATCCATCATTCTATGGTCCTAAAAGTCAATTACTTTTCAAACGATGCCATACACAAATATTTTCACTGAATTCGAACATTAATTACTTGAAAAATACAGAAAAAGGATATTAGAAAAAAAGAATTGAAGAAAAATTGCTAAATGGCATATTAATTTATTACAAATTTTTACATAATTTCATTGGATTTAAACATCAATAATCAATATACAGTACCCAACATTATTATATTACATAGCTTGGAAAATACAAATAAGCTTAAGGAAAATTGATTCAAGGTTCTACATTCGAGGAATCCTCATTAACATTTTCAAGGCCAATTAGAAATAAACACGTGGACTGAGATCATCTACACCCACCTGCTGCAAATCCAATTCTTGAATTGGCAACATCATAACCAACACTAATCGTTTCTTGCTGACGGTTCCCAATAATTGCAATCCCACCCGAACCGGAGTTACCCGCGAACCCGAAACAGCTCACCCCTTTATCCACATCCAACAGAACGTTTTGAACACTCAGCTTCATTTCGGCACCTTTAAGATAAATAAGTCGGATCTCGGGTACGGATTTCCCTATAGTAGCAACACTTCCCTTGAAACATGTATCCAGTATAGAATACGATGAGGCCCGTGGATACTTCGACATTGCCTTTACGAACGAACCCTTTAGAGCCGTATATACATTCATAGGCAAACGTGAGATTACAGTTCCAGAGTCTATAATGGTTGTGGTTCTATACGCAGATGCAGGTACTTGTATGGGTTTACCCGCTACAGTAATACTCACCAACCGCAAGAAGTACAATGTCGGATCTTGGGGGTCGGTGAGCATCGGAGTGAATGAATACGTGGATGGATTGAACTTTCCAATGGATAACGACCCAACGGATCCGGATGTGGGTAGGCAATACGAGAATGCATATCCATATTTGTTGGATACTTGACCAAGCAGAGAGAGTTTATTCCGGGCAAGACCCATGAGACCCGCGGATTGTCCAAACAAACCTTCGTTGTCCTCTCCACACCCGTACACGAATCCGGGTACGGTTTGTGAAGGTGCTATGGTCAATGTATCACTACTAAGGTACCCGATGGAGTACGAAGTGTCACCGTAGCTTGCTTCGTATATACACAAATTGGAGTTACTACAAGCGGGGGCATTGAGGGTGGCATCTTGAAGGCCATTGCATTGTGAAGTTGCACAAGACAAGTAACGATGGGTGTTTGATGACTTTGGATCAAAAGTGGTGCCTACTTGACTATGACAATAGACAGAGCAAGGTTGACATTGAAGCCAAGTGAAGGAACTACCTGTGTCAACCACCATGGCATAGTTTTTGGTAGGGGTTCCAAGACCTATCATGGAATAGTAATTTCCTGTTCCAATAGATGTTCCAGGTTTCAAAGGAACAGTAACTGATTTTGCTTTTAGATTATGATGGCCTGATGATTTTGATCTGGAAGAGATGGTTGTGTGGTTCTTCTTTAGCCTGGAATTGAGAGCTCGGACCCGTGCTTCGTCGAGCTCGAGGATATCGGAGACCGACAACGGCGAAGATGATGCTAGAGGAGAGCAAGGTCCATGAACATGGTGTAAGGATAAGTGTAAACCAGGCTTGCTGTGATTGTGAAGATGAAGGTGCCCTGCTGAAACATGCATGTATGATTTAGAAGTTTGTATTTTTATGAAAAAATCATGGAAAGGGCGAAGGCCCACAAGAGAAACATTGATTAAATAGTTGATACAACAGTATGGACGGCATATAATGCCAACATCTTAGGCTTTTCATAAGGACATCTATCTACCACCATTCAAGGCTAGCCTAGCTATCTACTAACAATGAGAAAATTAATTAACTTATCTAAATGGAAGAATAAATTAAGGGTTAATTTTCGTATTAAGTATCATTAGAGGATTAGATTTGTGGTTCTGGCCTAACTTTTATTTATAGCTAATCTCTCTCTCTCTCCCTCTTCCTTCCCCTCCCCTTCAGTATACCTATTCATTAGTGGTGAAAAATTATATTCAAGTGCGCAAATTTGACCCATTTCATGAACCCAACCAATAAAACCATTTCAGTAATCAATGACAAGGTGACCCATAAGTCCAACAAAGTAAGTGCCAAGCTATGGTGGAAGCTCCAATTAGGTTATATCAAGGCTTGTCACCTTCTTTTTTTCTTTTGTATAGGTCAAAATTATTGGAGAGAGAGAGAGGTTTCTTTTCTTTTAAGTTTCCTTTTATCAAGATAAAAAAAGGTAAGATAATTCAAAGAAATCATGCATCACCAACCATAACCATTAATTTTGACAAGTATCAAATTATTGACATCTACATTTTATCTAAAACTTTAATATAGATAAATTAATTATCACTAAAAAAGATAAGTGGGTGGTGCCTCCACATGTGGTTTATATATAGGTGCAAGGCAATGAGAATATATAGAGATATCGATATGATGAGATTTTAAATTATTATGAAGGGTTAAATAGGAATTTTGACAGGCTTTTGTATCAAATGCAATACTTGTTGTTTTCTTGAAAATTGTTAGAGACCAGCTACATATTCTTGTATTTGTATAATACAATATGACTTATATAAATACAAGTGTACAAAATACAAAAACATGTAACTAGTCTCTAACAAAAAATTATATGTTTAACTCGCAATTTACAAAACAAGTGTGACGCAAGTCTTTCTCTCCAATTATAGATTGTTTACTGGTGCTCTCTTTAGGGTTTCTAGAAGGTAATACAAATTTGACACTATGGTGCTGAGATTTTTTATATAGGGGCCCCAGAGGCTTAGGGAATGGGGCGGGGAATGGGGCGGGGGAGAGGGAAAGGTCTGGATGGATAGAATTGAACATAAGACCACCTTGGACTTGCTACTTACTGTATAAAAAACTATCACTACTATACGGGAAGTACATCCTCAAAATCAGTAATGCTTATAATCGAAGAAAATTAGTTTGGGAAAGACTAGATTCCATGCAAACGGAGGGAGGAAAGAAACTGCAACTTTGAACAAAATAATTATCAAACTGCTAATAGATGCATCAACTAACATTCAACACTGAGAGTGAGAGAAGGTGACCACAACAGAAAAAATCATGCTGCAACATGCTTGCTTAGTAGAAAAAGGATTGGAAAACAACAAAAACCTAAGAGGAGAGTTGGGAAAAAAGAACAAAAGAACAACCAGACTCCCACAAAAAAGAAGAACAGCTGCTACTACCAATTCCAGAGAAAAATTAAAAATGATGAAAGACAAGTTTACTTGTTGGCAATGTAGGGGAAAACTAAATAACAAAGTAAAATCAAAACAAAGCTAAAGCTTCAGATGCCAACCTTGAGATTCCTTAGAGCATGTCTTGTGAGTGATATCTTCCCCAAGGGAAGATGCTATAGCGAGAAGAGAGAAAGCAACAACGAACACCAACCCCATCTCCAACTGAAGCTTAGAGGTGATAGATTGATCAGCAAAGCTAATTCTAATTCAGTATAAATAGATGCAAGGAAACAATACAAGAGGTTAAAAAAAAAATCTTGTGGTGCCTAATTTAAGACGTATGTGCAATACCTGATGTAGACAGTAGAGGATCACAGTGTTCCAACTGTGAATTTATAGATATCTCGATTTCTTCCATTAATTCTAGTTACCATACTTAAGAAAATGACTTTTTTAATCTTTAAAGTTGATTTTAGGTAGATGACATTAACGTCTATATCGGATGACCATGAAAAGCAGCCGTGAATTGTGAACACATACACCTAACTGGGCTCCATTATTCTTCTTTGGGGTGATTTGGGTGACTGGGGTTCATATGTCAAATGTGAAGTCTCATCTGCATCATCAATAGTTGGTTTCTAGCTAAAGTTTTCAATTAAAGCTAACTGTATAATTGAGAAAGCAACAACCACTTGGCCCTTTAAACCATATGGACACAGTTCACTTACTGTTTATCTTGACACCATTCTCATCTAGAATATGTTCTGAAACAAGAAATTAAACAACCTGCAACTCAAGTGAGTTTAAGACCTATAATCTATTCGGAGAACACCTACCAAATGCAGCCTTATTTTTTTTTTTTTTTTTTTATTTCATGGGTCTCTTCAGTGATACGCTTTCCTAGGTGTGGGACCCACTATAGCCCAAAGTGACAGTAATATTCCTAGATAACTATTCCTCTATTTTATTGAATACAAGTGGTCTCGCATATTGCTTTTGGGTTTTCATTAAATAGTTACAATAGATAAAGGGAAGGAATACAAAATAGACAACCTTTGTGAAAATTCGATTCCCTCTCCTTGCTCTCTTTGTTATTTTTCTTTGAAAAAGAAGTTGTTCCTTAATATCCAGCATTGTGGTTCGTTGATTTGAAACATTAAAAGTAGGGTGTCAATTTGCAACTCGAACCATTAAAACCGGACTAAACCGGCGCATTATAGTCCAAACCAAACCTCAACGGGCTGTGTTGGGCTGAGGAGCCCCGCCCGAACAGTTTAGGACTTGTTTGGCCACCCGTGTGTGGCCTGCTAGTTTGAACCATTTGACCCGAACCAGTCCGAACCAAACCACAGCCCAAAAGTATTTGAGATTTGACACATAATGTCCATATCTTACCTCCGTAACTTAGAAGGCTTTCATTAAATAAATGTAGAGATAATCACTCCATCTCTCTTCTGTGTCCTCTTCTCTTACTAGTACTTCACAACTATCACCTTTGATGCATCTGACATGGTTGACATGCATTTTCCCTCATTTTAGCTAACCTGATGTTTTCAAATCTTAACTCTATGCAATCTTCTATCATGTTGAAATCTGACGTTTGGTTATGGTTCAAAAGTTAAGGGCTTATTCTGTCTCCATGTTAGCTCGTTTAAACTCGATTGTGTGCCACATCAGACTTTCTTTTTATGTTCAATTAAATATCAGTTGCAGGTGTTGGTTCTATATGAGATTTTTCCGTTGATAAATATTGCAGGCATCAGGATATACTTCATCAAAGAAATGCGAAACAAACCATTAATCAACTCAATTTTAAACCGTTAGTCAACTAGAATCCAAACTGTACCAAATTAAAACTCCTCCAAAACTGTTATTTTCCTTAGAAGTTATGTTTAGATTGAGTGTTTTCCAGCTCGAAACCGCTTCAAACCATACTATTGCCATCCCCAATCAAAAGTAACTTGGATTGACAAAATATGTGAAAAAATATCAAAAGAATAAAAACATTATTTAAAATAAATTAATTAATTAAACTCATTTGTATGGATTCATTGCTTTCAAGTTCATCAAGTATCTTGAACCCATCTTTGTATAAATTATTTGACTGCACAATTGTGTTGATATCAGAATCAATCAAGCCCAACCTGAACTGTGGCCGGTATTTCTTCTGTTTAAGCATATATGACAGATGGGCATTAAAGGAGGTGAGACCCCTTGGTTGCCACATTAACCTTCCGTGATCAGTGGACTATGACATCTATGGTGCCTACTAACATTAGATATGTGTCATACTTACGTGCTGTGATAACCAAGCAAATTGGTTTTGTATTATGCACAGATGGAAGATAGAAGAACCCTAAAAATTATTTTGAAGATACTACTATTGGATTCAAGAATCAGAATCTTGGTAGGGACCATGATTGGAGTATGATAGAAGGAATCAGTGGAGAGATGGATAACTCGATGAGGGAGAAATCCCCAGCTCCATGTGAAGAAGGCTTGTCGTACTTGCAATGAAAACCTGTTTCTTCTTTTTTTCCTTAATACGTACCCACACCCCACCCCACCGCTTAATTAGCACATTACGTAACTTAATTTTCCTCTTGCATGATGTGACCTTCGTTCATCACCTTTGGAAGAGAAAACTCATGGCCAGAGACACTCAAATTGATGGATGGAGACAGGAATCCTTTTTTGTGTTTTCTTGAGATGGAGACAGAAATTAACAATAGAGGTTTGGTATCATGTCGTTGTCCAGGTTAAAACAGAACCCATTTACTGTTGAAATGCATTTCCTTCAGTGTATGCTTACAATTACTTGGGGTTTTGCTAAAAGAACATTTTATTAAATTAAGAATGAAAAAAAACAAAAATCAGTAAAATTTTACTTCTGCATTATCCATAAAAGAGCCAACGATCTAAGTTTGATTATTTATCATATTGTTTTCTCTCTCCACTAGGAGCCGATCATTCATGTCTAGTAATTATTTGTGGCTTGATAATAGCAAGGAGAATACAAAAGTTAAGATGTATTGGTAAATCCAAATAATGTTGAAAAGGATATAAGAAAATCTTTGTTGTAGAAATTTTCTTGTTACGCTTGTTGCAGTTATTGTTGTAGAACAATTAGTTTTTTCTTTGAGTTCATAAATAATTTTCAAGTTTTTATATTTTCAAAACTATTCCTACAAATTTCACTTCATTGACTGCCTTTGATGTAGGCTGTCTCCCTCGATCTTGTTGTTTTTTGTTCTCTTTGGCTTGTGGGAAGTGGGGTGTTTTGGCCTCTTATGAATGCTACCAGTGCTACTCGTAGCATTGTTAGTTACTGAATTTCACATTCTTATTATTTACATACAAAGTTTAAAGTATCTCATGATACGATATGATACTAGCCGGTACATCTCTATATTGGATACAACTGATACGATAATATCGTCTTTCTATTGGATTGCGATAGAATATTACATTGGCCAATGCAAATACTCAATATGAGGCGATATGTCTCTCAAAATCACTAGACAAAAAAGATACTCGATCGATACCAATACTTTAAACCTTGTTGACATAAGCTTCTATATGTGAAGACTTTATACAAAGATATACACATATATGTCTTTAGTTATTTAAAATAGCATGAACAAGTCTACAAGATTGAAATTTGACTAAAATGACAATGTCATGGCTCAAAGAGACAAGCTAAATCTTTACATGTCACAAAAATATTGACAAAAGATTATTTAGGTGATTACTTTTCCTTTGTTTTTGGGTTGAAATTATTTAGGTGATTACTTGTGAATAGAAATTATAGAATAGAGGTGAGTTCCACAAGTAGAATATAAAATAAACTCAAGAAAAGAAAAATAGTAAACTTTTATGGAAGTTGGCATGGATAATTAAACAAAAACACTCTGATTTTGCTTACTTTTTGAAAGGGAAATTGGTGGACCAAATGGAACATTTAAAGCTTTATGGGTAGCAGTCATCTTTGATTTGGGATTGAGGAAGGTTTGGAGTTTTGTTTAGGTACATGAACGATGGTCAATTGGAGATGGTCAACAAATCAATTTCTGGTTCGACCGGTGGTTGGGGAATTTTACCATTGCAGACTATATTGGTATTCCTTTGGATTTAGATGATCAATTGAAATTAACAGTTTTAGATTGTCTACAACAAGGAGAGTGGAGTTTACCTGTGGTGGACAATGCCAAATTTCAAAATTTATTCTCTCTTATTCGGCTATACCCTGCTCCTTGTGCTAGATTTGTTGATGTATGTCATTGGCAAGGTTCAATGGCAGGGTGAGTTTAGTCTTCAGTCTTCTTAGAATCTCTATCGTGGATGTGGAGAAGCCCTCGCGGTAAAGTTTGGTTACCTCTGGACAGTAAAAGATTCGATGTGAAGTCGTGCTTTTATACTTTCTATGAATGGTCCGCAATCAAATCTGGTTTGAAATTTTAAATTTTAGGATTGATGAGGTGGTGCATTTAATTTTTCGAGTTAGTGCATTTCGGTTTTAACTTGGATGGTAAAAGAGTTACTCCTACCATTTTTTCAGATGCTAGAAGATTGGACCTTAAATTTTATGTCATTGGTGCCACTCCTCCTCAGGAAATTTTTTGGTGTCCTCTTATTACAGGGTGGGTAAACCTTAATATTGATGGGTCTTCCTTGGGTAATCCAAGTACGGTTGGGGGTGGAGGCGTATTTTGGAATGAAGTTGTTGTGGTGATTTTCAATTTTAGATTTTTTTTAGATGTTAAAACCAACTTTGAGGCTAAATTGGAAACTTTCATTCGCGGATTGCGTTGGGCACATCACTTACAAATCAATAAGCTTTGGGTAAAAAACAATTCTAAGGTTGTAGTGGTTCTGATTCAGCAGAAGAAAATACCTTAGTATATCCTTCAACATTGGAGAGAGTTATAGGCATATTTGACGGCTAGAGACTAGAAGATATCACATTGATATCATGAATCTAATACAGTGGTAGATTTTTTGGCGACCTCGGCGGCAAGGATAGGGACCTCTAATATTAACACTCTTTGGCCAGCTTCAATCCTTGGAAAACTGGATTTGGATGCCCCTAGACGTCCTAGATATCGATTTTGGTGATTCAGGTGTTATCACATGTGAGTAAAAGCCAATGAGAAAAGGTGTATTGGGGGCAACTATTGTTGTGGGTGAGCGAGTTTAGTTCTTCATAAGGTACAAATTGCTTTATGATTGTTTCTTTTTTTCTTCGCTTAATAAATATTTCTATCATCTAACAAATGGACGATGGTGGCAACCTTTACTATTGAGTCTCATGCCTCTGCAAATTTCCCCTCACCCAATCCCTACTTCATGGTAGCCAGCCATGGTATGACTAGGTTCATGATGACAGCAAAACCATTTAAAACGACAGTAATTAATCCTATTACTCATAATTTTAGACCGAAATATGTATGGATCACATACATTGAAGTTTACTTTGGTTATTCTCCAGTGACATTTTTTTCGGTTAAAGGCCATTTCTCCAATGACATTTGACCATAAGAATCATCTCATTCATGAATGATGGGAAACAATGGATGATTGACTTCTTGATAAGTGGGAGAATTCTCTTGAGATCTCGCTAGGTTGATCAGATAACCAGTCCTGCACATCAGAGCCCAAACTCCATGGCTGAGCCACCTTGAATGCCAAATAGAAGATATCCTGAATACCCATTTAGTTGTGGTTGCTACAGACCATAATGGGCCTCAGGGGTGGAACCCTATCAAAATTTTCTCCAGAATTTCATTCTCTAAACCGCATAAACATTAAACTCCCACAACAAACTCAATATCCCCAAGTGGTTTTCAGTGGATGGCCTCTCAAATGCATGAGGTTTTAAATAAAATTTTTTTTTGGGAACAAGTGATTTATATATTGGGACAAGAATAGGAGGAAATTTTGAGCTCTGATCCTCTATTTGGAGTTATTGATTTTTTACCAACTAAACCATCCTTCGGATAAGTTAATTTACTTCCTTTATCGATTGGCCCTCTATGGTACACCATTGATTAGATTCTAATCCAATGTTTAAAAATGGTCTCCTCACTTGATGTTGAGCTGGGGGGTTCACATTAAATCAAAAGTAACAAAAGGATCAAAAGACCATTCAGGGTGCAGGATTTACTGATATTTCCCCTTCGCTCTTTGTCCAATGCATGCATACAAACAGTAGATCCCTGGCTGAAAGGTGATATCTTTGTTATGTTTTGGACATTTCCAAGGACATCGCTTCCTTCAGAGTACAGATCAACAGTAAAGAGCAGAAAGAGACATATTCACACCTTTTATTAGTCATTCGTACTCTATTCTTTCAAATCATACTTTGCTTCAAAACTGAATCTTGAAGGGAAGAAAATGAGATACCAGAGATTACTACTTGTTATTTCTCTTGCTTCATTACTTCTAGAAGTTAATCTGTCCTTGCTGGTTTCGGCAAGGATTCTTGATTCTTCAGAAGAATATGAGATCAAGGCATGGAAGAAGATGAACTCCAGAGACAGCGTGAACTACAAAAGATTCAAGAGTCACGCCTTGAAAACAAGGAACGATTTCAGGGAGCAGAAGAGAATTGCTCCAAGCGGTGCGAACCCACTTCACAATAGGTGAGGCCGCCCAATAACAACTTCAAAGGTTGGAAGCTCATGAACGTTTCTCCAGAGTTGTTTCTTTCTTTCTTGTTCTCCCACTTGAAGAAATGTAATCTCAACTTCAAATGGAACTAGCTGTTACGAAATTTCAATAATTCAGATTTTCCAAGTATGATTCTAATTTCTAAATGGGTTGTTTCGTAGTTATTCTGAATGGTCCTATCAACTGAACTGAATTTGAATGAAATACTCATTCCATTATTTAATCTTGAATGATCGATATTTTATGGACTGAATAAGAAGCATTGTCTTCAAGAACGAAAATCATAGAACAAGAATCCACCATGACCAACTACTCATTCATATTCATGTAATGGAGGTATAAATCCAAAGTGAGGGCCCATTAATGGTTCACCAGCCTTGTTTTCTCTCTGGTTTGATTGGAAGAAGGATTCTAATACTGAGCTAGCTGAGCCACTAAGTGCATAGAGAGAAAAAAACAGAGGACAGAAAGCGACAGGTCAAGACTAAAGGCTCAACCCTTTTGTATCCTGATGGGATTTCTCTTTAACAAACAAAAGCGGTTGATGTATGGGCATGTGCATGAGACTTAGGAAGAGAGAGAGAGAGAGAGAGAGAGGGAGAGGGAGATGGAGATGATTTATGAGCACATAAGAAGTCATGAAAAGGACTAGTTGAACTACATTTCCTAGTTCCTGAAACATTAGCTTCTCTTATGAGAAAGACACATTAACTTTACCTTGTTGATCAAAGGTAAAGGACGTGAGATGAAGAGGTCCCCAAGGTCACCCATTTTTGGATCTGTGATTATTCATTATTTGTTGTTTAGAACGATCAGTAGCTTTCATGCACCATCTGTAAAGGTCTTTGTGACAACGTAATGCATTCACGAATCTATACCTTTTACAAGGCCCGAGAGAGAGAGAGAGAGAGAGAGAGAGAGAGAGAGAGAGAGAGAGATGAAAATGAAGTGACCCGGAAGCCCCAGAGAAAAAGCTAAAGGGAAGCTAAGGAATTGAATAAGAGACTCGGCATATAAACCGGCTTTGGTTATTGTTCTTCAATTTTCAAATGTGGGTAGCAAATCTGTCATTCTGTCTGGTATGTACTGTTACTTTCATCAATCTTAGAAGATTTTTTTACATCTTTTCTGTGTGAAACTTGCACCATATAGGTCTCAAATGGAGTGCAGATCAAACAGGTAGCCTTTCGGGCACCTTCAATTTTTCTAGCTTTCAAATGCTGTAGTTGGCTGCACTTGCCTCGAATCAGATCGATCAGTCGAGTTCAGCTGGATTAGATCGGTATTGACAGAGACCTAGCCGATTCAGGTTTCCAGCAGAATTCGAGAAAAAAGAGGAAAAGAAAAGTCTTTTTCTGTGGGAAAGAGTCATTATAAATTTGTTGCTATGATTCTTTTTCTGATCTTACTGACCTGAAAAACGAACTTTGTACAAGATGCCAAGACAAGTGGTGTAACACGTCTGTTTCGGGGAGGACGTGGCCCCCAACCCTGGTCCTTGACCGACGGGTTGCCCGTGTGTTGTTCCCCAGAGTTTAATCCAAAAAAAAGTAACTAGGAGTGAAATAAACAAGTCTCACTTGGGCCACGTGTCAAAACCCTAACCAAACCCAACCCAGGTCCTCTAAGCTCAACCCAAGTCCAACCCATTAGACATCTTTCGGCTAAGGTCTAATCTTACCAAGTGTAGCACTTTCGGCTTTTAGCCCTGAGCAGAATGTAAACTTAGCACAGGAGTGGGTTGGTTTTAATTAGTACAATCCTAAATTATAAAGAAGACATATAACTAATTTTCTTGGAAATTTTGGTTTGAGGTTCTGTCATGTTTTGGCTTTTCAATTTGTTGGCAAGTCTGGATTGTGAGTTATTGTCTTCGATATGATCTTTGTCCTACTTAATGGTGGTCCTGTGGGTTCTTGGGGTGGAGTGAGGTTTGAGGCAATGGATCATATCCCTCCACTTCTTTTTTTTTGCTTGCTGAAGAGGTTCTATGTAGAGGGATAGACTGTCATGGTGAAGGAGGGTAGATGATGTCCTTTGCTAGGCCAAACAGGAGTTTGGGTTCCTTCACACTTGTTATATGCAGATGATATTTTTGTGTTTGGGAATGCTTCTATGAAATATATTAACATTTGTTGTTGTTTCTAAATAAAAAATCAAGAATTTTCATGTTCACAGATTAGTCTGAAAAAAAAAAAACAAGAATTTTCATGTCCTCACCATTAATATGAGTACTAGCGCTTGTTAGGGATAAACCTAGCCTAATGCAAAGTCAACTATGTCTTATACTACATATGATTCAAATACTTTCTTCATGCTTGGTGCCCTTTTAGTCTGCATATTGTTCTCACCTAAGAATGTTAACTCCATAGAAATTGAACATTGTCATGAATTAACATTTTGTAACCCTATAGTTGTCCACATATGCTTCGACAGACACTCTTGTATCTCCCCACAAAAATCTCACATCGTATTGGATGTCCACAAGCCCTAATAGTCCACATATGCAATATTCCCAATGCATGATAACAATGGGTCTGTGTCTTCCCATAAAAATAACATATCGTGTTGGGCACCCATAGGACCCAACCACTACCATAACAAATCACTCGGCTTCAATGCCTATGTCGAATGGGTAGTAGCATGCATCAAGGTTAGCTAGCCAATGCATTTAGACACCTACCAACAATATACATAGTTATTTAAATGAATGCAAGGGTAACAGGGGTGATGGGCGAACCCACAAATACATGTATAATATGCATTACCATTCAATTCCCAACACATCATATTGATAATCACAACTTGAAATGAATTGAATAATAAATGACATAACAGATAAGGTCATATTATCATCTATGCATGCAAAGTCTCACCATAACAATCATAAGAATGCATATGGCATTTACAATGGAATGAAATAGAATACAAATCAAATACACAAATACATGATGATGTATTCCTCACCTATCAATGACAAAATGATCTGCAAGAGTCCAAGGAACTCCATATATCAAGGATGATAACAAGCTACAAGAACCCTAGAAAACATGTAGACTAAATTAGGTTCAAGTTGGAGACCAACCTACACATCAAACGGACCAAAATCACCTTGCCCGAAAAGGGGCAATTGGTCTACACTTACTAGGCCCAGTCGACCACCCCCTCGACTGCAAACCAAAGTGGCCATATCAAGCTCATTCGAAGTCCAAACTTTTCGAAACTTTTGGGACTTCAATGCAATAGTAACAATGTCCCAATAACACCTTCCAAACACCCAAACAAGTCTCCAACTACAAAGCCCTAATTTGGTGAACAGAGTGTTGCTCGCAGGCATCTCTAAGATTATGAATCAGTCTCAAATGAAAGGAAAAACACAATCCATCACCCATAGGGGTTGGAAAACACAATGGAAAACATAGACAAACATTAAATTCAAATCAATTTCCACAACCACCACCATTATTGCAATCAATCATCTTAAATACCATGAAATAATAGTTGCAAATGGGGTTTTAGAGGTCTTCTTACCCCCCCCCCCCCAACATGCGATTATTATCACTTTCTGCACTTTGGCACACTTCAATACTCAATGATTTGACACAACACCAAGCTTTTCCCTTCTCCCAAGCTTTTAGCCTCAATCCAAAGAACATAAACAATTGGTATATTAGATTAGAGAACAATAAAATAGGGTTTCAAGACTTAAAAACCCGAAATCGCCATTTTTTGGGCAGGGGGTTTGATCAACCGCCCTTAGAAGACCACCCCTATAACTTCATCATAAGAATGTGGTTTTCGGTGGGCTTCAGAGGATAAAAACCTTTAAACATGCTTGACTCAATGGTATACTTTACCTTCGCATTGGGGTCCTTCTGCGTTGGTTTTTGTGCATGTCAAAATCGCATTTTTAACCCATCCAGATTGACTTTCTCTCTCCTTTTAAAATCCAAAATGGTGGCCCGGTCATCTCCTTCATCGTCCGTGTCCATGGATTCAACTTTCGGACCCACGACCTCCATTTGATGGCCTACAACTGTCTTCTATTGGCACTCTAGGTTCGTGGACCTGAAATGAAGGTTTATCAGGTTATGATTTTAGGATTTTAGGGTATTTTACTATAAAATACCCTTAATTGGTTTTTTGGGATTCTCCTAGTCAAGGATGGGTTAAACTTAATATAGATGGAAGTTCCATTGGCATTCTAGGAAGGGCTGGAGCTAGTGGCATATTTAGAGACCATTTGGCATCAGTTCTATGGACTTTCAGAGTGTTCTTGGGAGTAAAGTCTAATCTTTAGGCTGAGTTTGAAGCACTACTATATAGCGTAGAATGGGCATGCATGTTGGGATTCAATCAGATCTGAACAGAGTGTGATTCGGTAGTGGCAGTTTCCCTGGTACATCAACAACATATTTCTTGGTAGCTCTTCAAAGATGGTGTGTTTTGAGTCTTTCTTAGACTCAGTACAATGGAAAATATCACACTGTTACAGCAAGACAAACGTTGCAGCTGACTTCTTGGCGAGTTTGGCAGCAATGTCTCAAGTATCTAAAGTTAATACCCCTTGGTGTACCATGATCCAAAAATGAGTTAGATTGGGATGTCTCTCGGTGTCCTCACTTTTGATTCTAATCTTATCTTATGCTCACTAATTTGTTTCTTGAGGTTCCAGTGAGGTAGGTGTAATGCAGGTAAAAATTGTTGTGGTATTGTGTGCTTGAGGGATCCTTTAAACTTGTGTTTGTGTGTAATATTATAAACATTTTTTACTCTTAATACAAAAAAATACTAATAATAAAAATAAAAAAGGAAACACAAAATAAAATAAAATATGGCTAATTACACTCCTAAATTGAAAAAAAAATCAAAATGAAGTATGCCTATAAACTCCTAAACTAATGAGACAGACAAAATCTAATCAATCATAACAAACAAGAAAAGTTTTCAAAATAAAAAAATGGCTGACTAAACTTCTAAATTAAGAAAACAAATCAACCCTAACAAGCAAGGAATCAATTGTTTCATTTACCCAATCAACTCATTAACTATCTATTATATGTCAATTGTAAATCAATAGTTTCATTTACCCAAAAAAAAGGAATGAGTTGTTTTTTCCCCTAATCCCTTATTAAGAGAAAATTTCCCAGCTGATTAAATCTTGAAAGATATTTATCCAATAAGATATTTTTAAAATAATTTTATTCAAATAGGTTTTATTTTTTAAAATAATTACCAAATCCCAAATTTTATGGTAGTTTTTACCGCCCAACGAATATTCTATCATGAAATATCTAAATTACCCTCGAGTCTTTTATATAAAAACTTGTGAGAAACACTTATCAATTCCTTCAATCTCTTGGCAACTCTAGGGCCAACATCTTGTTTTTTGTAGCTCTCGGTCCTCCTATAATTGGTTAGCTTCATCGTTTGGAATGAAATACTTAAAGGTAATTTAGATAGTTCATGGTAGAATACTAGTTGGACAGAAAAAAATTATCACAAAATTTGAATTTGATAATTATTTTCAAAAATTGAGTCCATTAGAATAAAAAATTTTAAAAATATTTTATTGAGTAAATATTTTTTTGTAAATCTGACCATTGGAAAATTTTCCCTAATTAAGACCTTTGATGAGTGATTAGTCACGTTTCATGCAACAAAACACTCATTGATGATTTAATGGTATACATATAAAATGAACATAAGACAAGCCAAGTCTCCCTCATTTCGTATATTATTCCCACTGTCCTTCGTCTTCCACTAAATAAATAATTATTCGCTATGTTTTACAATAGAACCCACCAAGTCCATCATCACTATAGCATCTTCAAGCACATTTTATAATGTTTTTAAAGAATGTTTCTATTGTTCTTTTGGTCTTTGAAAACGGAAGAATAGAGTAGAGGCAAATGATAAAACGGTTCATTTTTTCGTTATTTAAGAACAAACCAGTAAGAAACAATCCTCACCACATCTTTTGCAGAACATGTAAGACATGGTTTTACAAAAGATGGAATCAAAACTCGTAACTTATCCCGATAAAACCCATTGTCGACGCAAAAAAGCCAACAGCTTGGAGAAGAGATGGTTTGAAGCTTTGCTAATCTAATGTCCTCTCCGTGGTAATCCACATCCTTATCTCTCTTCTCACTCGCAAACCCTCCCGATGTTTCTAGCAATAATGCTCGTTGCTTTCCTGCCAGAGAATCTCAACTATCTATGCTAAATTATTTATCATTGTGACACATTTCATTCTTCACAAAATAATTCTTTAGTTCGTTATTTCTCTGTTATCATCCTTTTTCTCCATTTCTAGTTTTCTATGGTGAGGGAATTTGTGGCGAAAAACATCTCATGTGAAGAAATTCTGATCTGGAGCCTTCCAATGTGAAACCTATGATTTCTCTATATAAGAAATAGAGAATGTTATTGTAGTTATCCGTGGAGCTACTCTGTTATATACCTACACTTTTTATATGGACTAAAATCTTATCCATTTCTAACAAGGAAATGGACAATCCATTTTCTTGTAGATTTGTGACATGTGTCGCAACATCACATCAAAAGGTTGAGGTCCATTTACAAGTTACATCATTTTTTTTAATTTAATCACAAGTCTTTGATGTGACTTATAAATGGATTTCAACCATGTGATGTTGGGACACATATCATACATCTACAAGGAAATGGACTAGATAAATTTATCTTTTTGTATACATAGTATGATGGATTTGTATTAAGGTAACCATCTAGTTTACTCAAACACTCGTCCTTCGTACTTTCTTATTTCATATATACATCAATCTTCGATGTTTATACGCAGTCAATTAGGAGAGTTGTTTTGCTCATTATAGGGATTCCTCCGGTTTCATATCTTTGGAACTTCACAAAACTTAGGACATGGGATTTCATATACTACAATTTTGGGTTTCAATTTGATTAGGTATGGGTATGTTTCACTATCCTGTTCTCTTTTCTTTTATGCAGATTTGAATTTGTTTTCTTTGAGCTAGAGCACTTTTTCTCTTCATCTCTGTCGGTTCTTTGGTGAGATGATATCTTCATTCACTTCAATTTTTGCAATTTGGGCTGATCTAAATTACTAATATGTAATTTTTGCATCTTCTTTTGTATCTGAAATTTTGTGTGCTTCATGGTGTTTCATTGTTTTTCCCCTTCCCCATTAATTAGTTTCTTTTTGTCTTCTTTAAATCTTATTTGAGATTTCCTCATTGCTTGCCATAGGTATACTTTGGATATCTTTGTTAAGTTGGATAAGTAGTTTGTGGGTTTGATTTAATGTAATACAGCATGGTTTGTTTTTTTCTTTTATTTATTATCATTATTTATTGTACGGGTTTCATTATATCTAGGATCTGGACAATTATCCAACACTGTTGTTCATTCACCCTTTCTGGATTTTGTTTTTCACTGGACAGATCACATGTATTTTCTTTTATGAAAGTGGACAAATTATTCAAGTTGTTATGGAGTATTTGAACCCATCATGTCCTTCACCTCATTGAATGCCCTAATTGGATGGATTAACATGTATTATTTGAACAAACAACAACAACAACAGCCTGCCCAACAAGGGGTCCCTTCCGCGGGCCGCCGGAAGCTTTACATATCTTTTCTCACCACTTCTCCTAAGGCTATCTTATGTCTACCCCTAGCTCTTCTAGTTCCTTCAATAATTTGAATAAATAGAGGTGAAAATGAGAAAATTGGCCTTCCAACATCTGTGTTCCAAAGATTTCAACATGGTTTCTTTCTTCAAACAAAATTCATTGATCACCTAGTATCTTCTAGAACATTTATCAATCCTATCTGTATGCACAAGGACATTGTACTATGAATATTTGGTTAACTGGGTAAGTCTGACCATAATATATCAATAAAGACCTCAATTTCAGTCTTGTTGTTCTAATGTTCCCCTTTTGTTTTTTGAAAAGAAAAATTTTGAGTTGCTACCAAAAAAGGCTGGATCACAAATGCATATAGCCCCAGGCAGGATTGTCTTGAATAGAATTCAATGTTGCTTTGGTCTTAAAAATTCAGCAACGATTGATGAATTTGTAGTAGACCATGATAGATTGAAGTGGGGAGGGAAAAACAGGAGGAAACATAGAAAATAGAAAAGATGGAGAGGATTCAATTGAGCATCCCACTCTCTCAATCTCTCAACTGCTCACAGTACTAGTGTTTCACCCTTTCCACTGCATCTCACCCACTCTTACTTTCTGTAGGTTGATTTGATAGTATGTCAAAAACCATGAATTTTTTTTTTTTTTTGGCAAGTTGAATGAAGAAGATTCAAATGATGAAGTCAATGTATAAAAAGCAAATATGCAGATATGTTTCCTCAGCATTCATGGTCTCTCATATTATTATGGTACTTCTTTTGTTCATATAGGTCTATCATGAGACTTTGGCACTGTCTTCAACATTTTCAAAGGCCAGCTCCTTTGCTGGGCAGTGGTAAATTTTTTGTTAGATTCCTGGCATGTGAATTATTACCTAATCAGTATCTTTTTGTTTTTTTGTAAGATTTCTTTCATCTTCCTTGCTCTTAATGAATAATTAAATCTTCTAAATAGAAAATAATAAGGCAAGGCTTTGAAAAGAAATCAAATAACCAAAATAAATTAAGCAGTTCATTCAAATCTTTGTTTGTATTTTTGCAATTATGATCCAACTTCAGGGAAAAGTAGTCCTAATTTAACTTCTAATTTGTATGATCAACACTACAATTGATCATGCTTTCATACACTACAAAATAAATTGATAGAGACTTCTTAATGATAAACAAACAATCATCTAAACAATCATCTACACAATAATGTACAATGTTTAATCAGTGAGTATATATATTTTCATATAAGAAAAACAAAAAAGTTTTTATCCCATGAAAAGAATGGGGACAATTTCACATCAAATGATACGTGGGGTCTCACCATGTATGTGGTGTGGAACTGTCCTCCTTCTCTTTCTAGTATAGAGAATTTGGACTCTAAAATCTTAAAATCTTAAAACCAGATTAATTTTCTTTTTTAATTCCTTCAAATCTTCTGATGAGTAATTAGTCACGTTTCATGCAATAAAGCTATAAAACGCTCATTAATGGCAAAATTAACATAAGACAAGCCATGTCTCTTTCACTCCAAACATTATTCTTGCTTTCCATCTTCAAACTCCATAAATTACTCGCTATCCTCTGTAATAGAACCCACCAAGTCGATCATCACTATAGCATCTTCTTTTAATTTCTTCTTCTCATCTGTTTCAATTCAAGCATAACCATGTTGATCTTGAATCCTCAGAGAAACTTGTTATCTCAATTCATTCTGGTTTCCATAATTGTTGCAGCTTCATCAACTGAACCCACAGAGCTCATAAAATCCTGTTTAATCCAAAACAATGTTATGAACTTTACCGTCTTCCAAACATCAGATTACTACAAGCTTCTCAATTTCTCCATTCAAAACCTTCGATTTACGGAGTCCCAATATCCCAAGCCTACAGCTATTGTAATACCAGAGACCAAGAAGCAATTAGCAGGAACTGTGTTGTGCTCCAGGCAAGGGACATGGACAATTAGAATAAGGTGCGGGGGCCATAGCTACGAAGGTTTATCATCCATTGCTCTTGGCAGATCTCCATTTGTGATCATTGACTTGATGAATCTGAATAGGGTTTCGGTAGATTTGGAATCCGAAACTGCCTGGGTTGAAGGTGGGGCTACACTAGGAGAGCTATACCACGAAATTGCCATGTCAAGTGCTTCCCATGGATTCTCAGCTGGATCATGCCCAACCGTAGGGAGTGGTGGCCACATAGCCGGAGGTGGGTTTGGGTTACTATCAAGGAAATATGGTCTCGCAGCCGATAACGTCCTTGATGCAATTCTAGTAGATGCTAATGGGAGGTTCTTAGACAAGGACGCCATGGGAGAAGATGTGTTTTGGGCCATTCGTGGTGGAGGTGGAGGCGTTTGGGGAGTTGTTTATGCTTGGAAACTAAAACTGGTTAGTGTTCCACCAACTGTTACATCTTTTGTTATCTCTAGACCAGGATCAAGAGATGAAGTAGCGAATCTAGTTTACAAATGGCAACTAGTTGCACCTTTTCTGCCAGATGAGTTTTACTTGTCGGCTTTCGTCGGTGCTGGTCTACCAGAGGCAAAAGGTAGAGGGATTTCAGTTAGTTTCAAAGGATTCTTCCTAGGAACCACGACAGATGTTATATCTATTCTGAAAGAAGTCTTTCCTGAACTGGGAATCGTCCAAGAAGACTGCCACGAAATGAGTTGGATTGAATCAGTTGTTTTCTTCTCCGACATGGACGTTGGTAGCACAGTTGCAGACTTGAAGGATCGATACTTTCATAGAAAAAATTATTTCAAGGCGAAATCTGATTATGTGAGAGTTCCTCTTCCTTTAAGGGTCATTAGGGATGCCCTAGAAATATTTGAAAAGGAGCCTTACGGGTATGTTATATTGGATCCTTATGGAGGAAAGATGGAAAGAATATGCAATGAGTCTATTCCTTTTCCTCACAGAGAAGGTAATCTCTTCACCATACAGTACTTGGTTTCTTGGAACGAAGAAGATGATGGAAAGAGTGATGAGTTCATAAATTGGCTAAGGGGCTTTTATGATTTCATGTCACCATATGTTGCTAAGGGTCCAAGGGCAGCTTATTATAATTATTTGGACCTTGATCTTGGAGTTATGATGGACAGCATGAATATGAATCCTGCAAGTGTAGTGAGATCCAATGATCCGGTGGAGATGGCTAGGGCTTGGGGTGAGAAATATTTTCTCCACAACTATGATAGATTGGTTCGAGCAAAGACTCTTATTGATCCAACCAATGTGTTCAACAACGAACAAGGGATTCCTCCTAGGGCAACTTTGTCGTTTCAAAGATAAAATTTGGATATCTTAATAGGGAGTAGTTAATGTGGAGGCTCAATTGGGTAAAGGGGAGGAGAGTGACAACATTACTTATCCTTCCCATCTTGTCATCATCTAATATATATATATTCAATGTTGTTAATGATCTTCTCTACATAATCTGTAATTATAATGATATCATCAATTATGTTGTTAATTTCTTTTATTAATGTCATATGTTATTATCTATTGTAAATCAACTATCTGATATGATATGATACATATCCATTAGAGTTTGAGTGTTTGAACACCCTAACGCTAGCTCAAAGAGACATTTTTTTGGAGTAAACATCATCTTCTGTACATCATCATCTGTTGTGCACAACAGTGCATATGTTACTAAAAAAAAGGCTGACAAAACAAAGAAACTAAATGGCCCTTTTGAACTTTTCAAATTTAAAATTAAGCTTTTAATCTCAACATTTTATTTGGTATAAAGAGTGCACTAGTACTATGCATAACAAAGAGATGTACATAGCAGAAGATGTACATGTGCATTTATGTGTGTGCTCTCTCTTAATTTATATATAAAACATACTAGACCTAGCCATGGTTCATTGTGTCAGCGATATATCGCCGACACAAGGCGATATGTCGCCACGTCGCTGGGGGGGCGACACGACTCCCCCCAGCGACATGATATATACCAAATGTCGGCAACATATCGCCCTGTGTCGGCGATATGTCGCCGACAAGTCGCTAAATTCGCCATATATAACAGCCTTTCGTTTGTTTTTCACCGATTTTTCGCTCACTTTTTGCCAAAGTGACATAGGGCCTCTAAAAGCTCCAAGGGCGCTGCCCCCACACCCCCGCCGGGCGGCCTCCCCGGACCCCCGTATCAGTCGGCAACAATATGTGAAGCATGAACCATACTCAACATAATTGTATAATGAATTGTAAACTTTAGTATATCTCTTTACTACTTGTGTATTTGTGTTCTCTTTGCATATTTACATTAGTTTATATGAATTTTCCAAACTTCCAGTTTTGCCCGCATATAGCTGGACATGTGCCAATTATAAACTTTAGGTTAGGTGATGTTTTAGGTCAAAATAACACTCCCAATGTGTTTATTGACTTCAAATTAGGTTACACGTCAAATTTCATGTCAAAATGACCTAAAATACCCTTCAAAACAGGGGTTCGATTTTTCATCGAACCCTTGCCAAAAATCGAGCGACTTTTGGCGACATGTCGCCCGTGTCGCCAGGGTCCGACATGGCCACACGAGTCTACATGTCAAACCTTGGACCTAGCTAGCTACTTGCTACTCTTATTTAGGTTACACTTTAAATAAAGAAAGATATGCACATGGTAGAATATTTTGTGGAGAAGGCAAACTAGAATTGAGTTGCCAAATTAAGATTTTGAAAAATAGATGTAAACAATTAACCAAAAAGGCTCCTATGGAGTGTGAAAGATGATGTTTTTATCAATCAAGACAAATATCGTAGGATGGTGATATTGACTGACAGCTAATTGAGATATATAGATTATCCATCATTCATTAGTTTCATCAAAACAACAGTTATTACTTGCCAATGCAGGATTGGTGGAGTGGTAAAGATCCATACTTCTTAATAATGACCTCCTTTTAGTAAAGAAGTTATCAGTTCGATTTTACAGGGTTACTCGGTAATGACCTCCTTTTAGTAAAGAAGTTGTAAGTTGGATTTTCCATGATGGTATATATATGTGTGTGTGTGTGTGTTATATTCTCATCCCCTATATAAAGAAAATTATGCATTTCAAGTAGATCCCATCTCTCTAAAAAAATTAAAAAAAAACACCCTCGACCCAACACCATTAGTAGTGTGAGCACTTCTGAGTTTGACCGGTCTATGGTGGTAAAGGCATCTAATAATGTTTGAAAGGATTTGGTCCATGGACCAAGTTTGGAAGTAGAGACATGTTATCATCATACTCCCAACGGCCCAAAGGATTGGTTTCTGGGCCAGCCCATAATCGTCTATTGGGCTTGGGCTTTCCTTGACTGGATGTCATCCTAAGGGTTCTTCTGCCGAAAAGTGACCTAAGAGCACTGGTTGGATCCTAATCCGTGACAGGGCAAGAATGGTCTACGTGGCAAAAACCACCTTATGCGGACCCAGTTCCCCTATAGCTAGTTGCCTGTGTCAGGGGATCTTACACATTTAGAGATCTCCTCGAGCCCAGAGATGGCAGCATCCTCGGCTCCTATTCATGAGTCTCTAGCATACCGCACAAAAGGGTGTGACTGAGATGTAGCCCTCGGATGTGACCCTCCTGACAGTTGAGGTGACTTTCTTGGTCGTGCCTTGGGCCCCTAAACCGCAGAAGCCATCTCCACCTTCCATCTCCATAATTGATCATGCAAAGGCCACGAGGTCCACTACCTTTAGAGGTATGAATCCCTTATATAATCCCTCATCATACACGAACGGGATAATCTCTACACACTCCAGCCATCTCTCATTAGCTTTCTAATCCTTCAAGAGCATGATCTTCATCATCTCTTGGGGCTCTTTACTCCTCAATGGAGTCTCTTATTTATTTTTCTGGACTTACTTGACCGTTTTGGTCTTAGAAGCAAGGATTAGATCAAGAGCACACCATAGGGTCAAGATCATATTTCTTCCACCAACAAGACCGAATTCTTTCTACATGTGTTGACCACCCTTGTTAACCAATCAAACTTTGGCATATCACCAAAATGTTTACTTATATGAAGCAATTCACTCAACTAATTCTTTTTTCTATTTTATGGTGTGCACCGATTAATTCTTTAGCATAAAATCTTATTTTTCTCTTGTAAGATTGGCATAGAGTGAATATTATCATAGTTTCCACTTTCCACCACTTTTTGGTAAAACAAACATCGATTTTTTTTTTTTTTATCCTTTCCTCTTTGTTTCTTCCATTGCCAATTCGATCCGAAAATTTGATAATTCTTATGATTTTATCGTTACTTTTTTTTTTTTTTTTCCCTCATTACTATCCAGTTTTTCCAACCAAGGACAGGCTTAAAATTTATACATATTACAACAAAATTATTTTTTTTTGGTAGAAAACGAAAGTGATGCCGAAAATAGTATGCTACTGGCATCTGTCAGTTTCTTTTTTAAGACAAATGGTAAAGATGTCCTTTATAGAAAGTGAGGTAGTCAGAATATTGAATAAAGTTGTTGTCGTTGGTTTTTTAATTTTTTCTTCCCGTTTTTGAGTCTTTTATTCTGGACTTAAAGATTGGTCTCAAATTGTCACAAATATTACATATGGGTTTAGCTCAAAGTGTCACTGTTACAAGCATGTAATACCCTTATCTTAAATTAAAAAAAATAAAATTATAATTTTAGTCTTATATTTTATTCTTAAAAACGATATAAGTCGGTGAAAAGATTTCATTTCATTCATTCTCATTTTATTCATGTACCTTGTTAGAAATCATTACTAAAAAAAGGAAGAAAAAAAATATCATTACAGGAATCAGGCAATAGAGTTTATTGCATCAATGGTTGTGAAGGATCAGATTGATTTGAGAGAGAACACCTTTGTGAAGGTCATTCTCTCAATTGTTAAAGAAAAAGAAAAGAAGAAAGCTTGGTGAGCGAGAAAGGGATGGTTTTGAAGGTTTTGAGTAAGGGTGTAAATAGATAACCGAAATCTACTTCTGAATTCGCATCTGCATCCGTTTAAGGGTGTCCAAATCCATCCGATTACTAATAGGATGTGGATATGATATGCCCATTTCTTACCGATTATTATCCGTTCAATAAATTATCCAATTAAGTTACTTATTTAGATTTTTTTATTATTTTTATAAATTTTTTTACTTGTGATACGTGACTATTTTTTCTAGATTTTCTACTAAAATAACTACCAAAATTGTTAAATTCTTAAATCTCAAACCTAACCCTCACAAATAAAATGGTAAAGTTGTAAACATGTAGTTGAAAACTTATAGGTAAATCTATATTCATGCCCATTTAGAAGAATATACTTAAGAAAATAACTATCCGATTGTCATCCGAATCCGACTAAATCCGTCTGAAAATCAATAGGATATTATTCGAATCCGACGAAAACCGATAGAATATTTTCTGAATCAGTCCAAATATAATAGAATGCATATATGGCATTACCACTATTCAAATCTGAATCTGGTCTATTTACATCCCTAGTTTTAAGGGTTTCATTCATGGTGCAATTTGGGAAAGAGAGCAAGTTTGGAAATTTTGAGGGTTCCATTAATGGTTTCATTTTTTTTGGAGTGAGAGGGGGGTGAGAGGGGTCATAGAGGGTAGGTGATTTTGGGTAAGGTGAAGGTGGGGCAATAGTGGCTGTTTTTTTTTTTTAATGGCTGGTAGGTGAGTCATTACCTCTTGCAAGGGAAGAAGACGTGTGAAAGGAAAATTCTTTCACCCACTTATGCAGTTTTCCAGCTTTTCAAAATAGGATATGAAGGGGTAAAATTGTGGCTTTAGGTTTAGGGTTCAATTTTGAATTGGGACATTTGAATAAATTTAGTTATTTGGTCTTACAATGTACAAACATTAAAACTTAAATTTTATTAACGGTCTTAAACGACGTTCAATGGAACTGGACCCAGAGGTAATATTTTCCGACAATAGGGTCTTAATAAGAGGTTAAGCCAGATTGAGGGACTCCAACGTAAATTTCTCTTGAAGATTAAGCGAGCAAAACGCAAAAACCCCAAATCCAAACTCCTGTCCTAACGCACAGGCACAAAATCCAAGCCCAAATCCGGAGGTCCTTGCAGATCGCGAAAATACCAATTCTCCATTCGGCTGACCCATCGTCTCTTTGTCCGTTCACGCCTGAGTTCATCATTGACCGGCGAATCTTTGTCTAGAACTGAATATCCACTCTCTTCAGCCAGAGCAATTGTAGAGTTTGGCCCCCGAACAAGTCGATTCAGGTCAGTATATTACTTAACCTTTTTTGAAGATTCATATTTGAAGGAGTCATGGATGAAAGAATTGAATTAGGAAATGCATGAATGCAAACAGTAAACTAATGATCTTTTAGGCACTTAAGAATGATTACAACTCAGGACAGAAAACGTCTGATAAGAATAGAATTCCAAGAATGAGTACCTGAGTAGGGATATATGGTGATAATAGTTTGTAAAGATATTAGGCATTTTGAAGTTAGCCTCTGGATGGAGTTAAAGGATCATATCTTCATGATTCGACAATCAAGAGGTGAATAGATCTAATCTCAATTCCTGTTTACCCCTGGTTGGGTTCAGTTCAAGGCTGGATCTTTTCATGATAAAACTTCTGATCGAGTCGTAGTGTTTGCCCATATTGAAGTTGGGTTCTATAACCTTTGAAAGCCTCATGCAGTCATCTCCTTTCTCATGATTAATCAATAAAGCTCTCCAATTTTCCCACATTATGAAGTATCATTTTTCAGGTGAATTACTTTAGAGTTATCTTTCCCAACCATAATTCATGTATAGCATATCTTTCTCATGTTTGAAAGAAGAGTCCTCCCATTTTTTTAAAGTAGTTTGGTTTCCATTGTTCTCCAAAATTCCTCTAGGCCAACCCCTATCAAGTGGCTAGCAGCCTAGAATTTTGGGAAGCCTCTCAAAGGCTGAATGGATATGATGTTGTGCGCTTAAATGACTGCCCTTCTGGGTAATTAGTTTTAACAAGTCCTTCATTAAACGTATACACTACATTTCAAATCTAATGCGATGGTTCTTGCCTCTAATAACAGCTATAACACCTCTAAGCCCTTTGTGAAGCCCTTTGTGGGAAACTCCCCTCCAACCCGACCTCCTCAAAGCAAAGGAGAGGTCCAACTGTTTGTCTGGATCCTACCACCTCTGTCTCACCATTAAAACCTCCCATTACATCCACTTTACCCCTTAGCAGAAGACTTATGAGTTGATTTTCCTTTATTTGTATTCCTTACCATCCATTTATCATAGGAAAAGCACTCAAATGGAGAGTATATCTACCAATAAGCAGTTCTCTGACAATCAATGTGAGCTTCATTATTTGGCTGTGTTTAACTGGGCATGTTTTCTAGTTTCTTTCTTCATCCCCCCCCCCCCCCCCCCCCCCTATACCTTGGTTTCTTTTCAGTTTGCCTGTTTAGTTTGGTAGTTCTACCTGAGGACCAATACTAAATATAATTTGGTGTCATATCATTTATGCAGATGGAATTTCGGTACTCAAACTTGGCTGTTATTGTATTACTGGTGCTCATATCAATCCTGCAATCAGCAGTTAGCATAAGATTTGTAATTGACAGGGAAGAATGTTTCTCTCATAACATTGAATATGATGGAGATACAATTCATGTTTCCTTTGTTGTAGTTAAGGCTGATGCGCCATGGCATTATAGTGATGATGGTGTAGATCTTGTGGTAAGTCTTGCTTTCCTAGAAATCAAGTGCAGAATTTTGATTATAATCTTTGGTTTGCTTCTCTTGTAAATATATAGCTTACTTGACTCTATATAAATATTTGGCTCGTTATTGAATTTAAAGATAATCTTAATGTGTTCTTGCTGATGTTTATAACTTTACTAGCTTTTCTCCCCCTTTCAAGGTGGCTAGGAAGAGTGAAGAAAAAGGAAGAGAATACATTTTCTAATTCTGGAATGTGATTGGAATGATATTGAATGTGATCTGTTAACATGAAATGTGGTTATGCATGTTGACCATGGATTGTTCTTAACCTTGTTACCTCTGTGGTCTGCTTTTTGAATTATGTAGTGCAATCCTGGTCCAGAAGATATCATCAGAAACCAGCAATTTATCCCAGATCCAGTTGCTTATTGAAAGTTATCTGCCAAGTTAGGATACAGGAATCCATAGAGATCAAATTCATTCCATTGTAGCTGATGTAAATAAACTAACCACTTTGTTATCAAGGCTTAACTGGCCAAGGCAGCAGCATATGCATATAGGACTATTGACCCAGCTCCTTAGTTCACTAAAATATAAAGTGATGAAAATATGAGGTTTAGTAAAGGAAAGAAGAAAGCAGAGTTGCAACATAAGTATAACATTCCATAGTTCTTGGTTGGTGACTTGGTGTATGCCTTCTAAATGGTTTTACTAAGTGGTATTTGTGGTTAAAGGGGCTCAAGGTAGGTCATCTAGGTCTGCAGATATTTGGAGTAAAAATTTTGAGGTATGGTGGCCGTTTCTTAATTTCAACAGTCTTGATGTGATTATGTATTGGCAGGCATTAATAAAATGCAGCTCCTAAAGCTTCTTAAAGTGCGATTGTTATTCTAGTGTTGGGTTGCTGGCTTTAGCAAGTGTCTGTCACTTTATGACCTACCAAGTATGTATAAGGGTGTCCCACAAGCACAAACTTATGACAGTCTGTAACAAACTATTTTGTATCAAATTTTCAGCATTGATCAATGATTGCACACTCCTTTGTAGGTTTTTCCTTGAAATCCTATTTGGTTACTTGGAAGTTGAAAGTTGTTTTATATTTTCTCTGTTCCTTGTACCTCGTGGTCTTTGTTTCTTCACTATAGGAGCCTATCCCGGATGCAAGGAGCACCATGACCAGATTTAGAAACCAAGCTGGTTAGACTTGGGCCAACAACAGTTGGTAGGATTATTTGGGCTTATTTTGGAATTTTATTCTTTTAGCCTTTAGGTTGTTCTGTTCTACTTTCATTATATTATGTATGAGGTAGAGTCCTATTGGTTTGGTTGTTATTTCAGTATCAGGTCAATACCAATACAGCAAACAAGGCTTCAAGGTGCCCAACTAGACAAAGTTGACAAGGTGCCTGGACACCTAGGTGATGCCTTCACAGCAACGGGTTAGTTTTTTTTTTTCGAGTCACTACATTTAGGTGCATTTGTGGAATGGAACTTTAGTTGGAGTTGTGTTACCATAGTTTGAATCTGAGAGTTGGGTGTGTTGTATCTGTTCCCATTCCTATTATTCTTCGATTTGATTTGACTCTTCCTTTATGTCCTTTCTTTCTGTTTCCTTTTCCTTTCTGTTATATTATTTTCTTCTTTCTTTTTTGGAGTCAAGACTACTACCTGTTGTGCTCTGTTTCTCAGCAGTACCCCAATCCCTATAATTTGGGTTCTAGCTCCCACAATTTTGATCTTTTCTTCTTCAGGTTTGAGGGTCTACTTATACGGTTATACCATCAGACAAACCAGCCTGTGCACTCTGACCTCAGACCAGCAGGATGGGGAAGAGCATAGCAAAGTGCAGAACTTTTTTCTTTGTTTTGCCGGTGGCTGTTTGCAGAAGTTACTATACTCTCATTTTCTAGAGGTTTAGATGGTAGGAACATTTGTTTGTGTTGTGGGGTTAAGAAAATATTATTCAGATAATTGTGTTTCATTCATAGCTGCCAATGGGGAATTTACAGTTTACAGGCCGAGGTAATCCTACTCTTTGTAGGAAAAGGAAAAAAAAATACAAGAATGAGTTGGAAAACTAGTCTAAAACTGAATAGGAGAATAAACCGGATGATAAACAAACAAGAAAGAAGAGTTCTAATTAAACTAGGACAGAGATTTTGTCCCTCTTGACTCTGGCACTAGCGCTGTTCGATAGTAACTGTTTTGTCGCTCACAACACTCCCCTTCAAGTTGGGGCATGGATATCATACATGCCCAACTTAGTCAAAATAGGATGGGACATTTGTCCAGGCAACCCTTTGGTGTAGACATCTGCTACTTGATCTTTTGACTTCACAAGTGGCATATAAATTAAGCCACTTTCGAAATTCTCTTTTATCAAATGCCTGTTAGGTTCCACATGCATTGTCATGCCATGTTGCACTGGGTCATGGGCAATGCTTATAGCTACTTTGTTGTTACAATAGAGCAGCATGGGAAGGGGTACTAGCACACCCAGATCTTTTAGTTTGTTATAACTCACAAACCCTTGTGCCATAGCTCAAAGTTGCTTCTAAACTAAATCTTGCAACAACATTTTGCTTCTTACTTTGCCAAGTAACTAGATTCTGACAAACAAAAGTATAAGATTCTGAGGTGGACTTTTGATCACGTGAACCTCCTCAATGTGCATCAATGTAGGCTTCAATACGGAGATGATCATGGAGGGAGGGATAGGAGACGCCTTTGCTTGGATAGTGAAGAATTTGGAAGATGGCAGAAGTGATTGGAATGCAAATCGTGCCTGAATTGACTCAAAATACTAACTACGATAGCAATGTCAAATTGTGTATGAGATAGGTAGATTAGCTTTCATACCAGTCGTTGATAACATCCTTTATCATCAGGTTCCCCTTTTTTATCCTTGAGTTGGTGGCAACTTCTAAAGAAAAACCTAATTGGTCTGTTTCAGATAACAAGTCTGGGACTTACTTTCTTTGGCATAGAGATATGCCATAGCTGAATGAGCAACTTCAACCCCTAGAATGTTACTCATTTTTCCTAGGTCCTTTATTTTAAACTCATGATTTAGTTCAATTTCAGTATTTTCTTCACCATCATTGTTTGTCACATCTATTTCATCAACATAGACAATTAGAGTGTTACTTGGGACTTGTCCTTTTGATGAAGACAATATAATCAACATTACTTAGCTTATATCCTACTTACACCATCGCATTATGAAATCTACCAAACCACGCCTGAGGTGACTGCTTTAGCCCATATTGCATGTCATAGTTTGCATATTTCCCCTTGGGTCTTGTCATCAAAGAATCCAGGAGGAACTTCCGTGTATACTTTTTCTACTTCTCCATATAGAAAGGCATTCTTCGCATTTAACTGCTAAAGATCCCATCCCAGGTAACAGCACATGCAAGTAATACTTTGATGGTGTTCCAGCTTTGCAACAGGTGCAAACGTCTCTTAATAGTTTGGGTGCTTTGAAAACCAGTTTGGCCGTGTATTTCTCTATAGATTCATCACTGTTTTACTTCACAACAAACACCGACTTGTAACCAACAGGTCTCATGGTTGGGGTGAAGAACAACAGGCTCCCAAGTCCCTTTTTTGTCAAGTGCTTTCATTTCTGCTGATATCGTTGCCTTCCACTTAGGATCTACATAAGCCTCTGGCCATTTCTGTAGGATAGGCATAGAAGAATAGGAATTCACAGAACTACGGTAGGAAAGTGAAAGAGAGTCTAGGGTGACAACATGGGATATGGGATAAGTGCATTTATTGCATAGTTCTCAAGGCGTCACTTAAGCGTCCGGGCGGTACCTTTCCTGTCAAAGTGACCGTCGCATTTTTTCTTCAAAAAAAAAAACGGTCGCTTTGTTGTTTAAAGCAGTCGCAAAAGCGTCCGAGCGGGCGCTTTGGACGCTTTGATCTCTCAGCCACTGCTTTATTGACTTTTATTTTATTTTTTATCTTTTTATAAAAATGATACCAAATCAGTGGTATAAATTATAAATGCATTTGATTCTAATCTAACGGTCTTTATATGTTAGATTACAATCAACTATAGGACCATTATACATGGAATCATATCAATGCTTAATAGTTTACCACCACAAAAAAAGAAAAGGAATGAAAAATAAGAAAAGTAAATCGTGAAGTTTTGTGGTTTTATTCTTTCGAAAGAAGAAAAACTGAAACAAAGCTCTCATCATCACGCCCTAATGATGAAACACCTTTGATCCTCTTGCTCTCTCACTGTCTTTTTCCTCACTGAAGAGAACTCTCTGCAGCGATCGTCTCTCTCTCTCCAGTCGCTGGCAGTAAGTGGTTTTTTTTCCCCCGCCAAGTTCATGCTCATTTGCTGATTGCCGGAATTGCAGCGGGGATTGAGTTCTTTACTTCTCTAGCTCTCTCTAGTGACATTCTTCTCCCAATTGAAACCATAAGTGAATTCTCACTTCTCAAGTGATGCTTCTTCTTTTTTTTGGGGGTTTTACAGTTAATGTTGTTAACTTGCTACAGTTGCCACCGTTGCAGTACAGCATCACCATGACCATCTTCAATCTTCTTTTTCTTTGGCAACCCCGCGGCACAGTAGTCTACTGTGAGTTGACTGAGTTCTCACTTCTCAAGCGATGCTTAATACTTCTTCCTCTGTTCCTTCACTCCCAACATCTCTCAGTTCCAGCCGAAGGTAAGTGAAGTCACCCCTCTTTCTCCGATTTTTTTTTTTTTTTTGGTTTTTTCCCCGGGGCGTCTTAACTGGTCGGCGGGCGGGCCGCCTGTCCTTCTCGCAACATCACTTTCTCTCTCTCTCTCTCCTCTCTCTCTCTTCTTTTTCTTCTTCTTCATCTTCTCCTCCTCCTCCTGCTCCTCTAATCTGAGTCTGAATTCTTAATCTTAAATAGTTAAGTAGCATACTAGCTATAAGTAGTAGATTGCGTGCTTAGTTCTTCAGGTTTTGCCATTCATGCTTTAATGTTAGAACTTAGAGCAGAATGGTTTCTGTTCAAGTGTAGTATATAGACATTTTGAGCAGTTTTCATTCTGCAGGATCTTAAGTCTATGTGTTTATAGTTTTTCAGGTTTCAGGTTAATGACTATGTTCATTTTCCAATCTCATATATTGATTATATGAATGAACTTTTCATTAAGTTTGCAAAATGTTTTGTACTTAAAGGCTAGGAATTTTATGTAACTTTTTATATTTGGATCAAATATAAAAAATTAACACTAGAACGCTTTGACTGCTTAATCGTAGTTTTATTGTCCCCTTTAGTGCCTTGGAAGCCCTCCATCGCCTTGGGTCACTTTGTCGCTTTGACAACCTTGATTTACTGACACCCTTTCAAAGTTCTGTAGGTTGGTTGTTCGAGAGAAATATCCTTAGTGAGAGATGGAGCAGGTGGAGATCCAGGCTCCACTTGTGGAGAGGATTCCTGTAACTGTAAAGATGCTTTGGTAGTGGTCTCTTATCAGCCTTTGTGAACATATGACTTTAAAATGGTGTTACCAGGAGTCTGATGTTCATTTGTCTCCAAGGTACCTTTACAAGGAACTGTGGCTCCCCCTCACTTGGTATGTCCAGCTGCTTTGGCTGCTGTCAGTGGCTGTGATGTGGGTGACTGCTCTAGTTGTTGTTCCATCTAGTTCCTTTACTGCTGTCCTTAAAGCTGAGGAAGATAGAGGCTGTGGTTAGGATTTCAGCAAAAAAACAATAAAAATAGAAACAGAAACTTGCTTGAAAGGTTTAGAGATGGGAGGTCCGAAACTTCAAGAGAATGTTCACCAGTTTTGTGATGATTTACAGCCTGCAGTTTTCGTTGGAAGAAGCTAAGCTGCGAAAAAAAATTGAAGAACCCACCCTTGCAATAGGTTGTGTAGAAGATGAAACAGCAGCATAAAGTTCTTCGAAAGAGAGGGATCGAATGTAGAGCCTATAGCTTTGGTACCATGTTTTGAGATTAATAAAATACTATTCAGAGAATAGTTTTTCATTCGTAGCCCCCAATGGGGAGTTTATAGTTTACAACCTGAGGTAGTCCTACTTTGAGTAGGAAAAATAAACACAAATACAAGAATGAATAGGAGAACTAGTTTAAAACTGAACAGGAAATATAAATCTGACCAAAAAAACAAATAAAAAAGAGGAGTTTTAAGTGAACTAGGAGAGGAATTTTGTCCCTCTTGACTCGAGCGCTAGCTAGCTCCAGCTTGGAAGGGACAATTTGGTCCCTCAGAACAGTTTGGATTCTTTCTTGGTAGGGCATGGACTAATAGAGTTCATGCATCTAAAACTGAGATATGTTGCTGCTGGATTCTGGTTTTCCAACAGGACAAAGAAGCGAAGTTTTCATCATTAAGGTTAATGTCAGATTTCTTCTGCTAATAACCAGTAGACCCTATTATATTAAGTAAATTCATATCCCCCCCCCCCCCTCGCTAGTTTATTTAGTTCTAGAAAAGCTCCCCGCTTCTGTAAGTCTGTTCCATTTTGGGTTCCTTACTCTTACTCGTCACAAGAGATGTTCCTTTGCATAAATTGCAGCATTACCATTAGTCCTATTATTTGATTTGTTTGTTCTTTGGGCTTTCCCATGGTGATCCTAGATGGAGTTTTTGACCCTAGGATAATTTGGTATGCAAAAGTTGATGCAGAAGAAATTTCTAGGACTGGATTAAACCTGTTGAGTTATTAGATTTAGTAAGGTTCTAACTAACTAATTTATCTATTTCAGATTCTTATTGAGATCATCTCCTGTATTCTTTTTCTGTAAATGGTTTACCTAGTAGTGGTTGTTGCCTAATATTTATTTATTTATGCTCCCTTCCCCCCCCCCCTCCTGTCTCTCTCATCTCTCCCCTTATTTATCCTTCTTTATTATAATTCTTGTTGTAATAAATCAGGTGTTTAGCCATTGGTTACTGATGCTAGAAGAAGACCAATCTCGATACTTCAAGATTCCTTCTCCCTGTTATTTATTGCTCAACTGCTAAATGTACTCGCTCCATCACTCATTATCCTCCTTGTCCCATACTTCATATTTGCCTCCAAGTTTGTCCATAATTATTTTAGAATCCCCTTTGCATCCTTTCTTCTTAGAAAATTCTGTTTCTGAAGAAATTTCTATTGCCCTTTAATTGCTTAACTTTTTCCTCAATTAGATGGGTCCATAAACAATCCAAATAGGGTGTAGGTCTCCGAATCTACATCAAAAGTCATCCTCCATATCCTAATAGTAACTGCCATATCATGGAACTAAAATTTGGTCAAAACCTTGATGAACAGAATTTTTTACCTTGGTTGATGTTAAGATGCTCCAACGGCTTATGAAACAAGACCTACTAGGACCTGCTTAGCTCATGTAAAGATGAAACAAGGACAGATAGTGCCAGTCTCATTGATCAATGATATCTCCTACACGTCAATTTCCTCCAAAGCATATTGGGATCCAAGCATGCTTCTATTGACTTATTTGTGTCATCAAATTAAAAAAAACTCTTACTCCAAATGGGATTTTTCCAACACATCATATTGCATGCATCTCATGTGACACCACCACCTGTCATTACATTATACGGCACCTCCATCTCATCATATGAGTTGACCGACCTTATGATGATACTCTAGATGGAAGAGGCAATAAATTGGATATCCTTGATTACCACAGGGATGTGCACTGAGAAATTTAAGGACCGGATCCATGGTTCTGAGATGTTCTTCTATGGGTTGACTCTAGGTAAGGGGTCATTTGGCCTCTTTACCTTTGTTGTTCCACAGATCTTGAACAAGGTTGTATGAGGGAGAGTTTTGGACTTGTTGAAGGTGTAGAGAAATGATAATGGACCTTATGTCTCACATTTGTTGTATACAGATGATAGTCATATTTTGAGTCCAGAGGTGGGCGGAAGTAGAAAACCGAGGGCAACACTGGGTGCTCTGGCAGCAAAGATTGAGGAGCTGGTGTACAAGATTATCAAGAGCTGTTGCTTAAAACAATTTGTGAAATTGCTATTGCTTTGGAGTAAAAAAATGGTTGAATATTGTTCCCGATTTTAGAAAAAAATCTGATGGAGGGAGTGGTAGAATTTGTGATGTGTTACCAATTCTCTGTACGAAGTATGAGATTGGTTGGGAAAATGAGAAGGGTGTTGGGTGGTGCTTCATGGATTTTTTTTCTTCTTTCTTTTAAGTAGCCCCATGGTTATTGCTTCCTTGAAAGACAGCTTCTAGATTAGGTGGTGGAAAATCATAGGCACCTCTAGGTGTGGCTACTTTTGTTTAGATTTTGGGTTTTGAAGATGGCACCAATCCTGGATACTTCAAATACAGGCTGCATGTACCAAATTTTGTCTGTAGGACCCAGTAGCTCACCCCTTTCTTTCATGTAGTTTTGGCATAGGGATTGAACATAGTTCTTGAGACTAATATGAGCTACCCTGCAAATTTTCATGATTTATGTTCTTCACTGGGCAAAGAACCCCTCCGGAGATTCTGGGATGCAATGTTATAGGGAAATTGGAAAGAAAGAGAATAATTATTTGTTTTGTTCCTCTTGGTATTTTCATTTTGATGTATAGATTTTTCATGTTTTAAATGGTAGGGAAGAGTTGATGTATGTATATGCCAGCAAGTGCTATAGCGAGGGAGGTGTAATTATAACTATTCTCAATATCTTGTTAATCCAAGTGAAAAAGTATGTGTGTTAAATGGCAAGATTTTCCCTTAGTAAAAAAGAAGTATTATACTAGTGTGGCAAATAAGTAGGTTACTGATTATATGACACTTGTAAGGACTTTCACTTAATAATCCCTTTGTGAATGTCACCATTACATATAATTGCTAATTTAAAAGAAGAAGAGAATTATGCACTGCTACAGTGCGGTTAGCCACACCTTAAACAGTATGATTTGAGAAAGTAAAAAAAAACATGAAAGATAAAATTTGTGAGAGGGCATATAAACTAATGTGGGAAATAGAAGAGAATGACACTGCCCTAAATTTGGTCCTGTTAACCAATGCCTTGCACAAAATCTAATTCTTTGTCGAACCCTTACACTAAAACTGTATGGTTTTTACATGGTAATTTATCTCCGGTATGGAAAGTGGGAAGCTCCTTCTAAGAGAAAATTTTTGAACTATTTTATAGCTTCTGACTTGAGATTTCCCCAACAAAAAACTAACAAGACTGTCATTGTGTTTTGTTGCATTTGCATCTTATTGTCAATGTGATGATTTCTATGTTTTATTTTTATCCCATTCAATCCTAGGGAACATGCTTGACTGGGGCTCATTCAGGTTGCTTCTTTTTTCTTGTATAAAGTTGATCCATCTGTTTTGAGATTTTCAGGTGAAGGGTCCTACAGGTGATCAAATTCATGATTCTCGTGATAAGACTAGTGAGAAATTTGAGTTCATCAGTCAAAGGAAAGGACTGCATCAGTTCTGCTTCACTAATAAGTCTCCTTACCATGAAACCATTGACTTTGATGTACATGTCGGCCACATTGCTTACTTTGATCAACATGCTAAAGATGGTGAGAGGAAAAGGAAGGGGGGGGGGGGGGTTTAATTTTCTGTCTGTCATTGAACCTCTTATTTTGAGTTTGTACTTCTGAAAATGATTCTAATGTCTATTATTTTCATCTATCCACAGAACATTTTCAGCCCTTGATGGATGAGATTGCAAAGTTAGAGGAATCCCTTTACAACATACAGTTTGAACAGCACTGGCTAGAAGCTCAGACTGATCGTCAAGCAATAGGTTTTTTTCAGAACCCACCTTTTCTTTTTATCCCTGAAGAGACTTTGTTATTGTCATTATTTTCTTTATCAAGACCTTGGAGGAGAAATAACATTAGAATTTACAATGAAGAAGCTTTAGATTATTTCACCTTAGAAGAATTTCAGAATCGGAGATAGCCAGTTGTATCTCTCCTTATACATACTGGACCAAATAGATAAATCGATATTTTAATTATTCGAGGTTTCACTGTTTTGATGGAACTAATTATGTCTTCCCAATGGACTGCAGTGAATGAAGCAATGAGCCGGAGGGCAATCCACAAGGCCATGTTTGAATCTGCAGCACTAATTGGAGTCAGTGTTCTCCAGATTTACCTCCTGCGTCGCTTGTTTGAACGGAAGCTTGGCACATCTAGGGTTTAGATCTAAACTGCTTTTTAGTATTTACTGATTTTTTTTTCCTCTTTGGGTAGAATTGTAGTATTTACTGACTTGTGACGTATAAGTTATAATAAGTTTTTTACTTATTCCTTACCATATGTTAGAACTGAGAATTCGTTAAGATGTTTCAAAAAAACTTGGGCAAAAGTGATGTAAAAACAAAGTAAACCGTTAGGATGACATGAACAAAATGGGCACTTGGATAAAGAGAATCTTGTATTTACCACCAAAAAAAAAAGTGGGATAAAGAGCCTCTTTTGATAATCGTATCTGGCATCTGTAGGCTCTAATTATATATGGTAACGTCATGGTAATTTTAGTTGAACCGGTCAGACCGGACTAGTTATTGAACCAGGAGTCAAGCCCTTGATGCCACTGTTTTGTGTCGTTCCTCTCATCCTCTGGGTGGATTCTCAATTGCCAAAATCCTGTTTTGATATCAAACTTGTTGAAAACCTTGGCGGAAGAGGGTCATGCCAAGAGAGGGGCTTATGTGGTAAGGGAAACTTGTTAATAAATCTAAAAAAATCTAAAGGACATATTTAATGGCAGGTAGTTGATAACAAAACACAGACAAATGGTACATTAAGGTTGCATTTGTTTGCTGGAGTAAAGGTGTGGTGGGAAAATTTTTGAAAAGAGTGTAAATTTCTTACTTTTCCCTCAAATCTTAAAATGGTAGATTGTTTGGTTGCTTGGAGTGGGAAGTAAGAAAAACAAAGAAACTTGTTTGCTGATGTGGCAGTTCAATTTTTTCACCCCAAATCATTTTAAAACTCCACATATTTGGTGAGACTTTGTGAGAAAGTTGAGAAAAGTAAAAGTGAGATCTACCACTATCACTTTTTCACAAAATTATTTCATTTTTTTTTTCTCTCACCTCATTACACATGAAACTTACTTGTTTTTTTTTTTTTTTTTCTCACCTCTTTTTTTTCCACCCACCTTTGCAGATGAACATATAGGGACCAATGATGGGAAGCAACGGCTAAAAGCCGAACATCTAAGGCCGGAGTTGGTTGGCCTCAAACTTCTTGCACGTGCTGTTGTGTCAAGCTTGCATCAGTCAAATTTAGGTACAGATGGTCGACACTTGAGTGAAGAGATGCTGACTATATTGCATTAATTGCATCATCTTACATAAGTTCAGTATAAATATCTCCATTCAATACCATGTAATGATAGACATTCTTATTCTCTGATTTCCCTTGTGCTCTAAAGCCCCACCTAGTAGTGGTTTTGCTTCTCAATTTGATCCTGATCAGCCTGCTCTGATCACTCCAAGCTACCCGGTTTAACCGGTTCAATGGTTGAACCAGAAAGCTAGATTTGGTAACAAAATGTTTAGTTTGAAACTTCATAAAAAAATAAAAAAAAAGGAAAGAAAGTGTAAATTGTTTAATTTGAAAGACGTGCGCGGACAAGCAAGCAACACACTAGGGAGAACTATTACAAACAAAAAAAAATTATGTAGGGAGAGCCAGATCGCACCAAAAGGAAAAATAACAAGCTAACAAGAAGTCAAAACCCAACACGAGATTGGAGAAAATTGAAAACCAAAACAGGATCCAGAAAAATCCCATCGTGAATCAAAATTTCAAAACAAAACAGAAGATGAAATCTAAAGAACAAATTTCACAGTTGAATTCTCCCATCAGGTTTAAGCTACAGCAGGAAGATCCTTGATCCAAGGATCCAATGGCTTTCCAACTGAATACACAACGAACCCAATCTTCCTCAGCGCTTCTACATTAACCACATTCCTTCCATCAAAGATAAATGCTGGCTTCTCCATTTCATCATAGATCTTCTGATAATCAAGAGTTTTGAACTCATCCCACTCTGTCAGAATACACACACCGTGAGCTCCCTTGGTTGCCGTATAAGCATCCCAAGTGAAGTCCACAACTTTCTTCGACGACGTCGGACTAGCGGGCATCAAATGCTGTGGATGATCCCAATCAAACTTATTCATCGTTAAATCTCGCCTGATCTGTTCTTCTGTCACCTGCGGATCATAGATCGATATCTGAGCTTTGTCTCCCAACAATCCCTGACACACATCGATCGCTGGAGTTTCTCTGGTATCCCCTGTATCCTTCTTGAATGCAAATCCAAGAACGGCAATCTTCTTTCCTGACACAGTGTTGAACATCGACGACACCAATCGGTTAACGAATCGAGTTTTCTGGTAATCGTTGATCTGAACAACTTGTCTCCAGTAATTGGCGACTTCAGTGAGTCCATTGCATTCACAGATGTAAACAAGATTGAGAATATCCTTCTGGAAACAAGAACCTCCAAATCCAACACTAGCGTTAAGGAAACGCGATCCAATTCGGGAATCCTTGCCGATGGCGTATGCCACCTCGAAAATATCAGCTCCGGTAGCTTCACAAAGCGCAGACATGGCGTTGATCGATGAGATCCTCTGAGCCAAGAAAGCGTTGGCAGCGAGCTTTGAGAGCTCAGCGGACCAGAGGTTCATGGTGATGATCCGATCCTCTGGAACCCACTGTGCATACACGGCTTTGAGAGCTGCAACAGCTTTTTGACCTTCTGGAGTTTCACGGCCACCGATGAGGACACGATCGGGATTAGTGAGATCCTCAATTGCCGTTCCCTCAGCAAGAAACTCAGGGTTTGAGAGGATCTGAAAATTGACGCCCTTGCTGTTATGGTTGAGGATCTTTTCGATTGCTTCAGCGGTCTTGACAGGCACGGTAGATTTCTCGACGACGATCTTGTCAGATTTGGAGACATCAGCAACCATTCGAGCAGCAGATTCCCAGTAAGTGAGATCTGCAGCTTTGCCTGCGCCGAGACCTCTGGTTTTGGTAGGAGTATTGACGGAGACAAAGACGATATCAGCTTCTGCAACGTGCTTTTCGACTTCCGTGCTGAAGAAGAGGTTCTTGTTGCGACAAGATTTGACGACATCGTCGAGGCCTGGTTCAAAGATTGGGAGGCGATCACTGTTCCAGGCGTTGATGCGAGAGATAGAGATGTCCACGACGACGACTTGAACGTTGGGGCACTTGTAGGCGATCATCGCCATTGTTGGACCTCCAACATAGCCAGCTCCGATGCAGCAGATCTTCACCATTTCTTGTTGACTTCTTCTTCTTCTTCTGCTCTGTGAATGATTTTGTGTGGCTAGAGAACGAATGAGAAGAGATGGAGAAGGTATTTATATATATGGGTGGGAGAAGAAATGGTGAAGAGAAGATATCGGGGTACACCTGACAACGCCCACTGTCAGAATAAACCGAGATTCTTTCACTTTTCACGGCCTCCATTTTTTTATTTTGGGAACCTCTACCCGAGCGTTGAGGATAATGCTACCCACCGAAGGAGAGAAACAATAAATCTTATCACATGGGAAGATATTATATCTTTGTATATACACAAAATTTTAGTTCAGTTATTTACCTTTCAAAAGTTAGCCATTTCAATCAAATATCATTTCTTGGCAACCGCACCTTCCATGGGCATATTCATGCACTTGTATTCAAGGTCCGACATGTCGGCCCGTGTCGCCGTGTCGGACACGGCAACTCGGGCGATATGTAGCCAAAAGTCGGTCTACTTTTGGCAAGGGTTCAATGAAAAATTGCCAAAAATCGAACCCCTATTTCGAAAGGGTATTTCAAGTCATTTTGACCAAATTTGACGTGTAACCTAATTTGATGTCAAAAAACACATTGGGAGTATTATTTTGACCTAAAACATCACCTAATCTAAAGTTTATAATTGGCACATGTCCTGCTATATGCAGGCAAAACTGGAAGTTTGGAAAATTCATATAAACTAATGTAAATATGCAAAGATAACACAAATACACAATTAGTAAAGAGATGTACTAAAATTTACAATTCATTATACAATTATGTTGAGTATGGCTCATGCTTCACATATTGTTGCCGACGGACACGGGGCGGGGGTCCGGGGAGGCCGCCCTGGCAGGGGTGTGGGGGCAGCCCCTGAGCTTTTAGAGGCCCTATGTCACTTTGGCAAAAAACGAACGAAAAATCGGCGAAAAACAAAGAAAAGGCTGTTATATATGGCGAATGTAGCGATATATTGCCGACACAGGGCGATATGTAACCGATATATGGTAAATATCGTGTTGTTGGGGGGAGTCGTGTCGCCCCCCAGCGACACAGCGATATATTGCCCTATGTGGGCGATATTTAGCCGACACAATGAACGGTGTTTGTATTGGATTTATTAATATTATCGTGCAATCTCTCTATTTTAAGAGAAGAAATATTAAATAATTAAAATAGAATTTGATTACCTTAAATGAGATATTAGTTTAGTTGATAAATTACCAATACTTTATAGTAGGAGGTAAAGGTTTTTTTTTATTTTTTTTATTTTTTGGTGAATAGAGGTCAAGAGTTGAATATTCTTGTCATCAGGGCAAAACTCCATATATTAAAAAATTCTCTTCATCTCCCTTATATATATGCCCATAAGTTGGTGCGGACAAACCTTCGTTTTAAAAAAATTAAACTGAATTTGAAATTTTGACCTACAAACAAACATTCCATAAATCTTAGTCTTTTCCTTCCTACGTGAAAAGACACATTTACCCTACTCAATCACATCAAGCATATTCTTAGGCATCATTATTAGTTGAGAACATTAAGAGAGTATTATCGTCCAAACATTGAGTACATGCGCGTGATCATATCCCAAGTGAAGGTGATTTTACATCTTACCGGAAAAAGAAAAAATAATTTTACATCATTAAATTAACAGACAGCAAACTCTGCTTGCAAGACTTCCTCCAACTCCATATGGAGATATGGATGGAACATCAAAGCATTACACATCATCACGAGGCATCTTTTACATCTAATCCACAAAAATATATTTGCTTGGTAAGTCCACGGTGTCCACCTCTAAGCACTTACGAGACAGACCAGAGGTGTATCCTTATGTTATACTGATACACGTGGTAGAGGGGTGTGATAGAGAAATCCAGATCACTTCCTTGTCTGAGGAGTACATACTACTCTCGTAAAAGTTTGGTGGGCCCCTTGCAGGATCAACTAGGGTTCCACTTTTATTTTTTTTTTTATTATTTAGATGGGAGTCCCAAATAGGGCCCATCCAAATTTGTAGAGACGAAGCGTTTGGGGAGGAGTATGTCCTCCAACTAGGAGGTGATTTCGACTTTGTGACAAAGAGTACATACCTCTACCCTTAACGTCCCAACTCTCAAACTCCTCTAAGCGTAAACATGATGGACCAGTGATAAACTCCCAATCTTGAATGTGTGGTGGAGAATCTAAATCAGCCCCTTATCGTTGGGGAGAACAATGTTTTCTCTTAATACTTTTTCACTACACAATAGTGATAGAACCATCAGTAAATATTAAAAAAATATAATAAAGAGCAAAATCTTTTAAGTAAGACGCGACCTAAAAACCACGCCTAATATTGCATAGCTCAAAAGTGTCATGGTGCAGAATATTGTTTTCCCCTTATGAGAGCTGCTCCGGACTCGGGTGAGGGTAGCCGCTCAGGCCTTTCATCTATTTATATTTTTCTTTGAAACATTGGTCAACTATGCGTATTTAAGGTTCACTTCTGATACAGTTTATTTAGGTTCATTTCTCACGAATAGATAACACTTGTACAGGAGAAAAAACCAATGTTTGAAATTAAATGCAATAAAAAAATAAAGTTTTTTCACCCTTAGGTATTTCTTTCCCCTCTTTTCGTCTTCTTCCCTTCTCGTTCTTTACAAATCTCAAGGAGAATGCCGAAAAAGATCCATTTTTCCCCCTTTCTGGATTCAAGCACTTCATTTGCAGCTAAAATCCTTTGAAGAACAAGAGTAGATACTTTGTTTTTCTTAAGCTTAATTTGTTTAAGCTGCAGAAACATATTGTTTTGGGTTTTTTGTTCTCTCAATGAGTTGGGTTTATGTGGTTTTTGCTAAGGGAGTGGAGTGCATGGTGTCATCTATTAGGGTGCATACTTCCCAACAAGGCCATCAAAGGTCAAAAGGAGAGAAGAAGGTGGGAAGGTGGGATGATAGTTACCTTGACATTTTGTTGCTTGACACAAAGCTTAGTAACAAAATTATAGTCTTCTACCTCAAGAATTCTCGACGCTCACTCTGCTTTACTCTTTTGTTTGTTGAGAATACGAAAGAAGACAAAAAGAGAAGAAAGACAGATCTAAGGACAAAAGGACTTTTTTTTTTTTTTCTCAATGGTGCATTTGATGAAAGAAAGATCTAAGGGTTAATTTTTTTTTTTTTTTTTTTTAAATTGCATTGAATGTTAGCTATTGTATTTTCAGTAGTACACAAGTAGTCTATTTATGATGAAATGGACCGTGTCAGAACTAGACATGATAAAATTGTGTGCGTAAGCTAGTCCAGTCACCTTGGATATGCATACACATATGTTTATGGACCATAGATAGATTCTTTCTTTTTGGTTCGTCCGTACTAGCTTAAATTCTAATGGACACACTTGAAATTTTATATGGTAACGTTATGTTGTAACCTTCTTACCCCAAAAATTTTCTATGTTTTGACCGAATTTGAAAATGAACCTACATCGATATAATTTGATGGGAGACCCGAATTACCCGATTATGGAGATCTATGATAGAAGCAAAGCCCATCAATGATACTGGTTATGACAGGGGAGTGCGGGATAACCCTTGTGGCACTAGACAATCTAACCCGATGGATGGACTTGTTTATCTGATTAAAGTCTATGAATATGTACCTAATGTTCGCCTACAAGGTCACCGTGAGATTTGCAACTTCCGCTTTGTAGTTTTTGGTGAGAGTTCTTGTAATACTGTTCTAACGATTGATTGAAAGATCTCAATTTTGTTATTTTTCTACATAGTGGGAAAGTTTTTCTTCTTTGCCCATCAATGTAGCACGCCCCATTGGTATGTAGACTACGTTAATCTCTGTGTCCCTTTTGTTTTGCTTCTATTTTATTGGTATTCTGACAAGTAGGAGACAAATTTCACTATTATTTAGCGGGGGACACTTAGGTGAAGAGTCAGATCCTCTACTCGTTATTTGAGTATTATGCAATCTTCACATTCTTCAACTACATGTTTTATATGGGGGGGGGGGGGGGGGGGGGAAGGGCAACTTTGCCCATATGGTCCATTTTTTCATACTAAAAGGTGGGCCCCATTTTAAACGTGTGGTAGAGGAGAAGCACACAATCCTCTACCCCTCATCCCAATATTCCTTAGGCAACAAGTAATCAAGTCCCATTAGCGAATTCAAATTTTTTTCTATTTTTTGAAGTAATATATTTTCTATTTGGTTTTGCTTTCCTTACTCGTTAAGACAACGCCTTTCCGTCTCCTTCCCCATCTTCTTCTATTAAATACTAATCCTCTCTGCCTGCGTTTGTAATCAAAGTCGCATTAGCAAAATCTCATTTTTTTCTATTTTTGAAGTAATTTATTTCCTAATTGGTTTTTCTTTCCTTACCCGCAAAGAGACCCGCAAAGAGACCACTTTTCCATCTCCTTCCCCGTCTTCGTCTTTTAAATACCGATCCTCTCTGCCTGGGCAGTCCAACCACCTATCCCCCTGCTTCTCTGAATGGCTTGCTGGTGGCCGCTTCTCCGGAGGAATGCACAATCCTCTACTCCTCATTCCCCCGCCTTCCCATCTCCATCCCTGCTTCGTTCTCTCTTGATATATCCTTCTCTATTGGTACGAAATTTTCTGACAATCTCCACTATATGAGTCTAGGCTGTTGGAATCGGAAAAGTTTGACAACGGATCATAAATCTTGACGATCTTCTCTCTCTAATGAATGGAAAGTTCACTTTGAAATCATCTACCCTACAAATACCTATCCCCCAAGTATATGTGCTTCAACAGGAATCCGACCGAAAAGCTCGTGGAAGTCGGTAATCCACCTTGTGTGCTTGGATTAATATCAGATAATAGGGGAGGATGGTCGATCCTATCACTCAAGGATCCATTTTGGATGACATTGTTTCTTCATATTGTTGGTAATCTCCCAGCCCATCTGTTTCATCTTCTATGTTAATTTTGCTCAGTGCATCTGTAGTAATTCCTAGGGATGGAAATGCATTATCTTTTTTCTTGAAGATGAGATCCTAGATTACCAGGTTTCATATTTATTGTTTTTGGCACATCTGTGTTAAGACACGTTGTTGAGTTGCTGTGGTTTGGGTTCATGATCATTGAACTACTGGCTTGTATTGGGTACCTGGGCGGTAAACCCTTGTTGCAGATCCTTCCTTTTTCTTCTTCATGCTCTGTAAGGTATAGGTCCAGACTATGGGTGATTCTTCTACCATCAACAATGGCAACTACAACAAGGGTTGCCGCCAGGTATCCAGTGCAAGCCAAAAGTTGGACAGACGATGTGCCAACAACGATGAAAATGAAACCTGCATGGTATTCCAGGATTTCATCTTCAAGAAAAAGATGATGCTTCCATCCCTAGGAATGACTATAGATGGATTGAACAACGTTAACATCGAAGCTGAAACATCTGGGGTGGGTGATCACCAGCAATCTGATGACACTTTCAGACTGACTTGCTGTAAGGCGAATGAAAATGGAATAAGGTACCGAACTTGAACAGAAAGTGAAAGCATTATAAAGTAATTTTCCAACTTCATATTTCAATGGATCTTTTCTATTATTATCATTACTTGTTATTTTATTTGGTGGATGAGAAATGAGGCGGTCTTCAACAAAAAATCACCAGTCCCTTTGAAAGTATTGATGCTGATTTCTAAATGGCTGACTGAACAACATATTCACTCCCTTGAGGGCAATAAATTATGCATACTTTTTCAGCCTCTTGTCTTTGATCAATGCAATTTTGCTCCTAATGTGTGTTAATTATGCTATTTTGATGTGTGCAGACGTTCATAATTCCCAGTTGTACCAGATAGGACGGATTTTAATCTTTTGTCTTGAAGAGTTCATTTTAAGTTACATCTATGTAGCTTTTTTTTTTTTTTTTTTTTTTATTCTGATAGCTTTTTGCAGAATGTCTTAGTATGTCAACAGGTAGATCATGCGCTACTTTTTCAGATCTGGTTCAAGGAAATCTGGTGCAAGAGCAAGAAGTGATTGATCTTCTACTTAGAATCAAGTCTAAATCCTGGCCTTTACCTCCAGCTACTAACCTTACCTATATTTTAGAAAACACCAAAGAAGTATATTATGAGCGTTTTGGGAGTGACCATTTGTTAGAATGGTTTACTTACCTGGCTTATCGAGCAATGTATGAAGTAGTGAATTTAGTTTGAGAAACTTCCCAATCACAGATCTTTGTAAAAAGCCTTTAGTTAAATGAAGTTGCTTTTCTCATGAAAAAAAATTATATTTCATGGAGGAACTATGTCAAGAGTCTTTCTTCTCAGTTGAAAATCTCCTCTACCTTCATGTATTGAGGAGAGAGAGACATGATGTTGCTGAAGAAAATCACACTCCCTTATTACGTATTCTTTTTCTCTCTCAAAAATCTATTCTAGTGGTATGTTCATTATTTTTTTTCATCTATTTTATGGGAATATGTAACCTTGAGAAGTGTAGAAATATTTGAATGTCATCATAAACTGAGAGGTTCGAATTGAATTGAAAATAACAAATTACGGCAAGAGATAGCAATTCATGTAAGTGAAAATAGAATGAATGAAGGAAAAAAACGTTTTAGCAAATGCAAGTTTTACGTTACATAAAATATATTATTACAAGATAGACCGTGATAAATGACAAAGATGTGTTAGATACATTATATTTTGTTATTATTTTTTAATGAAGTCAAAAGATAAGAAATAGGGTACAAAACTAGCTAATTTATGGGACACCATAACGCATCATCTTCCAGCTTGGTGTCGAAAAGATGAGTATCCTTCTACTACGTACAACATGCCCACAATGGACCAAAAAACACTAATCGTGCTTCAATGTTGTGCATTGCAAATAGTGAGGATCAAAAGTTTTTGTCATTGGGTCTTTTTTTTTTTTTTGTTTTGTTTTTAGCCACACCGACTAAAAGCCAAAAAAAGGAAAAAGCAAAACAGGTGGTCTCGACCACTACTTTTGATCTCGTCATTCACAACTCAGTGCTATTGCACAGCACTGAAGTTGAGCCCAAAAAACACCCCCACAGCCATCCTTAATCCCAAAGGGGTGCACACTTGCAATCATTAAGACAATACCATCAATCATAGCCCAAATTAGAAGGGGCCAGACTTTGAGAAGCATCATCTGGAGGGGAGACCCTAGGACCAGCTAGTACCCGCTACTGTCACCTAAAGCTCATTGAAACCAGCAAAGGATGGTGTTTGAAAAGAGCTGCAGGTTATGTCTTTACATGACTAAAGATAGCTTGGTTTTTAGCCTTCAAAATGTAATAGAATGAAATGGCTAGCACCAAAAAGTTTATATTCATCACAAGCACACTCCGCTGGATCTAAAGCACCAATCCCCACAAACATCAAGTAAAGAGGTAGCAGCCACAAGCTAATATGTGCAGGGAGAAATCACTCCCAAAGAACAAATTAGCTATTAAATTTTCAGTTGCATATATAAGTAGTCCATCCATGAGGAAATCGACCGTGTCAGAACTAGACACGATAAAATCCTGTGCGTAAGCTAAACAGTCACCTTGGCTACTATAAATTACTCTCTACGACTGATGAATAAATCTAATCCCGAGGGGTGGTTCAGTTGGCAAAAGACCAACACTTCCACATAGGAAGTCAGAGTTCGAATCCCCTTGGGGCCAGGGACGAAGCCTCACCTATCTTAATTATATAAAAAGCTCCCCTAAGGATGTAATCGTGGTGCACGCAAGCTGGCCCAAATGAACCTTAGATCTAAAAAAAATAATAATAATAATTTTCAATCATTATATAAATTTAACTATTTATCCACATCTATTTTTATTATAATAAATATCTACGTGATTTTTGTGAATGTGCAAATGCATAGCTTTTTTGAAATCTCTGGATTTCACCATAAATCTACAGATTCATGTTTTACAGATTCACGTTTTTAGTGTAAAAATGTGAATCTCTAGATTTCATGAATCTAGAGATTTTTATAACCAAACGAGTATAATTCTCAGATTCATGAATCCAGAGATTTGAAATCTCTAGATTCATGTAACCAAACTTGCCCATAGAAATTTTACTTGGGAATGTACAAATGAATGAACAATTTCATGATGTGAGAATGGGTTCTTGAAACTCAAAGGATATTGGATATGGATATACATATGTTTATAGACCATTGATAGATTCTTTCTTTTTTGGTTCATCCACACTAGCTTAAAGGTGACTAATCTTAATGAAAGTAAATAATTCTAGTGGACACGCTTGAAATTTTATGAAGTAACATTATGTTGTAACCTTCTTAACCAAAAATAATGTTATGTTGTGACTGAATTTGAAAATGAACCTACATCGATAAAATTTGGAGGGTGACCTAAATTACCTGATTATGGAGATCTATGAAAAAAGCAAAGCCCATCAATGATATTGGTTATGGTGGGGGTGTGGGGGATAGCCCCTGTGGTACGGGACAACCTAACTCGATGGATCAACCCGTTTATCTGATTAAAGTCTATGAACATGTACCTAATGTTCGCTTACAAAGTCAACGTGAGATTTGCAACATTCGCTTTGTGGTGTTGGATAAGAGTTCTTGTAATGCTGTTCTAACAATAGGTTGAGAGATCTCCATTTTTTTTTCTTCTACATAGTAGGAAAGTTTTTCTTCTTTGCCCACCAATGCAGCACGCCCATTGATGTGCAGACTACGTTAAATCTCTGTGTTCCTTTCGTTTTGTTGGTAATATTATTGTAACGAGTACGAGACTATTTTCACCATTATTTAGTGGGGGATGCTAAGGTGTAGAGTTCAGATCCTCCACCCGTTATTTGAGGATTATGCATCCTTCACATTCCTCAACCACATGTTCTATTGGGGGACCCACATTTGCCCACCTGTGCTCCATTTTATCCTACTAAGGGGTAGGCCTCCCTTTTGAACGTGTGGTAGAGGAGTGCGAAGAGCGCACAATCCTCTACCCCGAATCCCAATATTCCTTAGGCAACAAGTAATCGAAGTCTCATTAACTATTCTCATTTTTTTCTATTTTTGAAGTAATTTATTTCCTATTTGGCTTTCCTTACTCGCTAAGAGACCGCCTTTCCACCCCCTTCCTCATCTTCTCGTTTTAAATATTGATCTTCTCCGCCTAGGCAGGTAATGGAAGTCCCATTAGCAAATTCTCATTTTTTTCTATTTTTGAAGTAATTTATTTCCTAATAGGTTTTGCTTTCCTTACTCGCTAAGAGACCACTTTTCCATCTCCTTACCCATCTTCTTCTTTTAAATACCGATCCTCTTCGCCTGGGAAGTCCACCCACCCATTCCCCTGCTTCTCTAGATGGCCTGCTCATGGCCGCTCCTCTGGAGGAGTGCACAATCCTCAACTCCTCATACCCCCGCCTTTCCATCTCCTTCACTTTCTTGATCTCTCTTGATATCTCCTTCTCTATTCGTACGAAGTATTCTGCCAATCTCCATTATCTGAGTCTAGGCTGTTGGAATCGGAAAAGTTTGATAGCGGATCATTAATCTTATCGATCCTCTATATCCAATGAATGTAAAGTTCACTTTGAAATCATCCGCCTTACACGTACCCATCCCCAAGTATATTTGCTTCAACATGAATCAGACCGAAAAGCACATGGAAGTCAGTAATCAACCTTGTGTGCTTGGATTAATATCCGATAATAGGGAAGGATGGTCGATCCTATCACTCAAAGATCCTGTTTGGATGACATTGTTTCTTCATGTTGTTGGTAGTCTCCCAGCCCATCTGTTTCATCTTCTATGTTAATTTTGCTCAATGCATCTATAGTAATTCCTAGGGATGAAAATGCATTATCTTTTTCTCTTAAAGATGAGATCCTGGATTGCCAGGTTACATATTTATTTTTGTAGGCACATCTTTGTTAAGACACGTTGTTGAGTTGCTGTGGTTTGGGTCCATGGTTGAACTTCTGGCTTGTATTGGGTACCTGGGCGGTAAACCCTTGTTGTAGATACTTCCTTTTTCTTCTTCATGCTCTGTAAGGTATAGGTCTAGACTATGGGTGATTCTTCTACCATCAACAATGGCAACTGCGACAAGGGTTGCCACCAGGTACCCAGTGCAAGCCAGAAGTTGGACAGACGATGTGCCAACTGCCAACAACGATGAATATGAAACGTACGTGGTATTCCAGGATTTCATCTTCAAGAAAGAGATGATGCTTCCATCCCTAGGAATGACTATAGATAGATTGAACAACGTTAACATCGAAGCTGAAACATCTGGGGTGGGTGATCACCAGCAATCTGAGGAAACTTTCAGACTGACTTGAACAGAAAGTGAAAGCATTATAAGGTAATTTTCCAACTTCATATTTCAAAGGATCTTTTCTATTATTATCATTACTTGTTATTTTATTTGGTGGATGAGAAAGGAGGTGGTCTTCGACAAAAAATTACCAGTCGCTTTGAAAGTATGGATGCTGATTTCTAAATGGCTTACTGAACAACATATTCACTCCCTTGAGGGCAATAAATTATGCTACTTTCTCAGCCTCTTGTCAATGGTCAATGCAATTTTGCTCTAGTATAGGATCTAATGTGTGTTAATCATGCTATTTTGGATGTGTGCAGAGGTTCATAATTCACAGTTGTACCAGATAGGACGGATTTTGATCTTTTGTCTTGAGGAGTTCATTTCAAGTTATATCTACGTGCTTTTTTTATTCTGATAGCTTTTTGCAGAATGTCTTAGTATGTCAACAGGTAGATCATGCGCTACTTTTCTATCTGGTTCAAGGAAATCTGGTGCAAGAGCAAGAAGCTATTGATCTTCTACTTAGAACCAAGTCTAAAACCTGGGCTTTACCTCCAGCTACTAACCTTACCTTTATTTTAGAAAACACCACAGAAGTATATTATGAGCGTTTTGGGAGTGACCATCTGTTAGAATGGTTTACTTACCTGGCTTATCGAGCAATGTATAGAAGTAGTGAATTTAGTTTGAGAAACTTCCCAATCACATATCTTTGTAAAAAACCTTTTGTTAAATGAAGTTGCTTTTCTCATGAAAAAAAAATTATATTTCATGGAGGAACTATGTCAAGAGTCTTTCTTCTCAGTTGAAAATCTCCTCTACCTTCATGTATTGAGGGGAGAGAGAGATGATGTTGCTGGAGAAAATCACACTCCCTTATTACATATACTTTTTCTCTCTCAAAAATTTATTCTAGTGGTATGTTCATTATATGTATTTTTTTTCATCTATGTTATGGGAATATGTAACCTTGAGAAGTGTAGAAATATTTGAATGTCATCATAAACTGAGAGGTTCAAATTAAAAACAACAAATTACGGCATGAGATAGCAATTCGTGCAAGTGAAAATAGAATGAAAGAAGGCAAAAATGTTTTAGCAGATGCAAGTTTTACGTTACATAAAATATATTATTACAAGATAGACCATGATAAATGACAAAGATGTGTTAGATACATTATATTTTGTTATTATTTTTTTAATGAGCCAAAAGATAAGAAATAGGGTACAAAACTAGTTAATTTATAGAACACCATAACGTATCACCTTCCAGCTTGGTGTCGAAAAGATGATTATCCTTCTACTACGTACAACATGTCCACAATGGACCAAAAAACACTAATCGTGCTTCAATTTTGTGCCTTGCGAATAGTGAGGATCAAAATTTTTTGTCATTGGGTTCTTTTTTTTCTTTTTTTTTTTAGCTACAGCGACTAAAAATCCAAAAAAAAAAAAAAAAAGCAAAACAGGTGGTCTCGACCACCACTTTTGATCCTCACCATTCACAACTCAGTGCTATTGCGCAGCACTGAAGTTGAGCTCAAAAAACACCCCACAGCCATCGTTAATCCCAAAGGGGTGCGTACACTTGCAATCATTAAGACAATACCATCAATCATAGCCCAAATTAGAAGGGGCCAGACTTTGAGAAGCATCATCCGGAGGGGAGACCCTAGGACCAGCTAGTACCCGCTACTGTCACTTGAAGCTCATTGAAACCAGCAAAGGATGGTGTTTAAAAGAGCTGCAGGTTATGTCTTTACATGACTGAAGACAGCTTGGTTTGTAGCCTTCCAAATGTAATAGAATGAAATGGCTAGCACCAAAAAGTTTAAATTCATCACAAGCACACTCCGCTGGATCTAAAGCACCAATCTACACAAACATCAAGTAAAGAGGTTGCAGCCACAAGCTAATATGTGCTGGGAGAAATCACACCCAAAGAACAAATTTGCTATTGAATCTTCAGTTGCATAAATAGTCCATCCATGAGGAAATCGACCGTGTCAGAACTAGACATGATAAAATCCTGTGCGTAAGCTAACTCAGACACCTTGGATACTATAAATTACTCACCACGACTGATGAATACATCTAACCCCGAGGGGTGGTTCAGTTGGCAAAAAACCAACACTTCCACATAGGAGGTTAGAGTTTGAATCCCCTTGGGGCCAAGGGCGAAGCCTCACCTATATTAATTATATAAAAAGCTTCCCTAAGGATGTAATTGTGGTGCACGCAAGCTGGCCCAAATGAACCTTAGATCCAAAAAATAATAATAATAATAATTTTCAATCATTATATAAATTTTAACTACTTATCCACATCTATTTTTATTATAATAAATATCTACGTGATTTTTGTGAATGTACAAATGTATAGCTTTTTTGAAATCTCTGGATTTCACCATTTACCCATAAATCTACATATTCATGTTTTACAGATTCACGTTTTTAGTGTAAAAATGTGAATCTCTAGATTTCATGAATCTAGAGATTTTTACAACCAAACGAGTATAATTCTCAGATTCATGAATCCAGAAATTTGAAATCTCTAGATTCATGTAACCAAACTTGCCCATAGAAATTTTACTTGGGAATGTACATAATGAATGAACAATTTCATGATGTGAGAATGGGTTCTTGAAACTCAAAGGATATTGGATATGCATATACATATGTTTATAGACCATTGATAGATTCTTTCTTTTTTGGTTCATCCACACTAGCTTAAAGGTGACTAATCTTAATGAAAGTAAATAATTCTAGTGGACATGCTTGAAATTTTATGAAGTAACATTATGTTGTAACCTTCTTAACCAAAAATAATGTTATGTTGTGACTGAATTTGAAAATGAACCTACATCGATAAAATTTGGAGGGTGACCTAAATTACCTGATTATGGAGATCTATGAAATAAGCAAAGCCCATCAATGATATTGGTTATGGTGGGGGTGTGGGGGATAGCCCCTGTGGTACGGGACAACCTAACTCGATGGATCCACCCGTTTATCTTATTAAAGTCTATGAATATGTACCTAATGTTCGCCTACAAAGTCAACGTGAGATTTGCAACTTTCGCTTTGTGGTGTTGGATACGAGTTCTTATAATGATGTTCTAACGATAGGTTGAGAGATCTCCATTTTCTTATTTTTCTACATAGTAGGAAAGTTTTTCTTCTTTGCCCACCAATGCAGCACGCCCATTGATATGCAGACTACGTTAAATCTCTCTGTTCCTTTCATTTTGTTTCTATTTTGTTGGTAATATTATTGTAACGAGTACGAGGCTATTTTCACCATTATTTAGAGGGGGATGCTAAGGTGTAGAGTTCAGATCCTCCACCCGTTATTTGAGGATTATGCATCCTTCACATTCCTCAACCACATGTTTTATTGGGGGGCCCACCTATGCCCACCTATGGTCCATTTTATCATACTCAGAGGCAGGCCTCCCTTTTGAACGTGTGGTAGAGGAGTGCGAGGAGCGCACAATCCTCTACCCCGAATCCCAATATTCCTTAGACAACAAGTAATCGAAGTCTCATTAACTATTCTCATTTTTTTCTATTTTTGAAGTAATTTATTTCCTATTTGGCTTTCCTTACTCGCTAAGAGACCGCCTTTCCACCTCCTTCCTCATCTTCTCGTTTTAAATATTGATCTTCTCCGCCTAGGCAGGTAATGGAAGTCCCATTAGCAAATTCTCATTTTTTTCTATTTTTGAAGTAATTTATTTCCTAATAGGTTTTGCTTTCCTTACTCACTAAGAGACCACTTTTCCATCTCCTTACCCATCTTCTTCTTTTAAATACCGATCCTCTTCGCCTGGGCAGTCCACCCACCCATTCCCCTGCTTCTCTAGATGGCCTGCTCATGGCCGCTCCTCTGGAGGAGTGCACAATCCTCAACTCCTCATACCCCCGCCTTTCCATCTCCTTCACTTTCTTGATCTCTCTTGATATCTCCTTCTCTATTGGTACGAAGTATTCTGCCAATCTCCACTATCTGAGTCTAGGCTGTTGGAATCGGAAAAGTTAGATAGCGGATCATTAATCTTATCGATCTTCTATATCCAATGAATGTAAAGTTCACTTTGAAATCATCCGCCTTACACGTACCCATCCCCCAAGTATATTTGCTTCAACATGAATCAGACCGAAAAGCTCATGGAAGTCAGTAATCAACCTTGTGTGCTTGGATTAATATCTGATAATAGGGAAGGATGGTCGATCCTATCACTCAAAGATCCTGTTTGGATGACATTGTTTCTTCATGTTGTTGGTAGTCTCCCAGCCCATCTGTTTCATCTTCTATGTTAATTTTGCTCAATGCAACTATAGTAATTCCTAGGGATGAAAATGCATTATCTTTTTCTCTTAAAGATGAGATCCTAGATTGCCAGGTTACATATTTATTTTTGTAGGCACATCTTTGTTAAGACACGTTGTTGAGTTGCTGTGGTTTGGGTCCATGGTTGAACTTCTGGCTTGTATTGGGTACCTGGGCGGTAAACCCTTGTTGTAGATACTTCCTTTTTCTTCTTCATGCTCTGTAAGGTATAGGTCTAGACTATGGGTGATTCTTCTACCATCAACAATGGCAACTGCAACAAGGGTTGCCACCAGGTACCCAGTGCAAGCCAGAAGTTGGACAGACGATGTGCCAACTGCCAACAACGATGAATATGAAACGTACATGGTATTCCAGGATTTCATCTTCAAGAAAAAGATGATGTTTCCATCCCTAGAAATGACTATAGATAGATTGAACAACGTTAACATCGAAGCTGAAACATCTAGGGTGGGTGATCACCAGCAATCTGAGGAAACTTTCAGACTGACTTGAACAGAAAGTGAAAGCATTATAAGGTAATTTTCCAACTTCATATTTCAAAGGATTTTTTCTATTATTATCATTACTTGTTATTTTATTTGGTGGATGAGAAATGAGGTGGTCTTCGACAAAAAATTACCAGTCGCTTTGAAAGTATGGATGCTGATTTCTAAATGGCTTACTGAACAACATATTCACTCCCTTGAGGGCAATAAATTATGCTACTTTTTCAGCCTCTTGTCAATGATCAATGCAATTTTGCTCTAGTATAGGATCTAATGTGTGTTAATCATGCTATTTTGATGTGTGCAGAGGTTCATAATTCACAGTTGTACCAGATAGGATGGATTTTAATCTTTTGTCTTGAAGAGTTCATTTCAAGTTATATCTACGTGTTTTTTTTATTCTGATAGCTTTTTGCAGAATGTCTTAGTATGTCAACAGGTAGATCATGCGCTACTTTTTTATCTGGTTCAAATCTGGTGCAAGAGCAAGAAGCTATTGATCTTCTACTTAGAACCAAGTCTAAAGCCTGGCCTTTACCTCCAGCTACTACGCTTACCTATATTTTAGAAAACACCACAGAAGTATATTTTGGGCGTTTTGGGAGGTGACCATCTGTTAGAATGGTTTACATACCTGGCTTATCAAGCAATGTATAGAAGTAGTAAATTTGGTTCGAGAAACTTCCCAATCACAGATCTTTGTAAAAGCCTTTAGTTAAATGAAGTTGTTTTTCATATGAAAAAAAATAATGAAAAAAAAAAAAAAAAAAAAAAAAACCTTATATTTTATAGAGTAACTCTGTCAAGGAGTCTTTCTCCTCAGTTGAAAGTCTCCTCCACCTTCATGTAATGAAGAGAGAGATGATGTTGCTGGAGAAAATCACACTCCCTTATTACATATTCTTTTTCTCTCTCTCAAAAATTTATTTTACTAAGATGTTCTATTCATTATCCCTTTTTTTCTTCCTGTCTACTTGAGGGGAATGTGTAACCTTGAGCAGCGTTGAAATATCTGAATGTCATCATAAACTGAGAGGTACGAATTGAGAACAACAAATTAGGGCAAGAGATAGCAATTCATGCAAGTGAAAATAGAATGAAAGAAGGCAAAAATGTTTTAGCAGATGCAAGTTTTACGTTACATAAAATATATTAAGATAAGCTGTGACAAATGACTGAGATGTGTTAGATACATTTTATTTTATTTTTATTGTTATTTTTTTAATGAAACCAAAAGATAAGAAAACTGGGTACACAACTAGTTTATAGAACATAACGTATCATCTTCCAACTTGGTGTCAAAAGATGAGTATATGTCCTTCTATATATGAGGTGTCCACAATTGACCAAAAAAAAAAAACTAATCGTGCTTCAGTGCTGCACAATTAGCATTAAGTTGCGAATGATGAGGATCAAAGGTGGTGATCAAGATTCGATCTCAACCATCTGTTTTTTTTTTTTTGGGGGGGGGGGGTTTGCAGTTGGCTCAAAAAAAAAAGAAGAAAAAAAGAAAAACAGGACCACTACTTCTGATCCTCACCATTCGCAGCACTGAAGTGGAGACCAAAAAACACCCGCACAGCCATCCTTAATCCCACAAGGTAAACACCTACAATCGGTAGGACCATCCCATCAATCATAGCCCAACTAGGGGAAGAGGGAGGTATATACCTACCATGGACCAAATTAGAAGGGGCTGGACTTTGAGAAGAATCATCTAGAGGGGATATCCTAGGACCAGCTAACACCTAGAACTGTCACTTGAAGCTCATTGAAACCACCAAAGAATGGTGTTTAAAAGAGTTGCAAGTTATGCCTTTACATGACTAAACACAGCTTGGTTTGTAGCCTTCCAAATGTAATAGAATGAAATGACTAGCACGAAAAAGTTTCAATTCATCACAAGCACACTCCGCTGGACCTAAAGTACCAATCCACACAAACATCAAGTAAAGGTAGCAGCCACTTGCTCTGCTTGAATCTCAGATAAAATGGCCACAAGCTAATACGTGCTTGGAGAAATCACACCCAAAGAACAAGTGCCAAAGAGTTTCATCATGGAAGCCACATAGGGTGCAAACCAAATGCGGGAGCCCCACTTTTTCCATACCATTGGGTGAAAATGGGAGGTATAATTTGTGTCTAAAATTATGAATTTTGATATATCGAAAACCTTAATTGTTTTAAAAACTAAGGGGGCATGTATATTTTTATCCCAGTGATGTGAAATTACTTGTTTTCTTGGACAAAATCTAAAATCACCTTCGTTGATGTTGTGACACCACAGGGTAACTGTGTGTTTTATTTTTATATTTTTTATTATTATACTTTTTTTTTTTTTTTTGGGTCCTCAAGGAATTCATCTGAAGCTGAGATCCTTTGTAACTCAAAGAACCAGAGTAGATACTTTGGTTTTTTTTTTGGCTGCAAAACATATGTAATATGGGACGTCTTTGTGTACTCTCAATGAGATGGGTTTCTGTGGATTTTTCCTGGAAGAATGGGGTGCATGGTATCATCTATTGACATGAAATTTGAATACTTTCCACCAAAACTTTCAAAGGTCAAGAAAAGAAAAGAAAATAGAATGTGGTGATAATGAAGATAATAGTTCTCTGGACACATAGTTGCTTGACAAAAAAAGTAGTAACAAAATTGTAGTAAAATCCATCCACAACAATGAACACATCCAACCAATTCCAAGAATTCATTTTCAAACGTTATATGAATTAAACTACTTATCCACATCTATTTATAATATTCTGTCGACTTGTTTTCATGAATTCCATTAAAAAAAAATTCTGTTGATTAATTCAAATGCAATTATTTATAGCGAATGATTTTCTAAAGACTAAGCTATAATTTTCTATTGTGTATGTTACAGACTGATAACAAGAGAATAATAGACAAAACAAGCTGACTGAATATTTCACCCCTAAAAAGAAAAAGAAAAAAGTGACAGAATAGGTTTTTGTGGATTTTAACGTTTATAGGTTGTTATAGAAATTTTACTTGGGAATGTACATAATGAATGAACAATTTCATGATGTGAGAATGGATTCTTCAAACTCAAAGGACATTTGATATGCATAACACATATGTTTATAGACCATAGATAGATTCTTTCTTTTTTGGTTCGTCTGTACTAGCTTAAAAGTGACTAATATTAATGTAAGTGCATAATTCTAGTGGACACACTCGAAATTTTATGAAGTAATGTTATGTTGTAACCTTCTCACCCCAAAATCAAATTTATGTTGTGACTGAATTTGAAAATAAACTTACAACGATATAATTGGTGGCTGACCTGAATTACCCAATTATGGAGATCTATGATAGAAGCAAAGTTCATCAATGATACTTGTTATGGTGGGGGTGTGGGGGACAGCCCTTGTGGCATGGGACAACCTAACCCGATGGATCAACCCGTTTATCCAATTAAAATCTATGAATATGTACCTAATGTTCACCTACAAGGTCACCGGGAGATTTGCAACTTTCGCTACATGGTTTTGAGTTAGAGTTTTTGTAATGTTGTTCTAACGATTGGTTGAGAGATCTCCATTTTGTTATTTTTCTACATAGTGGGAAGTTTTTCTTCTTTGCCCATCAATGTAGCATGCCACATTGGTATGCAAACTATGTTAAGTCTCTGTGTTCCTTTCATTTTGTTTCTATGTTGTTGGTATTCATTCCAACAAGAGACTATTTTCATCATTATTTAGTGGGGGACGCTAAGGTGTAGAGCTTAGATCCTCCACCCATTATCTGAGGATTATGCATCCTTCACATTCCTCAATCACATGTTTTATTGGGGGCCCACCTTTGCCCACCTATGGTCCATTTGATCATACTCAGAGGTAGGCCTCCCTTTTGAATGTGTGGTAGAGGAGTGCGAGGAATGCATAATCCTCTACCCCTCATCCCAATATTCCTTAGGCAACAAGTAATCGAAGTCCCATTAATAATTCTAATTTTTTTCTATTTTTTGAAGTAATTTATTTCCTATTTGGTTTTTCTTTCCTTACTCGCTAAGAGACCGCCTTTCCATCTCCTTCCCCCTCTTCTTCTTTTAAATATTGATCCTCTATGCCTAGGCAGGAAATTGAAGTCCCATTAGCAAATTCTCATTTTTTTCTATTTTTTGAAGTAATTTATTTCCTAATTGATTTTGCTTTCCTTACTCGCAAAGAGACCACTTTTCCATCTCCTTCCCCATCTGCATCTTTTAAATATCGATCCTCTCCGCCTAGGTAGTCCACCCTCCCATCCCCCTACTTCTCTGGATGGCCTATTTGTGGCCGCTCCTCTGAAGGAGTGCACAATCCTCTACTCCTCATTCCCCGTCTTTCCATCTCCTTCCCTGTCTCGTTCTCTCTTGATATCTCCTTATCTATTGGTACGAAGTATTCTCACGATCTCCACTATCTGAGTCTGAGGTGTTGGAATTGGAAAATTTGACAAAGGATCATAAATCTTGCCGATCTTCTCTATCTAATGAATGGAAAAGTCACTTTGAAATCAGCCGCCCTACACATACCCATCCCCCAAGTATATGTGCTTCAACAGGAATCAGATCGAAAAGCTCGTGGAAGTCGATAATCCACCTTGTGTGCTTGGATTAATATCAGATAATAGGGGAGGATGGGCGATCCTATCACTCAAAGATTCACTTTGGATGACATTGTTTCTTCATATTGTTGGTAATCTCCGAGCCCATTTGTTTCAGCTTCTATGTTAATTTTGTCAGTGCATCTGTAGTAATTCATTGGGATGGAAATGCATCATCTTTTTTCTTGAAGATGAGATCCTGGATTACCAAGTTTCATATTTATTGTTGTTGGCACATCTGTGTTAAGACACGTTGTTGAGTTGCTGTGGTTTGGGTTCATGATTGAACTCCTGGCTTGTATTGGGTACCTGGGCGGTAAACCCTTGTTGTCAGGTCCTTCCTTTTTCTTCTCCATGCTCTGTAAGGTATAGGTCCAAACTACGGGTGATTCTTCTACCATCAACAATGGCAACTACAACAAGGGTTGCCACCAGGTATCCAGTGCCAGCCAGAAGTTGGACAAACGATGTGCCAACAACGATGAATGGTATTCTAGGATTTCATTTTTAAGAAAAAGATGATGCTTCCATCCCTAGGAATGACTATAGATAGACTGAACAACATTAACCTCGAAGCTGAAACATCTGGGGTGGGAGATCACCAGCAATCTGAGGAAACTTTCAGACTGACTTGCTGCAAGGCGAAAGAAAATGGAATAAGTTACCAAACTTGAACAGAAAGTGAAAGAATTATAAGGTAATTTTCAACTTCATATTTCAATGGATCTTTTCTGTTATTATCATTACTAATTATTTTAATTAGTGGATGATAAATGAGGTGGCCTTTTTCGACAAAAAATTACCTGTCCCTTTGAAAGTATTGATGCTGATTTCTAAATGCCTGGCTGAACAACATATGCACCCTAAGGATGATAATTATGGTACTTTTTCAGTCCCTTGTTTTTTATCAATGCAATTGTGCTCTAGTATAGGATCTAATGTGTGTTATTCTTGCTAGTTTGATGTGTGCAGAGGTTCATAATTCACAGTCGTTGTACCAGACAGGGTAGATTTTCATCTTTTGTCTTGAAGAGTTCATTTCAAGTTATATCTATGTGATGTTTTGATTCTGATAGCTTTTTGCAGAATGTCTTAGTATGTCAACAAGTAGGTCATGTGCTACTTCTTCAGATCTAGGTCAAGAAAATTTGGTACAATGAGCAAGAAGCTAGTGATCTTCTACTTAGAACCAAGTCTAAAGCCTGGCCTTTACCTCCAGCAACTAACCTTACCCATATTTTAGAAAACACCAGTGAAGTATATTTTTGGAATGACCATCTGTTAGAACGGTTTACTTAGCTTGCTCTTCAAGCAATGTATAAAAGTAGTGAATTTAGTTCGAGAAACTTCCCAATCACAGATCTTTGTAAAAGCCTTTAGTTAAATAAAGTTGCTTTTCTCATGAAAAAAGAATTATATTTCATGGAGGAACTCTGTCATCAAGAGTCTTTCTTCTCAGTTGAAAATCTCCTCTACCTTCATGTATTGAGGAGAGAGAGATGACATTGCTGGAGAAAATCACACTCCCATATTACATATTCTCTTCTTCTCTTTCCAAAATTTATTCTAGTGGTATGTTCATTATTATTTTTTTTTTCCATCTATTTTATGGGAATTTGTATCCTTGAGAAGTGTTGATTGAGAGGTTCGCTTTGAAAATAACAAATTGTGGCAAGAGATAGCAATTCATGCAAGTGAAAATAAAATGATAGGTAAAAATGTTTTAGCATATGCCAGTTTTACGTCATATAAAATATATAATTACAAGATGGACCGTGATAAATGACTGAAATGTGTTAGGAACATTTTTTTATTTTATTTTATTTATTACTTTTTTTTTAATGAAGCCAAAAGACAAAAAAACTGGGTACACAACTAGTTTATAGAACACCATATCGTATCACCTTCAAATCCGTCGTCGAAAAAATGAGTATTCTTCTACCCATGTATGAGGTGTCCATAATAGACCAAAAAACACCCCCACAACTATCCTTGATCCCAAAGGGTGAACATCTGCAATCATTAAGGCAATACCATCAATCATAGCCCAAATTAGAAGGTGCCAGACTTTGAGAAGCATCATCTGGAGGGGAGATCCCAGGACCAGCTAGTACCCGGCACCATCTCCTGAAGATCATTGAAACCAGAAAAGGATGGTGTTTAAAAGAGCTGCAGGTTGTGTCTTTACATGACTAAATGAGTTGGGTTTCTGCGGATTTATCATATCAAATTTATAATAACGTGTCCCCTTGTTCTCTCAATGAGTTGAGTTTCTGTGGATTTTACCAGAAAGAATGGGATGCATTGTATAATCTATTGTCACAAAATTTCTATATTTTCTACCATCGCTTTCAAATGTTAAGAGAAGAGAAGAAGATGGAAGGTGGGACTGGAGATGATAGTTCTCTTGACATATGGTTGCTTGACACAAAAAGTAGTAACAAAATTAGAGTTTTCTACCCTAGGAAAAATTTTTCGTGGCTCACTTTAATTCACTCTATGTTTGTGGTGAATGAGAAAGAGAGAAGACGAAAAGAATGGAAAGAAAATCTAAGGGTGAAGAGACTTTTTTTTTTTCTTTTTTTAGGTACAAAGGTACTTTTTATATATAGGGGATGCGAATATTACATATACGATCAGCAAGGGTCGACTTACGATCTCTTCACTAAGAAGTGTTATTACAAAGAAGAATTTTTTTATATGATATTACATTTAATTTTAACCTTCATGTGATTCGTCCATTTGTGAGGAAATGGACCCTGGTCTGAACTAGATACGATAAAATCCTGTGTTAAATGCTCAATCACCTTGTTTACTATAAGTTACTCTCAAGTGGTAAAATCTATGCAAGACCAAGGAACATTTGTATTCATATAAATACATATTTACCAAATTCCAAGATTTCCTTTTCAATCATGCCATTAATGCCATTAAGCTACTTATCCTCATCTATTTATAATACTTGTTTTTATGAATTCCACTAAAAGAATTCTTCTTTTGATTAATTAAAATCAATTATCAACACCGAACAATTTTCTGAAGTCTAACCTTTAATTCATGCTAAAAATTGATAATGAGAGAATAATAAACGAAATCAGTTGATTAAATAGGTTCTTGTGGTTATAAAAGATCTTACTTGGGAATGTAGATAATGAATGAAGAATTTCATGATGTGAGAATGAATTCTTGAAACGAGCTCATAGGATGTGACATGCACATACATATGTCCGTAGACCATAGATAGATTCTATCTATTTTTTGGATTGTCTATGGTTATGAGTCGTCTTATGATTGAATTTGAAAATATACTCACATCGACATATTTTGGTGAGCGACTTGAATGATCAGGTTTTGAAGATCTATGATGGAAGCAAAGCCAATCAATGATACCAGTTTATGGTGGGGGTGTGGGGGCTAGTCCTTATTGCACTGGACAACCAACCCAATGGATTGACCCATTTTAGCCTAAAATGTCATCTTGAGATTTGTGATTTTTGCTTTATGGTTTTGAGTAAAAGTTCTTGTAATGCCCTTTTATCAATTGATTAAGAGATCCCAATTATGTCTTTCCATATGCTGAAAAGTTCTTCTTCTTTGCCTATAGATATAGCACACCATGAACATTAAATCTCTATGATCCTTCGGTTTTGTTTTTATTTATGTATGGTTTTCGTTGATGTTCATTCTAACAAGTAAGAGATTATTTTCACTGTTATTTAATGGCGGACCCTAAGGTGCAAAGTACAGATTATCCACCCATTAGGGTAAAGGATTGTGTTTCCTTCACACTCCACCACATGTTTAGAAGTGGGGGCCTACATTTGCCCACCTTGGATCAACTTTATCATATTCAAAAGTGGGTCTCCTCCTAAACTTGTGGTGGAGGAGTGGAGGAGCACACAATCCTCCAACCTTCATCCAACCGCTCCTTGTGCAACAAGTAATCTAAGATAGCAAATTCTCTTCTTTTTTTTTTTTTTCTTCTTATTTTGGAGTAATCTATTTCCTATTTGATTTTGCTTTCCTTCCTCGCTAAGAGCCGCATTTTCATCTTCTTCCCCGTCTCCTTCTTTCTTTATATCTCTTCTCAAATGTTGATCCTCTTTGCCTGAACAGTCCACCCACCCAATCCATAGCTCCTCTAGATGACTTCCTCATGGCTCCCCCTTTGGAGGAGTGTGAGCAGCACACAATCCACTAACCCTCATCCAATGCTCCTCGGGCAACAAATTCCCATTTTTTTTCTTATTTTGGGGTAACATATTTCCCATTTGGTTTTGCTTTCCTTCCTTGCTAAGATGTTGCCTTTCCATCTTTTTCCTCATCTCCTCTCCTCATATCTCCTCTTAAATGCCGATCCTCTCTGCATGGGCAATCCACCACTACCTCCTCTAGATGGCCTGCTCTTGGCCGTTCCTTTGGAGGAGTGTGGAGCACATAATCCTCTACCCCTCATCCCAAAACTCCTTAGGTGACAAGTAATGAAAATCCCGTTAGCAAATTCTCATTTTTTATTTTTCTAAAATATTTTATTTCCTATTTGCTTGCCCTTTCTTTTGGGCTCTCCTTCCCCTTCCGCTCTCCTTCTCTGCTCTTTCCCGTCCCCCCCTCCCCCCCCCCCCCCCGTGGCCCGGCGGCGCCCGCCCCCGGGGGGAGCAGGATCTGCGAGGGGGCTGCTTCCTTCTCTCTAGGATGACTTTGTAAGAAGGGATGATTTACTCCAGCAAGCTCAGCTCTCTATCTCTCTCCTCCTCAATACATGAAGGTAGAGAAGAATCTCAACAGAGGAGGGGAAAGGATCTCAACAAAGTTATTTTCCAATGAAATATAAGGTGATAATTACCTGTAATACTTTCAGTTTCTGTTCAAGGTAAGCAACATATTTCATTTTCTTTTGCTTGTACTTTCGTCTAGCAAGTCTATCTAAAAGTTTCCTATAAGAGAAGAAAAGGTCAACGACCAATCAATCCACTTAACGTGAACCCTAAATTTTCTCTTTGATGAACAAAAAATTTTATTAAAAAAAGCAAATTAACATGGGGATCAAGTTTTCATCATTGCCATATCCATACTAGGATAAAATTCTTGAAAGTGTTTTTATTTGTAGAAAACATGCTCAGTTTCTCTAGAAGACCTTGAAGAAGTTTGTACAACACCTTATATATGTGCTTGTATTGATATTAGCGATAGAGGAGAATGCTCAATCCTATAATGGTGTGGGAGATTACCAGCAATGTGAAGAAACAATGTCATCCATATTGGATCTTTTGTTTGATAGGATTAACCATCCTCCTGTATTAGCTAGTATCAATGCAAGCATACAAGGTGAGGTACCAACTTCCTCGAGCTCTTTTGTTTAAATTGAGCCTATTTTTAATAAATAAAGACATGCTCGAAAATTTGATCCTAGTAATGCATATGGCAATGATAAAAAGGTCAATCCTCTGACTGCTTTCTTTAATACAATTTCTCATTCACTCAAAAGAAAATTTTGCATTCAAGTTAAGTGGATAGATTGACTTTGATCTTCTCTTCTCTTGTAGGAAACTTTCAGACCAACTTGTTGCACAAAAACATAGGCAAAAGAAAATGAAATACATTGCTGAACTTGAACAGAAAGTGAAAGCATTACAAGTAATTAACAACTACATATTTCTTGGCAGGAAAATATGGAGATTAGTTTCTCAAGGGAGGTAATTGCAAATTCCCAAGAATTATGAGCAAACCATCTTTGTCAATTGGGCTGTACAGTAAAGCCCAAAAGGGCTGGATTTCGCTATGCACCCAAATCAGGAAGAGGGTTGCTGTTTGTGGCCATAGACATCGTCAGCCTTCCCAGCCCATTTGTATGGATGGTTTTTCCTTGCCGAACGCCTTTGAAATTCTGGTGAGGGTGGATTGAGCACCGGTGGAGGAAGAATTAAAGCAAGTTAGCAAATCTTTTGAGGCTTGTGTGGAAGGAACCAATTTACATTAATTTTCTATGAAGATTCGTTTTTGGAGAGTAAAAGGCATGAAGAAAAAGGCTGCAGGCAATGCCGTCATTCTTTTTGTTACACAACATAGTCAAGACTTTATTTGTATTGTAAAGCTGGTGATTCCATCATAAGATACTGATAAGCTTTGAATGTATTAGGCCAACCTGATGTTGCAAATTTGATTATTTTAGTTTACTGATATTTTTTTTCAAAGCAAACTATATTTCATGGAAGAATAACTATGTTCAGACTGTTCAACTTCAGTGTTGCGCATTAAATGTGCAACATTCAAATCAAGCTCTTGTCAAGGAGCCTTTCTCCTTTACCTTGATGTATTGAGAAGAGAGAGAGAGATGAGGTTGCTGGAGTAAATCACACTCTATTATTACATATTTACTATCTCTCAGAGTAAGCGTACTGGTAGGTTCATTATCTTTTTTTTTTTTTTTTCCAAAAAAAAATGTTCATTATCTTTTCTACATCTATTTTATTGGAATACGCATCCAATGAAAGAAGGTAGAACGTAAAAATGTTTTAGCAGATGCAAGTTTAATTCATGTTACATAAAATATATTATTTTTGGGTAGACTCTGATAAATGACAAATGTGTTATATCATTACACAGTGAAAGAAAATGATTATAAATGATCTTCATATTCTACAAAACTTGAGAACACAGTGCTTTTTTCATTCTCATATTATGCTAAACAATGTATGGTTCAATCAATTACTCCAAAAGTGGTTTCTACTTCAGTGCTAATGCATGTTCCGGATTCTAAAAGCTCGATATTTTTCCAACACCTCTCTTTTTGATCTGTCTGGGTCTCTAGTTTGGTATGGGATTAAATCTGTCATTCCCCTTCTCCATAACCGTGTCTTCTCTAAAATTGGGACTGAATTTAATACCTCATTTTCTTTTGATCCCTGGATTCGCGATGTTTCTGAGAATTGCCTACTCCCAGGAGTTTCATAAAAGTATTACTGAACCAAAAATGCTGAAGGAGTGTATTATCGTATAATTTTAAGTGACATTTTAGGGTGTGTATGCTTATATAGTTTAGTATTTTTGGGATGTCTATGTTTTTTGTCATATATTTTGATATGTCATTGTAATTTTCTCGTTTTTCTTTTTTATCAAAAATAAAAGATAGTAAGAGACACCTTTCATTTGACTTGCAAAATTTCAAGTGCATACACATTCATTTTTGTTATTGCCTGAAAATAAAAGGTTAAATTATCCCTTTTTCTTTTAAGGTTTTTTAAATTTATAAACGTTTATGAGTTATTAATCTTTGGGGGGATTGATTTCCACAGTTTGTTAAAAATCCCCTTTTTCTGGAATTGGTTTGAAAGTCATTCATTGCTTTTATTTTGGAATAAACAAGCTACCTCATGCTATCATCCAAGATTGACACATATAATCTACATAGCAGTCTTTCTGGATACTAAATTGTTTTTTTCTTGGACATCAATACACTTGTGAGGTAGACTATTTCTTTCCCTTTTGCGAGACTCAAACCTTTCAAATTTTAGCCTCAATTCTAATAAGTGGTGAGAACCAGCAAAACTTTATGAAGTCACCAACAACAAAAGGTGGCAATCTATGGAGCATTACTACAAAATTTGCCCCCTTTGATAACTTTTTATAGTGACAAGCTGCAAAGCCTTCAAAATCCTGTAATATGTTTTAATAGTAAAGTCGACTTTGTTAGGGAAAATTATACGAGAGCTAGGCCATTCACTTGACCTTAGGAATAGTAGAGGAGATGCCCGGCCTTGCGGCCCCGGGCTCGGGCGCGTCGGCGGCGTCGTCCGGCTGGGTCTTGTGGCGGCTCGCCCTCCCCTCCGTCCCTGTCGGCCGGCCGCCCCGCCCCCTCCCCCTTGCTCCTTGCTTTCCTGGGGGTGTCCGCCGTGCTAGGTCAAACACTCAACCTTGGCCAATGTACCCTCATGGTCAAAATTCGATCCCAAATCTCTTTCAAGCTTAAGGTGAGTTTAGACCACCAGGACCAAACTTGTCTCCGTACATTTTTCTCTTTTTTTTTTTTTTTTTTGGGGGGGGGGGGAAAGGTTGTAGGAAACTATGAAATAAAATGACATACAACTTCGAATCATATGTATTTATTTAGGTTTTCTTTGGCGTAATCCATATTTATATTTATGACCTATTTATGAATAATTAGTTATGATAATAGGATATGAGTAATAAACGATAATCATTTGATTACTTATTACATATAACAAAAAATATATATATATATATATAATTGAGTGAATAATACATTACGTATCATCAGTTTTATGTTTTAGTTTGGTTTACCTTATAAATATGATAGGCTTTGCTTTTGATTTTAGTTCGTTTTTATTGATTTGGATTAGTTTTTATATCTCTAATTTCGAGGAATATTACCCCTATTTTGGCTACGAACTGCGTGATCCCTAACACTAAAATTCAATTAGATGACTTGCATATAAACTTGTCTTCAAGTTTTGTAGAATATGAAGATCAATCATTTTGTTTTTTCATTGAGTAATGATCTCAAGCATCTCATCATTTATCACGGTCTACTAATCATCATGATTTGAGTTTCAAGCAAAGGCTACTCCCTGTTTTACATTGCCTTGATTTCCCCCCTAAACATCATCAGGGTTATCAAATTACAAATCCAAGACCTCTTTACTTCCCATTATAGTCCTCAAGATCACCGGGATACTATTTTTCCACAAATCAAAAGACTTCTTCAACAGATATTCTCCTGTGATATCTGAACCAAAATCCTGGATGGAAATCATCATTAGATGTTTATATATAACTTATTTATAGGGGCTTAATATGTCATTTAACAAAGTTGTGGTTGCAAATCCAGCAGAAAATGTTCCCCTAGTACTAGCTAGATTTATTTTCTTAGGTTACTCCATTGATAGATGGAACCCCAAATTTTGGTTGTGTTTACAACTGCTCACTGCTGTTTGGATTCACTAGTTAAAAGTTGCCTACTGGATTTGAAGTTTTACACACTACCGATTTTGTGAAATATTCATTACCTTTGTTCAAGAGAAGAGTCAGGATTCAACGTTTTCTTCTTCTTCTTACTTTCTCCTCTCTTTTTTTTTTTTTTTTTTTTTTGGGGGGGGGTGTGGGGAGGGTGTGCAGCTCCACCGATGCCTTTGTTGTGTTACCCAAGTGTTACCCAGGGACGTGTACATGCATAGAAGGAGTAGGAAGAGCATAGACCTCTACCCAGACTCAAAATTTTAATAAATTAAAAAAAATTTTTCATTATTACAGATAAACGAATGCTGCAGCTGATTCTTGGCAGATTCAATAGCAAGATCTCAAGTTCCAGAGGTTAATGCTCCTTGGTCAGCTCTAATCAGGTCTGAGTTACTTTTGGGAGGCCTCTGAATGTCCTAGATATCGGTTTTGATCATGTCTTGTATGCTCATATGTTTTTCATCTTGAGGTGTCAGTGAGGATGGGTGTACCGGGGGTAATTATTGTTGCAGGTTTGAGTGCTTGAGGTGCCTTCTAAGAACCTTTGTCTGATTGTAATGTTGTATCTTCTTTTCACTTTTAATTCATATGATCATTTAGCGGGGGGAAAAATACTGCATTTTTTGAGAAAAGTTTGGAAGCTGAAAGTCCCTTTGAGAGTTATCAGCTTTATCTGGTTGTTTGGTCGTGATCGCATGCTCACAAATGCAAGGAAGTTGCACCTTAGTCTTGCAGATTTTGCTGGTCGTTCCTTTTGTTGTTGCTATAGAGAACTCAATGCATATACTACAGGATTGCGCTTTTGCTAAGAGTATTTGATGGTTTTCAGGTTCTTTGCCGTGGAATGCGATGGAAAGAGGGTGGAGGCACATTGTCATTAAATAAGATTCGGCAAGGGTTGTATAATACCGTAACAATGAGACCCAGGAGCAATGGGCTCTCACCGGTTTGATTAGAAGAATTTAGGAGACCTCGGGCTTTAATGGAAGCATATGTTTTAGTCATGTGTGCAGGTCAGCGAATAGTGTTATTGATTGGATGTCGAAAATTCAATTTAGATAGGGCGTTAATTTGATTTTCCTTCAAGATCCACAACCAGAGTTGATGGAAATCCTCGAATTGTTGTTGTAATTTTTCTTTTGAGCTTGGCTCCGTTCATGTACCCAAAAAAATTGATGTATATAAATCTTTCTTGGCAACCTAAAATATTCCTTATTTGTTAAATAAAATATTATACAAATAATGCCATTATAGAGATGTAACTTTTCTTTATAGGAAACAATAAATTGCCATTAAGTGTGCTTTTTTTTCTTTTGGGTAGAAGCCATTAAATGAATTCATACTTAAGAAGATGATATGATAAGCTACAGTCTTCGACTTTCCTTTTGACTATATATCAAAATGAATCAAGAAGATTCATACCAAAAAAAGATGAATAGGGAGATGAAGCACGACTTAATAAGGAATTTGGATTCTCTTCTTGGAGAAATTTTTCCAATGAGCGCCTAATGAGTCATAAGACCATTAGAATTAATACTTTGAGGTTTTTTGGTAAGTCAACCAACCCTGATATGAACATCTATAACTAGAGGACATATAAACAACGCATGCCAATGCTAAAGTAACATAAGAAAAGAAGGTTACTAATCCTTAATGACAAAATCAACCCTCATGCCCAAAGCCAAGCAGTGTTTTTTTTATGCGTTAGCCCCATGCATTTGGGGTACTATTGGAATTTTAACCAGCAAGTATTTTTCTGGGGGTACCAGGGATGCTTTAGCCACCTGTATGTAGGGCACATTTAATCACAATTAATTCTGTATAGCTGTAAAATTAACTCTCAAATTTTTGGTAAATTTTCTCTCTCTAGAAATGAAAGCAAAGGTATTGAGATAATGAGACTCATCTATATAATGGATTTCTTTTTCCTGGTAAGGCATCCTAGCTTTCTCTTCAAAGGAAAGAGTGCAATTGCAGTGTAGGGAACTGACTATTTTCTCTTGGCTCAAGGTTAGAAGCCATTGATCTCTTTCTTTTTTCTGAGTTCAGTAAAGAGTAGCCAATTTTAGTTTCTCATTTCCTTCTTCTTTTTTGTATGTGATTTAAAGTAATTTTCCTGATCTTAATTCCTTTCCCTTCTTCATGTTCTATAGGATATCTATCAAATATGGCTGATTCATCCTCAACTATCAACTCTGGCAACTATGGCAACTGTGGCCTGGGCCTACCGCCCAGGTACCCTATACCAGCCAGAAAAACTATCGTGAACCCAAACCATGAAACCTTGTTTCCTATCACTGATTTACCAACCCAGAACATGCAACCTTGTATTCCAAATGATGCATTTGGCCAAACTGGAACAGAAGGGCTAGAAGACAACCAGCAATTTCAAGGAGCAATGTCATCCATGCTGGACATTCTCTTTGATAGGATTGACAATCCTCCCGTATCAGCTGCTATTAATCCAAACAGTCAAGGTGCTTTACGAAATTCTTCAAGCGAAACTGAGCTGATTTCTTACAAATACAGACACCTTCGCGAATTTCATCCTAGCAGTGTGGAAGTGGCATTGATGAAAAGGTATATCCTCCGATTACTTTGCTTTCTGTAATGCAATTTTTCATTTCACCCAAGAGAAAATTTAGGGTTCAGATTAAGTGGATTAATTTACTTTGATCTTTTCTTCTCTTATAGGAAAATTTCAGACAGACAAGCTGGCCAGAAATATAGACTGAAGAAAATGCTATATGTTGCTGGTCTTGAAAAGAAAGTTAAAACGTTGGAGGTAATTATCTTTATATTTATCCTAGTGTTATGTTTATTATCTTATTCTTCATCTATTTTACAGGAATATGTATCCCTGAAAGGTTTTGAAATCTCTGAATATCACCGCCTACTGAATGAGCTTCGAATTCAAAACAACACTTTGCAGCAACAACTGGCAATTCTTGAGAGTAAGAGCAGATTGAAAGAAGGTAAAAATGTTTTTTGTAGATGCAATTTTAAAATTACATAGAATATATTATTACAACAACTCATGTAAATAACTTATTTTTGGCAGATATGACCACCTTGTTGACTCTGGAAAAAGATCAGCTATCGAATTTCCTTCAACTGATGTTGGAAACTACTGCTACAACCATCAATGCCTTTGCAAGCACTGCTCCAACTGCCATGGATGTTCAGACTTCAGCTCATGATACAATAGCTCGTTCAACTTTTTGATCTTATCAATGTTGCTATTATCATTCAGCTAGTTCTGATTTGAATCTTTTTCTCATCATGTCCTTTTTTTTTTTTTTTTTTTTCTTTTGGGGTTATCATTGTTAGTGACAATCTGATCAAAGAATTTCAGAGTCTTATTTTCTGTAGCAGTTTTGGTTTGTTCTTAAAATTTTTCTAATTTAATCCAGGTTGACATATAGACTGCGCATCTCTTTGTTGATATTCTTGTGAGAAGCGTTTTTTTTTTTTTTTTGAAGAGTAAGAAGATCGTATTAAAAGAACTGAAAAAAATTCAATATTTACCTCATGCAGTCCTTCAACGAAAAGAACGCCCTAACCCATACCCAAAGCTAAACCCTTTACATCACCTGTTAGGTCCTCTGATACATTAACAGGCCAATGCTGCTTCTGGGACGAAATTGATTCCTTGCTGCCTATAAGGCAAGGTAGTCAGCGATTGAATTTGCCTTTCAATAGCAGTGTTTATCAGTGAAAAGTGAGCCTTAGTTCTCCTTGAAATGAGAGGGAAACAAAAACCTAGTGATTAAGCCTTTATGTCTGTTTCAGGAGGGAAATGAAAATTTTCAATTTTTATCATCAAATGACTATCCAGCCTATTTTCTTTTTCAGTTTTTTTTTTTTTTTTTTTGGGTCAACTCTTTTTCAGTTCAAATAAGAGCAGAGGAAGGCCATATGAATCTCGTTGTTTATAATTTGACGTTGCTTAGCTAGGGTTTAGAACACAAATGTACCCACACAAAAAAACATTCGCAATTGGAGTAATAATGATCAAATCTAGTTTCAATGACATTAGTAATTTATTCATCGTAACTGACATTGGGAGTTCTATTTCCAATGACACATGGATCTTTAGTTTAAGACAATAATGGGAAAATTATTCTATACGTACGGATATCGAACATGATTTTTGAGGACGACAACAATCATTATTTTATATGTACGGATATCATAAATGATTTTTTAAGCCGACAACAATCATTATTTCTGAGTTAGTTAAAAGTTAATGCATCTGATTGCATTTGTAGCAATCAATGTTGCAGTGGTTTTATTTATGATACTATATATGGTTTCAAAAATATAGTTGGAATAATCGCATTAATACTTGCATAAAAACTATCTAAAAGTAACATTGATAGTTATAGCTATGGTTGAAGCACACATCACCGTTAAGTAACAACTACGTTTAAAGTAATATCTATACGTAGTGAAAATCAAAGTCACGGTATAGGAAACTAGCACTAGCATTAATGATAGTCCTTTCAATTTACACGTAGTGTTTACCAAAAAAAAAAAAAATTACACGTAGTAGAAGGATATGATGATTTTAGGGGAAGCTAGATGAGAGTACGGGAACGTGGCTGATTCAAATAGAATCTAACTTGGCCAAGGCACCTTCAACATCCAGTCAGTTGCTTTATTTGCTTCATGAACAACATGCTTGAAGCAGACGTGCCACCAATTATCATATCCTTCTACTACGGTGAGGATTGTGGACAAGATTCGCAATATAGGGAGGATTGGTGGCACGTCTGCTTCAGGCATGTTGTTCATGAAGCAAATAAAGCAACTGACTGGATGTCGAAGGTGGATCTTAACCTTGAGGTCTCCTTGATGTTCTTCTCAAATCCTCCTTCCGAATTGCAAGAGATCCTTCAGGCTGATCAGGCATCCTCTATTGTCTTAGTTGTTTTGTTTTTGGGTCTTTGACCCCGTTATTGTAACCCCCAACCCAAAAAATAATAATAATACTAATAATAATATGAAGACTTTATTGTAAATGAAAAACACTAGCATTTGTGTGACCCGTTAGACAAGATCGCTAAGAACTCTTTTCTATGTGAACTACTTGTAATGCCTCACTCGTGCAACCTACGATTTCTTTAAAAATAAAAATTAGTCGTGGGACATCCGAATGAATGTCTCTAAACAATTTGAGGCAAAGATTTTGCCCTAATTTTAAACTTCCTTCCAGATGTTGCAAAGATTGGAGCAAATTAACACTTCCAACCAAAGAAGTTGCATCTTAATTGTGGATAAATCGAATACTTCATTTTGGAGAAAAAAATATTGCTCGATTATGTGGCAAACCATGGCCATTTACAACTCCCTTTTAATTGACTGCCCCAGTCCCTACAGTATGAGAAATTTTCCTTAGTTGATATCCATGCTGCTAGAAATGTGGAATGAAGAGAGAGATGTGTGTGAGAATGAGAAAAGGCAAGAGACCAAATTCACGTGGTTTGGTTGAATTCAACCTATGTCCATGAGAGAGTTTCAAATATTTTCCACTATGTTGAGAGCTATGTACACATCTTGCTTATATAGAGATAGAGTTCTTGTTATCAGTGTTCTTGAACTCTTGCAGTTGTGAGCTTCTAGATTTCCTGAGTTACAATGTTTGAATATACATGAAGATAAATGTTTTAGATTACATAAAATATTGACCAACGTCTTGTAGCAATTGTAATCTATATCAAACTCTTCTTTGGATTGGTTAAAGTCTTTGTGAGTACTAATTGTAGAAAACTTCTTGAGTGTAGTGGCTGGTGTTTGATCAGTTGTGGAACTCTTAGATGCAACCCTATCCGCAGAAGCTTGAGATGGAATGGCCACTAGGGTTTTGGTTGAATTTCCAGAAAACACAGATATTCCAAAAAAATAATATAAGGTCCCCAAATATCCGAATAGATCATATCCAAAGGTGCTGTAAAAACAGAAGTAGAAGAGTAGAAGGGGAGTTTTTGACTCTTTCAAGGATGGCCTTGTGAAAGGAGCTTTTAATATTGTGGTCGTTTACAAACCATTGGCTCACACTTCTTGTGCTAGTATTGATGCTCATTGCATGTACTAGTATTGCTTTTATACCTTTATTAAATACAAAATAACATCCCAGTAGAGTATGTTGTTGCTAACCTCACATCCAGTTATATCCAAATTACCATTAGACTTTCACAATTAAGTAATATAAATTTGATTGATAGGATTAATGGTCTACTAGACTAGATAATACGAGGAGCCGTTGATCCATTCGGCCTTGAACATCTACATTTACCATAGGCGCATTATGTCAAAAGTGGAATCAGATACAATTTTCAAACTTTAAAACTACTTGAACTAGATCCACAACATCAATCTCAATATAAAGAGAAATCCAAAACCATTAGCAACAGAAAAGAATATAAATTTGATTGATAATGATTAAGATCCTCTCAACTAATAATCAAAGTGCCATCATCCATTGTCTTATTACATTTAATAGGGCATTACTTCAAAATTGAAACAATACAATAAAATCTAAAACTACAAAACGAGTAACTAAATATCTAATACCTAAGTGGACCACACACACATTCGCATCGTGTTTGTCGACCTTTCTAAACTAAACGTACTCCCCGAATTTGAATATCACATGAAATATATTCCTAGAAAGAACATCCCCGTGAACGGATACAATGAGATTATCTAGAGGAGAGAACGTGGGTTTTTGTTGATTTTTAAATAAACATAAAGGAATTTAATATTAAACATTAATACAATAATTTTAATTGCATAAAAAAAAACATTAGAATTGATTTGGCCTGGATTTCTCTATCTCCAAACTTAATTTTATTGTATAATGAGAAGAGAAAGAAAGGATTGAGATTAAAAGAACCCGTTAATTAAACAACTAATAATAGAACCAGTTAAAATGAAAACAAATAGATAGCCAACAGAACAATGAATCAGATCAACAAAAGTGTGATAGAGGATGCCTTGATTTGGCAAGTGGGAAGGGAAGACAAAATTCCAATTTGGGTTGCTAACTGGGTTCCTTCTCTTCAGAATTTTGACACCTAAACCTACATAGTGTGTTGTTGATTTTGTAGAGGAGATTATTGATTCAGTGACTATGGCCCGGAGAATACCATTACTGCAAAAGTTATTCAACCCGGATGAAGTGGTGGCCAATTAAGAAGATTCCTGCCCTTGAACGCTTGTGAGGACAAGATGGTTTGGGGTGCAGCTAGGAATGTTGTTTTTTCCACTCTATCAGCTTATCATCTTCTCCTAAATCGTAGAAATGCTCAAATGACAAGTAGACCTTCATCTTCAAGGAGACACAGGTAGGATGGAATCAAGAAGGGGAAAGGAAGAGGCTTTGGAAATGCAACGCATTGCCCAAATTTTGCAATTTTATGTGGATAGTTTGTGCAGAAGGTATAGCAGGCAGATTAAGGTGGAGCCATTATGCAAATGGTGCTGACAAGAAGATGAAACAAGTAGCCATATACTTTTTCAATGTCATTTCTCTAGAACAGTCTAGATGGGTAGTGGTCTGGAGTTTCTGTTAGAAATAATACCTGAGCCATCATTACCAGGAATTTTTCAGGCATGAAACTCTTTCCATTTCACTTCTAAACAGCGCAGCAAAGAAATTCTCTGTCAATTCTCCTTTGTGTGTTGGCATCCTTGGTTACATAGAAACGATGAGCAGTTTAATGGAGAAAAGAAGACACTGCTGGAGATTGTAGTGGAAGCAAAGAATGCATTTCGTGAATTCTGGGCATGCAACGGGGGAGCTGAAAAGAGCAGCTCTAATGCTAACCAGGAAGTAGTAGTATCGATGCATGACATGGAGGAGTGTTCTGTTTACTGTGATGTTACAGGCTATTCAAAATTGGGGGAAGGAGGAGCTGGATTTGCAGCATGGAATTTGGATGAATTACAGGTAGCGTGTTCTATACCCACATCATTGGCATCTGCATTTGCTAGTGAGGCGCTAGCGATCAGGGAGGCTCTATGCTGGGCTAAGGAACACCATTGGACTAAGTTTAGGCCTTCAATAATATTTGGTGGGCATCAGCTATGAACCCCCCCCCCTCTTTGACCGCCATTGCAACTCTTGAAGCTGCAATGGCTTTGAAAGACAGCTTTATCTCTAGTAACTTTTGCTTTATTTCTAAAGATGGGAATGAATGCGCCTATTCACTAGCTCGAAAGGCCTTGGCTGTTTCAAGTCGGACATATTGGCCTATTTCCTATCCAAAAGCTGGGGTTGCTCATGTCCAACCTTCTAAATCTTTTGCTTGCTTGTTTGAATAAAAGAATTTTCACCAAAAAACACTGGCATGAAATTTCTTAACTAACCAGTAATAAGATCATAAGAAATTATAATATGTGGGCTTTCTAGACTAAGTTTTTATTTTTCACAATAGGAAACAAAGCCACTTTTTATTTGTCATGGTTTATTACTATAGTTGTCAAATTCAAAGCCATTTGTGTCTTCTTCATCATCTTTCTTTTTCGACATTGTTGAAAGAAGGTTCTCTTAGATTTTTCATTATATTCAAATCATCACATTCTTGTCCTTTTATCTAAAAATTGAACGAACTCCAGTATGGTGATTTGTAGGCTCTTCAGCATTCTTCTACAGGGGAAAAATTGAGACATGAAAAGAAAACCAGAGGAGAAGGGCAACAACGCTCCTTTTATGTTTTAGATTGAATTCTAAAACTTTTGATAGAAGTACATTTTGATTCGGATTCAACAACAAATTTTCCATGCTGCGAGATCTTTGCAAAATGCAAATCCGTTTGCAAGGAAATCCAAACAGAAATTTGGAGGAAACTGCTTCTTATCAGCTCAGAGATATGATGTATAAACTGAAAGACAAGAACTCAACCTATGGGAACAAAAAAGCAGTTCAAGAGGACACCTAATATTTCAAAGAGAATGCTTGCAGAGAGAGAGAGAGTAATGAGAGTCATTCAATTTGTGCATCCATTGTATAAACCATGAACGGCAAAAAAAAATTCTTGAATTTGAAAGGGGGAGAAAAAACCAAGAATTAATCTAGCAATCAAGGTTGCTTGAAACCCAAATAGATTATTCCCAGCACAATAGAAAATTCCAACTTAAGATCCCTACAAATTAACAAAATAGAAACAAAAAGATTATTTTTTTTTCTGTAGGATATTCGGAGATAAAGTACAAATCTGCACTTTGGTAGCTAGCTACCTTAATGTTCGGTCTTAACCGGTCAATGAGCAGCATCTTCTTCTTCACAAAACTTTGAGTACCCATCAGAGTCCATCAGAGAATCCAGTTCACTTGCATTACTCATCTCCACCTTCATAATCCATCCATTTTCATACGGACTTCCATTAACCTGAGCAAAATGTTAAATGTCTCAACTTCAAGTTTATATTCCCCAAAAAGAATCATAAAAAGCTTAGAAAAGTGCTGTAGGAACAGCCATCAAAATCCAGAAAACCTACTTTCATCTGGTTTCAAAGTAGAAAGTGAACAAGGAAGATCAACTAAGGAGTTATTTATGTGACAGCCACCGAGGTAGTCATTTATAATTCATACTGCCAAACCAGAAACCCAGGTTTGAAATTTAGGACTCCGAATCAACCTGAGTTGGCTAGCAAACCATCAACCATTACAATGGAAATGCTAAAAAGAACCATTTTCCTGGTTCACTGCATCTGGCTGTATTTGAAAAAATGCAACAGTACAATCAACTAGAAAGGAGCTGTCTTCTTTTGAGACTATCACATAAGCAGCCGTAGGATCCCTCAAATCATGTTTTGCTTCACGGTCCCAGTTTCAAGGCTGGCATAGTCCAATGGTTTCAGGTTTAGCAATTTAACATTTAAATAAATCTTCACTAGGGGGTTCACAATTCATTACTCATAATGGAACCTGTTAATTAGAGAGATACCTTATTTACTCATTAATCTGGGGTACAAAACAAGCAATATTTTATTGAATCAAAACCAATAGGGTTTATCAAAATCAGATTGGAATTTTCTAGATGCCCTATACTGGTTTTTTATTTATAATAGAAAAAGAACAATAGATTTATGATTACCAATTATAATCATCATCATTTCAACATGTAAATTGCCTTAATGCCTGCTCCACGCTTCAATTTCTAGAGTTCAAAAGGCCAGAGAGTCCAAAAGAACACAAATATAACCAGTCTGTGATATAATAGATATGTGATTATATTTAGAACTTGAAGTAGTATAGTGTACATTATCATGACTTTGTAGTTCCAAAATGAACATGCAAAAACATCAAGAGTGCTACTTTTTTAGAAAAACCATTATGGTCACACGAGCTCTTCTTTTCATGGACTAATGATATGGTAGGCAGAAGATCTATGTTCAAAACAATAGAAAGTTAAAAACAACCTGCCATGGCCTAATAAAAGACATGCATATCTAAATAATTTCATAAGACCAAGACATGTTGATCAGTAATTTATTAGTTTAAATTTGTAGCCACAGTAAGCTTGTAACTGAACCAGAACCCCAATGAGAAAATTCACGGTTGAACAGTGTTAAACAGCCTATGTTTCTCAGTCTTTTTATCTTAACTACATAAGACTTCTAGACAGTTGATTCATCATATAATAAACCATTTTTTCCCAGAGTACCACACTATTAAGTATTACCATGCTAAAAATATTTAGTTAAATGACTCACCAAACCCGGAGAGTTGTTTAGTTCTTCATTGACTTTAACCACCTTCCCTGAAACAGGAGAGTTAATATCACTGGTTGCCTTTACACTTTCAACTGCACCAAAGCTGTTTCCCTGTGATACAGAGGCTCCAACTTCAGGCAATTCAACATATACAACATCCCCTAAATGGTCCTGTGCATGATCAGTTATTCCTACAGTAGCAGAAGTGCCTTCCACTTTGACCCACTCGTGGCTGTCAGCATATTTGAGATCCTTGACAACTGCAGAAAAGGGAAGAAAGAACACTAATAGGATTAACATGATTCACATTAAGTCAGTCCTCACATAATCAAAAATGTTTTCACCACATTTTGCTACCAAAAGTAAAGTTCCAAATTTCATTGATGCATCGAAAAATGACACTTGGCCATAAATTTAGCAAATCCAGTTGACGGCCGGTTACAGGTGAATGAGAAGAAACACCATGATAGAATATCAGGATGAAGAAGAGTAAAATTAGTTGTCATGGCACATCAAGATTGCCTCAAAAACAATATTTTTATTTTGATTCACAACCTTTCTCTGTTTGCTGCTTTTGGAATCAACTCTAAAGTAAGTTGAATTTACTGTCCATGTTATATCACAAAGACAGTGATCTAAATTTTACAGGAAGGAAAAAAATCTGTAATTCTAAATAATACTACTCATTTCTTTTAAAACACTAGAAAATAAAACCTAAGTAATTAGTGGCCAAACTTAAAACTTCCTGAAAAACAGATAATTATATCTGTTCTTGTAGCAATTACATAAGCCAATCATAGATGAGAAAGTATACAGAACACCTCGGCATAAGTAATAGAAAAAACAAAGAAATTATAGAATGGGTTACCCACCAAAAATGGCAGCATTTTATGAAAAATGAATCTGAAATGATGTCTGATAGAGCATTCTTCATTCTAACATTATCCCCAAAAAAAAATTGCCACATCAATAAATGAAGTTAGGGAATTCTTCATGCCAGTTATTCCAAATTTAAGTTCCAAAAATATGTATACAGTGGCTTAATTGGTGAAATTGGAGGTTGCATTTGGGAAACTTAACAAATGACAGAAATGAAGCAACTTATACCTGTGATCATGCTAAGGCAAGATCAAAGTGAGATACATTACTATATGAGAGGAAATCAACAGGCTCCTAAGTATTTCAAATCTAACAGTGCCCGCAAGCAATCATCTCTAGGGATTTAAATCTGACCATAAACATAACTTCATGTTTCAGAATCTAAAGTATATCTATGTCAAAACTTTATAGTACTTCAAGCAAGCCTGTACGCCTATAACTCTGAATCTGTATTCCGACAAAAACTAAACGCAACATGAATGATATAATTGAGGGTCACAAATAATTATTGAGACCAAAAACCTAATAAACATATTGATCACCGATACCAACAAACAGAATTTCACGGCGAACGAAATAACAGCAAAGGTGGGGGATATACTCAATGAAAAAAATTATACATAAACAGAGTACCCATAACTAGATTTCCCAGAAGGAACGTAAAAGAGCCACCTGATTACTTTTTCATAAATTCCAAACTTGGATTAATCAAGAAATCAGGGAAAATTATAGAATACTGTTTTCAAAAGGTTAAGATCTTTACTGAAATTATCTTGGATCAAATATTGAACAACACCCCTGAACAAGATCTAAATGTTCAGCCTCATCTTCTATTCGTTTCTTTCTAGCGACCATTATTGTTTCCGAAGTAGATATATAAACCAAATCGTAGAAAGAAAAGGGAAAAGTGAAAAAAACATTCATGGGCTTACAAAAATAACTATAATGCATAATTCCCGAGAAAGGAGAAGTACTCAGGAGAAAGATATACAAAGAAGCGATCAAGGCAGAGTTTGATTATTACCAGAAGCAAAGCCCCTATGAGAAAAGGAGAGCCTGAGATAAGAAGCAGCCCTGGAAGCCCACAACTTTGAAGCCATAGTATCTCTGGTACTCTCTGTACAGAGTATTACTATTGGAATCCAAGATGGGTCTCGCTAGTGCCACCCCGGATTAGGTTTTCTCCCAAAATTTATTAATAAATAGCATAACAGCAATTTAAACGACATCCCTTTTTTTTTTTTTTTTTGGGAACATTGAGTGAGATTACATGTGCCATCCCACCAACCCCAGAAGCCAGAGTTGGTGGCTTGAACCGCTTGCTGCATGCTTGCACTTTTCTATATTTTTGCTCAAGTTGTGGCCAATGCTGCAATGAGGGTGCTGGGACCAGTAACGCATTTAATTATCAAACCAGGTATCAAAATCGGACCAGGGTTGGACAGTTCTGGTTCAAGCAATTCAGTCGTCAAGGGGCAATTTAATCATTTCATATTATATTCCTTGTTAATTTGTAATTTGTTTGTTAATCAGTTTAAATCGAGTCCAGTTCACCTTCACAGAGTGTACATTGGGAACCTCTGTAATCTCACATATGGACTTCACATAATTTGTGGTGAAAAAGCGTCACAAGTGCTATGCTCCTTCCACATGGAACTGAAATTCTGCCCAAAAGTAAAGAGTCTTGATCATTTACCCATCAGGGTTGAGGTCTATGTTCCTTATATGCCTTCTGTGGCGATACATGTCCATAAATAATCCTGGATAATAGGATTAAATGAACTTGCCGTTACCAAATTCTCAATTTTTTTTAAATATTTTACTTCCTTTTCTTTTTCCCTTTACTTTATATTTAAGCATTTGGATTATCCACGAGGGTAGAGGATTGTGCTCCCCCCACACATCCCTCCATTACACATTTAAGACAGGGTTCCATTATAAGGTGGACTAATAATGATTCCCATCTCTGAACATGTGGTGGAAATATACGAGGAAGCACACCCGGGTAGAGGATCTCAACTCAGTAAGAATGTGTTTGAGACATTGTGAGGAATTCTAATTTCACAAGTGACAAGGTGGCCATCTTCTCCTTCATGTGTCCAGCCAAGTCTAAAGAATAATCCGGTTGGTTCAGGCATCTTCAAACCAGACCACTGAACCTTATTTCAGTTCCCCGTGTATTTTCTACCAAAATTAAAGGTGAATAGATGATACCTGAACAAGGCAAATATTCCTTCAGAAGGTAGGTGGGTTCAATATAATACCGTAAAAGCTTAATGGTTTAGATCACATCATGAGTAGGAAGGTCACAGGTCAAAATTCCACCTAATTTGATCTACACAGATGAACAACAGATATAAGTTCTTATATGTTCTGGATACCAGCTGAAGATGCAGTACTGCAAGTTATGGAGCTTGTAGAAGCAAACTTTAGCAACTTCTTTCAAAAGCAAAGTTCAGAGTTTGTTATCTTATTTATTTATTTCCTTTAGACTGCTCAATGAGAGAGAGAAAAAAAAACCAACCTATGTTTTTTGGCAAGTATGCTGAATCCATACCTGTTTGAATGGTAGAAAAGTGCAGCAGAAGAACATCAGATAGGTAAAACAGTCCTTTCCTTGTGCATTGTTCTAAGAACCATTGTAACCTGTTCAATCTGATCCTGACTTGAGCATGCTGAAAGGAGGACTTTCGCGGTTCCTCCATCTGGGTAACAGCCAGCATCGATCATTTCTTCGAAGATTTCCATGCATCTTAAATATAGTTTCTTTCTAGAGTAGGCTCCAAGCCTTGAAGTCCATGTGACAACATCAGGTCTCAAGTTTTTTAAGGGAAGTGATTGGAACAACTCTTCCATTCTGTCAAAAAAGCCTGCCCTACCATAAATATTGATCAAGATGTTGTATGTGCTGATATCAGCTTCATATGGGCCTTTATCCATTGCACTTAAAACTTCTTCCATTTTTCCAAATTGACCCATCCTTCCATAAGTGTTGAGCATACTGTTCAGAACAAAGGTGTCTGGCTCAAGGCCAGATTCATGCATTTGGTTTACAATTTGCTCACATTTTGAGATGTTTCCTGTTTTTGAGTATGCTGTCAAGAGCAGCATATGGGATTTCATTGTTGGAGTCATGCCCAGCTGTTTCAGTTCCTCAAATACAGCCTCTGCATCTGAAACAAAAAGATAATGGGAAAAGGAACATAAGAGACTGATCAAGGAATTCTAAATATGACATCTGCTAATGATCTCTTCATTTCTAAGTCATTTAAAATATCAAGAAAAAATCTTGGGAGGGGAAAAAATTGGACCATGAGATTCCTTTGAAACATGTGTCATTTCAAGGACCGACGGCACAAACTTGATTACAAGTTAGCAGTCTAATATTTTAGTGCATGACAAGAATCTAGAGATATTCATGTAACAAATAAATAGTGACCAAGCAGTCAAAATACCTTCATGTAGACCAGCCCTTCCATATGCATCCACCATGATGTTATATGAAGCTCTGTCTGGTTCACAACCCATGTGCTGCATGAGTGAGAATATCTCGGCAGCCCCAAATGGATAGCCTGCACGACTGTTTGATTGACAAGATTAAGACTAGGAGAATAAATGGCAATGTCATTTAGCATGAGTGTTCAACAGTAAGAGAACATCACAACAGAAAGGTTATTAACTTGTAGGCCTCCATTAGAGCATTATAAGCATACACATCAGGCTCATGCCCGGCTTCTTGCAACTCTTCGAATGCTTCTTCGGCTTTCTCACAAAGCCCTTCCCTTGCAAATGCATTTATGAGTGCAGTGTATGTACAGATATTAGTCTTGCATTTTTTACTTCTCATTTCTCGGAAAACTTTTTCAGCCATAAAAGATCTGCGTGCCTGTAATAATCGAGTCAGTACCTTAAAAAGTCTAGCAAGGAGAAACAATGGCAACAAGGAGAATGAGGAACCAGAAAAATGGATCACCTTCCCATATAAGTTGATCATCAATGTGTATGTCTCAGTAGATGGCTGACAGGAATCCTTTTTCATCCTCTCAAAAATCTCCACTGCTTTTGAGGAATTCCTTCCCTTCACTAATCCATCAATATAAGCATTGTACACAACTGCACCTGTTACAATGAAGGATCTTTCTTAATTAACTCATGCCTTAACTAGTACATTAGAAGCTCAAATAAAATATTATCAATAAAACATAATAGATTCATGTATCAGGGGATAATACAAGGCATTTAGCTATCAAAACAGATTATCATCCTAGAATACCAATAATATACTCGTACAGGTACTACTTATCAGAGATTGCTAATATAACCTGAGGATATTAGCAAGTCAGAAGAGCTCAAAATTTCTGTTCTATTATCATTTCCTGATTTGGCAAGTACCATCCAAATTACCCTGGCTGGTAGGGAAAGACTCATATCTTCGTTCTCATAGATTCAAAATTACTGAAAATTTTGGGGGCTTACATTCTGAGTCCTACAGATGGTAGGTCATAGGGCTGATGTGGATAGACCCAGAAAAATTTGGCCAGTTCACAGGATGTCACAAGGTCCACATTGGTAACATATCATCTCATAACATAGCTAAAGGGGCTGAGTAGACCAACTCGCAAATAGACAAAGCATCTAAATGACAATGTAGGGAACCTCTTTTAGGATTTAACATTTGCTATCTAAAGTAGAAAACTTGATACATTCTGCCTGTTAAATTAACAACAATGACAAAATCTTTTTGACTTCAGTCACTAATGTTCCAGAAAGTAACTGAGAATCCCAATATTGCAATCAGATTACTGGAAGTATGAAATTGAAATTTAAGAAGAAGGGAAAAAAAATATATAGGACATCAAAAGAGAGTATAAGACAACATACTAGAAGGAAGGCCATATTTACGCATCTCAGAAAAGACTGCCTCTGCCTTCCCAAGCAACCCAGATGTGCAGTAAGCCCATACCAGAAGAGCATAAGTATCTTCTGTAGGAACACACTGAGCTTCCAGAAGTCTCAAGTAAGCAGATTCTGCCTCCTTATACAGAGAGTTCTTTCCGTAAGCATCTATGAGTAAATTGTAACACATGACATCAGGTTTGAAGGAACTCCTTTGAAGTATCCACTCACAAACCTAAAACATTGTTTAAGATTTTATAATCATGGATCTAAAACATATAATTTATGTCAACCAAGTTATGACAATGTAACTGTGTAACACAAGAATGCCTCAATGTATTTGATGCCTAGAAGGATAATCAAAAAGAGTAGGATAGCTGTTAACACTGCCAAGGAAACTAATAAGGTGGCTGATGCTGGTATTAAATATTAGTCAACAATTAATCAAGTTCATGGTTCACAGAGTACAGTAATGATTGAGATCAAGGATGAGGATTCTCAAATTACATCCATTTCTATGCAGCAGTTTGGTCTTATGGATAATTTTTGGATTAAATTTAAAAATAAAATTTAAGTGCCCCGCGAGGGAATACCCAAATTATGAATAGGGAAAATATACAAAACTAACAAAAATAACTTTTGGAAAAAGATTTAAACTATTATTCTGTTTCAAGGTAAGTGCAAAAAACAGTTCAAAAAGATTCAAGCATTTAGTGTTGTAAGTAAGATGAACAGGGAAAAGAAACAAAAATACAACATGAAGCCTTGTCCAACTAAAAATGAAGAGGAAACAACAAAGATAAATCTTTTATTTTGGTGAGACCAAAAAAGAGTAAGTCATAACCTTTATACTCAAAACAACTAAGAATGTTCAAAAAGATTCAAGCATTTACAGTTCAGAGGAATTCCCAGCAAATAAAACTATAGGATTACACTCTGGTACACGTTCTATGCCACTAAAAATGAGCAAGAATCTAACAATCCAAGTTCACAAACTTTTCTCACCAGCACAATTGGATTCCATTGTTTATTGAGACGAAGTTGAACAGCAACATTAATGAGGTCGTCCCATGTGGTATGTGTAGGAGCAAGACTATTGAGATAACCCCAGATTGCAGACACCGAAATTTCCTTCTGTACTAATTCCAGAATCTGTTGAGCTGTGGGACTCATCACAGGGAAGATACCATCAACAAACCCAGAACCGTACTTCCATCCCCGTCCCCTTAGAGCACCACCTACATGCCATTCCAATTCAAAGTGTTAACTTCTAACTGTGGCCCTTTGGATACATATTACTCTATGATTACCCTTTCTTCTAGACAGCTTTTTGGGATTGAAGTTTCTCCAAACACCACGCTTGTCAAGAAAAAGACTATCACCATCGCATTGTTTCTCAGCATTCCCTCTTTTTGAATTCTTGGCAGTCCACCTAAAATCATTACTAACAAAGGGAAGTAGCACAATTCTTTTCTCTATGAATGGCTGAATACATGCACACTCAACCATCAGCCTGCAACAATCAATGGAATTAATAATATATAAAAGATCATTTCCAGCTAATCAATGAACTAGTTGTTTGCTCTCCAATTACAGCCTACAATGTGTAATATCATCATGAGCACAATAAATCACATTTTCTCAATAAAAGGTCAATAATTCTTATGACAAATTTAATTTTTTTTTAAAACACCTTGAGGCATGAAAATAAAATAAATAAGAATGTAGCTCATAAGACAGTAAAATTAATACAAAAACTTGAGATAGAAGCAACTGAATGAAGAAGAAATTTTAGGGAATCCAAATGCTACTTTACATATGTTAACTTGTCTTAAACTATAAAGAAAACCCATTTCCTAAAACAAACAGCAATGCTCAATGAAAACCATGTAACAGCAAAAAATTGCCAGAAACTGAAAATGCAAGGGAAGATAATGCATTACAAAATATGCAGTGAAAAGAAAGCCTTACATAGATATAGAAAGGGTGAAATCCTCCTGCTCCTTCGAAATCCTAACTGGGTTACTGCAGAATTTCCATTAAATGCAAACAACAAAGTGTAACTGAACAAGGGTAGCGTGGAGCAACAATTCATAGACCATATAATGATACAAGCTTATCCTTGAAGATAACTGAACGGGCAACCTAACCAGAGAACGTTAAAATATCTTAAACTTGTCAGTTAGCAAAAACTTGTCTTACTATAGTGGCCGCCTGAAACACGTGTAGCCCTATGATTGGCAAATACAAATACGACAAAACAGGAATTTTTACGAACAGTGAACAGAACTTCACTAACACAGATTTTCTAGGGGCTTATGGTAATTTAAAAAACAATGCGAAATAATGGAAGTGTAGTTTTGATGCTTCTGATTTTAATTTTTTTTTTTTTCGGCTTTTATCATTTATTTGTTGCCTTCTGCGTATCCATCAAATATTATTGGTTTATCGATTTACCATGCAATTCTTGTGAAGGAAGTGCAAACAAATTCGAGAAGTGAACCCCTTAGCAAAGTGTTTTTTGGTAATAACTCCTTAGCAAAGTTCAAAATCTGTATTGTCTCGATATGTCGACCGAAATTTCCGCAAAACATAATATATCATTGTATCTTATATGCCTAATCTAGGCCCAAGATTGAGCTCCATTAGACACATAACATTATACCGATTAAATATTTTAATAACTTTTAAGTAATCTTTTAAATTTAATTTTTGATATGCAATCTAATTTTAATATTATTTTTTTACTAAACCCAAATGCAAAATGATGCCTCGTGCGAACAAAACCAGATCAAATATTTTTACTAATTTAAACATGTATATATATACAAGAAAACATTGAAATTTTTATTTAAATGCAATGATAAATAAATTTTTACCCAAAGCAATAATGAATTTTAAGAAGTAGTTCAATTACAATTTGCAAATTGTAACTCACAATTACAACCTCCTGAAATTATAAAAGAGTCAATTTATACATTTTTAAAAGATAATTCAATGCCAAATGTGTCCAATGCTACAGATATTTGTCAATACCATCGGATGTCATAAGACTCATAACTATTTTTAAGTCCACTTAAACAATAATCCTTCCTGCCAATGCACCCATTAAATTGGGGGAGGGGGGAGGGGGGGGGGGTGGGGGAAGGAAATCCACATACATTGCTGTTTACATAATTTACATGGGTAGGAATCAAAGTCATCTACCTCCAGCAGAAAATATATAAGTTGTCCGGACATGATGCACAGTACAGCTCCATAGCTGAAATTAAATAGTACAAAAAATCAAGAAGTCATTTGATTTTGGCCATATCTTAAAACCATGGGCACCTACTTAACCAACTGCTTTCTCAATTTGTTATAACGCAGGAATCAGCATCACCATAATGATCAAGTATTGTGTAATCTTGTTTTGTGTCCACACCTGAAACTTGGTTCCCAGCAAGCAAAATTAGGGATGTAGGATAAGCCTTGCCATACAGGCATTTCAGTGAGAAATGAACTACCGAAACTCGAAAGAAAAAGATATGACAAATGTGTGCTGGACAGTGACAGAACACTTGCACCACAATCAGTAGTCATTTGAACTGCGTTGCTAAGACGAGGCATGCGTGCAGTTCATCAGATTCTCAAACTTCTGAGCAATTCCTTGGCAATGGTTGTCCTCATAAACTTCATGCAGTGATCTTATTGCTGCAAGTATCATATCTTTCTTTGGCAAGGATCCCTCATTCTCAGAAGTAGAAACTTCAACCACCTCTTGATTGGTATTCTCCAGCGACGAGCACAGTGAAATGAGCCACTCTTCCAGAAAAGAGGCTTTCTAAGGAGGGCAAAAAGACAATGACCAGATATTCAGTAAATTCCAACTACAGAGAATCATGGCATATGGAAGTCAAAATTAGAAATGAATAACATAAAATTCATGACCATGGAGTATTCATAATTTGTCATGTCAGTTGTTATTTTGTTTGCTCACTGGTTATTTAACATTCTGCTAAATAGGTTCGGTTGCATTTCCAGCAAAGCTCAACCCTGCCACATCAGCTGCAGACTAATCCTAACTCGAAGACCTGACATTTTATTTCGACTTTATTTGTAGCAAATGAGAAAAACCAAGATGCTTGTCAACTCTAAAGGACCTACCTAGTTGCTTAGAGTAAACTGAAAGAATAATTTGTGAACATATAAATTAAATATTCTGGAGAAAAAGAGGGAGGCTGCATTGAAGCATTTCAACACTCTGGAATCAAGTGAGGGAAACAATAAACAATTCTTTTGGCTGACATTCACAAGCTCTTTGGGACTAAGTGGCCAAGGGTTTGAGTCCGGAAAAAACCTCTCCGCAAAAGCAGGAGTAACACTACATACATTACATTTCTCCCCAGACACTGCAGCGGAGGGAGGGAGCCTCGTGGGCTGGGTGCACTCCTTCACAAGCTCTTTGGTGTTTCTTGGTTTTACCACTTTGCTAACTGAGATAGAGAGAGAATCGCCAATTACATATGAATTTATGATACTAACCTTAAGCTTAAATATGAATCAAAGTTTACTCACAACTAGACAAGAAAATCCAAACGAGTCTTCCAGACTCCAGATTCCAAAAATGTATTTCAAGATGACCAGAAAAGAATGTACTTTCAGGCAACATCTTGCTGGCCAAAGAACCAAAGCAGACAATGCCCACCTTGACAACTTTCGGCAATTAAACTGGCTATGCCTACAGTTTGACATCCAATATTAGAGTATCACATAGAGCTTTAAAATTCCAAATGCAAATATAGAATACTTACTTTGACAAGGAAGTCTTTAAGAGATTGATGGCAGAAGCAAGAAACAAGTCCAATAACATGCAAGGTGGTTGAGGCTATCTGTAGAAGAAGATAAAGCTGGACACTAAGTTAAAATTTAGTTGAATCAGACATTATTGGTGTTCATATCTTGCTTCAAGGAACCTGACCTGCTTCTCAAGTGCAGCTTTGTATTTGAAACTTGACGGTGTCGAAACCAAATTTGAACCTAGGCCCTCAAGTATATGCACGAGACCTTGAACAACATCAGTAAATGATGTCCCATAATCTGTAGAATGCAAAACAATGAGTGGGAAAAAAGAAGAAAAAGCCATTATGATAGCTTTTCAAGGAAAACTGAATCATGATTCAGGATATCAAAACTGAGCTTGTAATGCATATGGAATTCAAGAAACTACATGATTTCGGCCAGGTCAATCAAAGAAACATTCTCAACATGCAAATAGTGGAAGGCACAAATGGCAGTAATTTCACAAATCAAGTGCAGCCAAGTCATAGGGATGCATATCTTGCTCTACATAGGCCTGTCCCAGCAATCAGATAGCCGAGACGCCCCTCCATTTGTTCCAACTCCCATGAATCTGTCAACTATGGTCGGAATTCATGTGTTCACTTTATGCATAGTTATCTTGCCTAATTGATATTTACCAGCTATCCTTTCTTTTGTGTTTATTTTGTTATTGTACAATGGATACTCAATTATGTCCCACAACTATGTTCTGAATTCATGTGATCATTTCCAAATATAGGGCCCGCAATTCATGTGAATCACTCCTTTTGTGATAAGGAGGAAAACCAACTCAACGAAAATGTATTTAGTTATCAATAATATTAAACAAATTTAATTCACTGAAATATGACAACTTATTCAAATATTAAACATTAACATAATTTGGATAAAGTGCAGTTTACAGAATCAGGGTAATGGATCGGTTTTTCAGGTTGACTGCACTCAAAGAATCAAGATAACCCAACAGTTTTTTTTTAGACAGATTCAGTTGTCAGAATCAGGATAACCAAACAGCCTTTTATTACTCATATGCTCCCACAGAACCTGATTCTACAGATACATGATCCGCCAGATACATGATTCAGAACCCAATTCTACAGAACTGCAGAAACAAACGCATCCTAAAGTTTAAAAGGAGGAACCTTCAACTCTCCCAAATCCTCAGTCTTTGCCTTCTCCATTCAAACTCAGTAAAGACCCACCCTTCCCATTCAAACATATTAACTATGAGATCCTAACACCAAATCAAGGACTAGTAGCAGCCAGCACTAGACCATTTTCTCTCTGCAACTCAACAGAAATTCAAATTTTCTGACAAATAGAAATAGAAGCTATAGTTTCTAATTCACATGCTCAAAGACTTAGAGCACAGCATGAGTGGTTGAAAGGTCAAAGTTACAGACATGCAAACTTCTTGATAATGGCCATTGGAGTTGACACCTGATGCATGTTTATCATCAAAATAGGCTCATTTATGACGAATAAGTTTAAGGTTGGCTTTTATACATGCTGGGGCTTTGATGCCAAAGGTTTTTAATGTGATAGTTCCCTTTTAAGGACTCAAAAGTACAGATAACAGGATTACATACGGGATTACGGAACACATACAGTCCACAAAGCAAACACCATATAATAAAATAGTGACATCAGGAAACAAGAACCAAACATCGCAATCTTACCCAATCTAGATGCTGGCACAGCCAATGCTGCAGCAGCATGTATCCTGATTTTAAAATTAGAAGAATCACGAAGAAGAAGTAGAAGAATACTGAAAACAGAAGGAGCCCTGCCATCAAAAATTAAGATATAAATTAGTTACAAAAATTAATCACATATTGACCTTAACAGAGAAAGACAGGCATTTCATGTATGCACTTGTTTTAAGAATGCTACATGAAGATGAATGTAGTTGTCATGATGTCTAGGTGATCCAAGACATTATAAAGTGACGTGCTGGCAGCCTGGCACCATTTTAACCTCATTCAATCAAGGAGAGGGGAGAAAGCAATTTATCAGGCAGTAGGTGGTGACTGCAATTTATAAATATATGTATTATACAAGTGAAAATTTCTGCTTCCAGCTTAATTCTATTATCTTGAACAGTCCTCAATTTTTTTTATCCTTGAGCATATATCAGCCATTGGATTGTTCAAATTTCCCAAAATGCATACTCACAATTCCTAACAGATTTTGCTTAACTTAGATCTCATGGTCTCTCTCTTAACCTAATTATCAGTACAACGCCATCAAAGATATTCTATTTGCACTGGACAGATCAAAAACAGACACAAACAAATGAAAATTCCACTTTGAATAGTGTTCCAACTTCCAACCACACAAGTAGATAAGTCAGATTCTACTCACCAGACCATATCCTGCAGCCTCAATGTCTCATTAAGAAATAGATTGCTTAAAGCATGACAAACATTCCACTGTACCTATTTAACATGTCACAATGCCAAAATAAGATCCAAGAAACAAATATCTAAAGAGAAGTTAACATTGCAATGCAGCATGAGAAAGAAAAAATACCTTCACATTTCCAGTTGTTACACAAGAAAGAAATGCCTGCACCATTTTTTCCAGCCACAAGGAATTTCTCAGAGGAGTTGTCTTAATGATGCTTCTTGAAGTATGTGGACCTTGACTAGATTCAGAATCATTGTTTGTTGGCAACAACCCAATGCCATGTTTTTTCAGAGATACACCCATATGATCAACTGAGTCACCATGAATACTAGACACACCTTTAAATTGGACGAATCTAGAAAGATTCCCTAGAGCCCTCACAGCATTTGACTTGACCTAATAATTTCATTGAACAAATAAGAGTTTATAAGCTATACCCTGACTTAATAATTTTTCCATGAAATAGAGATATCATTGACTTTGTGATGATTTACAAAGAGAAGAGAAGTAATATGCAAAATAAGAAGTAAAGTAACCAAACAATACAACGCAGAACACAAAAAAACCAACCACAGTAAATAATGAAATTCAAAAACTACTTCTTTAGATTTTCGTTTCATTAATGCCTAAGGATGAGGCCAAATGTCATTCCTATTTCTTAAAATGGTATATTCTCAATATATTCTTCATAATTATACTTAATATAAAAAGACTAACTCGGTGCCCAAAGGCTTCCGCATAGCCAGAGTCTAGAGGGGGGACAATTTTCTTATGCAGTCTTGCTGCAGCAGTTTTTGCTGAGAGGCTTGTTCAATACCTTGACCTCAGGTGAAAACTGTGGTCCACCACGCACTGTACCAAGGCCCACCCTTTCATGGACACAATTATGGGAAGGTAGAGGGAGAGTGAGAGAGTCTTGGTGCAATACCGAAGGTTGCCCCATAGTGACCATGTGGTTACAAGTTTGAGTCTATAACCTCCTCTCGACAGAAGCAAGGGCAAGGTTCCGCCCATTATGACACACTCCTCATAGTGACCAAGTGGTTACAAGCAAGGTCTTCCCCAGTCTAGCTCGGCCTATTGGGCTTGTTTTAATTTGGTTTTCTCCTACTGTAAAGCTTGGTGTCATTTGTTGAGTCTCGGTAATTTTTGTGATTTTGGCTGCTTTGCCCTTAGTTCATTTGTATTCTTTCCCTCCCCCTCTCTCCTTTGGTTAATGAATTTTTTACTTTTCTGAGGAGAAAAAAACTGAGGGGACTACATATAATTTCCCTTTTTTTCTGAGGGGAGGGGGATCTCTTCCCCTCCCACCTGCACATTTAAAATTAAACTTTGCTGCTAAAAATGAAAAGAAAAAGGAATAACATGAGCTAACACAAGTATATTCCAGCAGTTAAAAGTCCTCTTTACCTTGTCACCATCTTTTGTCAACCTCAAAGCACACTCAGCCAATAGTTCTAGTGAGGGGGAATTAATCTTTGAATCTACACTACAAAGCAGAGAAGAATTACAAAATATATATCAGAGGATGCTAACTATGCACAATTTAAATGGTCCTAAACCCACCAGAAGCATGCCCCTCCAAGTTTGAATCATTTGCCCTATGACGAAGAGAATCACAAATGTTGGCCAAAGCCCAAGAGGCTGTTATTCGTACCTGAAGCAATAACTAGTCAGAAGAAAACCTTCAATATTCTACAACTAAGTTCTTCCCAAGTTCAGAAACTCACCGATACCATGGGATCATGTGTATTAAACTCAGTAGCATGTATAAACTTCTTGAGGATATCAGGCCTACATAATTGGAAATTATTCATAGATTATCTAACCGAATTTTTTTAAGTGGAAAAGCATGGCAAAACTTCCTGAGATCACACAAGGACAACAGTATTACCTGTATGAGATTTGTGGAAAACATGCCATGACACCAATGGCACGACAAGCAACTGATCTGACTGAAGCAACCTCATCGTTCAAGGCTGCACTGATCTACAACCATTTTGTAGGAATCAAAAGCATATACTCCTTCTATCCAGTACAATAAAACCAATAAAAGAATAAATGAATGTTTTATCATGACTTACAGAAGAGGAAAGAACATATTCCTGCTTCTCCTTTGCAAGCGAGAAGAAAACAGAGGATGTTATACCTGCAAAACAAGTAACTGACGCAGCTCTTACCTGCCAATAAAAAGCGAACCCTCATAAATGAAAAAGAATTGCTAGTCTAGCAATTCACAAGCAATAAGCCAATAACACAGTTCTGACTATTACTTCAACTGAGAAAACACTTCAAAAGGATTTTTGGGTCCCAGAAAACAGGATGCAAGTGAATGACATTTATGCCTGCTATGGAAGAAATGCTAAGCAACAGGATGTCATTGATGGAGAAAAAGAACAAACCAAATTGATCTGATCAAACTACCACAAGAAATTTGGAGAATATTTAAAAACTTGCATGAGTTAGTGTAGCCAAATCAAATTAACACAGAGAAAATTGACATGACTTTTCATGTCTGTACCATTCCTATCACAACTTAGAATTATATTTTGATTCAATCCCATTTATTTAGCAAAGGGGGTCTATCATATATCTAGGAAGTTGATAATGACATACATGAGTATGTATGCTTCCTGATGGCTTGAGCATTTGGGATAAGCAATTGTGACATGAATATGTCTCTCTGTCTGTGAAACTGGATATTAGTTGTACAATGCTCTGTGCCCTTTCTAAATCCTAACAACTAGAGTTTTTGGGATAAGCAGATGTAACAAAGAGAATTTGCATTCAGAAACTTTTGTAATGAATTCATGAACGACCTATGCTGGAAATTGCAACACAAAAAAATCCTAGGAAACCAAACAAACCCAGGAAAATTCAAAAGACAAAAAGAATAATGATTGGTTGTTAAAGCAACGCCATTGACGCGATACTCTCCCTTCCTATTTACAGTCTAGGTAAATGGACATTTTACCCTTACCCATAGTGAAGATAAAGAAACCCTAACATTAGACCATGGTGTCACATGGGCTTGAAACATTCTTACAGGCTACTAAAATCAGAGATCAACTCCACAAACACATAATCCAGAAGGATGTGGAAAATATTTTCTCAAAAAGAACTAAAATGGAAAGTAAAATCACACTCATGCCTTAATAAAAATAAAAATAAAAAGAAGAATTTTTTGCTGGATTTGAAAGAATAGGTCCGTATTCTCAAAATTCAAAAGCAAACTGTTAAGAGGGAAAAAAGAAAAAAAAAAGATAATGACAAAATACCATTCTTCATATTTGATAATTAGTTAAATAGGAAATTAACCAAAAGATGTCATGTAAGAGGCTGGTGGATTAACGAAATATGGTAAAAATGTAACAGTATATGTAATGTAACAAGTTGCCAACCATTGGGGAATTGTGGAACAGAATTAGTGGTAGATGCTTTTCAATTGCCTCACTCCATTGCCTGCTTCCAGAGGGATATCCTGTTTGGTCACCCCCTGAGACTTCAGGACCATTGACTTCATGTGATGGAGCCGATGAAATTCGTTTCATCCTCATGATATCAGACGTAAATGGTGTATCAAGTAATTTATCATCTAAAAGGTCCTCAGTTCCTTTAAATCCAGATATTGCACGAAGACATTCATCCAAAACCTGAACAATAATTTAGATTTTAAAGTTAACTAGGATAGAATATGCTTGTAATGAAAATACAGAATATGTAACCAAAATGAGAATTGCATGCATAAATTCAGAACAATTGACAAAGGAGGAACTTTTTCAGTGAATCATATGATTTACATCACATAAAGTCAGCATAGAATATACAGCCCAGCATAACTATGCAATCACAAGTTCACAACGACAACAGTCTAGCAATATAACTTAAATGACACCATATATCACAAGCAAGCAATTTCACCTTGATAGCAGCTGTAATAAACTTCTCTCCACTTGATCCTGTAGAGTTTCCAAAATCTCCCTTTAGTGACCGTGTGGAAACTTCAGGATTAGGAGCTTCAAGGATAGCCGGTCTCAACAACCCCTCAATAATACTAGAGACTTGTTCCCAATAAAAAGTCATGATGTTTGGATAGTTATGTGATACAGCCCTAAGGACCTGCAACAAAGTAAATATGAGACAAAATGCATGATGATAATTTTCAAAACACTCTGAAATCAGAATAGAAGGATGACGGGGAAGCATGAAAGGCAGTAGTTTAGCAGTAATAAACAAATGCATTCTCACTCAGAATAGAATGCTAAAATAGCAAATTTACCAAGGAAAAAGAACCATATGTTGCCATCCCCTATCCAAATACTGGACCAAATCTTATGGAGTCACACAAACAATCACAACTTAAAGAAAGAGCATAGAAGAGAATTCAAGTTACAACGGCTCAATGAGTATATTAACTTAAGCCTCTTAAGTCTTAAAATAATTAATGTCTTAGTGAAGGAGACAAACACAGAGGGAGAAAACACAGAAAAACACCAACCAAAAACAAAAACCCAAAAGGATAATTATTATTTTACATTACGGTCCCTTTAGTGAAGGCTAAAGTCGGGTTGGGTCTCAGTAGTGGCTTAAATTACGTCTAGGTCCAGAGTCAACTAACACTAGTATGGGTGTCAACTTAATTCATGAAATTCCCAAAATACCTTGTATTACATTAATGAAAATAAAATTACTAAAATACCCCCATATTCTATTCTCAAAAACCATATAGATGGGTGAAGGGGGATTCCTTCAACCTGCCGGAAATCACCTCCCACTCCCCAACCAGCGGAAACCACCCACACACCTTTAAGGAAGGTAAAAAAACACGCTGATAAAACCCTAATTATTAATCCTTCCCTTAGAAACCATGTTTATGGACTACTGCCGGAAAGGTTAGCTCTTTCGTAGAACCCATTTGGGAGAGAATGCAGCCACGTGTTTCGTTGGGTGGTCAATGTTTCAGCTTTGACGAACTGTTCTTAACTTCTAAATGGTCTGAAGTCTGGAGTAATATTCGTTGATTTGAATTGGGTTCTTCCCCCCCCCCCCCCCAACAGACTTTCAGCACTATTTTGCTGCGTCCAGAGGTAGCAGAGATGTTGCAGATATGGAGGGTTACTCTTTGCAAGAAAACAGATATGAGAGGAGAATGACTTCCTTTGATTCTTAGCTTCTTTCACACAGATTCCTTGCTGGGTTTAAACCTTACAAAAATGGACAAGAGTGTGGTAATGGAAAATGAAGTTATGCTCTTGGAAGCAGCTTTTGTTGACAGCAGAAAGCAGTAGCAGAGAAGAGCTTTGAATATTTGAAAGCTGAGACAAAACTTACAGCAGGAATAAAGAAAGATTAGGAGAAGAAAAAGAAGATGCCAACAATTTGGTTTTTGCTGATGAAAAAGAGGAGAATTGTAATAAGCAACAGATGGGTAAACAAGATAATTCTTGCATTAAATAGGGAAGAGGGTTTAGGGTTGAATCAGCAGTTTTTTCTTCTTTTTCTTTTTTCCTTTTTTTTTTTTTTTTTTTGGGGGGGGGGGTGGTTTTAGGCAATAGGGCGATGGGAGGTGATTTTCGGCAAGGTGAAGGAAAAAAGATGGGTGAAGGGGGGGAATTCCTTCACACACATATATAGGTTTTGAGGATAGGGTATGGGGGTATATTAGTAATTTCAATTCCATCAATGTAATACAAGGGTATTTTGGTCATTCATGAGTTAACACCATAGTTGTCAAGGCGACGCCTTGGCGTCCTGGCGGTAATAGAGGGCCTGAGGCAATGGTCGCCTCGAGCTATGAGGCATCTCTGAGTTGTCGCCTCCGACGCAATATACCCCTAGGCGACCGCTTTTGTGGGTTTTTAAAAATCATAATTTATTTTATTCCAAATCAAAGGCCAAAAACGAATTGAAAAGTAGATTCCAATCGGAAAGAATCTAATGGGTGAATGGTTATATAAGTGTTACATATGATCATTTGTAACATTAAATCATTTTACAAAAAAAAAATTAAAAAAAGAGAGAGATTTCACTCGACTGAGTCGAGTGAAATCCATTCGAGAATCGAGATCGAGCCCTAAGTCCCTAACCTTCGTCGCCTTCTCTGAGTTCTCTCTGCCTCTCCCTCTGCTACTCTCTTCATCTCCGACAATCAGTGACACTGGCGACAGCCAGCGTCATCACCGGCGGCAGCCAGCGACAACACCTTTGGACTCAGTTTTTGTTTTTCATCAACCAAAATTCCACCATAGCAGTTGCAGGCTTGCAGCGGCCAACCTCCAGCAGCACAACGTGCAACTCTCTTTCTTCTTCTTTCTTCTGCTTTTTTTCCCCCCTAAATCCGTTTTGTTCACCATGCGACTCACTGTTGCGGTTGCAGGCTTGTAGCAACCAAGTTGCAGCGGCTTCCGGTAACTTTGGACACCATCTCAGGCAACGGTATGTAGCCGGAATGCTTTTTTTTTTTTTCTGCGTTGTAGCAATGTACATACTTATATGTCGTCGGTAACTTTGTTCACCATCTCTGTGACTTGCAAATTGCACCTGATTGCATACTCTGAACGCTGATGTATCTGCGTTTTTTTTTTTATTTGTAACGATTTTTCTTCATTGAATTTGTTCCATCTCTATTTCATCTACCTGATTGTATCATTGCAATGATTCTTCTCTTATCTGGTGTACGTGTGTCTCTATTTTTCTTTTGTTGTTTGGTTTTTTCTGATAGTTCAGCAACTTGGTACTTCAGGTCCAGCCGATGAATTCTTTGCTTGCATAAGCTTCAGGGAGGTTTTTGTAGGTTTCTCTTAGATTTAAACGGTCCCTTTACAATTTTTGGATGTGAACTTGTGTTCGATCAACAATTATTTAGTTACATTTTATTGTATCTTGGTTCTTGCTAATGATAGTATGATACATTGATACTTGGAATTTATTTAGGACCTACTATGTGTGGTTTGTAGTATCTTGGATGACTTGAGGTAGGCTAAATGGTTAATATTAGTTTTTTCATTATATAAGATAGGTTTACAATGAATTAGTGTATGAGATATACACTAAAAAGTAAAAATTTCACTTAAAACGCCTCGACCGCCTCAAAAGCACCTCGGAGGGCGCCTCGTCGACTCATCGCCTCAACTAGCTAAAACCGCCTCGCATCGCCTAGTCGTCGTGACAACTTTGGTTAACACCCATGTAACGGTGTTAGTTGGCTTTGGACTCAAAAGGTATTTAAGCCACTAAAGGGAACCAACCCAATTTTAGCCTAAAATTATCAAAAAAAAAAAAACTAATTTTTAATGTAAAATATGACACTCATACGTCATTCAATTGCTTCACGTAATCCACCTTGCACTGATTTTGTCATACCAGTGTTTCAAAATTGACCCATTAAGCATAATAATAAGCATAAATATAAAGAAAAAGAAGAAGTCTGATTTTAACAAAGAAGAAATTCAACCAGCAAACTTCAAATGCATCTATGCTTTGCAACAAAATTACCTGGAGAGCCTCAAAGCTTATTGTTGGAGTCGCAACACATTCAGAGAACCTAAGTAAAACCAAAAGAATGCCATTATCCCCAGACGTCTCAACAAAACCTGAAAAGTGGATGAAGTAAAAAGTTATTGAGGTAAAGAAGAAAGAACCAAATCATTTTTACACAAGAAACTATGTAAGCAAAATGTTAAAAGTTGTAAAAATCTCAAAATAATTACCAATTTGTTTTTGTGTTTTATCCTTTTTTAAGGAATAACAATTCCTATTGGTACATAAACAAAAAACATAGCAAACTCTATGCACATGATGAACATCGAAAATGAACAAAGATCCACTGCAGCAAAAACTCAAAGGGTTTATTTCTTTTCAAGATTTTTCATATACTTTATGCTTGAGAGACTAATGATCATGGTTAATAAGTATTCAACGAGATGTAGTATTAGATTTTCTAGAGCACAATATGGCCCTTGAAGTCACAGGACAAATGGCAGATGCATAGGAAATGTATTACCAAAACCAATGTGAACAAGGTATGGAGCAAGAGCATGTCAAATTGGGAAAGCTCCATATATTTGAACCTTGGAGAGCCTTAATAGCACATAATCATTCATTCTTTTTTTTGCTTTGACCTATTTCTTGGAGAGAGGAGGAAAGAGAAAAAATTACGAGTGGTAACCATGAGGTTCAGAACAAGAGAAGGAGAAAAGAAATGGCACTTGGATACTTCTTGCTTTGGAACCATGAGGCCATTGACTTATACTCCAGAACTCCAGCTAACCGAACTTGGGTTACCCTTTAATTCATCTCTGTTGTCAGTTGTCATGGGGATGTGAACCAAGATCTAGGTATTAATAATAGATGGATGCAAACCCCAAACCTAAGGTTCACTCTCAGGTTCTTAATCAAGTGGAGCAGCAGTAAATGTATTCCTTGGGGTTGTAAGGATAGGGCTGAAAAGGGTGGTTCTAGGGTTAGGAATGAGGTAGGGCTAGGTTTGGCTATGGCTGGAAATTAGGGTTAACAGAATTTCAATCCTGAACCTTGTTGTAGTTTTCAATTCAGAATTGGATCTTCAAGTTTAGGGTTTTAAAACTTAGGGCTTGATATGATATGGGGTTTCTAGGGGATGGGTAGGGCTAGGATTTAGGTTTGATAAGATTTAGGGTTTTGGAGTTTGAAACATAAATCAAAGGAGACATATTATTTACCAATGACGTTCAATAGGAGATAAGTCCTTCCTTTTCTTGCATCTACACACAGTTTCTTTTAGTCCATGTGTGGCAATTTATATGCAAATGCTACCGTAACTGTACATTTTCTCTTAAATTTTAATTAAAAGAAATTCTCTGCAACAAACCCCCCCCCCCCCCCCCCAAAAAAAAAAAAAAAAAAAAAGACAAACCTGTTGAGTTTTCCTTCTGAAGCATCTCTTTGACCAGAGGAGATGGAGGTGAGGTAGACAATGCAGCCCCCAAGCAACTAAGAGCAATGGCCTGTCAAAAGAGCTCCACGTATGATATGGATACCACAGATAACTATAGAGCAGAAATGAAAGCAAAGCAGGACTAACCAGGAGAGCAGACTGATCAGCCTTAATTTGGAACTCATCTAAAATCCTCATTCTGAGAGATGAGATAACAGTCGGCAACAACTCACTAGGCATCCGATGATACCTATATAGTGATCATAACCCCAAAAAATGACTAAAGACATACTGAGAAAGGAAATAGTGAGACATAATTTAAAGGGTACAATGGTAGCAACACTATGAATTGAGATGATGCAGATATTTTGTTACATCTGTTGGGCCGTTAGTACAAACCACTTTAACAGACTGTTAGATGGAGATAAAGGGGTGGAAAAGATAGAAAGGTGGGACCCACTGGTGGTAGGGTGGGGGGAAAAAAGAAAGGATTTTATGAAAAAGGTAAAATTGTAGGTCCCATACCAAATAAATAATATTTTTTTATTCCCCTTCCTTTCCCACAAAGTGCCACCTAAAAGTGTGGGACTTTACAAGAGATGGGGTGGAAAAGTTGTTTTGCCACATAAGCAAACAATACCCTTAAATCATGGAGGGTTGTCTCTCCATTTCCAACCCTAGCTAAACAAACAAACAAACTTAGATTTTGGTATTTAGTAGAAAAGCTTACCCTTTCCCACCCACTTTATTCCATCAAACAAATGGTCTATAACAAGCATTGATGAGAGTAGGAATTATACAGGGTTTACTTTAAAAGTGGTAAGTCGGCATTATAGTTAGGAACAGAATTTATTTTGACTATGGTCCATAATCCATTGCGTCGAAATGGGCATAGGTTTGATTCAGGAAACAGACTATCCAAAGTCCAGCTAAGGCTGCACACATTATGACCAGAGTTATCAAGGTGGCAAGGTGAACATGGCATTGGAGGGTCCAAAAAGAAAGGTGACACCAAGAAGGGAAACCAACAAGGCAGCAAGGCCCCCAAGAAGCTTCAACGCCTAAAGGCTTGATAAAAATGATTTGGAATGCCATCTACTTTGATGTTTCCTCTTGATTGTTAGCATTTCCCCACCCCCCCCTGTGATGATACCCCAAGGAACAGATTCATTGTTGTCTCCTGGGGTCTTAGCTCATCCTTTCGGTCTTCCTCTTAAAGACCTTGTATTTCCTTTTCCCTGTTTTTAATATAATTATTTATTCATCCAAAAAAAAACAACAACAACAATGATTATGACCATCCCCAGAACCTGAAGAGGTGGGAGCCTCGTGCACTGATAACAGCCTTTTACTAGTAGTAGCTAGTTTGGTTACTGGGTTTATCTGATTTATTTTCATATTAGGACTTAGGAGTCAGACTTTGGATTACTATAAACATATGCCATCGGCCATTCAGGCACATGAATGATCAAATTTGTCAAACTTACTTGACCTAGTGGATTCAGTAGCTGTTGTTTTAGATTCAATAACGTAATGTCAGAGCACATGAGGTATTCAAGGCATGTGCCTATTGTATTGTAACTTTCGTAATACATCATTCTTTTTTTTTTTAACCTCATGTAGCTATCATATATTAGCACAGGGGGACAAGAATGTAATTTCCTTTCTTGTTAAGTGAGCAATATATGTTGAAGTGGATTCTCTTTGTACTTTTGTAGACTATGGATGATTCCTAGCTTGAGGTGCCTTCTATTTATCAGTTCAAGCCAGAATTTGTAACCCCATTATATGTGGTTACTGTTTATCATATTTTTAGCTCCAGTTTCTGTTCCTATTAGAATTCTGGTTGCTGAAATTAATTAGTGGTTATATTCTTCCATATTATGAGATCAGTTTTACAACCCCATGCATCTGGTCAAGATTCAGCTTACCTAATTTATGTCAAAGTCTATTCATTTTCAATTCTGATTTGCCTAGCTGAAACTGAAGGCGTTACCACTAACTCCCAATTGAATCTCTCACTTAATTCTATTTTAATTCCTTAAAATACTTTATCATTTTGCAGCTTTTTTAGTTACCTACCTATTAAACTGACCCTTCTGTTAAAGTTTCACACCATCTTCCCCTACTTCAAGTATGATTTTTCTCAGGTTTCCCTTCTTCCCCCTTATCCTTTTTATCCTTCTTTCTCCTTTATAATGTCCCCCATTAATGTCACTTTTATGATTTAAACATTTGTAATCAGCTTATTGAGGGGGAAAAAAGAGGCTTGAGCTTTGTACGTTTGCAGACCCCCCCCTCTTCTTTTCTTCTTCTTCTTCTTGAGTGCCTTTCTCCATCTTCCCCTGCTTCAAGGCTAATTCTTCTCAGGTTTCACCTTCTTCCCTCTATCTTCTTTCTCCTCTATCTGTCCTCCATTAGTATCATTATTAATTTAAACCAAATAAATAACCTGCTTTTGTACTTGGCCTAGACACTCTTCCTATGGACCCATAGAATAGGCCCATGACCACATAAACATGTGAAACAATGGCCCAACACCCATATCTATCAACCCTTGGTTGATTTCAAAGGAAAGCAGGCCAATTCGGTGCCAGACCTGCATCACAAGGTCAAGGAGTCAAGTCATATTTCCAACACCCACAAGAATCACTTGTTCAAGGCTGCAATAGAAAGAGGGGCAATTTTGCCACAAAGAAAATTGAAGAGGGACAACAATTGCAACTTCTTGACCCTCAAAACCTCTACCTCTAATGAGAATGGAGCCTTGTCGAAGACATAATCTCAAGACCCAAAAAGAAGGGACCAGTCATGTTCATCAGCAAACTCCATGGTAAAGAAATGGAGAACCCTCAGGCATTCAAACTCAGCAGCTCTAATTAGGTTGCAGTGGATAAATCAGGACAGCACCAAGGAAGGGAATAACCCCAAAATCTAAATAGGTACTGCAATTTCTCAAATCATCAACTATGAGGTTCAGTAGTCAGAGATACCAGGAATCGACCCTTGATCTGAATCAAACTAATCAAACTAATCAATTTCACCAATTCATATATGATTTACTAAATCATTTTCCTCTAGCTGTCAACATTAAAGGAATTTTATAAAAGAACGATAAAAGAAAGCTTTACTCGGAAGTACTCATTGAATTAGTGGAGAGTAACATGATCAACCACGTAAGGAAATTTGGTTGAAGAAACAATTTCGACAGGAAATGAAGCAGGCAGAGAAAACATAGATGAGTTAGACAATTCAATACTTGTCACCAAAACCAATTGAATTGCAAGAAATGCCGACGGAATTACAAGGGTGATAGGCAGTCTTCCATGACTCGCAAAGAAGAAAAAAAAGACGGTGTTAGATTTCTGAAGTGAAGCCTTGAATTCATTGGGATGTCAAGATCATCTAATTGAGTAACAAAGCAAAAATAAAAGGAAGAAGGAATTCAGAAAAAATGGGTCCCCTTAACCTACTACTATAACTATTTACACCTAGGTAATTAAGGTTTCCCATTAGATACTCTATTACACTAGTGATTACCAAACAGTTCTTATTTTTTATCCAAAATGGTTTTAAGAATATTTTTTTTAAATAGGTCATAAACAAAAAGATGACTGATATCACAAAGAGCCTTAGAAGTCTCTTGTTATTAATGAAAAGTCCCCCAGTCTTATGGGAAATCCACAATAGTTAGAAATTTATTTCCATCTGAGATTGTAGTCCCACCTCACCCCCAACCCGCTCCCCCCAATTCAGTTTCTTCTCTTCTCTCCATGGTCTCTTCTACTCCTGTCGCCTCATCTCTGTGACAAATGCTGGTGGCAAGATTCTTCTCTTTTCCCCTTCCTCTTTTCCTATTCAATTCTACCCTGAGATTGCATGTTCATCCTCTCGTCTTCTGAGATATTGCCGATAATGGAAGGGCTATTCCACTGTTGAGATTTCAGTGAACCATCACTGAAGAGTTTTATCCTGCTACCAATTTACAAAACTTATATTCTGTTAGTAGTACTTGTGGATACCAATCTGAAATTCTGCACTGATCTATGAGATTAGTTTCCACCTATCCTTGGGCTGGGGAACAGATTGGAATCTGATATTATTTAATAGGAACACAGGATCCCACCCAGCACTACTAGACACTAGGCGTAAATAATTTTTTTTTTTCTTTTCCTTCTTTTTCTTCTTTTTTTTTTTTTTTTTTTTTTTTTTTTTTTGGGGGGGGGGGGGGTGGTTTGTTGGGGGAGTAGGAGATGAATGCAAAACTGAATCAAATCGAGAAAAAACTGGAAATAGTTATTAAAAAAGAAAATAAGGGAACATAGGGGTGGGGGCAGGAATGCGGAGCTGTCACTAAGAAGGAAACATACGGAGTAGCTGAAATTAGAAGCTTCAAAATTTTGAAACTAGAAACCAGCAACCCACTATGACTTTCGTGCTGAATCAAGTAAAGGATACCTGCACCATGAATGAAGAGCAAAGACTGAAATGACCAGTTCACCCATACAAGATGATCGAAAATTGTAAGATTCCACATCTAAAAAGTGGGTATTAATTTGCATTGTGAGAATGACATATTAACACTATTATGAAATGTATACCAGTATGAAGTTGCATTATTATTTGACCAAGAGAGCTTGAAAATGCAGTAAATGATCCACATTTACTGGACTCTTTATATTCTGCTGCCTGCAAAAAATTTGATGAAGGCCCATCTAACATGGCAGCTAAAGTTGAAGCAGACGCAAGCCGTGCCTAACACCAGAAAGGTAGGATCTGTAAGAGAAGAAGTACCAGAATGACTAGGTCTGTAAGAAAAGAAGCACCAGAAGGACTAACATCAGTAATATTGCTAAATTAAAAGTAAGAAATGTCGTCAGATCCATCCGAGCAATAATAAATTCAATAAATGTGCCACTACCTACCGCATTACAAAGACGTATACCTCTCACCACCTAAAGATTGTGAAATGAATTAACAACTATGTTTTCGTTATCAAGGTAAAGTGTGCAACATCCACATAGCCCCTCCAGCATTTTATGCTAAACTAGCTCATGATGTAAGGGTGACTTTTCCAGTAAACCTGTATTTTTGTTGTAGTAACCCTACTAGACCCTAACCCGATGCTGTAATGTAGGACCCGAATCTGAAAGATCAAGCACTACTCTATGGTTCATCCGAGGGGACAGCAACGTACTGAACGTCAGATCCCTAAAAGATTATGGAGCGGACCCTATGGAGGTAGTTGTAGTGGAATTCTGAGGAGGAAAGGCCCTGACACAACGGGATTGGGAAGATGGATTGCATACTTCCAAGGATGCACATATAGAGAGAGGATCAGCTAATACCAAATACATAGATATTCTGCCAACTGCAGTATAACAAGGTTCACAGACAAATTAGGACAGGTTAGGGTTAAAATTGGAACTCAAATCCTTCTTAAGAAATGAAGTTTTTTAACTCTAAAAAAATGCAAAAAGAATCAAATCAATTGGATTTATATCAACCAAATTATGACCCAAACAGTACGTCAGGGTCAAACCCTACTGCTGTCAAAAGGGTGGCGATCAAGCAGATGGTCAACCAGGGGGCTCTACCAACCGGTCTCTCGGAATTATTTCATAAGGTGGTATTATTCAAATGGATTTACATACATTATCACAAACAAAAATTGTTTAAACTACATCGGAGGTGGTAATATGTGCAGCGGAAAGACAAAAATGTCAGAACTTTATGAGCCTCAGTCTTCCCAAAAATAGTTGGAAACCTAGAATATGGCTGAGTTTGATGGTATTCCTGTCTTCCCCTCCCCCCCCCCCCCCCCATAAAAAATAAAAAAATAAAAAGAAGAAAAAATCATAGGTGACAATTCCATTGCCAGTGAGAGAAATCAAAAGGCTGATAATGAAGCAGCATAATTGCATTTCTCTTCGCTAGAAACCAGGATTCTGCAAGGAGTAAAAAGAGGGAAACAAAATAAAAAACAAGACGACCAACAAAATACAAAGGTACCTTTAGAACTGGATCAAAAAGCAAGCATGTCATTAGGGTTCCCTCATATTTCCTGCAGAATGAACAGATTACATTAAAGAAACACAAGAAAAAGATCTTTGGCACAAAGCAACAGAAAAAACTAGCCAAATAAAAAAAAATGATAAAGCAGAAGCAAAGGAAAACATCACTAGCAACAGTCGGCATGTCTTACCTTGGTCGTAGCACATCACTGGTTGGCAAAAGCACTGCCCAATAAGTAGTGAACAATTTTGGATCGGCTTGACAAAGATCCTTCCAATTAGATGCAGCAGACAAATTAACTCAGATTCAAGTATTAACAATGACTTGTTACCCTCCAAAAACAAAATCAATTTCAATGTCGATTGTGCTATTAAATTAGAGCCTTACAATAAAACTATTGAGAAGGAAAGTGAATCTATTGTAAATTAAAAATTACCGCTGTACACATATTACAGAAATTAACTGCAAGGGGAAATTAACCAACATATAAGTACAATTTCAAGCTTATGCCAAGGTCCCAAGGGATGTATTATAAATTGGAATATCCGCAAGTAAAGTTCAGATTGCAGATATAAATTATCATAGATTCATAAGAGCCCAAAAACAAAAAAAAAACTAACCTACCTGAACACAAAGCATTGCAGCTATTCTAGCCTTAGAACAGCGAAAGTAGTCCGCTTCTTTTAAAGATACATCAGTATCACTGAGCTCTGAATCAGAAGATGTAAAATCAACTCCAGCAGACTCCTGATCTGATGAACTTTGAAAATTCCCGGCTCTCTGTGGCTGCATTTTAATGCTTTCCCTTTTCCGTAGGTGTGGGGGCCTATATGGACCACGTTCTATATTTCCAGAGACCGAAAACTTGGGCTTTAGTGTCTGAGAACTCAATTCCCTTTTCCTATAGGGACATACTGACAAAGATCTACTGGAGAGGCCAAATAGGAAGAACACTCGCAATGCTGCTACAATACTTGCCACCTGCAATATTAAGAACTCAGAAGTTCAAAACAATAGACGTATTAAGGAATTTTATTTTTTTATGCTAATAAAGAAGTACAAACTTACATGCTCTGAGAAAGAACCTTTTGGATCAGAAAGAACTAAATGCAAACAATGCAAAACAGAGGTATAAAACCTGCCAAAACAAAAGGAAAACCGAATCACATAAGGCTCCAGTTGGTCATTTATTGCCTTGCCTATGTAAAGAACAGTACCTATTCATTGTATGGTCTTCCACGCGTAAACCCTTAGATGTTAAGGCATCCATCACTTTTCTCAAAACCTAATTGACAAATAGATATCTAAGTCATTCCCCTTAATAATATCATTAAAGAAAGAAAAAAATGGTACACAAACCTCAATTGTTGATTGCCACATCTCAACTGGAACCAAAGATCCAACTCTCAAGAATGCTTCACTAATCATGGTGAATGCAACCGTCTGAGTTTCCCACAAATCACTGTATTTGGAGATTACTGTTCCAGTAGCAGCAGAAAACTGCTTATTGACACTTGAATAAGATGACCTAACCAACTCATCATGAGAGCATGTAACAATATGGAGGAGGAGTTTAACTAAAGCCGCAGTATCAGAAGGTAAACAGTGTCTTCCGTATCCATTGGTAAAATATCTGTGGAGAGTTTCAGTAATGACATTTAGAAGAACTGATAAGACTTCAGCAAAAACTAGAGACAGTCCATTTATAAGTAACAATCTTAGACAGGTAAACCAAAGCCAAAAATGATGAATGCATATCAAGGCAAACAGAAGGACCTTCAAAAATCATTTCTATAAGGAAGATTTAATCAATATACTATGCTTTTACAGTGCCAGAAAATAGACCTGACAGATTGTATTATATTTACTATCTTGCTTGAATTGGATAAGAAAAAGATTTAAAATTCATACTCCATAAAGCATAAATTTTCTTTGTATTTCCCTTTTACTTATAACTACAAGGAATTGATAATTCAAAGTTGCCAATTACTTTTAGCAAGATAACTACAAGTCATGACAAGCATGTAATAATCCTACAACACTGAATTATCCCTCAATAAGAAAGAAACAATTCGCACTTCCCATTGGCACAATCTATAAATATACGAAAATGTGACCTTAGTATCTCCAGAATCTCCATTATGTGTTTAAGACTAGCAGAACCCCCTGTGAAGTCCTTCCGTTTATCAGATTTGCCAAGGTAGGAGTCTACAACCTTTACAAGAAAGGTAATCATAGCTACCCAAGAAGACGAATTCATTTCCAGGCAAACATGGCGACTCAATTCGTGGATCTGCAGCAACATGTATCTCAGTTATACACTAACAAGCCCATTATGGAAAACGACCATGCAGCAGAGCAAAAGCATGAAGAAGCTAATACCAAGTGGGAAATCTCAAAAAAATTAGCGGTAGCATCTTCACCCTCTGAACTAGTCCCGACCAATTCCACCAGAAACATCACATCCGACGTAACCTGAGGCATTAAGCATCGCAATTTAACTACTTATCGAAAGTGAATTAACAGAAATGGAGAAATTGTGGTGTGATGGATAAAATTTAGATTTTTCTTTTACCTCGTGAGGAGGGAGTTCAGGAGAGGCAGTGATAAGAGTCTCGGATTGAGAGAAGATGAGGTGTTCCAGGAGGGTAGTGAGGGAAGTCCGAGGGGGAGAAGTTAGGGTTTCGTCTCTCAGCGTAAGGAAGGCTGTTCTCCATGATCGAACAGAAGATGGAGCCATAAACACTTTTGGCCTCAGAGCTAAGAGAAGTCATAAAGCGGAAGAGATTTGCTGTCACATATACATATCAGGGAGGATTTTCTTTCGGTAGAACACATCAGAGAGGATCAATAGCCGCATTGGTGATGGTAAAGACTGATTTTTTTTTTCAAATTTGAACGTTTATGGTTTGGGGATTTTTTTTTATTTTTTTTCATAAATTGACAATTTTATATATTAGAGATGGTACACAATACATGAAGATGAAACCTGACTTCTTCACTAAACAGATATAAATTTTGATGCGAAAATCCAAATTTTGGCATCACCATAACAAGGGTGGCATAAAAGTTTGGCTGAAAATGAAAAGCCTAATGCCAATCAAATGAATGAAAAATTATTTTTATAAAAAAAGAATTGAATGTTTATAGTGCAACATCTTGTGTTCCTTCACTTGAATTTGTGATCGACTCTTACCGATTGACAAGTCTCTCTATGATAAACATTTTCACTTTTTTTTCTTTTGGTTTATCGAGCACTTGATACACTTCAACCAAATTTAGGCAACTGACATTTTTACCTTTTCAAAATTCTTATAGTGCCAAAGCAAATAAATGGATAACCATTTAACTAGTTGATTAGCAATTATGGTTTGTAATGGTAGAGCATAAGATTATTTTTGTTAAAAATGCCCTCTTGACATTAACTTGCTTGTTGTTTAGATATTAATACTTCTAATTTTGTAGGCAATTTAGGTACAGAGGCTCTTAGGCAAGAGAGTAATGTAATGTCTTCAAATTCCTTTGTTTTGAATGCAATAAAAAAAAAACATTTGTAGTCTTTTGTATATTTTATAAATTCTTATATTGGTTAAGCAGGAAATTGTACCTCATTGCACATCCTTGCATCAACTTGGCCTATTAGCTCAGTTGGTTAGAGCGTCGTGCTAATAACGCGAAGGTCGCAGGTTCGAGACCTGCATAGGCCATTGATGTTCTTTTTTATAAATTTTTATTCTTGTTGTTTTTCGGATCCTCTTCCTGAATCGTGCTCTCCTCCTCCCACTCCTTTTCCTATAAACAAAGGATCGTTCTTCCTCACACTCCTTATCTTGGGTAAAGACAGCAAAAGAAGCAAGGTGATCTACTGCGAATTTGCTTCGGAGACTTGATCATGTGTATAAGTGGTGCATTGGCCCTTTCCATAACAATTCCTTTGCCTTCAAAAGTGCCCAATTTACTGGCAGTGCTTCAGTTACAATAGCTTGCAAGTTGCCACAGTGTTGGGCTAAGTAAAACACCATATTACCATTACTGCCTCTTCCAATGCCAAAACCTCCTTCAAAATCTCCTGATGATTCTTTGATTGAAGCTCCATCCACATTGATTTTGATGATCCTGACTCCGAAGGAGTCCCATCTGATGTGTAAATCTTTCTTGAGATCGCTATTTGGCCTTGTGCTGTTAACATTCCTGTGTTAATGTAGATGGAAGCAAATTTGTGGAGGGTTTTTTACTGTCTTGCCATGTGCTGCGTTATTTTAGTTTGTCCAGACGAGCCACAGTGTGAAGAGATGATGCTCAAGTGTTCTTTGCTTCTTCTGATGGTTGTTAGAATGTGAATTCATCAACGAGCGTAATTGTTGATCCAGTAGGGAATTAGGATCAAGACAGGAAGAAACCCCATAGCTGTTGAGTAACAGTACAGAGCAGGAATATACGCTCTGCCGACGCAAGGTCTGAATTGCATAGAGTGCAAATTAATGCAGGGATATTACATGCTTTATCCCTCAAAAGCAGAGTAGCTCGTAGCTTCTTATGAAAATGTAAAATTTTTACGGGGGAGAGGATATGCCACATTGTAGATCCTTTTCAGTCTAGGCTTTCCTCTTTTGGGTTTAAAAAAGTGGAGTCTATACGATGATGCAACAATAAATTGGCCTGTTCAGTAGGTTCACACATGAGTTTATCACCTCTTCCACAATCTTCAATAGAGTATCCACTTAAAAAGTATTCCGTTTCAATTTAAGATAGGGAAGAGAGCAACCCAATCATGCCATGCAGTAGAACTCCATTGTGACTGGTCTTCCATGTCTCTCTAATCTGCGATCGCCGGAGCATCGGAGTCCAGATCCCCTCCCGGTCAGAGGATACCTATGTAAAACTATTTGGAAAACAGACGGATCCCTAGGAACTTAGGGGACTAAACAATGAAATCCTAGGAAAGGTCAATGAGACTCTACAATTGACCTAAGAGAGAAATGAATATATGGAGAATAAACACCTGCAAAAACAGGGTGGCCTTGAAACTAGAAAAGGGTTTCTTCAATAATACAGAAAAATCAGATAGTAAGTAAACAACCGCAGGGGGGAAAGCAAACAAACAAAAACCCTACCTCTCATCAATTCTTCTTCTTCCAAGGACATAGAGATCAAGATTTGCTGTTACAGCCAACATGAATAAACTCAAAACTGGCTGACATTGCTTTAAGCTTCAAAGACTCGTTATAAATAGTATTCCATCTGTTAAGTCTGTGAAAGAAAGCAAGCACAGAGACCTTGAGTGACCGTCAGCTAATCGGCCATCTCCAGTAACCGTCACTGCCCCAATGCCTGATTGATGAACAGGCCTTGTTAAGGAAACCCTAATAAATTTGCAAGAAGATCTCTAGATTGAATTCCCTCACATAACTTGGCATGACATTGAGGCCGCAGAAAATCACTGCCCATGTCTCACGATCTCTTAGCCTGATCTAATTCCACTCTGCTTTTTGTTCTCCTCATTTTTGCTTTAACCTTTGATTTGGAAATGAGTGTCTGTACTGTGTTCATGAAGTTCCCAACCGCCATCACAACCAGAAGGAGCCCGCAAACAACTACCTGCCAGAAGAGTAACTTGTGTCAATTAAATTTTGTTATAGAAGGATTACATGTTTCAAATCCTGCTACAAAGAAGCATGCCGTGTAAATCTTATTTAGTATGGCACTAATTTCTTGCCTGCCACTCAGAAACAATACCAGCGCGAACGGTCCTCAGGAGCAATACTCCAACATATGCTTCAAAACCCTGAAAGTGAAAACAGGTACCCGTTCAAATGAGTTCATGCTTCAACTGATATATTAGAAGCAATTTAAACAATGTTTTCACTATTTTTTTTTAATGGTTTCCAGATGGTACCAGGTTGAGTGGCTGATACCTTGTACACAAGTTTTACACTGTATCCAAATTTTCTTCCTCAATAATATCGCAAATGTGAATATATTATCCAGGAGACATTCTCTATACAAGTTGTATTAGAAGTTAAAACACAACAAAAGAGCTTCTGCCAAGGTTTACATGAGAGATCTTGGGATTGGAAAAATAATATTAGGAATTTGAACATTGTCATTAACATACTTCATCCTCACAGGAGAACATTAGTTGTAGACACTTTTTGGTATCAATTTTCATTCTCAATTTATTATTTTTATTTTTTTTTTTTTTCATTTTTGTGTCTGTGTTCGGTAAGGGTTCTGAAATCTACTTTTATTTATAACAGCAAAATCTATTATGGATTATGGGCAAAAATTCGTTCTTATCAATTCTGCAATAGCTTTGATGCACATGTACCCATATTACCTGAAAAACAAGATAAGAACATCATTTACTCTTAACATATTAGAAAAGTATATCCCTCCCTACCTGTTTCTCTGCCAAATTCCAATTAACTTTTTTGAAACCATCACCAACTTGCGTCCAAGCTTGAAACCGTAGATTTTCACTTACCAAATCTATTCACAAACTATTTACGGCTATTCACTTACCAAACCTATTTTTCATTCCAGAATTCATTTGGGACAGTAATTACTAAAAAATGAGAATGAATATTGATACCAAAAAGAGCAGTAGTCAATCACTAACTTATGTCAACAGTAAAGGCAAAAGTCACATCACCTGCAAAATGAATAGTAAGGGGCATAACAGCAACAATTGACCTTCTACACCAGCAGTTTCTCCCCACACAACATCCATCCTCCTTGCCTGCAAATAACATGAAAAGTTGATTGAAAATCCCCTTGGCTTACATGTGTAAAACAATCTGCTTTGTGATATCTACCAAGAGACACAAGCCATAGAATGGCAGGTTATAAATTTCAGAAGTGAGAAGTCCATTCCATAACAGAATCAGCTGGACCAGAAAATCCAGGAGAGCAAGGTATTGCATTCTATTGTTCGCTGCACAGGTGCAGAGGGCTATACACTTGCATGGAAGCGAATCATCATATTAGTTCAATCAAGCATGCAAAGAATAACAGAAAAACAATTCTCTCAGCATGTTCGTCACCTTTCCCAATGCGATACGAGTATAGAGTCTCTGCCGCTGATATCTATTTTGCAGCATCATGGCAAAACCTTGCATTACAGCCCATATCAGGAAGAGTTTCACTCCTTTCTGCATCAAGAAAAAGAATTGAGAATCAAGATGAAATACAAATACAGATAACAAAAAACAAAGTGGAAATCACCTGCTTGTTTGCGCAGTCAGGTTCCCCTTTTATCTCCCATGTGAGACTTATAAGTGCCATCAACATAGCACAGTAGTGGTGGTATACCCACCTGCAAAATCAGTATAGGAAAATTTGGAATTTTGTAGTGCAACCCTGACTTCAGTAAAGAGATACGAGTAACTAAACAAAAATGTAAGTGTACAATCATTACAGTGCAATATCATTCATGACAAAATGTCAGTGGCGTCATAACCGTCAGGTAGTTTAATACACAATCTCCAAGATTTGAAGACAAGGAAATTCATTCTTAGTAGTTCAGTCCTAGATTATGGGGGATCAACTAGGAGCCAGATCTCTCAAGATCTTTAATGAAAAACTCAAATTTGGTTTCAAAGGAACAAGTATTGAAGGTTTTTTTAGCATGTTGGAATTTAAATTGGGGTCTCACCTTTAGGGCATCGGATGGTAAGATCAACCCAAAATTCATGGGGTTTCAGTGGAGAATGAATTCCATTTCAAGTTTGAAACAAATCAGATGGTAAAAAGTTGGTTTCTTGAAAATTAGGGTCTTAAGATTTTAGGGCAGTTTGTTGGGGTACACAAGAATTAGGGTTGGAGTAGCTGGATCAAGTAGGGGGTTATGTGTAAGGGGTATATGTGCTCCCAATCTTAGACTATTCTAAAAATTAGACTGGACAGAACTTAGGTTGAAAGTCTAAGGTTTCTTGGGGAATTTGAAAATTAAAGAAAAAGACTGGATCTAGCATCTTAATAGTTAATACTCAGATGCAACTGAAAATTGGATAGAATTCCAGGTACTCTGATGCAACTGAAAATTGGATGGGGTTCGAGGTTAACAAGGGATGTTCTGATCCAAAGATGGAAGTGATCTAATGGTTGGACATCGTTGGGTAGAATTCTTTCAAAGAAACACCTTACTTGTATCTTCAGAAAATCTTGTGGAAAAGTCAGTCTTAATGGTAGCAGCACGTAGAAGTCTGAAAGTTGGTGGATATCCTTACATGGAGGAAGTAATCTTCAACACAGTTGAAGAAGGACTTTAACAGGACCTCTCGGGCTTCTCAACAGCAGAGATTCAACTGATTCCAGAGTCCACACTGTACCGATAGCTATGCTTGCCACGCAGAAGGCAATTTCCTTGACTGTTTAGGAGTGCAATTCAGGGATGGAAACCTAAGTCAGACTCATATTGGCCCCCACCGGCCTGACTTTGTTCCTGCTGACAATGCATGAGATAACCCCGGCAGATGGAGCATGCACCTGCCCCTCTCAACAATAGTGCACTCTCGGTCGCAAAGAATGGAGAAGATTAGAAACCGCCCTGTCCAGTGTAGGACATCGTCAGACTCGAAGCTGGGCGCGGACTTTAAAAACCAAGTAGCTAATGAATATAGACAACACTATGACAAAGGACCATAGGAGAATGCAGCAGCAGCTTTGCTCAGCACAATTGATTTAACTAGTCTAATTTTGATCTTCCTAAAATAGGGGTATTTATAATGCTTTAATCAGCCAACTACAAAGTCCTAAATTGAAAAGGAAGTTAATGCTAAGTAAAACAGAACACTACCTAGCGCTGGAACATGTGAATAATATACTCACAACTATGAAATGACCCATACACATACCATAAATTGACCCATCACAGTATTGAACCGTTCAAACTTCAAGCTCTAAAACATGAAATAAACTAAGTAATTAATCTACATCGGCATGCAGCCTGGGCAACCCTATTCTATGCTCAGAAAGGAGGTCCATTAAAATTTATATCCATGGGATCAAATGCCTATAACCTAGATAACCCACCCGAAGGCTTATTCCGAAGAAAGTAAATTCAAATTGATAGTGGATCAGCATCGCTTAACTTTAAAAAAATTAATCCAGGTTTGTATCATGTAAATGCATTTGAGGAACTTTTTTTACAACACATCATCAGTACATGGCCATGCAAAATTAGCAAGGATATCTCTAATGTGCAGCATTTCAGTGCAACCTTCGACAACAAAATGTAGCATTTGGGTTCTTATGACCTACATCATTGATTATTTCCATCAAGTAAAAAGAGAATAATATTGGATCTGTGTGTGTATGTGTGTGTTTTGGAGTCCGGAATTTGTTCGATGGCAGAGAAACATAGCAAACCGATTTTGTCAATGAGAAGCTTGCTAGGGATAGACATTTGCATGCTGGTAATACCTTTTGTTCCAAAGGATCTCCAGCGATAACCAGAGGGTTTTATTATCTTCATCTGTATGGTACTGTGGTATATTATTTCCATCATGAGCACCTCTCAGTTAAAATTTCGACACTTATAAGTGACATTCCCAAAATGAAACACAAGGTAAAACCCAGAAGCAAGATAATTTCAATCACAATAATACACTGTTTAATCAAATATTTTATCATTTCAGTTGAAAATTCAAGTTATTTCAGCCACCACCACCACCACCACCCCCCCCCCCAAAAAAAAAGGCCAGCCGAAACTCATGGGGAAGAAAGGCACTGTCTCAGCTGAAGTTTACTAATTTGGTCTAACAGACACAAGAATACATACTTCGGAAAATGGCATCTCTTTCCTTAAGTGTTATTACACCTTTGTGTTGAAACCCATGATGCAAAAACTAGTACTGAGTCAATCAAAATTCTCCCCTTTGCGGAAGCCCTGGAGTGGGCCCCACGGCCACTCCCAAGGGTGCACCTAGGGCTGGCCTCTAGGGGGTGTATTTTGGTCAATTTAGCCCTAAATGAGTTTCTAGTTTATTTTTCAGAATTTTATTTGTTAATGTTTTGAAGCATATTTGAATAAGAGTTCTTGAGCCTCGGGACTCTCCTTTAAAGATAAGATTCCCAACAATCTTTATTTACAAAAAGAGTCCCTTTAGTGTTTAAGTCTTAGGGGGAATCTATTTTCAAGGAGATTCCATATCTTTTATCATTTATTTCAACGGTAATGATTAATGTGGAGGGATCCTAATCTACAAAAGAATCCCACTTAGACTTAGGACCTGTTAGTAAGCTACAAACAACCTATTCTTGCTTTGTATTCCTTAAATCTGGATGAATAAAAATTACTGATAATTGCAGCCAAGAAAGGTGCAACAGGGTCCCCTTTGGATAGGACCTTGCGGTTTAACACAACCACGCTACAGTCATGACATAACATGAAAATAAAAGTTATCACATATACCAAACAGAACATTTTCTTTGCAGAAAATACATGTGATGGAAAATCAGGGAACAAATTTCTGTCGAAACCTGAATTTCGACCCAAGAAAAGGCCGAAATTTTCAGGTTTCGGCCGAGATTCCGATCGAAGCATATGACTTTTTCTTGAAGTTTCAAACTTCAGTTTCGAGCCTTATATGTTGGCTTATTGCCTCCTCCTTATTTTAAGCATAAAAAACACAATAGAACTACTAGTTTACTTAAAAAAAAACCATTGAAAAATCAACATTCAAGTATATACTACCATATGAGAAGAACCGAGAATATTACCAAGTACAAGTCTACCTAATACGTGCCTAATAGATCAAGTGATGGTGTCTCACATTCATCAATTTGAAGCTTATACATGTGTATTTTAAGAATAAATATATTTTAGAAAATAATTTTTAGATACAACAAAATAAAAAAATAGTAGCAACATCCAAAATATAATTTTAACTTCACATAATCATAGATCAACACTCTAGACTAAAAGTACTTTAATTTGAAAGCAATATAAGTTTTTTTTTTTGGATGAATAAATAATCAATTAAAAGACGAAAAACAAACTACAAAGAAGGATCCAAAAGGCAGGATCAAAGAGGGGAATGAAGTTGGGAGTTGGGCCCCCAAGAAACAACAATGAGCCTGTTCCTTGGGGTGTCAACAACCGGGGGAAGGGACTAGCAGAAATCTTAGAGGAAACATCAAAGTAAATGGCATTCCAAATGGTATCAATAGAGTAGGATTTAGAAGTCCATCGCCGGAGATTTCGCTCCCACCACAGATGATGGACTGTGGCACCAAAGACAAGCCTGCCACTTCGGTCACATATAGAGGTACCTGAAAAATTACTCAATACCCAAGACCAGTCCCGGCTAAACCCAAAAAAGCGATAGGAACGGGGCCAAATGAAGTTAAGAGCTTTCCTCCAAAGAGAACTAGAGAAAGAGCAAGAAAAGAACAAATGTTCAGTGTCCTCGGTACTATTCCAACAGAGGATACAATTTGGGTTCATAGGGATGTGGCAGGACATGAGGAATGGCTGGGTTGGAAGGGCTGTGTTTAGGGCTCTCCAAAGGGTAAGTGAATGGCGGGGGATGTGACCTTTGAACCAAACCAAGGAGGGCCAGGGAGGGGAAACTGATTTAAGGCATAAACAAAACAAGAATAAAATGAGAACTTTGTTAACTCACCTTGTTTGATTCTCAAAAACCCAACAATGAAGGAGCAAGAGTGGAGTTGGAATGCAAAGAAGTTGTTAAAATCAGCTCATATGAGGGTAGAAATCAAAAGAAATTAGAGCAAAAGAGTGAAGGGGTTGAAACTTGGAGTGGAAGAACGTGGCGCAACTAGAAGAACTTGTGAAATTTTCGCAAGTTCCGCTCAAAATGATTAGGTCTTATAACTAAGCATGTAATGCTTCGGTCAGTACCGAAATATCGTATTGTTTTGACCAAAATTTCATTCCATTTCGGTCGACACATATGACTTGACGAAATATTTGAGATTTCATCTTGTTTTTCAAAAATGAAGTAATTTCGACCAAAATTTTTGACAATTTCGGTCGAAACCTATAATACCATGTGGAAAATATCCACAACATATCTCTTTTCAAATCCTTTAACATATTTTTGTTCCTACTTCTCTAGCATTTATATTTTTAAGCCAAAGCAAATCTAAAGGATGCACATCTCTCTAGACCACCGAAGTGGCCCTGTCTCTTTACCACCGAAGTGGTCTCTGTCTCCTACCACTGAAGTAGGCTCTATCTCTTACGACCGAAGTGGTTTCATTCTCTGGCCACAACGCCATTTACGCCTTGTATGATGACATATTTGCCACCACTGGCCTAGACTCGGTCTTTCCGCTTTACTCTAGCCACAAGGGTTGTGCTCGCTAGCAATGTGTCTTATATTCCATTTCAATCTTACATTTATTAAACTTCACATTTAATCATTTAAAATGCAAGGATAATAATAATGCATAAATAGATCCATTGAATTAATTAATAATAGCCAAATCTTGAAACGCGTGCAGGTATGCGAATCAATCATGCACATAATAATCTAATGCATAATCCAACAATTACTGAATAAAATATTATTAAACAAACCACATGCTCCAAAATGCAGATAATGTTACAGGCGACTCATGATAGTCAAAAACATAATCCCATTGTACACAACATGAATTGAGTTATAACATTCACCTGTCCTCCCCTATCGAAAATTCTTTCTTTGAAATTGAATAACTTTCGATTACTCCAGAGTATGCCCTATGCTCACATTTGTTACAAGCCCTTAGAGTGCTAGTGGAGGATCAAAAGAGATTTCCTCTCCCCCCCCCCACTACTCCCCCTTCTCTCTCTCTCTCTTCTCTTTATTTTCAAAAAAACACGGGTGTTCCCTTTTGCAGAACTCCCCCACCCCCTATTTATAGCTTTAAATATAGAATATTTTCTATTTTTAAATTCATTTAATTATCATTTTAACATAAGAAAGACACTTCAACTCCCTTTTACTCCCCCACCACCACGTAAGCCATGGAGGTGGAAGAGGGTAAGAAGAGGGGCAGTGGTGGGAGTTGGGAGGGGCCGCCTCCTCCTTCCACCACTGATGAGTCACCACTTTATAAATAAAATACTATATATATATATAAACTAAATAATTAATACCATATTAATTTGTATATGCGTACATATATAGTATTCTTAATCAAATAAATGGGCCTGCCTTATGGACTTGCTGAGCCTCTGCTAGTACTCTAAGGGGTTAAAATATCTTAGCAAAAGGCATAATCTTGAGTAACCGAAAACTATTCGGTTAAAAGAGAGAATTTTCAATAGGGGAGGACAGTGAATGTTATAACTCAATTCATGTTACATACAATGGCATTGTTTATTTTTTTTACTATCATAAGTTGCTTGCAAGATTATCTACATTTTGAAGCATATGGTTTGTATAATAATATTTTGTTTGATAATTGTTGGATTATGCATTGATTATTATGCACATGATTAATTCGCATACCTACAAGTGTTTCAGAATTTGCCTATGATTAATTAATCCAATGAATTTATCTATGCAGTTATTATTATCCTTGCATTTTAAAATATTAAATGCGAAGTTTAATAAACGCAAGACTGAAATGGAATAAAAAACATTAAAGAGCACAACCCTTGTGGCTAGAGTAAAGTGGAAAGACTGAGTCTAGGGCCTCTAGGCTAATGATGGCAACCTACGAGGTGCACATGGCCTTGTGCCCAGAGAATGAAACCACTTAAGGGGTAAGAGACAAAGGCCACTTCAATGGTAGCCACTTCAATGGTAAGAGACAGAGGCCACTTCGTGGTAAGAGAGAGGCCTCTCGAATTTCTCTTTCCTTCCTGCAATCCAGCAAAGCAGTATGGCAACACTACAGCAGCCAATCAACAATTCTAGCAAGCATCCCTCCAGAAATTCTGCAATGCATTGAGTAATTCCCCTTCCCTACTCCCTGCTTTACTTCTTCTTCTTCTTCCCTTCTTCCCCTACCTGCGCAACCCTAGTTTTTCCCCTCCGCTTGCTGCTGCACTACTCGTAACCCCTACCCAGGCCCCCACGATCCCCCTAAACCCCTCCCCCACGTCTCCCCTTCCCCATAACACCTCCCTTCCCCTTCTTAACCCTTTCGGCCCGCTCTCCCACCCCCTATTGACTTGCAACAAGTCCCCCCCCCCCACCAAAAAAAAAAAGAAAAGAAAAGAAAGAAAGAAAAAGATTTAAAAGATCGCCCAAGATCCAATCAAGAATCTCCCAATATTTTATCCAAACCTTTTCTTTCAGCTCTTTGGTAATTTTGGGAATCTCAAACCAGCCCATATGGATTTTGTTAAAACCCCAACAACCCTTAGGATCCCAATTTTGTTTCCTCATCATTCCCTCCAATTCCCATCCCTATATTATTCCAAAGAGCTTCCCACAACTTTCCAGTAAGCCCTAGCATCCCATAATATTTTCTAGTTTATTTGCTGGTAGATTCTGGTCAAACCCCAAATTTTAGGGAATTCAATTTAGAAATCCTAATCCTAAAATTGGGTTCACATCATGTACCAAGGTCTCTATGCTCTGCAGGAGACGGTTGCATACACTAACCATCAATCCATCGACAGAATGGCCTCATAATCCATTCCCATGCAGGATTTAGATATCATTTACTTCTCAACTATCCTGATAATCCAAGTGCCTCACACAAGTTGCAAAGTCTTTGTGGGGCAGCCAATTGTTTGTAAACTAAAGTTGCTAATCAATATCATAGGAAGCACAGGACACTGAACATCTTTTTTCCTCAACAAGCTGGGCAAGCTCAACTTATATGTTCCACCTTGAGAGGGAGGGGGGGAGGAGGCCAAAAAGGGCTTACTATTCTTAATGCTGCCAATATTTGTTAGGATATTATATAGTAGTTTCTTTTTCAGTAGTTTCTATATTCTTCCACTTTTATGAAACCAAAATGACTAGAATTTCTATTCTTTTCCTTTTCCGCTATATTGGCGACCAAGCAACCTTCCAACATTATTGTAAGTTCCTGATTTCACAACCATTAATGAGTAGATTATCACTTTATAAGTGGATACGGCTGAGCAGAAAAGGCACTGAGGTTGAACAAAAGAGAGCTATAGTTGAAGCTATGAGACAACGTGATGTGAGAGAGCCTAGGTCCTCCCATCAAGTAGTCATGCATTATCATAGCTTATAGGAACTCCTAATTCTCTGGCCATTCAAAAATAAAAAAACAGTTTGTCAATTTTATTCTTATTTTGTTGACCTGAAGATGGGATACTACAGCTAGAGCAAAGGTTGTTCAATTGCAACCAAATGATCGCGGGTTCAAGTCCAGAAACAGCCTCATTGTAAAAGCAGGGGTAAGGGTGCACATATTATGATCTCACAGTAGCAGGAGCCAAGCGCACTGGGCATGCCTTCTCCGTATTTGACTGATCCTGCTGCATTCAATCTCCAGTGGTTTCCGCTGGTTAGATGTTAAATTTGCATTATTTTGCTCCAAAGCCATGAAGGACACAGCAGACAGAGTTAACAGTCACTGAACTCTAGTCCCCAACATGCGTTTATTCATGGAAGTCTAGTTCAACTTATTTTCCAGACTCTTCATAAGTTATTTCCAAGAAGAAGAATGCTGACATAGACAGGAGCATGAAGAAGACCAGACAGAATACACAAAAAAATACAAAAGGAGAACTACTGCTGTGGGGCTCACTATCAACAGCCGGTTGAATGAGATGCGGCTAATATTTGTTAGGAAGCCATCTATTAGTTTCTTTTTCATGCACTGTCACTGCATCAATAGGAAGAATTTCCTTTTTTATGCGATCTCCCCACATTATTTGAAGTTACTAATTCTGTAACCATTGGAGAATGGTTCATAAACATGTGCAGCCAAGAAGAAAAGGGAATGGAATTGGAAGAAGGAGATCTATAAGTTGAGGCTGTGAGAAGCAGTGACATTGAGATTTGAGAGACCACGGGTAAGGTTCCAGGGGTGAGATCCTTGACTGAGAGAGTCCCCTATCCTCTTCTTCTCTCATCCTTTTATGTTCTTCTTTCATATGTAAACAGACAACAGCAATAAAAAGAGTCAAGTTCTCAGTTTTATGCTTCTTTATTTTATTGATCCTGCTGGAATAAAGCTCCCCAGGTTTTTTGCTAGTTCAATGTTGAGTTTGCATTAGAGATGGAATATAGATTGAGACAGGAAAGTGCAACCATTGGCAAATATCTAGCTTTGAGCTGGCATTACCCCCACCAATATTCCCTCGTAACCAAACCCTATCATCTTTATCGGTCCCCTTCCTAATAAATCAGGATAAAATTTGAAAATTTCCCTTGGGTTTCACTTCATTGCTTGGGGAATTAGAGGGAATGGTAGTGAAAATTTCTAAACCTGAAAAGAAACTTTTTAATCACCATTTCTATGTGATTGAATAAGCTACTTCAATTTCGTATTTTTAGTAAACTCATTAAAAAGAAGGGAATGATTTGGAATTACTCATAGAGTAATGATTATACAAGTTTCTTCCTTAGCATGAAAATTTATCTTCCCTTTGATTCCCATTGCAACCAAACCAAGCCTTGACATTCTTCAACAAGTTGCATCAGTGAAACTCATAACAGAATTCAATTTTTATTCAGAGTAGACTTACAATTTCAGTAACCATCCAACAACTAATAATGGACAGAACAACCTATCAGTTTAATTGTGCTGTTAAATTGTCTCTGTGTTAAATTGACAGTCAAAAAATATTTCTTGATAATTTAATAGCAAAATTTACAGGACTACGTGGTCAACTGGGTGACTGATCTGATCCTCAACAACACATTGGTCATGTTTATTTCAGAACAGCAAACTGCTTCACCAGGAAATATTGTTTCTTCATTCAAAAGAATCAAAAGAGGTACCAAAGAAAATTTCCACTCACCCAAAGTCCCAAAGTCTAGAATTATTCTCTTTTCACAAGTGAGACTAATATGTAATTTCTGATTTGGTTTCCATTCCTCAAAGCAAACTGATTTTTTGTTTCTTGAATTTTCATCCACTTTGAATTGCAAAGTTCTTCTTGTTGATGGATAATATCAAGATTTGTCATTAATGAGAGGTTAATAGCTCATCTTATCCTTAAACTTGTAATGAACATCTAAATTCTCTTCATAATTCCTACTCCCACTCTTTGTACAATGATACCTATCCAACTGTCTACAACAAAGTCAAGCTTCTCCCAGAGTTTTCACTAATCTCCAATCAAAATGTAACAGCTTCATCAGCTTTATCATACTTCATCAGTATATAAGAGTTGAATCATGTGACTCTTGTTCTAACTACTAGAAGAGTTTAATTGCTCTCTAACAGACCAAGTTCCATCATTATAATTCAATATTTCCCAAAGCACACTTTACGTAACACTTCAATCCTGTAATAGATTATCCTTTTTCTCTACCTAACAGGTAATTGAGTTAACCTGTTAACCATCAGTGACAACTATAAATTTGCATCTTTTTCAATAGTATTCTGATAAAGGAGCACATTAGTGCATAAATTGGCTTCATCCCGACTGTTACTTCAGAGGGATGAGTTTTCTCATTTCAACCTTCTAGTTCAAATTCGATTCAGCCAACAACATAGAATGCAAGTTCATATAACCACCTACAAGGATGTTGACAAATATGAGAGAAGAAAAAGGACAATCGTTGACATAAAATACAGAGGCACAGGGGAAACAACAGAGACATTTGACCAGAAAACCAAGAACAGAAGACTATGTTCAATTACCATGGGCGAATGTCACTTCCATTGGCTCTCAGGATGTTCTCTCGCAAAGCCAAACTTGTGTAGAGAAACAATAGCCAAGCCTGAAATGGGTATACTCAGTACAAATTGGCCAACTAAACCATCAGTAAACTATCAGGTCAAATACAAAATTTCATTTCCAATGCAAGACATGGATTAAGAATTTGGTACCTGATAAAGCTGAACTGGCAATGCTGGCATGCACCCATTCCATAACTTGGACCCCAAGATAAGCAGTAATGATGGAAAAAGAAGAAAAAGCAAAGCAGTTCTATCCTGTTCATGAGGAACAGTAACCATGGTCAAGCTCAACAAAATTCCAGCTTGAAGACAACAATTTCACGGTAGAAAAGCTGGAACACACTGAAGTCCTCAATATTCATGTTGTATATTGCAGTTGGCCAATTAAGCTCTTCAATACGTTAGATCAGTAAGACTAACAACAATATTTTAGTGGAAGACAATACTAAAACAGCATGGTTTCATCCTTTTTAAAAGAAAGCAGTTCCATTAGTTCATTCAAAGATTGTGGAAAATATAATGAGATATTGAAACAACTAGGTGAATTGAATAATCAAGATGCTAGCTGACTACATACAGAAAGATCCACATATATTAGTTTTCCACCACTCCAAGCCAAAAAATTCAAAGCACACCTAATACTATAAGGAACATAGTCAGAGGAGATAAATCTATTGGGCATCCCTTGAATATGCTTAGTGTTTCAACCCTACGGAAAAGGTTTCATTCATGAAAGGTCATTAAGCTGCAACCCATGAATCTCATTCATACAACCACATATGAGCGCATCCGATTTGTTCAGTTTTAAAACAACCTTCCCCCATTCTGCGCACACCCTATAAATCTTGGGTTAATCCAACGATCCAAAACCCTGTTAAGGAAATTGTAGTTTTTCACACCTACACACCATAACTGGTTTAGACAAACCTTAAACAAATAAGACCAAATTGAATTGGTTCATTAAAGATCCTAGAAGAACTGGCTCTTGGCTGAGCTCTATCTATCTAAGACTGCATTAGTGGCACTTCCAACTGTTACATAAACAAGACATGGTCTGGGCATCTGTCAAATTTTAAGAGCCAATACCCATTTGTATGTATTGATATGCATCCTCTTGGTAATCCAGCATTAGTGTGTGACCTCTTGGTGATACTGGATTTTTAGAGCTCCGTTTAGCTACATTACCAAATCTGTATTGACTGAACTTTAGCATGAGCAGCTGGCCTTGAGTACACCTAGTGACAAAATTCGGGCTTCATCCTAGATGTGATCTGACAGATATTTGGATTTTGGACTGCATAGGAAGCCGTTCCCAGCTGGGTCACACAGGACAACCATTTTCAAAGAATAAACCATAAATAGGGGTAAAGTATCTAAAGAAGATAAAAACAATATGACCTTAACATATCATAATCATATAAACATAACCCAAAACTTAAGGTCTTGGCCTACCCAATGCACAAAATTCTAGAACTGGCACTCTTTCCTCAAATAGACCATGTCCTTAGGTCCCCAAAATGAATAAGCTAATACTTTGCTTCCTAGGACAAACCATCTAATCCACAAAGCCAATTAAGGCACATCAATATGTGCACTTTAGTCTGATAACCTGTGTTTACTTGAGGCACATGCCTCAATAAACCAGGCTTCTAATTTATGGTGCAAGTGCCTCATGTGGCAGTGAAACTGCATATACCAGTGATGTGAACAGAAAAAAGAGGGCCACTAAAGGCCTGGCACACACCCCACTAGGGGTATTTTTGTCCTCTTCGTCCTTCTTTTAGTTAATTGATTGTTTCACTTGGGTCTCTAACGTAATTACAGAATCCCAATTAGTTTCTTATTTCAGTTGGAGTTGTCTAGTCTAGTAAGGATCCAAGTCTAAGTCGGTCGGGTCTTTTGAATTACATTATATTTTGGAGCCTTGTAAAGGCTATATATTCTCATGCCTACCACAGAAGAAATTAGTTTTTGATGAATAAAATTACTGAAAGTATTGCAGCCAAGGAGGTATTGGCAGCATTCCTTTGAGGGGGACCCTGCAATTGTCTAAGTTTCTAAATTCAGTTCTGCGATTCCAGCAATCATCCCCCACTTCAACCAACAAATTCAGCAAAGCATCTTCAGTCTTCAACTTACAAATATCATCTCCAATCCCTCCCAGGTAAGCCCAGCCCCATTCCAACCCATCGCAGCCCTCCCCTCCCTGTTCTGCTCTTGTGCAACCCAGAATCCCCAAACCCTGGCTATCGCAAACCACCTAGGACCCCTACCCTACCCTACGCAGGCCTATAATCCCCTTCCCCACTCTCCTACAATCCTCCTAGGATCATTTCCCCACCTCCCCTGCCCCTGCAATAACCTTTTCACCCTCCCCCAACCTGTCAGCCTCTGTGTTTCTTGCGGCAGACCAGAAAAGAAAGAAGAGGAAAGAGAAGAAGGAAAGAAAGAAAGAAAAAGATTTGAAAAGATTCTCAACGATCCACCCAAGAATTCCCCATTTGAACAACCCTGCGACTATTTCCTTCTCACCCACGAGGTTTTGGATTAGTCCCTAACCCTCTTGAATCCCTTAGACCACCAAAATCTACCCAATTAGAGATTCCCATGGCCTACCAAAACCATTCAACGTAAACCCAAAACCCTAAAAATTGCCCAAGACTGGAAAGATCTGAAATTTCATATGCTCTATCCTCCTTGGTTTTCATCAACCTGTACATGTATAGAATCTGAATTTTGTTTACGAGACTAATCACTTAAATTTCAATTGTAGTTAGGTCAGGGTTTAAAACAAATATTAGGCAATACCAAGGTTCGAGAACTCGCATCAGAGGCCAACTTGGTGGTACAAAAACCGAGTTGGATTGAGACCTAACCAAGATGTCACTGAGTTGTCTCTCTCTTTTCTTTCCTTTTTTTTTTTTTTTTTTTTTTTTGGGGGGGGGGCGCTTGAAACCAAAGCCTGATAGGCTGGTAATGGTAGGGACTATACAATTACAGTAGTACTCTAAGATCTACTAAGATCTTTGTGCTCATATTCCAAGATCTCGCCAAGATCCAACCAAGATATGTGAGATATTGCCACGGTATCAAAGATACCACCGAGATATTCGTGATCTTGGTTGAATTGGGGAATCCAAGGTTTCGACCTCCATTTAATTTTGGAATCTCAGATACTGAGATGTTACCGAGATATTGGTGAGTTCACAATCTGGATCTTTTAATATTTATAGGAGTTCATATGTTCTCGAACAAAATAACGGAACTGTTATGACCATGATTGTTGTACAAGGAGAACATTATTCACGTCACAATTGAAGCTAACTTCACCAATGATTTATTCTTTCCTTTTATTTTTGACAAGTAAGAAGTAAGGTTTTTCGTATTGGATAAAAGAACTGGGTCAGCCTTCTGCTAAGTTTTCTTTTGCCAAGTCATGTACATAATTAAGTTTTTGGAATGGGACGGATGGGTATGCTAGCAGTATGCCGTGAGCTAACCAATGTTTCTATTTTGTTTTTCTTTCCCCCGCCCTCCTCTGAATGTCCCCTTACCCCTTATAGGGAGGATGAGAGAGACACCAAGCCTATAGTATACCAGTAGCATAACTAGTCTTTTCCCTAACTTTTTAGCTGGTTTAATATTCCAACAGAGTTCTTCCCAAGCACCCCCGGGAACAGGGGGAGGGGGAGGGGGAGGGTTAAATTTTTCAACAGGTTCTGCTAACGAAACCAATATAACCTACGTCCTTCCTGTTGATCAGAACACAAACCAACTAGCAAATTTGAGAGCTTCTTTCTAGAGAAAAATATTATATGTGCTCTGTTTGAGCATCCCAGCTAGACAATGATGCTGCAACTCAACAAATGCAGTAATAAACGCTTTCTTCATATTGCTTTAGTTTAGCAAGACTGCAAGAGATTTGTGGAAACTTTGCAGCCATCGGACTACTTAGACCTGATTTTATCACCAAAAAATTAGGCTTATCAGTTCAACTAGTGGCACGGTAGGATACCAAACCATAACTTGATGATGTCAACATACCCATTGGAACAACTGTCATAATTGTACAGAATAGAAAAATGTTCCAAATGTAAGTTTGAAAAATAAAATTGAGGTGCCGCAAGACAAGACTAGCAACTCGACTAATTCAAATAAGTAATGGAAAGAAGCAAAAGCATACCCTGTAACTGTTGTACTCCTCTTTTACTTTCAATTGGATGTCTTTCCTATTAGCACGAACATTGATAGGACCAAGAAACATCCTCAGAAAACTACCTGCATATAATTCAATAATCACTCTAAATGCAAAACCAAAACCGACATCAATAGAAAGACGCACGCAGCCGAACAATTGAACTAACAGAAGAATAGAAGTACCATTATATTTGTTTGGGAGGTACGAAGATGCATCTCCATCACTTAGAATGCATTTCGCTCTGTACAGTTCTTCATCCAGCTGAATTAACACGCCAAACAAAAAGTCACGAAATCAATCCACTCTATTCAATACCAATCAACGAATAACCCTAAACAAAGAAGATTGAAAGAAATCCCGGTCGTACACAAGAATCTTACCTTCTCAGCATTCTTGCGATCAAAAGTAGATTTCTTGACGGCGGAATCGATCGAAGACCGGAGTTTTTGAATACTAGAATCAAGAGCAACAACTCGTAACCGTAAAGCTTGTTCTTCGCTGGAAGCCTTTGCGATCAAAGATGAAGCGGAATCTTGCAATTCTTTTGCTGCCTCAACAACTCTGGCAACCTCTTCTGATACGTTATTCAGCGAGTTCTCACTCGCGGAATCCCCCATTCCTGTGAAATCCGATTCACTCTCGATCGATTCTTAGCTTCTTCGCACAAATTGCGAAATCAATTTTCGTCTCTTCCAGAAATTACAAAATAACAAGCTATGAGAAACTGAGAACGGAACCACTTGCGTCTCTCTCTCTCTCTCTCTCTCTCTCTCTCTCTGCCTCGCTTGTTTCTCCTGGTCCTCACGCCCAACACACAAATTCGTAAAATTGGTTGGATTTTGTATTTCTGTGATTCTGCAATTTTTCGTAGTTATATATAAATATATATATATATATATTATATATTCATTGTCTGCCTCGATTTTATTGCTCTGCAAGTACCCCTAGAAGTCGCTTATATGGAACGCCACGTGTTGGCGTCAGCAATCGAAGATCTACGCCAACCATTCCATTGATTCGTGTCATTTACTTAGAGTAGTTGTCAGTTGCCACAAGACTCACAACTCACAACAGTTTCTACCCAAAAATTAAAAAAATGGTCACAAGGGAGATTCCATCTTTCGGCCCTATGGCAATGTTGAGTTGGTTTGGAAAATAATGACCTCTTGAGCCAACCCAACTACTTTCAAGAGCTTCATCTAATTCAGATCCTCCTGTCTATCCAGGCAAGTCTTTCTCCAATCTTCGATGATACCTAAATTTAGATCTTTTCCACTTAACTTGTTTATATATCGGAACCAATAACATACGAGATTACGCAACATTATACAAGAAAGATTCTTTTTTGGCTCTCTCTCTTCAGCTCTATGTCTCTTATCCTTAAGAGGTCTTCCTCCACTAGCAGGTTTTCCTGAAAATTCCATCTATTCTAGCGTGGATGGCAGGCAGGCCTATACAGCAACACACCCACACTCACATGAGTAGATATGCAGTTGTATAGGCAAGTTGTATAGAGAGGATCTGGACTCATGGTACACTATATCAACCCAACTCAGAAAGCGGGGAGATGAGGCGACGGCTTGATCGAGTGGAGTGGATCTAGACTCAAGCTTTATCTTGGTATGGACAGCCTTCTTTCAAGGTTTTTAGACCAAATGCAAAAAGATGTGTTAGGTTACCATTATTTTTTATACGACCATCAAACACTCTATAAACGGATTAAGCTTGTGTTAAGGAAATGACCTTTTTTTCCTTTACATTTGATGATAAAAAATACAGTAATATGTTACTCATATGAAAGATTATGAAAAAAATATCAACATCATGCATGAGAGAGCATATACAAACAAATGTATCCAAAGAGTGTATATATACTCTGAATCTATCTGACTAAAGTTTAAGACTCGAAAGAAATTATTGGATTATGTTGATATCAGCATGATATTGATTTATTTTTCTTTTGGGGGGGGGGTGTGTGGTGGGGGACCATGATAATGATACGTATAGGTCTTCTACCAAAAAAATAAAAAATACATATAAGTCTATATCATTTTGTAAATAACATGTACTGAATACTGTAACGATAGGTTTATCAAAAAACAAAAGAATACTGCAACGACAGGAGTCACATTGGAACACATATGACCAGTTAGGTACCAATACCTAAAATCAATTATCGACAAATATCGATGTAGTTGTGAATTAAATTAATCATTAATGGTTGGTGAGTATTTGTTAAAACTAATATAACCACTCATGGATTAAGACACCAAGGGAAGGGAGTTGAATATAAATGTGCTGATGTGAAATTGGATCTGTTGGTGTAACATTGAAGCTTACATTGTGCTTGATAATGATGTCTTCAGGACTGCTAATGTTCAGATAATTTGAGGGATTGAGATTTTTTCAGTGATTGTCGACCAGGATTGACTCACAACTTTCACATTCCTCATATTGACTAACTCTATGTGGCTGAATTTGACTAATTAGAATGACTACCACCAAAATTGACCTGATCCACATGCTTGAACCCCTTATTAGATCTAAGCTGTGTGAATTTCCAATTTGAATTGGATGAACTGATCAAAGCATGTTGGTTCATTCCATGTCAATTAACCAAACCAAACCAATATCGATTTGGGTTTCTATGAATTTAGTAGAAAATTGAAAAAAAATAAAATACCAACTACGGAGAGAGCAATCTACGGCAATATGTGGGCTTTGATTATTTATTGGGGTTAATAAATTGATATGGTCTTAATACATTAGCCACGATACATGCATTGTTATTCAGTTTAAAATATATTGGATCGATCTATTGTAAAAGTGGACTAAGATTTGTAATTCCCTTTATAGAAAGTCATGATAGGATTCTTCCAATCTTTGCGTCCTTTATTCTCTTTTTCCCACAAGTGAGGGATACGTAAAGAAAGAAAATTAGGTTGGAAAAGACTTCACCTTTCTTTAGATTCCAATATTGAATGTTTGAAATAATTATCTTCAATATACATGTGGGGTAAGGTATAGTTATTTGTTCCAAACTTTTCACAATGTATTTATTGTTTTCTCTATTTTTCATTAAGGTTTTCAAAAAGTCACATAAATGTTATAACAAGAGCACTAATAATAACCAAAAAAAGTATAACAACCTGAAAGAGATCAAATAGACCCTGATCGAATTGATAAGTATTGAATTGATTTCTACCTAATAGTTTGTTCTGTTGCTATCCCTTAAGGAGTGTGGATCATTCCCTAATTTGTGCTCTTTCTACAATATTAATGGATTATAACTACAAATTATGTGAGGTCTATAAGTAAATAATAATAAATGTTTTAAAAAAATAAAACTCATTACCCTTATTTGTGGTCAATGGTCGTCGGGAGAGCACAAAATACTTTCCATGAGAAAAATGATCTGTACTTGCCCTTAAAGGGTGCAGCCCAACTAAAATAGAATTCAAGCAAATGACACCCCCACACCCAAACAAGGATTAACTAAATCAGAGAGTAGAATAATATATTCAAAACAGAATGGTGAAAGTTTCTTCTCATGGTCATCATTGTTACTCTCATGATACTAAAAATTTGAAGTATTTGAGATTACTCAAGAATTCCATTCAATTTGCACCAGAGTGATGGTCAAAGCGAGAATCAATTCATCATCTGAGAAATAAAACTTTTTCTACAAATAGAACTAAAAGTGAAGGAGACTCATATGACATTAGAAGCTATTAATTAGGGAAAGTGAGTGGTTATGGAATGAATTGTGACGTGAGAAACCATTAATGAGCATAAATATTAATAGGGTCCACAAGTGAAATGTGAAAATGCGTATTCTTGTAGTTGAATTTAAATCAAAGACCCAAGGGGTGGTTTGATTACACCATGAAAATCATACGTATAATATGATAGTATTTGTCGATTAGGAAAAAGAAAATGGCGAAGATTAGCTTTTCTTTTCTCACATAAGGTTATCAAAATGAAAAGTGTTTGATTTTTTTTTTTTTTGACACTCATATTAGTAGAATTTAATTTTATTGGAACCAAGGTTTCTCTCTTATATCTAAGCTTTCCTTAGAGGATTATTTGAGGTGTACAAAAACTTATCCGAGCAACCAAGAAACGGATGAAAAAGAAAAACAAATTGAGAAATTTCAACTCTATGACTCTTATCTTTTGATGACCTTGCTTGTATGGTGTGTTTGACATACTGGTTCATATGGTATCCATTGTTAGATGCATGCTACATGGATTTCATTAAATTATAACAATTGAAAGTTTTATGTGTATATTTTAACCAAATTAAGTGAAATAAATCAACTTTTTTAAATGAACCAAACCATATTTTGAATAATTGAAATTTAATAAAACCTAGCACCACCACGTCAACCGTACTACATGTGTAAAATTCCTCCATTTGAAGCCTAGGTTGAATGGTTGGTTGGCTGCCTTTAGAATATCAAGCAAGGAACGGAAGGTAACTTCTAAGATTGCAATATTTCATCACCGAGTCAACCCGTTTTCATCTACCATTAGACTATGAGAGTGGTTATTTATCAGATTAGCTAGCTAGTAGCTCTTCGCATCTAAGCATGACTTTTCTTCTTTCCCGCTTTGCACCCCATTTACTAGTTAATCCCGGATTGAATCGGTCTAGGTTCTAGGTTTTCTTCTTAGGTGTATTTGATTTTTGTTGAAACAAATACTACAAAATAGTGAATTAAAAATAAATAAAAACGAAAACACAGAGTTTTAACGTGGTTCACACACTAATATGGTATAATACGTCCACATACGAAAAAGAAGAGTTTTTTCACTATACAGAAGAATAACTGAAAGAGATTTCACAACCAATCGCCAAGAACAGCATTACAATAACTATCACTCAAAACCTTAATTGAAAATCCTAAATCTCTCAATAATATAGTAAGTGAATCATAAGATACATATATATTGACTCCAGTTGAGTAAATGGGTTGACTCATCGAATCGGGTCCATCTATTTACTACTTTCACTACAAATCTCCACAAAAATATATCAATGCAAGTGCATCTTCCAAATCGGGTATAAAACATAACAATTCTTGATTTTCAAAAGTAGGCTACCTTGTTCCAACAACATTAACGAATTCACAACTTTTATTGTATTGCACGTTTGGTTGCTTTCCACCCCTAAATGGAGAGAGGATATGACTTGTCGTGAGAACAATAAAAGTTTCAGGTATTAGCTGAAGTGCAATTATGCTGTCTCATCCGCCAAACTACCCGTCTATTTTGCAAATAAAGAAGAGAAACTGGCAGGTATGGGTGTTTTTCATAAGGTATGGAGAACAAAGAGGAAAGGATTATGTTGTTGTCTTGTTGATCAGGCCTTGGAAACAGAGGTGAAAGGACTATGAGATGTAAGAATTGGTATTGAAAGCTTGTAACCTTATGAGTTATGACCCATTTGATAATTCATGGTGTTTATTATTGCTTCGAGAAACAAAAAAAGTCGTTGAAAACCGTCACTGGGTTTAAGTGAAACAATTTTAACGAGGGATATTCGTGGAATTTGACATCCTTAAACATAGGAGCTTTGCTAAAATCCTTATATATCGCGATAGAACTCTTCCATTCGTTGCTTTTTCAGCTCTAAAAGGGGATCTTTCGCTTCATTTTTTCTCTATCTCCATTGACCAAAGTTCATCTTCTCTACTTCTAGCAAAGCCCTAGCCCCTGTTTTCGCAAAAAGGGTTCCTTGATCTTTATCTTCTCCATCAACTGTTACTGTCACAAATGCTTGCAAATGTTTCTACTTACATAAACAAGCCTTATCTAATGTTTGTAAGGTGTTTCTGTTTTCATAAATACTCAAAACTGTCTCCGATATTTCTCGAAGCATAAAGAATTGGTGAGTTATTAAAAGCATCCTTATTTGGCATTAGTTAGGTCTAATTAAAGAAACAATTTACTTTATTGCTTAACGGAATAAGTCTCTTCCTTTGCACTTTGTACAATTCAATGTTTCATATTGGCATATACACTTAAAGAATGTTAATGGAAAAAAGGAGGGAGAAACCTTGAAGCTTCGATAGTTTTTGTGAAGGACGATATGATATGAAACCTCAAAAGAACTTTTTTTTTTTTGGGTAAAAGGAAATATGTAATTTCATTGTTTATGTAATTGAGGATTTACAACTTAAATGCGTAAGGATGGACAACCTAGATGACCTTTAACTAGTTAATGCTACATGTTTTATTTAAAATATGAATCAAAAAAGAAAAAGAAAAAGAAAAAGAAAAAGAATTTGAATGTTTCTTGACCCTCCATTTTCACATGTATGGTCTTAATATCCAGATGAAATAATAGTCCCTTCCATTTATTTTTTATATTCTAATTTATCATTTAAAATTTGAGTCAAATTAAATACATTTAAAATGTTATTTATTTATTATAATAGATTAATCATATAAAAAATATTTTGTCATGGTAGACCATATCTTAGCAGTTACCGCGAATCCCTAATATATTAAAGGCTCTTTTTTATATCAGTTTTTTACTTAGTTCTAAAATAAATCAATACTAAAATCCATTCTTGACCAAAAATAAAAATTGATTTGGTAACTATCATTCATATGAAGTGAAAATAAGTATGTTAAGTGAATAGCCGTCAATAGTTTTCAATTAAGATCCAAGTGACGGTCTTTAAAATAAGCCAAGACAAACGTGTTTTTTTCATACATTTTAGAGTAAATGTCGTTCTTATCATTGTTTTTCACGTCATATGAACATATGTTCATTCAAAGCTATTACAAACATGATAAAAATGAAATTTTGCCCAAAAACTATAATAGACTAAAAGCTTCTATTTTTTTCTCAATAAAAATAAATTTCATAATAGATATCAGAAGCATACAAAAATAAAATACTAAATAATAAATAAATGAGAATAAAAATGTATATAAAAAAGCTCTTTTATGTCTCTAAGTGCTTTTGTTGGTAACCTAAATAAAATATTATCTCAATGGATGAAGAATACCACCGCTAAGATTTTTCTTTTTTATATTTTTTTATATTTTTTTATATATTTTTTTATTTTAAGGTGGAGAGGGAGGGGGTGTGTCAATTATGGGGAGTGAGATGAAATTTAATGTGAAAAGACTTTTTAGACTCAATTTCTGATTATTTTTCCTTAAAAAGTGATTTGAAAATGATTGACTATTGTTATTATAATTTTTTAAAAAAATTAATCCTAATATAAAGAAGGCAATAAGAGCAACGTGCAAGGTTTGAATTGAAAGTCAAGAAAAGGATAAGCTGACAGTCATTGGTAATGAATTTGATTAGTCAGTCATTATGCTATTGCTTTTGAAAACAGATCAAACACCGTATGATGCAATTCCAACTTGTTCCCAACCCCGTTGCCCCCTTTGAATAAAATCGTTGTTTACAAAAAAAAAAAAAAAAAAAACAATTCCAACTACAATTCAAGCTGTGAGCTTGAAAAATGATAACATTCATTGTGAAAGACTTTTTTTCCTTTTTTTTTCTTTTTTTTTTTTCAAAGTCTATAACTGCCAACGGCTACGGCATCCGCTTAACTAAAACCATGTTTCTAGGAATAAAGTTCAAACTAGAAGAAAAAAGAGGCATCCATGAGTTTCACAAAAACGTTTGTTTATATTGCTTGTGTGGGTCAATATATTCTCTTTGAGCAAGTTATAGTTATATTTGGGGCAAAATTCTTTATCACTTACTATTGTCTCATAAATTACATTATACGTAAATTACAAATTACCTATAGTTAACTTTAATGTTACAATGGATTATAAAATTATTCTAATGCTTTTATTTTTATTTAAAGTTCCTCCCGCCATATGCCTCTTTCAAAGTAATCCACTTATCATCTCTGTTTCACGTTTTTTTTCCGGGGGGGGCCCCCCTTTTTTCCCCGTTTCCTTCATAAATCCCGTTACCAAAAAAAAAAAATATTGCTTGTGTGGGTCAATATATTCTCTTTGAGCAAGTTATACGGCGTTAGTTATATTTTGGGCAAAATTCTTTATCACTTACTATTGTCTCATAAATTACATTAACGTAAATTACAAATTACCTATAGTTAACTTTAATGTTACAATGGATTGATTTTATTATCCTGCTTTATGCGAAATGATGCTCCGAATCAAATTCAACCCCCCCTAACTAGCTCTATCAATAAGAGTTCGAGTTATAGTTAAAGTATCAACAAGTTGTAGAGTTTGATTGTAAACAAGTTGTAGTTCAAATTCAAATATTTGAATTGTAATTCATATAATATTAATATACATCTCCCACTTATTAATCTTAATGTGAAAGAGTTTTCTCAAAAAAAAAAAAAAAATCTAACTAAAGCATTTAGAATTTGAATTTTAAATTACCTAAATAACATCTAGGTATAAATTGATGATAATATCCCCCTTTTTTATTCAACAAATGATATTAAAACCCTCACTGTAAATTTAGTGATTCAAAAACTGAAGTCCAATTACGAAAATGTTCTCCGTTAAGTGAAATTACTAAAATACCATGCATTTACATGTAGGTGTCATGTAATTACGAGGCAATAGTGGGTGGTCAAGGGTTTTGCCCCAAATATGGCATGTCGTGTAAGTTGTTCATTTTATTTTTACCAAAAAAAAAAAAATATTGTGATGTAATTTTAAAAACCATTATTTTTTTTCCAATAACTTTCTAAAAATGAAATAAAATTTGGGGGTATTACATATTTGCTGCTGGTAGGGTTTGAACCCACACCTCTCCATTAACCGTCCATTGGTTTAAAAACCATTATTTTTTGGATTTGAAGTTCATCTGGGCTAGCTTGCGCGCACCTCAACTACATCCTTAGGGAAACTTTATATAATTAAAAATCATTATTTGTTACTTAAGCTCTTGTTCTTTGTTCATAGTCATTGGATCATTTGTTATGTACGTGGCGCAATCTTAATGAGAGTGTGCCTAGCAACCGGGTACTGCTACTGCAAAATGAAGAGTCCGGCTAGTTTGTGTTCCCCCTACGGCTATTGACCACAAATTACAGGGGGACTACAAAGTTAAGGTGATGGGTTTTATTTTAATGTTATTATATTATTTTTTACATGTGAGCCCCACATAATTTGTGGTTGTAATACCATTAGGGGAGCACAGTTCTCTCTCAGGGAAGATGATACACACTCCAAAATGAGGACTAGGATTGTTGAAACCAATTGGTCTAGGGAAAAAATTGGACCTGGGGTAGTAAGACGGTGGGCTTTTCATGGGCTTAATTTTCTTATGTAAACATAGCTAAAGCCCAACTCAGTTCTCCATGCTTAGCACAATGTATCATGGCAATGAGAGAGAGTCTTCCACTGAAGGGACAGTGAATCAGCAAAATCTAAAATACCCAATTTGTCCTTACAGTAAATTTGATGCATAACATTAATTCTCCAATTATTTTAATCAGTAAAAGAATGTTTATGCATAAATTGGTCTGGATCAAACCAAACCAGTTTGTGTCCAGCCCATTCATGAACCAATCCAACCAGCTAACTGGTCCAGGTTGTCAAATACTCTCAAATTGTTTAAAACTGGTGGCGATCTTTTAAAAATTTGTATCATGTCATGTGAGTCCTGCCATGCCCAGTTGAAAAGCAGGACCCACACACTCTTTGCTGTTTCAACATGCATGCAAGAATAAGTAGCATCACTGTAAAGACAATTTGTCTTTCTAATTAAAATATAAAAAAATAAATAATTTTCTTAATCCATTTCAGTATTAAAGAACCATGGCCATATCTAGGCCTGTGGGATATCTATTTCCCTAGAGAGAAGAATAATTAAATAATTGCCATCTTGCTGTTATGATGCTTCCTCTCATTTCTCCCCCCCCCCCCTCTCTCCAAATCCTTCTTGTTAAGACTGTTTGGTCAGATGTCACTCTATGACTCCGGAAAAGTCTAAATTTGTTCTACTTAAGCAAATTGTTCACTCATCCTCCCACCTTTGCAGTGAGTTTAACACATACTTATTTGTGGTACATACGCAAGCCCATGTATAAGGGTGGAGAATAGAAAGACAGACAGTTGGGAGGATTTGTACTCCGCTCCAAAAATCCCCTAGTCTTGTAGTATGTGTGTTTCTATTAGATGAAAACTTACTTACCAAAAAGAAAAAGAAAAAAAAAACTCCCCCCCTTATTTTATTGGACACATGAATTTTATCATATATTACATTCTTTCATGCTCTCACTTTTAGGAGAGGGAGATTTCATCCTACATGGAAGCCCTAAATTTGACTCATATTAAAAAATTTACATCAATTTCTTAAAAAATTAGTATATTTGAAGTGAAGTAATCTATTCTTGGGCATGCTTGAATCAGAAGTTGTATGACGTTTTTCTTTGAATGAAACCATTGGTCTTGAGTCTGGACTATCTCCCTCTGATGATGCTTCTTTACTACAAAATTATGTGGGGTCCATGTGAAAATACTGGAGATTTTACGTCTAAATTTGTTTATTATTATTATTCTAGATGCGGATTTCACATCAATTTTGTGGTGAAGAAGCATCTGAACAACACATACTGCTCTTCTGTCGGAAAGATGATTCGGATTCATTGGTCCCACCAGTATTATGAAAGGTAGGAAATACTCTAAATTTAGTCTAACAAGTTCATAGGGGTGGATGGAAACCATCGGTGATGGAGACTGGAGAGAGAAAGACTGCTCTTTTAAAATGTCTACTCTTCAAAACAAACATTCAAATATGAATCAGCCGGCCAGAATCGTCAAGAAGGGACGGTTACAGACTTACAGCTTACAAATCGGAGCAAACCGTCTTTGTCAGTTTGTGAGTTCAAGTTGCAACATCTGCCTACCGAAAGAGAATTAAAAAGAAAAGTAGTTTTTATCGCCGGTAGGAAAGGTCGGTTTGGACGGTCGGCGGGGGACCCCACTGATGAGAAGAAAAAGTGATTTGGTCCAGTTGGGATCTAATTACCAAACGAGCCTTAACCAATTTTCTAAATAACGATTCCCCTCACAACTCTATCTTGGAGGCTTGCACGCAATAATTGAGTTTAATTAACGGCAGTAGCAACTAGCAACTCATTCCTAAAATTAAGTTTGAGGAAGCTATCACTTCAGTCAAAGAGGCTTCTTGTGGTGTTAATTAACCTTGATTTAGTGTCTAATCTTTTCTAATGGCTATAGTCTTAGTCAATAGGGTAGACAAAGTGAATAGATGTAAATGGGGTCTTATGTAATTAATATATATTTTCTTATAGTTTAAATAAAAAATTTATATTGTCATTCTACGATATGATGCTAAGATAGATGAGTGGAAAAATTAAGAAAGATAAAATAATGAATAATCATATTAGAGTTAAACTTGGAGTACTTTCCGATAAATAATAAACTACGAAGAAGTCAATTGAGGTGGCACGAGGATGTTCAACAAATGCCTTTAATGCCCCCTATGTAGTAAATCAACTTACTCCAAATGTAAAGAATTAAAAGTAATCTTAAGAGAAATGGTAAGAACAGAAATGTGTAGCTTATATCTTTTGTTTAGTCTGACTCAAATAGAATTAACTGAAAGACAATTGTAAATAACTGACTTCACCTAATTCGTAAAAAGCTTGTTGTTATTGTTGCAATTATAATCGTGATCCGTGGATAATTTCTTAACATGGTAAAGCACCATGAGCAAGAGATAATGCGATAAACCAATTGGGTTAAAATATTAAAGGTGGGGTTTGTTTTTTGGGGGTGGGTGGGGGTGGGGGGTTCAAATCTTAAATTTGATTCTAAATATGTAGTTGTTTAGCAACAATCCCCCCCCCCCCCTAAATTACTTGTTAGATTCCTCACCAGTGGTACTAGAGTGGTTGGCCATTATCCATATGTTCATATAAAAATATTTTGAAAGATAATAAATTGTAATTGAACTTTTATGTTACTTTTCAACTAAAGCAAGAGATGTCATTAAGATCATTTAATTATAATGATCCCCACACCAATCCCGGAGATCATTATGCTAAAATATGGTGATATGTTTTTCTTCCCTATTTACTTTTTTTCTTACAATAGAAAAGAGATGGAACACAATTACGATAAAACCATAAAACCAAATGTCCAATTAATGGATGGGTGGGGAAGGATTTTTTTTTTCGCAAAAGAGTCATTTTATAAAGCAAAGAAAGAAAAAAATACAGCAATTAGAACCTTAAGAGGAACCAACCTCGCTCACCTATAATAACAGTTGCCCCCAATACACCTTTCCTCATTGGTTCCTACTCATGTTTGATAACTATTAACCATTAGAATTGGGCACTTACTGACATCCACTTTTGGTTTTTTTTTTGCCCAATAAAATGTCTGGTTGATGAGTCATTAACAAAAGTTTAAGAGCCTTCCTTCCAGATGCATTACCAATGCCGCGAATATTCCAGAAGAAAAGCTTCATAGTAACAGTTACATAACAAAATTGTCCTCTCCCAATGAGAGGCTCTTATTTACTATAGATATTTTTCTCTAAAGCTGTATCTATTTTCTTGAATTCATTTGCCATAGAACTTTTTTTTTTTTTCTACATAGAACTCTTTTTTACTTGTTAACACTTTATTCACTGCATGAGCCTTCTTAGGACGACCAGGCTTTGGACGAAAAAAAAAACTACTTCCAATTGCAGCTGGCCGAACTCTGATTGGTCCCACTAGATTCCAAATCATCCTCCCTAGTTGCCACATCAGCCCCCATTGAGCTCCCTCTTAAACACTTTCATTCATTAACTGAATTTCTAATTACCTTCTTAGCTTCTGGTTTTCAATTTGATAAGAATTTTTACCGTAACAAGGCGTTTTTGAAATTCAAATGAATTAACCGAACAAAAACTTCATTCTTATCTAGTCCCACCAGTGAATTCCTTTTTTGAAATTCACATGTATTTGTCGAATCACAAACTTCATTCTTATCTGCGGGTCCCATTATTGAATTCCCCAGAGAAAAGTTACCGATTGATTTAGAACTCCTAGCCGCATCGAATAATTTTTTAAATTCAAAATTGTTGGCCGAACCACTAAACCCCAATTTATCTTCGGGTCCACTTGATAACTCCTCAAATTAGGGTTTTCAAGTAGTTTAGAACTCTTTCATGGTAGGATTTTTTAAATTTCAAAAGGATCGTTATCCTGGGTAGGAGACGAAGAAGACTGATTCGCATAAGAATCCTTACCCAAATCCAAAACCTCGTAAACTCTGGATTTGAAGAGGAATTATGTAAATTGCTATTGGCTGACGGAGAATCTACCAAACCTGCCTCCATTAAAGCCGCATGAACCACTCAAGAGGACGAATTTCTTATGGGGAATGATGCTTACTAGAGCATAAAACCATATTGAATATCAAAATTTGAAGAGAACTTCAACAAAAATTTTCTAATTTAAAAAATCTTAACAAAGATGCAATTAGAGAGCTTTGTTGCTAAGTTTCACTGAGAAATATAATAGGGTTTAGACGATTACCCAAAACAGAAAAGACATAGTAGGGTTTAAATACTCGGAATCAAAGTCCAAATGAGCATATGAAGATTCCTATAGGGTTGGAGAATTTCTCTCTGTGGTCGTATAGGTTTCTCGTTTGCAACTTAGTAACGTTTTGGAAAAATTATATGGTTAGTTACAATTGGGTTTCTTTTTTCAAGAGTAGTTATTCAATGTTTAAATTAATAAAACTAGTTAAAATTAACTTTGAGTTTGAGAACTAACTAAAACTATAAACCTTTTGAACACTTTTTTTTTTTTAGTTTGCCAACCCGGTGGTTCAAGGCTTTTATCCGTGCTGCCGTCGGGAGTCTTCCAAGGGATTTTTGCATCCACAAGGTTTCTCCGGAACCATCATTGCTTACCACTTGAACACTTTTAACCCTAAAACTAACCATCCTAACATACAAGGCAACCATCATCTTCTTACTAGATCCCCGGCCTCTTTTTTCTTTTTTTCGTTTTTGTTTTCATTACTCTCTAGATTGCCTTCAATACATATTGTTAGTTTTAGGGATATAAATATCAAAAGGGGATGAAAAATCATTGTTATCATTAGATTTTTAAACCAATAAGCAGTTTTAGCTGGTTTTATTAGTTGAAACATTAAGTGACTACTTTTGTAAAGAAAAATCTAAAAGTATCTAATCATGTAATTATTCCAAACATTTTTCAAATCCGACGATTGTAATTTCTTTGCATTTGGAATCACAGTTTCTGAATCTTGAAAATGTTACATGTCATGATGATCATAAAGCCATGTGCCAACAAACAAAGGCTCGGGATCAAATCAGAATTGGTCCATACAGAACCTACGTAATTTGAATTGGTCCATTTTCAAAGCATTAGAAAGAGAAGAGGAATTTGGATCACCTTGTTGTTATGAGAGAGCAATGTACTTCTCAGATGCTTTTCCACCACCATGCCCTTAGTGACCTTCACGTGGGCCCCACCACTATTGTGTTTATGGAAACGTCAGGTGAGCACATTGTTCTCCCGACTGGAGAGCTAATCTGAAGTTCCTTACCCAGAACAGAGAGGAATGTAAGGTTAATTTGGTAATTTAGTGCAAATATAGAGGTCAAAATTGGCCCGTTACCTACCCTCGAACCCGAGTATCCGGTCGTATCAGCTGCTCTAGTGGGTCCACTTCGACAGCACTCCTAATTCCTTAAAACTAAGAATTTTTCTCTTTATCTCTCTCCATTTCTCTTTCACTCCTCCTCACTCGTCAAGCCTCATCAATTCAGAGGAAGAAACTTTAATCCAGAGTTGCGTCTATCGATCTTCAAGTAAGAATTTCGGTTTTCTTTTCCTGATTTCGATATTTTATTTCTTCTTCTGCGGTTCTATGTATCTTCTCTATGATTTTTTTTCCCTCATCGATGAATTTTAAAGCTACTAAAAGCGATTGCTCTTCTAAGTTAAGTTCCTGAGATCAGAATCGTGATATTTTTTCATCTTTATGAATCTGGATTGAAACGCTTTTTGATTTGTTTCCATAGACTGCAATCAAGTTTGATTAGAATCCTAAGTTGTTTATTCTTTTCAAATTCCCGCTTTATAATCTGTAATCATTATGTGGCTGATTTTCATCTGAATCATTGTTCACAACTTCCATGATGCAGTAATTGAATTGTGTGATGTCTGTCTGTTCTGTGTGTCTTCAATCGATTTGATGAGCTTACTTATAATACTTACAATTTTGCTTGAAAGGAAAGGGTGAAAAATCCTTTTGATTAATTTATTTTGTGCTAATCGATTCGATTACCGTCGGAAATGGTTTTATGGATCGATGATCATTTGCTTTTGAAATTTTTAGTTGAAATGAATCTATGCAGAAGCTCCTTTGTATTCTGTTCCTGAAATTTGAGCAATTCGACTTTTCTTTACTCCGTGAACTATCGGTATTATTAAGATGATCTGTCTTGTTTTGTTATTATTTAAATTTAGATCTGGCAGCTTAGATCTTACGGTAAACCTTTCGTTACTCTGTTCCGGCCTCTTTTTTTCCTTCTTTTTTTGGGTTAAAAACTCTGTTCCGATTTGATGCATTGGTCTTGCAGTTTCTTTTCCGGTAAAACAGTCTTAAACTGTTTCACTCATACAAATTGAATATTAATTAGAGCTAATGGTATTATTTTAGAATTTACATACCGTTTTCCCATATTATTATTATTTTTTGGTACAAAATTTTTAGTTATTATTATTATTTTTTTTTTTTGCCAACCTGTTTTTCAAGGTTTTTCCCTGACTAATCCGATTTAACCACATCTTTTAGTGAATAATTTTTTCATATAATTTAAATATAAAACGGGAATTTATCCGTAGCATTGAGGAACTTTGAAGGATTTTCGATTGTTATTTTGTTTGTATTTTTTTTGTGATTCACATATCCGATATGTACCATTTTTAAGATATAATTATTGTAATTTTCTATTATTTTAGTATAAGTATAGCTATTAAATCTTATAAATAACACATCATAATCCAAAAGCTACGCAGAAGATACCCACAAGATGACCGAACAACTCCTTTAGACCTCTCTTTTCTCTTTATTTCTGTTGAGCCCTTAAAAGGTTTTCTGTCAGTGATGAAAGAGTTTTTCTTTTTAACATGAAAGAGAGGTATATAATCATATAAAGCTAGGTCGTGCGAACCATGCTTTTGGTTTTACCAAGATAGGTTAGCTATTAACTTATTAACGGTGTGCACTGAATCTCGGCCGTCCGTCTATGTCAAACCTGCCAAAATAAAAAATAAAAAAAATGGAAAAACCTATATGAAACATGATTTTTGATGTAGGATATTGTGAATCGTGGTCCGTTGAACAATGAACTTAAAGAAGGGTCGGTGATTCTTTTTGGAGCTATCAACCACCCTTCTCTTTTAGGAAAGAGCATTATCGGTCATAATTTAAAATTATGCTATTAACCGTTTGATTTCATATTTGCTGGAGAAAATAATTTTGAAAGATGGATAGTTGTTCATTGAGAAGAAATATTCAATATTAATGCTCTAAAGATTTGATAAATTTAAAGCAGCATCCAACCCCCGCCAAGTGATCTGATCCTACAGATGTTAGGATTCTAACTTTCGAATGGGGAATGCAACCGAATAGATTTATTAGCCGCCATAGTTATCCAGTGTTTATGATTAAGGAGGTCTTCATATCTAAAGAGTTTTGGGTCCTAGATACAATGACCCAGTTTCACTATTCAACAAATCGGCTTCAAATTGCTCAATTCAACAGCCAAATTTTAACATTTAAAACCTGGTTTAGGTATTTTGTTTATATAAAATTTTGGCCTCTTAGTTTAGAGAGATTTAGGGGGAAAAATATCTTCTACTATGTATTACTCTTTCGTGTGCAGAATAAAGCACATATATACCAAATATGTGACTACGAAACAAAGAAATAAGAAAACTATCTTTGAGCTTTTTAGTTTTAAAATTAAAATTTTAATCTCAGTCTTTTATTTGGTATAAAAGCTGTATTGCTATACACAGCGGAGTGATGTGCATAATTAATGATTTTTTTCCATTCATGTACATGGGATTAAGATTCTCTAACTTTCTAAAATTGTATTATATACCAATCCAATGTTCAACTACTCTAATTTTAAGTGTTAAATTTTGAATATTAAATAAGATCAGTTGTTGACTTTTAGATTAATATATTTGTGTTTTTTTTTTTCTTTCATTTTTCCTCATTTCTTTGAGAGATTGATATACTTGTTGAGGTAGAGATTTAGTGCACCACACGTGTATTTACAGAAAAAGGTACACCACACGCGTTGGATGACATTGTTATTCATTTGGATTGGATCGGAAACGATCTATGGGCCCATCCTAGCAATGGACTCTTTTTTTTTTATTTCCAAAACAAAAAAGCAGCAATAATAGCAATGGACTCAAACCCCGAATTTGATGACAACGGTCTATCAATTGAGTCTGTGTGCCCGGTTGAGGTGGTTGAATGGAGTCACTAGTTAGTCAATGTTACAAAGGGACATAGAGTTAAAACATCGACCAACACGAACCGGGTTCAAGTGATTGCAAGAGCAGACTTGGACTCTTTGGTTGGATGTTTTGTCATTTTGTGTTCTGGCCTGTCATTTTCCACTTTTGGGTTAAAAACGCCCACCGAACTCAAAGGGGGGACGTCCTGGGTCCCCGCCCGTATACTGCGGGCAGGTGGACAATTCTGACTTGGGTCCACGTTCACCAACTCTTTTCCAGTTTCCACTGTTCTGTACAAGTGTAATTCCGTATAAGGTATAACCTTCTTGTTATCATCGGATTCTGACTTAAAGTTCGGGTTAATGCTTTACAGGTTTTAGAGGAACGATAGTGCTGGTTGCTGGAAAATCACGCTGCTTTTTCTAGAAACGGACAGCCATGGAAGGAGAGGTTCAAGCAAGTTCAGATGTTCAGGCGAAGGTGGCTGAAAGCAAACCCGACGGCGATGTCCACGTTAAGGTATAATCGTTGTTTGATTTCTCAGATTTGGTTGAATTTAGGATGAAATGGTACACGAGGGTTGGTAGGAAATAGGACATAAAGAAGATGACTAAGAGATCTGCAGCAGTGTATCATGGCGCTGGACTCTCTGAAATGCAAAATTGCCTAATTAAGGGGTGAAAGATTACTTGTCAGGAAGTTACCTACTAACACACACAGAGTAATGGAAACACGCATATAAGCATCAACTAGGCAGACATTTCTATTTTCATGGGTTAGGATGGTCATTTCCTGCTCTGCCTGCTAAGGGCCTAAGGCCAACCTCACCTTTTCTCTTTTGTAAAACATCTCACGGAGAAAATTTTCTAATTCGTAAGAGCAATCTGATCGTGATAACCATTATACCAATTACAAACTGGATGGTCCTTTTCTCGTTTCCATCCGAAGTCGTCGTGGTTTTATCAAAAATTACTTTCACTTGAATGTATAGGATTCGATTAGAGCCTTGACTCTAGCTGACCAAAACATTTGATCACCGAGGCCTGTTAAATTTAAAGTGCTTTCTTTGACGTATTGGTATCCTGATGGCTGCATTGTTCTGCAAGCTCAATTGTGGATAGTTTACTTCTAGGCAACACTATTGATTGTTTTCTCAACTGCTCGTAACCTGGTAATTAGGCTGTTGTACTAACCTTGAACGAAGTATGGTTTAAACTGTACTTATTTTTGGTGAAGCTTGGTAACTTGCCTCTTTCTCCTGTCCAAGTTCAGTACAAGTTGGACTGGAAGCATTTACGCATCGGGGAATGTGCCCACGTGGTCATAGCTCGTACGTCAAGAAGCATGAGACTCCTTGTATCATTTGTAAACGAACAAAACAGATGGTAGCTCCTAGTTTATACAGTTAACCAAATCTGTTTTCACTATGAGAATGCACGTTTCCATATATAAACTAGTTTTCTAAACTCGTCTAACAGGAAGTAAATGACTTAGACTGAAATAATTAAAAGCAAAATGCTTTTAAACATAACATGATTAATTAAAGATGTTTGCAAATGTCTAATGTATTGCTATGTTTAAAATTTTTACTCCATTGAATACATGATGTAAACTATGTGTAATTTTGACTTAGAAAAAGGGGAAGTTATGATATGCTTTCATGTATTTGTTGTGGATACTTTCTTCCATTTATGCTGATAAATTTTATTGAACATTTGCTATGGCAATGTATTGAGGAGTATTGGAAATTGTCATTTCAAAAGACCAGGTCCTGTGTTTCTCCATTATACATTACTCCTGTTTTGATAACTTGACCATGAGGTCAATTTGTAGAACCTGGACCTTCCAATCAGTATTATCCATGTTCTAGAGCACTTTTGCTCACTTTTTTAATGGACTAATTCAAGGTTATGGTTCGCCAGTCCTGCCAAAAGGTCTTAATCATGAACAACTCAGTCATCCCTCCCCCAAAGGATAACTGTATTAGACATTTCAGCTATTTATTGATTAAAAATAAATAATGGTACAAATGGAGCGTCGGGATTCCAGTACTGCAAGTGTAGTATTTAGAATTAGTATTTGTTTCCGCGTTTCATTTTTATGGTTGAGGTTGTCATTAATATTGTGATGCTCCTGTAATTTACTTGCAAACCAGCCCAGATTCATAGCTGCACCTGTTCCAAATTTGTTCTGTATATCAAAGCGTATGAAGTCATCCAATGTCTTGCAGTTGGTTTATGGGACTACACATAATAATGATTTAGTTAAACAATCGATATTTGTTGATTCAATCTTTTACTTGATGATTAATGGCCGTAATGATTTCATATTGTAGGTGGAAGGAGGTGAAGAAGATATTCTAGTGAACGGGATATTAGAGAAAGAGGTAAAAGGACACAAAGAAGATGAGGAAGCTTCTCTAGATGGAGAATTCATAAAAGTGGAGAAGGAAGGCTTGGAGGTGAAGGACAGTTCCCATTCAACTGAAGCAGCTGAAGCTGGAGATAAACCAGCAGTCACAGAAAGAAGCTCAGGCACTCCAGTTACTAGCAGAGATCTGTTAGAATCTCAAGAGAAGATCAAAGAACTTGAGTTTGAATTAGAAAAAGTGGTTGGAAAATTAAAGCATTCTGAAACTGAAAATGCACAGCTGCAGGAGGAGGTTCTACTTACAAAGGAGAAACTGAACGAAAGTGTGAAGCTCTGTGAAGAGCTTGAACTTGGTCAGAAAAGATTGCAAGAACAGATTTTACAAGTAGAGGATAAGTACCAGTCACAGCTCAACAATCTTCAAGAGTCATTGCAAATGCATGAAGAAAAGCAAAAGGAGTTGATCAATGCAAAAGAAGCACTTGAACTGATGACTGTAGAGATTGAGAAATCAAAAAATAACATTCATCAGTTAGAGGAAGAGCTACAGTCATCGGCAGGCGAGGCACGGAAATTTGAGGAGCTAAGTAGGCAGAGTGGCTCACATGCTGAATCTGAGACGAAGAGGGCTTTAGAATTTGAAAGACTTCTTGAAGTAGCAAAACTGAGTGCAAAAGAGGTCGAAGATCAAATGTCTTCTCTACAAGAAGAACTCAAGGGCCTCTATGATAAGATTGTGGGAAGTCAGCATGTTGAAGAAGAGCTAAAGAATACTGCTGCACAGCTATCTGTAGTTAAGGAGGAGCTGGCGCTTTCTAAAGAACAGCAGCTGGATCTGGAACAGAGAATTTCTTCCAAGGAAACTATTGTAAATGAACTGAGCCAAGAAGTGGATCTGCGCAAAACATTAGAAGCACAGATGAAGGAAGAAATTATGTCTATAGAGAATCTGTTTGCCTCTACTAAAGAAGATCTCCAGGCAAAGGTTGTTGGGTTGGAAGATGTTAAATTTAAACTTCAGGGGGAAATGGAACTGAGAAAAGAGGTCGAAGATGGGTTGAGAAATCAGGAGATACAGCTCTCAACAGTTAAGGAAGAATTAAATAAGGTCACTAGAGAGAAGGATGCTCTGGAAGCTGCAGTAGCCGATCTAAACAGCACAATAACCCAATTGAAGGATCTGAGCAGTGATCTTGAGACCAAGTTAACAATTTCGAATGAAAATTTCTCCAAAGCAGATTCTCTTCTAACTCAAGCTTTGTCAAGTAACACGGAGCTGGAACAGAAGTTGGTGTCTCTTGAACAGCTCCATCAAGAATCTGGTACAGCAGCTTCCACTGCTTTGCAGAAAAACGTTGAACTTGAGGATATCATCCGTGCATCAAATGCAGCAGTAGAAGAAGCCCAGTCACAGGTAAGAGAGATCGAGATGCGGCTGATATCATCAGAACAGAAGAATGCTGAGCTCCAGCAACTGCTGAACTTGGAGGAACTCAAAAGCAGCAACGTTGAAAGAGAACTAAAACAAGTCTCTGAGAAAACAGCTGAGCTCAATGCTGTGTTGGCAGCAATTGAGGAAGAAAAGTCACAGCTGGAGAAGCAAACACAAGAATATGATGGAAAAATAACTCAACTGGAGTCTGCTCTGAACCAATCATCTTTGAGGAACACTGAGCTTGAAGTGGAGCTGAGGCAAATTGCCGAAAAATGTGCTGAGCATGAGGGTCGAGCTAATACGACACATCAACGCGGCCTTGAACTGGCAGATTTGATCAAGCTGTCTGATGCCAAAGTGGAGGATGCTGGCAAAAAGGTGGGTGATTTGGAGTTACTGCTAGAAGCAGCAAACCACAAACTACAAGAATTTCAGGAACAGATAAGTACATTAGAAGCAACATGTGGGAATTCTGAATTAGAATCCAAGCAATTTTCTCAGAAGGCTTCTGAACTTGCAGCAGAACTAGAGGTTTTCCAAACAAAAGCATCAACCCTTGAAAATGCACTACAGGTGGCAAGTGAAAAAGAAAGAGAATTGGCCGAATGCGTAGGTGCAATTACTGAAGAAAAGAAGAAGTATGAAGATGAATTGAACAGTTCCACCTTGAAGCTTTTGGAAGCTGAAAATAGGCTCGAGTCCTTGCAGAACAAACTGAAATCCACACAAGAGATTCTTGAGATTGTAGAAGAAGATCTTAGGGCTTCTGGAATCAGAGAGAAAGAGTTACAGGAGAAGCTCAAATTCACAGAAGAAAAATTACTTGAACAAGTAAGTGCAATAGAACAGGCGACCACAAGAAACTCTGAGCTGGAGTTATTAAATGAATCTCTAACCCGGGATTTAGAGGGAAAGCTTCAGGAAGCAATATCAAACTTCACCAGTAGAGATTCTGAGGCTAAATCCTTGTATGAAAGCCTGAAGACTCTTGAAGACCAGTCAAAGTTTTACAAAGAGCAAGCAGCTGAGGCAGCTGAAAGATCAGCCTCATTGAAGGCTGATTTGGATCAAAGTCTAATGAAGGTATCTACTCTAGAAAGCACCATTGATGATCTCAAAAGAAATGTCTTGGAAGCGGAAGATAGAGCTGCCCAGACCTCCTCAGAGAATGATCTCTTAGCTGAGACCAACTTACAGCTCAAAATCAAGGTTAATGAGCTTCAGGAACAACTAAGTTCTGTTCATGATGAAAAGGAAGCAGCTGCTCAACTACTAGCATCACACATGAATACCATAACTGAATTGACAGATCAGCACTCAAGAGCCTTGGAGGGTCAATCTACTGCAGAATCCCGAATTAAAGAGGCTGAATTGCAGTTAGAAGAAGTTATTATGAGATTCAATCATAAAGATTCAGAAGCAAAAGCCTTAAATGAGAAGCTGAATGCTCTTGAAATCCAGGTAAGGAAGTATGAAGAACAGGTGCATGATTCATTGGCTGTTGCAGAAACTCGGAAGTGTGATTTGGAAGAAACTTCACTGAAATTAAAGAATCTGGAAAGTACTTTTGAAGAAACAAACTCTAAAGCTAGTCAATATGAGAAAGATTGCAAAGAGCTAGCTGAGGTGAACATGAAACTCAGCCAGGAACTTGCAGCCTGTGAATCCAAAATGAATGATCTACAAACAACCCTGTCAGCAGTTCTTGTTGAGAAAGATGAAGCCCTTGAACATTCAAAATCTTCTAAGCAGGCAATAGAAGATTTGACAGAACAGTTAGCTGCTGAGAGGCAAAGCCTACATGCTCAGGTATTCACTATGAAAGCACCATTTCTCTTAATGCTGTGAAACGTCGTTTCCATTCTAGATGATTGGTTGATAAGCCTAAATGGAATTATACTCAAATCATTATTTTTTTCTCCAGTTGTCTTAATATTTGCAAGAAACTTTTTTGCAGATATCTTCACTTATGGAAGAGAACAACATGCTCAATGAAACACATTCAGGTTCCAAAAAAGAACTTCAAACAGTGATAGTCCAACTAGAAGAACAACTGAAGGAACAGAAGGCGAGAGAACTCCAGTTAACTGGAGAGCTGGAAAGTCTTAAAGCTGAGCTTACTGACAAATGTGTTTTGCAAGCTCGGGTGACTGAACTTGAACAACAGCTGGTGTTGGTTGGGACTCAAATGAAAGAAGAGGTATTGCAGTTATTATTTTTTTCCCTGAAAAAAAAAACCCCTTCTCATCTTTGTTATATTTTATATTAAATGATCTAAAAGTGCATAATACACTGGTTTAAGGTTGAAAGAGTCAAAGTAGCATCCACTGAAAAAGAGGCTGAGCTAGCCAACAAACTGGATGAGCAAGCATCGAAGATCCAGGATAGAGATGTTTTAGGTGAAAAAGTGCTGCAACTTCAGAAGGAGCTAGATGTTGCATACTTGGCAATTGATGAACAGGTTATCCCTTGCATACAGTTTCTTTTTCTTTTTTTTTGATGAATAGATAAATTAATTACCAAAGAAGAGAAGGGGGGGTGGGGGTGGGGGAGAGAGAATACAAGAGCACAACGGCAAAGCCCAAGCAAAGCAAGATAAAGAGCTCAACTAAATGAGCAACAAGAGAAAGGCACTGAGCCAAATAACAAGCCGGGCACACTAGACAAAACTCTCTTTTTTTTCCTTCTTATTTCTTGATGTCTTGAAGTCATCAATAAATTCTTCGCCAATTTGGTGATGCCCCTTGTTTGCGTGACTAGTCCTCCTACAGCCCTCATGATTGGAGGTGGACATAGGAGTCTAGATGTTGGTCTCGGTAGCATCCTCAATAGAGTCCTTGTACGTACAGTTTATTATTCTTTCTAAAACCTTTTTGGTAGGCAGATCAATTTTGTTTTTTCCCCCCTTTTAAAGGCCCACTTTTGCTTTAATCTTGGAAGTAAATGTTAGATATGCTGATCTACCAGAGTACTTCATTGCTGCTAAATCTTTGAAGTAACTAATCTCAAATGCATAGCATGCATGAGAATAGTTCCCCTTGTGAAGTTCGAAGGAATGGCTTTGATATCTATATATTGGTTAGAAACCTAATCTTGTGATCTAGTCTAATGTCCTAAAAATAAATTAGAATATGCTTTTTGAACCGTTGAAGAGTTGTGCTTAACGGGTTGAGAATGTCCAATTGAACAGAAAAAAGCAGAATCTAAGAAAGAGTTCGAACAAGAATCTTCTGTGAAGCATTCACTTGAGGAGCTTGAGACAAAGAGCCAACAAATCATGCTTTTTGAAAAACAAATTGAAGAGCTGGAGAAGCAACTGCAGCTTGCCAATGAAAAAATAAAAGAGAAGGTCAGTTATTTATTTTCTGAATATAAACTTGGGGTCAAAATAGGTTCTTTTTATTTCCAAGTAAAGTTTGGTCTCCAAACACAACTGAAGCCCTTCTTCATTAGTCTGTTGTCCAATTTCCTAAATTTCTTTTTTTTTTGACCAACATGGTTTCTTCTGTTCATTGCCTCTTAATGTCTTCAGAGTTTCAAGAGAAGATCATTCTTCTTGTCTCTTCAAGAAAATTATATCTTCCTGTCAGAGATTCTCTTGGTCATTGACATAATTCACACTTGCAGGATGAAGAAGAGAAAAGGCTAGCTTCTGTCAGTGCAGAGTTAGATGATTTGAAGAAAAGATCCAGTCAGACTTCTGAATTAGAAAAGAAGATTGAGGAACTTGAGAACAAGCTGAAGTTAGCAAGTCACAGTGCCCAGGATCAGGCAAGCACAAAAATTATATCTGAATTCTATTTTATTAGGGCTTACTGAAGGCTGAATATGGTAGCATAGACAACTATTCAATTCCGTAAAATAGGACAAATGATTAAATATACATTCTACAATGGAAACATATCCATGTAAGTTGGAGTCCAAGGCATGTAGATGATCTTGGTGCAATGGTAAGATTTCTCCATCGCGACCTAGTGATTGGGAAACAGCCTCTCCATGAAGTGGGGGGTAAGGCTGTCTATATATTATGATACTCCACAGACCCCACAGTTGCTGGTGCATGCACTAGTATGCCTTCTTTTGGTGTTTCAAGGTAAGATTCAGAGTACATTCTTAACTTATTGTGCTGGTGTACAATATAATTGGAGAGGAAAGCTAAAATTTTTTGGCATTCCTTGTATCAAAACATGTGGCTTCTGTTTGTCCAACCTTACTAAATTGACCTCAACTGAAAGAAATCGTACTTCTAAAGTTCCATCGTCTCTTCATATCACTAGCTTACTCCATTTTCATGTCACCCATCTACAAAATAAAGCTCTTATTTCTCATATTAACTGAGTCACTACTCACTAATAAAGGTTAGTATCTGTAGTTGCAAAGTGTGTGCTTCTCGTTGTCAACATGCATGTAGATTGTTTGGTGAATGGATATTCTTCTTAGTTGTATCTAGTGCTGAAGAGACTATCAAAGATGGTGTTTGCAGTGGTTTCTTAATAACGAGTTGAGAAAATTAACATTAAATCATTGATGATGTAGTAGATGTGGAAGCTTTATACGCCTACTTTGTGATTCACTCATGACAAATGATTAATTTCTTTCAGCTATCTTCATGAAAGATCTTTCCTGGGCATCAGCCCTTATCTTGTATCTGTTCTTCCAGTTTAATCAGAATATCCTTTTTTTACATTTTTTTATTTTGCAGGGTGGAGTTGAGGTCAAATCTAGAGACCTTGGATCAACTGTATCAACTCCGTCAAAAAGAAAGAGTAAGAAGAAAACTGAATCAGCATTTCCTCAAGCATCTTCGTCTTCTGGCCTTCATGCTGAAGCGCGTGAGGCATCTCCTTCTCCTCTTATGAACTTCAAAATCATGCTGGGTGTAGTATTGGTGTCAGTGGTCATAGGCGTTATACTTGGAAGGCGTTATTAGTTGCTTTGCTGTGTATATTGCTCCATTTTTGAGTGTCTAGATTGAGTATATGTGGTTAGTTTTTTTAATTTTTATTGGGCCAAGGAAAGGAAAGTTTGGTTATCTTTTCCTTTCTTTCTTTCTTTTCTTTTCAAGAAATTGGGTGGGGAATTTGTTTTTATCTAATACCTACCTGTATGCAGCTCTTCTAGAATTTGATTCTTGTATTCAAGTTTGCATTACTCCATGGAGTCTCTGCTTTGCAAATGCTTTTATTTATTTGTTTATCTTATTCAATGAGTTCGTGAAGTTTCATCAGCTCAAGGTTTTGATGATCAAGGCATGCAGAAAATTTAATTCTAGAGATTCTGGGTTGCGACTCTGTATTGTGTTACAAATAACGTTGCCTTATTTAGTCAGCTAATCCCTGATAGAATCTGGTCTCAGACCATAAAAAGTATTAACAAAGGAAAGTTGGTACTGCTCTAATTGGGTTGCTACAACATCCGGACTTGGTAGGTCTTCTCAGTTCTGGAGGATATCAAAGCCCAGATCCATAATTTTGCTTTTATCTCTAGGGATTTGAACATGGTAGCTCATCCCTTTGCCTGGATGATCTGGCCGTGTGTGGAAGAGTCTGGACCGTCTTCCAGTCATCTGTGCTCCGTGATGGCTGTTGATCACAAATTAAAGAAATTAAAGAAGACCTCAGGATTTGGTGATGGGATTTATTCTTTTAAAATATTTTATTATTTTTTATTTGTAAGTTTTACATAATTTGTGGTTGTAAAACTGTCAGGAGTACTCTTCGTCAGGGGAGATGATCTACACTTTGTGTGGAATGACAGTTTGGTTGTTTAGATCACCTCCCCATCTATTTCTTATACCATCACATAATAATGATAGGGTTTATGTGAGATTTATTAAGATTTCATTTTTAAATTATTTTATTAATATTTAAATATAGACTTTACATTTATTGTGTGATAAAAAAATGATAGAGATCAATATGTGTGATTTTCATTCTACATTGAATTAATTTTTTTCTAATTAAAATGAAAAAAGAAAAAGTAAAGTTGGTTTTTACCCAAAATGGAGAAAGGAACCAAAAAAGGGAAAAGCAAAGTTGGTTTGGTGCAACAATTAAAAAGTTGTACGTAATTTATCATAAAAAAAAAAAAAAGTTGTATGTGGCACCAACTACCATGAAATCTTGTTGACTGTCAGGTGGACCCCATGCTAATAAGGGTGCTGTATTCTTTTCCCTGAAAAAAAGTGTTGTATCTATTGGAGGGGAGGGTCCTTCTAGAATTTCTTTAATGCCATTAACATGGACGGAAAGTCTGAATGTAAAAAGGAAGAAGCAACAAAATTTGACAATTAGGAATTGAGTATGAGAGTTAATTAGAAGGGTTTTTTCCCTATATATTCCTTAAAAGAAAGAAAATAAAAATTAATGATGGTATGTGCACAGTGCACCCAAAGCGTAATTAAAGAAACACTTACTTTAGAAAAACATAAGTACATAACAATTTATATTGCAAAAACAATTCTTTCTATGGTAAAAATTCATAAATAACTTTTCAAGGGCACAAGACATTGGAGTAGTGGGTGAAGTAACTCCTAGCTGTAGCATAGGAAGTAAGGCAAACTTGCTTCAGTTTAACACGCACGCGACCGTCAAGCAAGACTTCGGTCTGTTAGATCGAAATGTTGACCGTTAAATTTTAAAAGTGGTGATCAAATCTCGATCTCAATTTAACGGCTCAAAATGTTTAGCTTGATTGTTTTACGCATGACTGAAGCAAAGTCCAGAAGAAAGGGTGAGGGTTGTGGGTGTGTCCGAATTTGATTGGTAATCTATCTTTTTTTGCCAAAAAAAAAACCTTTAATAAGTTTTTTGGTTTTTCTTTTTATGTTTAATTAAAAATTAAAATATAAAATTAAGGGTATCTTTATTATGATTATAAAAAGGTCCAGTTTGATGATGTTGATGGAAGAATCTCATGTGTATAAGTATTTTATATTTTAATTATTTTTATATTTATATTTATATTCTGGCAATAGGTTTGAAAGTTCGAGATGTCTTTTGGAACATTATAAGTATTGCTTTTTCTTTTTTCTTTTCTAAGTAAAACTTGAAAGTAAGGTAATGGTATTTTTGGGGTACATTTGAAGGATACTTGATAATTGATGAAAAATACAGATGAAAAATACAGATACCGCAAAATTATGGTAAGTTGGTAATAAACTTTCAAAATGTATCTTAAATTTGTATGAATAGTCTATTTTGCTAAATCATTATTAAATTATTCATAATTTCTAAATTGTCTTTTAATTTCTTGTGACTTAATTTCGATAGCCTACTTTGTCTTCATTTGTTCATTGTTTTATATTATTAGACATAATATAATACAATTAATGATATATTTATTATTTTTCAATTCAATTAATAATTCTAACAAAAAAAAGGAAGGACTACCAATTTGACATACTTTTGAGATGTCTATACTTTTGGCCAATTATTATGAAATGTCTCTAATTTTTTTTTAATATTTTTCTTATTAGATATTCACAAATGTATTGAATGATTGTTCTAGAATAATAAAACTATGCACTTTGGAGAAGACGTGTAAAATTCAGATTTGATAATTTTCTTACCAAAAAGTTTTGATAATTTGGACTTAATACTGGAAACTCTTAAGTGGGGTCAAATTGATTTCTATAATTTGAATATGGATTGGAAATGAAATTCTACCTTAAAAAAAAATTCTTAGAATTAAGTTTAAATTTAAGATCCAACTTTCCAACCACCCAAAAATATAAATTAATCAATCAATTTAGGTTTAAGATGCTCTATGATCAATCAAATCAACCAATTTTGATTAATCAAATTCTCATTGGTAAAGCAAAGTTTTGCTCAGATGAACTCCCTTTTCGTTACTTACTTGAAGGCCGTTTCAGTTTCCAGTCCAAAAAATTAACCATATTCCTCGGTTAGTCTCGCTCCTGATGAATAAAGCACTTTGTTACCAAAAAACAAAAAGATACACTATAGTGCACAATCCATGATATAATTAATTAAATAAAATGTCAAATCTAATTGTAATTAAACAATCTATTCACTACCAAAAAAAAAAAAAAAAAAATTAAACAATCTATTTTGATAAAAAAAAATCCAATAGGAAGAGAAGAAATATAAATATATAAATAAACTACAAAAGGAATACTTGCAGACGAAGTAGGAGGTGGTGGTGGTGAGTGAGTGAGAGTTTGACAAATAAAAAAGAAAGGGTAATTTAGGTATTTCAATAAAAAATGGGGGCAAAATCGTCACAAAAATTATATTAAAAACACTGCCATAACACCGAAATGGGCAAGATACGAGCCGTCTAATTGGCCAAAATATGGAATCCCTAACGTCACGCCGTCGCAATTTTTGTTTTTTAATTCAAAAAGTTAACCAATAAACTAATATCTTTTAGAATCTTTGAACGCGTTCGGAGTTTAACACCTCCATCAATCTTCATTTCTCTTTCTTTTTCTTCTCTTGATCGCGACATCAAAAACCCATCTCTGTGTCGTCGCTGATCCGTAACCTTTCAATTCTCCGGCCGGTGACAATCCTTCCACTTCTATCTCTTTCTTCTCTTTCTAAAAAAACTGTTTTTTTCTAAGTGAACTAGGGTAGCGAAGAACGAAATCAAGTGCTCCACATTGTTGATGGGCAGCTGTGGTTGTGGTTCACAATCATACATAGAGATTAGAAAGCTTGAGTAGGTGATTCTCTAATTTTTTTTACTTCTATTCAGTAAGCTTTTGTTGTTCGATCAAGCTTCAGGTACTGAAATTTTACCTCTCCCAAAATGGCATATGCATATCCCTTCTTCTTTTGGGGTTAGATAGACCATGCCCAAGTTGAGAAATTTATTTCTTTTGTACTTGATACTTGATGATTTGGTTGTGAAGGAATCTTTAAACCTGATATTGCTGCTAATTAGGGTGCTCTTTCTTTATCTAGGAAGTCGTAGTTTCTGGGTTAGTGTTTGTTAGTGCATTAACTATTGTTTCTGTTCCTTCTACACATCCATGCTCAGCTGAAAGTGCCTTTGTGATACCTATGTACTCCTCTTACCCTACCTTCTAGCATCTTCGTATTATAAATTTGATTCCCTTTGATTCCTAAGTGGGTTCTGCATTTCTCAGTTGTGGGCTTAGCATTCTCGAGAGTTCATTGCTGTTGTTATAGTATTCTGTTTGCTGGTTTTTCGTTGCTGCTGTGAATGTGAAGAAAGTGTCATTTGGTTAGTGTAGATGATTAAAACATCCATGTCATTTTGTAGGCAAGAATCTAATTCATTTAATCCCTTGGAACAGTAAAAGTTTATTGTCTTCTCATATAGTCTCTATATGAAGTACCAGAGTCTACAATCATTAGTTGGAGAAAAAGATGATACAGTAATTTTGCAGGGGAGAATCTAATTCATTTAATCCCTTGTAACACGTAAGCCTGTTGTCTTCTCACATAGTTGCAATACGATGTACCAGAGTCTACTGTCATTAGTCAGAGAAAAAGATGACATAGAGCATTACCAGCTTCTCGTTTCCAAAGATGTGCAGTTTGCTGCTACCCATTATTTTTCAGATTATGAGGCAGTTATATGTGACTGGTTATTTAATACAGTTAAATTAATGCACCATGTTTAACCCTAACCATCACCAGATTGTGTAATAAAAGTTCAGCTATGCACACGTGGTATAAGCTACAGATTTATGATGCAGAGAGATGCATATAAAGAAGAAAAAGACCAAAATACTGTTCAGGTTGCTGTTCACATAAACAGTGTTACAGCCCTGTCAAATTATATTTATTTGGCAAGCATTGAACCTGATTAACCAAGCCCATTTGTGCTTCCATAAAAGCTGCAAGAAAAGTAGTGCTGCATGATTTTTTCACAAAGGTGGTCTTTGACCTTTCAATTTTGAGCTTCCCAATTTTTATTTTTATTGGTTACTAATTCTATTATTCTTGCATGTATACAAGCTGGATTCTAAAGCCTTTAGTGGTTTTACATCTAGTTAGTTTCTATTTTCAGTCAGTTACAATTGTCATTAGTTGCTAAGTTTTAGTAGCTGTTATTTTTTGCTTTCAGTTTTAGTAGTTGTTATTGTTTACTTTCTATTTTCGCAAACTAGGGTAAGTCATCAAATAGGAAGTTTCTCTAAGAGATTGTCAAGTAAATTAATGAATAAAATTTCAGGCAATGCTTACACATGAATTTTTCAGAGAGTCCCTAATCGACAGCTGAGATAGCTGTGAGTGAGGGGCCCGAGGTCGAGGTAGCCTACTATCTTGCTATCCATTACTATTTTAATCTTTTGCTATGTTCCAGCCTATTGATTGTTTCAACTTCTTTTGCAATTTATCATCGATCCTACTGTAAAGTGTTTCTTAATTGTGCGACCTCTACATTATTTTTTCCACATAAATAGTTTATTTGGTCTTGCAACTTCAAAACCTGCTGGGCTGAGTAACTAATGTGAACATTTCAATTGCAGTGCTGTCTATAAGTATTTGCGAAGAACTTGACTGTACAACTTTTTGTTTCTATTCCATGTGAATGAAAATGCTGGGTAAGCTGCTATTGTAGTTGTTTTTGTTAAAGGAATTTATTCTTATATTAACAGAATTCTGAGCTAACAATTCTGTGTACCCCTGGGGATGTGGAGGTTGGAAGGATACTTATTCAACCATGTTGATATGGATGTTTCAGACCTTTCAGGAATTGAAGACAGCCCTCATGGTTTGGATAATGGAGCGAGTGAGAAACCCATCCGGGTACCGGTTGTTGGTATGACATTTAAGAGTGACAATGAGGCTCACAGGTTTTATAATGCATATGCAAGGACAAAAGGCTTTGGTGTAAAAAAATTGCACCTGGAACGTACTCGTAAGGATGGCATCCAGGGTGAGGCTGTTATTCGAGTATTTACTTGTCTTGAGGGGTCAAAAGATGATAGTAACAAGAGTTGCAAAGATAAGGAGGTTCAGTATCAAGATACAACAAGGAGTGATTGTAAAGCTACCATGCAGATTAAGAAATGTCCTAATGGATGGGTCGTCACAAAGTTCATTGAAGATCATAATCATGAACTTGTTCCAAGTCTATGGCATTTGCAGCGTACATGTGATATACTTATTCATATGGCTAAAGATTCGAAAGAGAGATGCAATGTTGCAATGGAATTCCTTAAAGAAGCCATCCAAAAATGCTCTCGCATTGAAGTGAGGTCCTGTGCTGACCCCATTGCGAAACAAGGGGGTGCACAAAATAGCCAACAAGAGAGTACTAGATTACTAAATTTTGACTATAGCAGCGTATCTGACCCGGGAAAGACCAAAGGGTGGTCATACTCCTCCAGACCTAAGTCATGGTACGATCAACATGCATCCAAGAACCGCAACAAGTGTGGGAATTGTGACGAACTTGGTCATAACTTGAGGACATGCCCCCTGGTCTGTGATATTCAGTAGTTCATAGCCTTCATTTTGTCTCATTTAAGTCTCCATTTATATAATTGTTCCTCCCTCTTTATTCGATAATCATAATCATCTTTATTCTTATTTTTGTTTGTACTTTTGCAGCCCCTAAACCCAGAACGTTTGAAGTCTTGGAAACCGGCAACATGGCCAGCAAACTCTACACCAAAAGAATTGTATGATGAAGCCAAGAACCGCAACAAGTGTGGGAACTGTGAGGGACTTGGTCATAACATGAGGACATGCCCCCTGGTCTGTGGTTTAAGTGGTTTGCACTCAGCATTTTCTTACATATATCTATAGTTAGATTAGTCTGGATTATTACATTAGTCTTAAGGTTATTTTTTGTTTTAATTCATGGAAGCCTCCAAATCCACACCGTGACAAGTCTGGCAAAGCCTCAACACCAACCACATCAAAACCCAAAGCATGGAATGACCGAGCCAATAGTCATGACAAGGGTGGTAACAGTGATGATGGACATGATAATAATCTGAGGACGAGCCCCTTGGTTTGTGATTTTGGGTTGTTTAATTCGTTTTATTTACATACTCTTTACTTTTATAAGTACATCTTAAATAACTCTGATTGTTTCTTTTATTTGTTTATTTCAGCCTTTAAACCCAGACAGTAGCAAGTCACAGAAACGTCATGCAGCACAATCCCCCTCAAATATGCAAGCCTTTACTTCAGGCCATCGCTTAGGTATAAAGTCATTTTGTGAAATAATTATTGTTGAAATAAATTGAGTTCTTATGTTTGGTTCGGTTTCTATTTTATTTCCATTTATCAGACTTCTATTAGAATTAGGATCGCAATACTTTCTTGTAAATTAATTAGTATTATATAAATAAAGGTTGTGGGAGAGTAACTGCTTAGTATGGCAGTCCATGTTCTCCTGCCCATTCTTCTCATCTTTATTTATACTCGGTTCTGGTTGTCCAGGTTTTTAGCTCAGCCAATAGGTGGGTTGTGAATTGCGATTCTGGTTTGAGCCTCTTAATTTCATTCTTCTTCCAAGGTTGCTGCATACCGATACTTCATAGTATTGAATATTAAATCCTAGTAGAAGCTTTTCAATTGAAAATTAGGGTTTGAGTGCTATCATTTACCTGAAGTAAGGTGAAGCTGCTGTTATACTTAAAGACTTTTTATCTATTAATTCTAATCCAGCCAGTGGACCATTATTGTTCTTGAAGACATTCTCTGTTTCCTGTGGGCTTGACATTTATTGGTTTCTCCAAATTGAATCTTAAAAGAGGTCACTGTGTATTATTGACTACTGGTTCTTTGCTGCTTTAGGTAAAACACTTGAATTAGGTTGGATCGTTTAAGACCCTAATCTGGTGATTGTGTTATTTTCCCTAGAAACGAATCTCACAATTGCCTTATGCTGCACATTTCCTTTTATTCTTCTTTCTTGGGGGTTGGGTATTTTTTTTGGGGGGGGTGTGCGAAACCCTAATCTGCAGTAGATGCATGGTGCAATTTGTTCTTGGGTTTCAAACCTATTTCTGCTGAGTCATCATTGCTATTATATCTTAGGTTTTCAAACCCTAAACTAGCTTGGTGTCATTGTGTTGCTATATTGGGTTTTATCAAGCGTCAACCCTTCTCTGGTACTTGTTTAGAGCCAATTGCATTTTTCCTCCTGCTGCTTTATTTTTGGGTTTTCAAAACCTGATGATTATTATATTGTTGCCTTCATTCGTTCTGGTTGAGTGATTGCATATTATTACTGCGACTCTTTGTTTTTAGAGTTTTCTTACTTGTAACTCACTTAAGTGGGGTTGAAACTCTTGTTGCATAACTTAAGTAGGAATTTTTTTTTGTAACTCACTCCTACATTACTAGGAGCTCACGCATAATAGACTCAGTTAGATTAAGTTTCAAAATGAAATGACCAAAATGCCCTCTAATATTAATTCCCTAAACTATCCTTGTGTCACATTCCATACCCAACCCTTAGGTGGGTGAAATGATTCTCCCTTCACCCATCTTCTTCCTACACCTTACCGGAAACCAGCCACCGCAGCTTGAAACCACCTCTGCCCCCACATTCCCCCTTCCGGAAATCATCCATCATCCACCGGTGGCTAGTACCGTGACAAGCCATTCCTCTCTCTGTTAGAAGGGTGTAGTGATCGGTCAAGGGTGGCTGAAAACTCAAAAATCGATGGTGTTATCATCAAATGGCTGGAGCATGGCCTGATTCGAAGCCACCAGCAGAGGAGGCTTCTTCTTAGAAATTCCAACGGCGTCCTGAACACCGATCTCCTTCAGAGCGAAACCTCTTCACCAGTTAGGGTTTCGATGCATAGGGCTTTGGAACATGAAGACAGGTAGAGCTTCGCCTCTAAAACTCATCCTCATCAGTTGACACATTGTCTCTATTCCTCAGAGAAAACTCTCCATCCAACTTTGCAAGCCTCAAGTTATTCCTTACAATTATCATAATGGACAAAAAGAGAAAAAAAGGGCCTCTGCAACGGTATCTCAGTTGTTGCCCTCTTAGTGAAACTTACTGACTTCCAATTAAAGGCCTACAAGTGAAGATAAAAGGCCAAAAAAACTTGTAACTGCAGAGAAGAAGAATCTTCTTGCAATGCGACAGGTTGATAAATCAAAAACCAAAAGAACTGCGAAAAAGAATACAAAAACGATAAGCAAAAATTCAGAAACAAGAAAGGCAAGAAACAGAGAACAAAACAAAGTAACCAGTGGAATCATACCTAATTTGTCACTCCAGCAGCTTAAAGGTAGAGAAAAGTTGAGATCTTCAACTGAAATATGAGTGTGGAATCATAAAGAAGCGGTCAATCTCGTAGGCAACTGTTACTTTGCCCTTATGTTGCATCTCTGAAAACCCTAGAACAAACGGCGATGTTGAAACTTTCAGGAAGGAATCTGTCGGCGATGTTCAGATTTAATGGAATTCGATGTTTATATCTGCTTTTCTGTGTGATGTTTCAGAATGAGTGGCGAGCGATTGGTGTTCAGCAAAGTCGTGGATGGGTTCACTATGAGATTTCCAGTAGAGTTTTCTGTTAGTGGGTGGTTGATTTTAGTGTGGAGCTCGATGATAAGAAGTTCTTTTGGGATGAGAATTGTATAGATTTCAGAAAATTGTTGAAGGAAGTCAGAGACATTCGGGCTTGAAACGGTGGATGGAGTGGCTTGCAACGGTGGATGGTGGGTGATTTTTGATAGGGGACGGTGGTGCGTGATTTCTGGCTGGGGGAAGGTGGGGGTGGGGATGGGGATGGTGGTGGGTGGTTTCCAAAAAGTTGTAGGAAGATGGGTGAAGGGGTCCCCATTCACCGACCCAAGGGTTGGGTATGGAATGAGACAAGGACAATTTCATCATTTAACATTCAAAATTTGAATTACTCATCAAAATCTAACTGAATATGTTATGTGTGAGCTCCTAGTAATGTGGGATTGAGTTACAAGTAATTTTTCTCACTTAAGTGAGGTAACAAGAGTTTCAGCCCCACTTAAGTGAGTTACAAGTAAAAAACTTCCAAAAACTCTTGTTTGTACCAAGTTATACTTATGGCTGACCCTACATCTGATACTTCATGCACTGTGTCCCATGAACATTGCAACTTGTTTGTTAGATAGTAGTGTTTTAAATTTCGCGAAATCTAGGCAAAATTTCACTGAGATTTTGGTGTTTCGGTACACACTAAATCAAAATATCGGTCGAAATGTAAAAGTCTGAAACTTCGGTGGAATTTCCAAAATTTTGGTTTCATCATGGAAGTCCTTACCCTTATGACACTTTGTTTAAGATGGGTTGGCTGTTTTATGAGGATGATGCTTCCTACAGAAGGGCAATGTCTGACTATGTGGAGCACTGCATGGGTCTGATGACATGGGCTGATTATGTATACCATTTACAGAGGTAGGCCTACGGGGTTGAGACGATGGAGCCACCACCACGTAACAACTATTATTAGGTTATTCATAATTGTGATGTGTATTGTAAATTTGTAATTTGTAATTCATTCATATACTGTTATGTTACACATTTATACTGTTTTAACTGTGTACTACTGACTATTGACTTCTACACTTGTACTTGACTTACTTGTATATTGAATTTCAGTTGTTTTCTTTTTAAGGAAGATTTTAGGTTTCTCTTGCATCATATCCATATTTACATTTGTTAAATTCATGTTCCAATCTTCTACTTTCTCCTGGATATAGCCCAACATTTCCAAACAAAAATACCACTTTGGGTTAGGTTTTAGGCAAAAATAACGGACCCAATGTGTTTATTGGCATCAAATTAGGCTGGACACAAAAAACCGGACCAGAATGACCCGTAAAATCCACCAAAACTTAAATGGTGTTCTAGTGATGGTGAGCCTATGTTTGAAGCTTGGTTATGTTCTGACCGCTGGAATGATGATTTTGAAGGGAAACTGGAAATAGGAAATTATGAAGGTGATTAGAAATTAGAAAGTAAGGGCCCATTTGGTAGTCCTTTTGTTCTAAAGCAGATCTGCAAAAATGTTTTTCCCCCCTTCTTTTTTGTGCTAAAATATGTTTTTGAACCATAAAATGGTGTTTGTTAAACATATTTCCGAAACTCTTTTTCAAAGGCAGAGGTAGAAGATGGAGACTTGCAGGTGTTGCTCTTCTTTGTTATTGTTTAAGCCTCTGTTCGGGAAAAGATGTCTTATTGGAGTCTCTTTTTCATTTAAAAAACGTTTTGAAAGTCAGCAAATAAAAGTTTTTAGTGTTTCAAAAATCTTGTTTCTGGCACAAAAAAGAAGCTGGTCTGATTCGTTGGCACACCAATCAGAAGTTTGTGTTTTTCTGTTCTACTATCACAGAAAGAATGCCAGAAACAAGGAGCAGAAACGTTAAAATATGGGCCCTTAGTGTCTATAGGGGATACTGTAGCTGTCTGTAGGAGAATGAGTGGATGATCATATGAAGGATATTGAATGGAATGGGAGTCTTATTAACCCATCTGCATTTATGATTGGATGAAGGGTTTAGAAGCTGGAAAGTTGCAGCATGTAGTCAACTTACAAAACAGTTGCAAGGCCTTTTTAGTTGGAGGGTCAACAACAGACATCCAGTACTCAATGGCTTGAAGAATCTGCACCAGCCTTCGTCTTTTCTTTGTGGCAGCAAGAATTTGGTTGGAAGAAACAAACATATGCTTTTGCAGTGGCAAATTTGCAATTACAAACAAGTGTCTAGGGAGTTGAATTTAGTAGTTATGCAATCTCAAATGAACTAGGCTAGTTCTTTCAAGATCTTTAAGGGAATCAAAACTCACTTAAGGTGAATAGCGTTGATTTTTTAGGGGAAAAAGTTAAGTTAGGGCTTTGTGGTTAAAAATCACTCTCTTAAATAATATTTAGGATACCAAGGATACATGCCCCATCCCATGGGAGATGTGGGATAAATTCCTTGAGATGAGAAATGGGTCTCATAGGTGTCAGAAAAGTTTGGTTGGGTTTGGATGGTTAAATTAGAAGATATAATGGTTCTTGTTTTGAGGGTTTTAGGAAGTACAAAAATTCAAATATTATATCTTGAAATTGAATTGTTAGAATGGGGTCAAACCAATGTTCAAAATTTTGTCTCGTCTAGATATTGAGATTTTGCTGATATTTCGGTGAAGCATGGTACAATGGTGTACCATGTTTCGGTTGACTATTTTAATGGGTTTTAGGTGGTTTTTGGGGCTGATTTTTGGCGTGCAGCCTAATTTAAGGCCAATAAACACAATGACAATGTTATTTTTACTAAAATGTAACACTAAATGGTGTTCTTGATTTGCACATGCTCGGCTGTATTTGGTCGAAACTAGATCATGTATTTTCATGAATGTAAACATGGATAAGATTTTGCAAAATTTTGTACATGGGTCACACTAGGATTTATGGTCACTGGGGTTGGGGGAATGATGATGTACCTATAGTGTCTGCTATATCTAATGGTTAGATTGGTGTAACTTTGATGTTGAATTTTGAGTTTCTTGAATAGTCAGAAAAAGGGCGAATCTGGTACCTAAGGTTTCTGCATAAGCAGAGTTCGATGGCAATTTTCCTATGCGGTCTTACTCGAACAATTTTTGTTGAGAGGTTGTTACAGTGTCTTGACCTCAGAGTTGGGACTACAATTGTGGTCCATAGACCATTACACTAAGGCCTGCCCCTCTTGAAAAGTCCAAAAGTTGAAGAAAATTCGAGGAACATAAAAAAGGGTGTGATGTGAAGGGGAATGGATTGTAGGCAATCAGATACTTGGATGAGGAGCCTTGTACAACTTTGGACTGAACATAATGACTTCTTGACGGCTGTCTATTCAGCCATGGCAGGGATTTGGCTTGACTTCACCAAGAACCTCAACTGAATACTCAAACTTGGATCTCTTTGACCAAAGTTGATATAAAGCAATGGTTGCAGCAGCAACACATACAAAAGCACTCAAGGCTTGACTAGAAAATAATCTTTGAAGTAAGTGTAGTCCATTCTAATCATTGGGGAGGCTATTTATAGCCTTACATAAGAAGTCTTAATGATGCTGGACCTGCAGCCCACGGCATTGCCAGCAGCGCTATAGCATATTTTTGGCACCAGGGATATTTTGGGGTAGTCCTATCCAAGCCAGCAAGGCCTGTAAGGACTGAAAGAAGGCATAGGGCTGCTGCCTAGCACCCTGTGGCACTACTCAGCAGCATAGGAAGTTTGGCCCAACATAGGGGTAATTTTGGGCATTCCTAGTCAAGCTCAATTATGTCTAGTTGAATTTGGAATTTTATTAGGAGCCTAAACCTATTTTGATTTTATTATTTGAGTGACTCTGGGTTTAGATAACTAAGAGTCCTATTTGAAGTAAGAGTTCTATATAAAATAGAAGTCCCTTATGGTTTTGGTTTCTAAGTTGAGTACTAGTAGTAGTCTAATAAAAGCTATAAATACATAGCCTGTGCTTGTCACCTAATTAATTTTCACAAATAAAATTATTGCAAATGAGTTTCAACAGGAGATTGAAGGTTCGACTAGGGTTTCTAGCATTCCTCAGCGCAGGAAAGGCCTGTGGTTGCGTTAATTTTGTGTTTTCTTCTCCAATGTCTTTATCCCACTTCACCTATCAGTAGTAAGTATTGACTCCTTGCCCTTCCCCCCCCCCCAAAAAAAAAAAAACATCCCATTGCACCTTAGTTTTTTTCCTCTCTCCTAGCCTGCGGCACCGTCTCTCTTTTTACACAAACCCTAAATTCTCTATCTCTTAATCGTCTCCACAAAATCCCAACTGGTCCCCTTCCCTAACACTCGATTCCTAGCAGCAGCCCTAATCATTCCCTGGAAACCCTAGAAATTGAAACCCTTGTTCTCCCAAAACCCCTAACCCTAGGAATTTGAGTCTGAAAATGAAATAACCAGAATCAGATTTAAGATTCAGGCAGCCTGACCCATTACCCTTCTAGCTGAACCCTATTTACATGTCCTTTCAACCTTAACATCCTTTTAAACCCTAGGAAACCTAATGTGAACATGGGGACCCGCTGTCCAAAACCCTTAGTGGGGCCCTAGGATGGATCCTGGAAGCCTCCATAGGCTGGCCAAACCCTTTATGGGGGGTTTTTTGGCCTTTATTTTATCTTATTCTATATCTGAAATTATTATTATAATTTCCTTAATTGCCTTTATTTTATCTTATTCTATTTCTGAAATTATTATTATAATTTCCAAAATTTTAGTTGAGTCCAGTTTGGTAATTTGAGTCTGTTTAGAATTTACTTGCAGTATTATATTTTGAGTTGAGTTGTTTTAAGTTGGTTGCTTTAATCGTAGGTTATTTAATTAGCATGTGCTTAAAAATAAAGTGTGTTAGTGAGATTCCAATCGAAGGGTTGAAATCTCGTAGTAATTTGATTCCTTTGCTAAGTGTTAAAAAGAATCCAGTTTGAGTTGTAATTGGATTTCATCAGTTAAGGAGATCCCAATATGAGTTAAGTGTGTTTAATTTAGGCTATAAATAACCTATATCTGCATTGTAATTTTTAATCTTGGATGAATTCATGAATCGGGTGTTTGAGGTTCAGGGTCTCCTGTGTGGGTAGGCCTTGATGGGTGAAAAGCTTTCAAGTTCTCCTTGTTTTCTTCAATTCAGCAGCTCTCAAGAGATCTTTAGGCATCCAAGCAACCATTCCGGCAAACATTCCCATTCCCAGTAAGTACAACCCCCTCCCCCTCTGTTCGCAAAACCCTAAAAGCCTTCCTATCAACTGTAGCAGTCCCAGCCCCTTCCCCTTTGTTTCAGGCCTGGAAAACCCTCCCCACCCCCATCGCAATTCTCTACTGCACCTTTCCTTTCAATTCCCTGCAACTCCAGCCCTGTCTCCCAACACCCGAGACCCTCCCCCTAACTCTTTCTTCCTCATGGCTTCCCAATCCCAACCCCCGTAGGATTCCCTGATTCCCAGCCCTAAAACCTGCCATTCTACCCTCAGTAGAATAGCAGAGACCCCTAGTTTCATGCCTTTCATGCCTAACATCGAGTTCATAAAGCAGGCCTATTTCTGAGTTTTAGAAATTCCTGCACTTCATCTTCTTCAAGTGAATTGCAAATTTTGATAAATTTTAGGAAAACCCTAATTGATAAAAATTAGGGTCTGAACTGCAAGACAGCAAACCCTACCTTCCCCCTAACCCCAGCTGAAAACCTAATTGCCTTTGAATTTTGAAACTCAAATCTGAATCTCGATCCTAATAGAATTCAGATTTTTGAGTTGCACATTCAGCAGGCTTAAATTGTGTTAGAAAACCCCCTAGAACCCCTCCGCCATTGCTGGAATGTTCCTGGGCAGCCATATCCTAGGAAATCACAACTCTAACCCTAACCCTAGATCTGTGGTAAAAACCCTAGCTGAAGGATTTAGAAACCAAAATTTTCTGCTGGTTCCATATTAGATCCTGGATATTTGACCTCCTTCTATTCAGGTCTACATCAAGTGGTATAAGAGCTATGGGTTTTTGAGGTCTAATATCCTGGATCTAATTTGGAAGCAACAGAAAATTAGGGTTTCCTAACCCTGCGATTAGTCGCTAGTGTTTCCTAGGGTTTAAAGGGATGTTAGGGTAGGGTAGGATTCAGCTAGAAGGATAATGGGTTAGGCTGCCTGAAACCTAAGTCTGATTCTGGTTACTTCAGTTTCAGATTCAAACTCCTAGGGTTAGGGTTTTGGGAGAACTAGGGTTTCAATTTCTAGGGGTTCCTGGGGAATGATTGGGGCTGCTTCTTGGAATCGAGTTTTAGGGAAGTGGAGGGGGTGGGATTTGGTGGAGGGGATTGGGAGAGGAAAATTTAGGATTTGGGGAAGAAGATAGAAGATGTGTAGGCTAGGAGAGAGGAAGAAGACTAAGGTGTGATGGGATTTTTTTTTGAAAGGGGGGGGGGGGGGTTTAGGAGTGATGCTGTTAAGTGAAGGAAGTTGAAGACTTGCTTGAGAAAACACCAAACCAAATGCAAGCCGCAGGCCTTTCCTGTGCTGGGGAATGCCAAAAACCTTGACCAAACCTTCAAAACTGATTTAGTTACAAGCGTAGGCTATGGATTTATAGGCTTTGTTAGACACCTCATACTAGTACTCAACTTTGACACTAGAACTGATTCAAATAATAGTAGGACTGGACTCCTAATAAAATTCCAAATTCAACTAGACCTAACTGGCCTTGACTAAGACTTGCCTAAAATTACAAAATTGCTCCTATGTTATTCTGAACCTCCTGTGTTTTTGACTATTGCTGCAGTACCTGGCAGCAATCCTAGGCCTTCTTTCAGTCCCTGTGGGCCTTGCTCGCTTGAATAGCATTGCCCCAAAATTACCAGAATTACCCTCGTGCCAGAAATGTGTTTAGTTCTGCTGGCTTGCTGTGGGCTGCTGGTTCTGCATCACTTGGTGAAGTTAGGTCTTAGAAACTGACTTAAACTATTAGAACAAAATTTTGTCTCTTAAATCTAAAATAAAACATAAGAAAAAGACTATTCTACCCTTATAACTTGAGTTGGGAAAAATTTACTCTATTAGAGCAAATAAACTAATAAGCTAACCCATTTTCGTACTTGGCCTAGATGCTGAACTTTTGGGCCATAGAATAATTCCATGACTGCACAAATGTGTAAAACTAAGGCTCAACTCCTATATCAATCAACCCTTGGTTGATTTCAAAGAGAAATAGGTCAATACGGTGCTGGATTTGCATCAAGGAGAAGTAGATAAAAGTAGAAGAGGGTTGGGGTTGGCTATATCAACCCCAGGTTTCTCATGCATGGCTGGCTTAGCTGTTGAAGAGGGCTTATTCCATGAGAAGTGGTAACATGGCTTGCAAATTCGGTTCCTCCAGATTCTATTTTTTCACTGCAAAGAGGAACAGAAACTATATTAAACTTCTAAATCTCCAAAGTATAATGCCTCTACAGGATTTGATCTTGAGCCCTAGAAATCTTCAAGGAATATTCCCAGATAATGGGCTGTGACAATGTTTATGTGAACAGTGTTTTTGCCTCTTTTTGGCCCTTCTAGAAGACTATATGTGAACAGAGGGATATCCCCTGTTCGAAACCCTAAGTGGGCCCCCCCATGATGGATCCAAGAAGCCTCTATAGGCTGGCTGAACCCTACAAGAGGGGGTATGTTGGACATTCTAGCCTTCAATCTACTCCTGAATTTAATTTAGGATTTATTTCAGAAGGAGAATCAAGTCCTTGAAGTCCAACACAGGTTGATTGACAAAGATGCCCTCACAATGTGTAGAAGCATGACCAAACGAACAATGCCAGTCAGAGTTAAAGAGGTACCTACACCATTGAGGACCCCATATGTTCCTAGCACCTTGGAGAAGATGCTGCCCCCATACATTAGGGTTGTACCAGCACCAATTCCTTGTGAGACAGGCCCTCCCTTGGGCCTCATACTACTTCCTGGGAGGGACACTATCCAAGCCATAGTCATGCTGCTCAGAGAGGTGGTGATAGAGAAGGACTCTAGAAGCTTCACCAGCCACTAACTTATGCACTCCTAGTTCATTGGAAGAGAGATTCCTAGACTTGGATACCACATCCCCCAAGCAATCATTATTCTAGAGTTCTGTGTAGGAGCAGTATTGGTGGCCCTCTGCCTAGTACTTCCTCTGGATCGCAAGATGCAACGAAGAGTCTCCACCAAGGACTACGAAGGCAGTGATCCAAGAGCACTAGAGCATCACATTTGTCAGGAGATGAATGTTTTTAAGAAGGGGGAGTATTGATGTGAACATAGGCACCCCCCATTCGAAACCCTAAGTGGGCCCTTGAGGATGGACCCAAGAAGCCTCCATAGGCTGGCTGAATTCCATAGGAGGGGTATTTTAGTCCTCAATTTTCTCCTGAACTTAATTTACGATTTATTTCAGAATTTCGTTAAGTCAGTTCAAGTCTAATTTGGATTGTTTCGATATTTTATAGCTGAGTTGAAGTTGTGTTTGAAAGAGTTCAGTCTGATGTAAGTTGGTTGCTCAAGTCTTAAGTAATCTGTTTAGTATGTGCTGAAATAGATAACTTAAAGTAGGTAATGAGATTCCAACTCGTAAATTTGATTCCTTTTTAAGTTTAGGTAAGAGTCCAATTTGTTATGTGATGGAATCCTTATTTGATAAAGATCTCCTAAGTTGAGTCTGAGTTTGTTATTTTAGGTTATAATTAGCCTGTTATAATTAGCCTCTTCATTGTAAGTTATTTTCGGATTTGATGAATTAAGAATTTTAGTAAATTGCCTGAGCGTGGCAGGGTTCCTAAGAGGGGGACCGTGCGGTTGTCTTTGAAGCTTTCTAATTCAATTCCAGCATTCAAGCATTCCATCTCCAAGTTCAGAAGCATCAAACAGCAAGTACAACAGCCACCTTCAAGTCTTCAAACCATCCCAAGTAACTCAGAGCCCCCCCCCAATCCTCCCCTACCTCACGCACCTTCCCCAGCCCCTTCTAGAGACCCTCCCCCTTCCTCCTCCTTCCCCACTGCTTCCCAGTCCCAACCATAGCAGGGATTCCCCCTTCCCTTGCTCAGTTTTAACCCATTCAACCCCTATTAGAATTGGAATAACCTCTAGAACCAAGTCCTAACCTTACTTTCCCCTAAGCAGCCCAAATTCTGGTTTTCAGAATTCCTGCACTTCATCTTCTTCAAGTAGTATTTGTAGAATTTTGAGAATTTACATAAAAACCCTAAACCTGCAGAATATTGCATCATTGGCATTCTGGCTGCAGTAGAACCAACCCTAAACCCATCCCAAACCCAAGTCGAAACCCAGTTGACCTAGGACTTGAAATCTTGAATCTCAATTTCAACTTTTGATATAGTTCAAATCTGAGTTTCACATTCAGTTGACCTTGACAGTTGAAGAAACCCCAGAATACCTATTATACCTTTGCTGGAAACTCCTGGAGTCCTGGGCAGCCACATTCTAAGGAAGTTTATCTCCTAAACCCTAACCCTGATCTGTGGTTTACAACACCGGCTGGGCTGGTTTGAACTCGCATGGTCCAGTATTGGTATATATGGTCCTGTTTCCATGGTCCCAGCCTTTGAATTGGCATCTTATATGCTTCAGCTTTAGGGGGAGTGTTGACAAGCATCTGGTTCTACTTGTTTAGGATTATTTATGTTTGGTTTGATTTCTATTTCTATTTATGAGATTCCTCTTTTCTTGGTAGAAATTATGAGAATCCTGTAAGATTTAGAACGTTCTTTCTTTGTGATTGTAATTAGCACTATATAGATAAAGGGTGTGTGGAGGGGACTCTTAGGTTTGGCAATCCCTATTTTTTGTCTCTATTCTCCTCATCTCCATCTTCTAAATAATCCTGGTTGTAAGTTGTAACAGCACTATGTGATTATTTGTTTTGTTGTTTCCATTGTAGTTCCAGGTATATGTTGAATACTTTCACAATTCTTTTTTAATGATACAGGAGAAACAAGAAATGAACTTGGGATTGATACTTGGAGAGCTGGGGTTTTAGCAACGCAAGCTGCATTGCAAGCTTCGTCGGCAACAAGGAACAACTAAAGCTAGTTTTCTGTGGCAGTTCACCCTTGGTAATTTTCACGTTGCTGTGCCCCCATGAAGGATTTGAGTTTAATTAGGGACCTCTCCCGTTTGCAACATACCATTACTAATCATGAATTATGTGATATCTTCTCAGGTGAAGGCAAAATTCAGGTAGAAGGGGGAGGCTAAGTGCAGATGAAGTAAAGCTTTCTTTGGTTGTCTGCATTGTGTATAACTGATTGCCTCATTGGTTCACAAGGGAAAACAAAAAGGATTGACATTGTTGTCGGTTAAACTTGGTCTTAACATGATTGTTGAGTGATTTTGTTTCCGAGTTGTAATTTGACTAGGTTTAGGGATAGATTTTCACTTGTTAAAGCGGGACTCAACTTGCTTAATTTCATAGTGGGACCTCTGTTATCTGTCTGTATATACATTCCGTTATGAAATTGAATTCAGTGTTGAATTTTTAATTAATGTTCTTAAGAGCTGTGTTTTCTTTTTTCCTGAAGTTCCTTATTTTCTTGCAATTTGACGACTGAATGGTGACATAATGTCTTTATAATTTTATGTTTATATTTATATTTTCAATGTTAATGAGAGGAAACGGTAGCATTTACATGATCATGGATCTTCTGCTATAATATACTTTTAACATTTAGAAAAAGAAAAAGGAAAAGAACACCAGTAAAAGAAAACAAGTAAATAAAGAGAAAGAGGTTATGCCATGCATGCTTCTAAGAATGCTGTTTCAGATTGGTGGTTTATGCCATACATGTGTCTAAGCTTACTGTTTTAGATCAGTGGTTTCAGCTTTTCTAGTGAGTAAAGCCTTGAATGTAAGTCAATTCATCATAAAATGTGATCTGTGTCATTTTCCATGAGGTGGTTTGCTAAGATAACATACATGCATTTTGTTATTTTCCTGCATACATTTGTATTCTTGAAGTTATAATATGTAACAGAATGATGTACTCTTTTCCTCCATCATGATGTGAACTGTGAAGATGGCTTCTCTTGCTGGTCATTAGGCTACCGAGCAATTTAAAACAAGGAATTAGGATGGGAACCAGTCCTTGCCGATGCTTCAGTGTTGTGTCTACTTTCTTGAAGGGAACAAATATAGCAAGGAAAGGTGGAAGTTTTGGTTGACTGTTGTAGATTCTTTGACCTGTGTGGACATGTATTATCCACATTGGAGTCCAAACCAAGAGCCATACCTAAATGTAATATTTTGTTGATTTCATTATATTTTTGTAGGTAGTTTATGTGGGTTTCTTTTGGTAGTATCTGTATTTGATACTCTTCGTAGATTATTTAGTCTCCTTTTTAAGTTGGGTTTCTACTTTCTATTACTATGTAAGGAAGTTTTCCCCCTTTACATTGGTGATGAAATACAGTTCAAAGGGAGAATAGAATGAATATGAGATGAGTGAAGTGAAAGTCAGCAGGTTGCTGCATCACCCTTCATGAGTTTGTTGGTGTGATATTTCCTTGTTCTCTTCCTGGTTCTTCTCATTTCTTTCTTCCCCTGTTTCTTATTCTTAACCAGTTCTTTCATCTGTTGCAGCAATGGAAGCTTGACTAGACTAATTTTTTTATTTTCACAGCAGAACATCTCTGTTGTTCTTAATCGATTGCTGCCCTCAAGCCACCTCTATTTTCCCTACTAACAACTATTTTTGACCTTTTTCCCTACTAGCTTGAAGTCAAGGCATCAAAACAGCCTCTCTACAAAATTTCTGGGGTAAAGCTGCATGGAAAAATTGCCCTCCCGATGTAAACTGTTTCCAGGGGCAGCATAAGGCCGAAGGTTTCTTTGCGCAGACCCTATGGCCCCTAATCATACCGGGGATGTTCTTGTTATTTTGACAATATTTGTAAATTGGATTGGCTCAAGTCTGGGGTGACAATTGCTTTTTGTTTATTCAGTTCAGAGGAAAGATTTCTTGATGGACATGCAGGTCGCCGGTGGCGATTCCCTGTAAGCTTTATTCTTTGGTTGTATACTCAATGGATATAGTCTTATTATTGGTCAGAAACTATGGTTACAGTTCTCTGAAAATGAGAAATCTTGATGAAAAGGTGGAACATGATGATTTTGGGAGACGGATATGTGAATTAGAGACCACCTAGAGATACAGTAAAACACTTGGGAATCGGTCAAGAGAAATCTGAGATTGGTCTCTAGAGATACAGTAAAACACTTGTGAATTGGTCCAGAGAAATCTGAGATTGGTCTCTAGAGATACAGTAAAATACTTGGGAATCGGTCATTCTGAGATTGTCACTGCAAAAAAAAAAAAAAAAAAAAAAAAAAGAAATCTGAGATTGTTTTTTTGAGAGATCTCAAGGCTTCAAGAGTTGGAGGATGAGCAATTGTTGTTGCAAAATGCAAAGATCATCAAGCTACAACAGTGAGGCTTGCAAACTGGTACAAAGGCAGAATCAATATGGTATTGTATGCTATTTACATATCTAAGTCACGAGTACCGCTTACTTTGTGGTGTGTTTTCGCCCCTTAAGGCGCTTGTGACGGTGGATGCGTTTTTTTGCATTGTTTGAGTTTATCTGCAGTTGTACGCATAACTTTATTTTTAAGGTTCTATTGGATTTTACCCATATCTTAGCCTGGAAGATCCTGTTTATTTCATGTTTGATTCCTCTCCTTGGTTGGAATGTTCCTGTTCAAATCTTGTGTTTCATGCATCTACCTTTTTGTTTTTCTTTTAGTAGTGTATCTTTTATGTTATGTTTATTTACTCTTGTTCAGAGTTCACTGAATGAAGTCCTCTCTTCTAACCCAAAAAAGAAAAGAAAAAAGCCCTAGTCATCGATTGAGGTGTAACAAGTCAATTTCATGCCTCGAAGAACATTGAGTTGGGATCCACTACTCGACAAGGTACTGCCAACCTTTTCTTACATTTTCCACCACATACTAAAAATAGAAGAGGAGGTTTTTCCACTTCTAAGTTATAACAAAATGAATTGAAGGTGAGACTTCCTGGATGCTGCCTCCAAATATGTGAAGAATAGGTGTGAAGGGAACATAGACTTCCACCCTAATGAGTCGATCCGGACGCAAGAACACGAGCTCGGATCACCTTCCTGGCAAAACAAAATGTTCCTTGACGCTTTCCCACCAACCAGTAGTGGTGGTTCCTGTTTATAAATATCGATCGATAAAATAGTAAACACATATTGTTCTGTGCCTCTCGCGAGGTGATCCGGACTCCAAGAACATCAAGATCATTTCATGTAGATTTTGTTGGCTAACTAACTACAATGTGGCTGGATCATTTGGTGCACCGTTGGGTCCGGTTCGCCCAAAGAATTTTATTTATTGTGAAGACAGCTTTCCACTGAGATGGCAATCACGGTCCAAATTCAGTTTTCCGAAAACGTTTAACGGAATTACCTAATCGTCTTATTCTTTGATTCACCGGAAAATGTTCAGAACTCTCCGTAATCGTCGGCGACCTCGTTATGGACCTCAACTCTGTGCCGTCGCCGCTGCACTGCTTCTCCTACTCTCAGTTTCCATTCTCTACAGTCGTCTCGGCTTCGATCGAGGAGCTCAAGCTCAGCCATTCTCTTCTTCAAGACTAGCCGATCCGGATCTCAAATTCTCCCAACATTCATCCAACGATATCGACGATGTCGTTGCCAATCCATTGCTGCAAGATGTCGATAACGATGGTTCTAATAAGAACGACGATGATCGCATAGATGAGCTTGATGTTGTAGACGAGGATGATAAATCTAGGGTTTCAACTGAAGAGGAGATTCTCACTGGAGTTGACTTTGAAGAGGAATCGGAATCTGAAGGACTTGAAGTGGAGAAGAATAAGCTATCAGGATTTGTGTGGGATCATGTTCTTGGAGTTAGAAGACGAGCTTTTGATAAGCGTTCCATTGATGACCATTGGGAGGATTATTCGAGTTCTGATTTCAATCAGAATACAGAGGATCGGAGTAAGATCGCTTTTGCATCCGATGACCAGCCTGTGGATGAGGACGTAAGGAGGAAGTTGCAGGAGATTAAGGGGATCGAGGATGCTTTGTTGTTGAAGACGAGTTCGAGGGTCTCACCCTTAAGAGAAGGTTGGGGGACTTGGTTTGATACGAAAGGTGACTTCTTGAGGCGTGATAGGATGTTTAAGTCTAATTTGGAGGTTTTGAATCCTTTGAATTATCCTCTTTTGCAAGATCCAGATGGGATTGGCTCTACTGTTTTAACTAGAGGTGATAAATTAATGCAAAAGGCGTTGTGGAATGAACTTAAGAAAGTGCCTTTTCCTGTGAAGAAGCCATTAGGAACTACACAAAGTAAAGATGGTGGTGAAGCTGCCACTAAGAAGGGGAAGATTGTGAATTTGGGAAATAGGGGATTAGGGGAAGATAATACAAGAAGTGAAAATGAGATTAAAAGGGCTGAACGTAGATCTTTACATGACACTTCCGGAAAAAGCGCTGATGCTAATAACAATGTGAATCCTTCAAACTCTTCAAAATTAACTAAAACTGCTGATGACAGGAGTTTTCCTGATGGGAAAAGCAGAGACGAAGTTATGGATTCAACTAGGGGCAAGCAGGATCATCAGGGAGATTCTAACAGTCTGGCTTCTGAAAAGATTAAAACCAAGTATTTAGGTCATATTTATGCTGATGGCAAGAGATGGGGCTACTATCCTGGCTTGAATTCTTCTTTAAGCTTCTCTGATTTTGTTGATGAGTTTTTTAGACAAGGAAAATGTTCTTTAAGAGTTTTTATGGTGTGGAATTCTCCACCTTGGATGTATAGTGTCCGGCACCAGCGAGGTCTTGAAAGTCTTCTACACCATCATCCAGATGCCTGTGTTTTAGTGTTTTCTGAGACGATTGAACTTGATTTCTTTAGGGACTTTGTCAAGGATGGGTATGCTCTCGAAACATATTCCCCTATATACATATTAAAACAAATTTTGTTTTCAATTTATTGTCTATGGCTTTGATGTTAGTTCTACAAATTCTCTCTAGAAATGGACTAAATGTCACATTTACTGAATTAAATTAAATATGGTGAAGAAGGCTTGGTGTGAGAACGTCAGAGAACTATAGAACAGAATAGCTTTAGTGTCTCTATAAATCTAACAGTTAGTAAGCCAATTTAGTCATTATGCACTGGTAATATAGAATGCTGATTATGCCAATCAGAGTGGGTTATAATTCACTCATGATTTTACGTTTGGAACAGTAGCATAATGATGAAGTTAACTTTTTATACTTTGAAACAGTTATATTTCTCCATATTCTTTTGGGATGGTCTTTCACTTTGGGCTTAACAAACTACTAGTTCATTCGAAAAAACATACCCCTGCTTTGGGGGGGGGGGCGGGGTTGGGGTTAAGGAGGAAGGGAGGGATGGTAAATTAGCTATATGGACAATTTTCCTTGAATGTTTTGAGAGATTGTTTTCCCAAATTTTCCAGCTGTTCTATGGTTGCAGGTTTTTCTTTCTTCCTTTCTTTCTTGATCATTTATCAAAATGTGCTGTTGAGTGGTACTTGAAGCTAAGCCAATGAAATCAGGTAATTTTACATGAGAAGTCAGTAGGTTTATGTAAGAAAACAGATTGTCATTTTGTGGATCAGCCTAACCCAGCCATTTTTTTATCTTCTATTAAATCATTCTCATGTTTCACCTTAGGCAACCCAGGCATCTTTTGCTAATTGATCTACTCAGTGACTCTCCATCTGCATTATCTGCTGTCAAGCTAGGATGTTTGGCTGGGCACCAGGCAAAGGATAAGATTAGGGTGGGTTACTAAAGTTACACTAGTAATGGTGTAGGGGACGAAAGAGATTGTAATGATTGGATGTCAGCATTTAATCTAAGAATTATAGTTATTTGAAATTCCTAGTTTCTTTTTCTATAACAAAAATGAAAATTGTTGACTTTTTTAGTTTGTATAATTTGATGAATTTTACTTAGCTTTGAAATATGGAATATGGACAGCTTAAGAGTTTTGCATTCAAAGCCTCTGAAATGGTTATGAGGAAAGAATTCTTCTATGGTTGAAAACCGCTTCGTTCTCTTTTTCCAGCTACAAGATTGCCGTGGCTATGCCAAATTTGGACGAACTGTTGGAGAATACCCCCACCCATGAATTTGCATCAGTATGGTTTAAGTGGAGAAAGACAAAATTTTATTCTACCCACTATAGTGAGCTTGTCCGACTTGCTGCTCTTTACAAGTAAGTATACCTAATCATGTCTTAATGTTGTTTTGCGTTTTCTACATCTGGAAAGGGAGAGTGCCCTTCTTCATTGCATGATTGTTTGGAAGAAATTGTGTTTTTAGTATTTCTTTCTGATAAAATGTCAAGTAACATCTGTATAGGGAGTGTGGTTAGGTGTTATTGTAATATCATACTCTTTTCTCACTGTAGAAACAATTTAATCAGAAAAGGTCACTTTGTGGAAGAGTTTTGTTTACATTGTATGATGATAATAGATATCCCTTCCCAGATGAACTATAGTACAGCTCTGGAGCCTCTTTTGTTATCTTACTGGAGTACTTGGGACAACTCTTATTCAGTGAAGACACGAATACCATGAAATTGATATATTTTGGCAGAAATGTAGGATACGGTGATAGCTGACATTAGAAGTTCTATTGATTGCGTATCACAGGACAATTTCATAAAGTGTATTTGGTAGCTGGAAGCTTTTCTCAGTGGATCTTTGCCTAATAGTATGCAATTCCACTCCTATTGTCTTAAATGCTTGAGTATAGGGATTTTGTGAATGACACCTCTGTAGGTGCTTCAGTTGTCACCTTTGAACTGTCCTTTGACTTATATGGTTTTTAAGACAGGTCTATAAAACAGTTCTTAAATAACATCATCATCAAAAAGTTGTCATCGTCATGCAGATTTTTCAAGCATGGATATGACATGAAACCATTAGCCTCATCGTAGGAAAAATTGTATACCATACCAAAAGGGAAAATTGTTAGGTTACAAATTATTTGAAACCCCTAATAAGAAACCATACTCATATGACCATGTAAATTATGCATTTGTAGGCTGTATGTATGTATGGTAACTAGACGAGTGAAAAAAGAGTTGTTGTTTCTGGATAATATAAAATGTGTAGTCGTGCAATATTGATTACAATCCTGATTTACGATGGAAAAGAATCACTGGCTCAACACTTTGTCAGGTTAAAGTCTTGGTAACAGCATCTCTGAAAACAAGAGTAAGGCTTCGTACATTTGACCTTGTTCACTGGGATGACCTTAGGAATCCATCCATGGATCTTATGTTTGTTTTGTGTTTCTATTTCCTCTGTCATTCGCCAGACTGGAGAAAAGCTACTAACATAATCATAAGGATGATCAATCTTGATGGATTTTTAATCCAGGTTAAGTCTGTAAATTTAGATTAGGCCTGATTGGCATGGAAAGAGGTTCTTCAATCAGTTTAGGCTCTTGGGTATCAATGATCTCTCAGCAATGCATGCGTTGATCGAATAGGGCTGCAGCTTCAAGGATCTCTACTGCTAGAGTGGGATTCAAGGCCCAAAACCAGGTTTAGGTTAGGCTGTATAGGTGGTTGTTTCCCAATTAGTTTCAAATAATTGTGCTCTAATTCCTTGGCTGGAGCTCGGTTTGTTTGATGGGATATTGATGGTTAAAAATTGAAGGATATTTTGGGTGTGTAGGATACTTTAGCCCATCTCATGGGAGGTTGATACATTCCTTGATATGGTGTAGATTTGAGATGGGATGAAAACTCAGGGGAATGGGATAAAACTTGAAAGGAATTTGTATTTTGTTCCTTAAAATGGTCTTCTTAAGTTTCAATGATTTTGGATGGGTGGTGTGGGAGATATTGAGTTTCTGGATTTTGGAGGGAAATAGAGTGAAATATCAAGAATGGGCTGGTCCAGGGTTTGTTTGGTCCGATGGGGCTCAAATTGGGATGGATGGTCTCTTGGGTTGAGGAATGAGGTTCCTTCGGTTGTCAGATCTAACGGTTGGATTGGCATATACGTGACCTTGAATTTTGGGTTACTAGTAAAGCCTGGAAATTCTAGAAAATCCCCCCCCCCCCCCCCCAAAAAAAAAAAAAAAAAAAAAAAGAGAGGAAGAAGGAAAGAGATGTGGGAAGGGACGGGAATTGATGAGGGGTATTAATAGTACCTGGTTTAGACCTGAGTTCCTGAATGGAGCGTGGATAAAGCAGGAATGTTGCTGTTGATGATGGTTGAAGGCTGTCTCCTACACCCACTGTAGAGGATCTGAGGTGGACTTCACTTGGAACCTTGTTAGGGTTGATTCTTCAAACTTATTGACACCTGCTGCTACAACTTGAATCCTCAAACTAATTGACTGATTCAATACTAAAAAAGTAAAAAAAAAAAAACAAATAGTGCTCGAATGAGAAGTTTTATTACTCAATAATCAGAACTTCCTCTCCGCATTGAGTGTAGGGGTTTATTTACACATGCTAGGGGCAGCGTTTCCTACTTGGACTTGGATTCCCAGCCCAATACTACTAGAACAATACAACTACTATGTCTTGCAGTCTGACCTTTACAAGGACTGATCCAAAACTCCTATTTAAACATGATTTCTAATAGAAGAGTATTACATGCCAGATATACCCCTCACACAGACAGTATTTACAATTCTTCCTCTGACCTGAGTAGGTTTAATGAAAGGAATTAAAATTGAAACTGACCATCTAAAACTGGAAACAAAGCAATTGGGCAGCAACCCTAGGTGGCTCCCTTGGCCCTTCATTTGGTCTTGGAGTGGAGGGCTTGGATACTGCATCACTCAATTTCCACTTGTGCTTTTGGAAACTTTTTCATTCAATTTCAAGTACTACCTTCTTTTTTCTTATCTTAACATAACTAGAGCTTTGAATTACCTCGTCAAAGATGGCATCTGTTTGCAAATTTGGAAAAGAACAGTTGATCAATTATGTTATTATTTTTTCCCATTGTTTCATTTATCTGGTGAAGATGATTTATGATCTTATTGTATTTAGCAATGTGGTAAGAAGCAGATTTGATTGACTGCATTTGATTTTAAAATGTTATACTTTTGAGTCCTTCTATTCATATCTAGCTTGAATCTTATTTTTTTTTTCTGCTTCCAGGTATGGAGGACTCTATCTTGATTCTGATGTTTTGGTGTTGAACCTGTTGTCATCACTTAATAATTCTGTAGGCTTGGAGGATCAAGTGACTGAAAGCTCTTTAAATGGTGCTATAATGGCATTCAGGAAGTTCAGGTACATTGCCGTCCTATTACCGAGCAGATTATTTTTTGTTGCTTGTGGTCTCTTCTTTTTCAGGAGACCAGAGGAACAATGTCGATTATATTTTGGAAGCTCATAGTAATGAATGTATTGTGTTTCTGATTCAATTTCAAGGCCATCTATTTAGTTCCTTTTTGCAATTGGAATGTTTCGTAGTTGACTTAAATCAAGATTTTTACCGGTTTAAGTATACAGAGGAGTCATTATTCCTTTATTACATATGAGCCCCATTCAATAGTTGGGTGTAAGTTCAAGAATTTTTACTGCATTTCTTATCTTATATGGGGTTGCAAATGGAAGTTGAGGGAAACTGATGGTACTCGGTTTTTGTTCATAATATAATTTGATAATGCCAAGAGAATAGTTGAAAAGATCATTTCCGTCAATACCCTCTAGAGTTAGTTTTTGGTGCACCAAAATGAGAATGTTTGTGATAAATTAGTAAATATAAAATAAGAATGACAAATTCTGAAATCAGTGCTAATTTACAAGTAGCTTTATTATATGAACTGTTGCAAGAAAGTCTCATTTGAGGTGAATGGATATTCAATGGAGACTTTTCATGCGTAGTATGGATGGGTAGTTTATTTGGATTAAAAGAGAAAAAACAGCCGGGGTAGGCCTACAAGTCTAGAACAATACTAGGAGAAGTGGTGAAGAAAGAAATGTAGCTTGGACTGGTATGTAACACTTGTTGGAGAAAAAGGATATGTGTGTCCAACCTGATTGGTTGGGATAAGGGTGCATTGAGTTGAAAACAACTCATGTCAAAAGGTAACTTTAGAATAATTGGTCTTCTATTTAGTTAATGCCCTTTTAATCTTGAAGTGTGGGAGAAAGTTGTATGACTTGTAAATAACATATAGTATCTTTTCATAGAATAGAATTTTGACTGTGTTCTAGTTTTATTGATTAGTGGTATTATGGTGGCCATTAAGGATAGATAACGATGGAAGAGTTATTGTTTGTCATGTTAATTGACTGTGTGCTATGAATTCCACATGTGACAGCAGGACAAAACCATCCCTCTTCTTTTGTCTTCTTTTTTTTTTTTTTTTCTAGGGTGGGGGTTGAAAAGGGAGAAAACTCCCCCCCCCGGGATGCCCCTGGGAAGGTTTGTTTAATGCTTGCATCTGGAGTCTCTCTTAGTAGCTTTTAGTTGACCCTGTGAAAATACTGTATAACTAGGGTATATATTTGTGATATAGAATATAAATATCTGTTGCTCATTTGTTCCATAAATTAAATTAGCTAAAATTTTCTTGTATGCCTTTTGGGGAAGAATATCCTTAACAGAGCACTGAGGATTTTGTGTGTAAGAAAGTCATGTGGCATGTCTGCCCTTTAAGATTTCTTGAGAATGGTCTATGTGAAAATTTTAGATACTGAGAGCCAATGCTGTTGAAGATATAGTTGACAGGAAGAGTTTAAGGTGCGACTACCTTGGCAGCGAATGGCAATACTAGCAGCCTGTCCTCCCAACCCCAAGCCCATCCCCCCTCAATCCCACCAAATTTTTATTTTTTTTACTTATAATCAACAATTCAATATGTAGTACATAAATATAGAATCCTATTTGCAGTAGGTTTTTGACATGAAATATAGAAATAGCTCAAACACTAACATAGAGAGCAACCCATTCACCCAATAAAAGAACTTAGAGACCAGGTCCTGAACAGACTAATACTGCAAGGCACCAAATCTTTTTGGAGGACTGAATCTTCCTATCAAGTTACAACTCATTGTACCGCCATAATACATATAATTAGAAGTCTGAATGGGCCAAGTGTCAAATTTCAGTGCAAATTCAGTTGCTAACATTCCCGTCTAATGCAACCATTCAGTGCATCCTGTAGGAACTCTAATTTATCAATGGTTGCAGCTTTTGCCAAGTGACAAACTCTATTTGGCTGAAACTTAACATGTTAGCAGGGGAGCACCTTGGATTCTTTCTGCCCCACAAATTTGAGCTATCTGACCAGATCTGCTTGATGAGGAGAGTCCTTAATGTCCATGTAAGAAAACCAGGTCCATAATGTTATATACTCTCCATCCCACGAATACTGCCTGTTTAGAGTTATATTATTTCTCTGTTTGTTTTTCCCCTTTAGGGTAGCTGGTCTCAAATTGTTTTTCCACTTTTATGGGTTTTTTTTTGGCATGTCCAAAATACCCTTTGTTATGCATTCTGTAGAACTTGAAAGGTATGATTGCGTGAATGAACAGTAAAAAACAGTTATGTACATAATTGGAAGCCTTGAATGGATGTAGTTGGTAATTGGTGGTTGGATGATATAATCCTTAAAAATTGAGGTTTGTTAAAAAGAGTGTCATTATGAGTTGGGTAGAGTCAATTATATAAAGTCATGCAGAAGGTGGCCCTGTACCACCATGCTTTGGTTACCAGTCCCTAAACATTTAACATTGTTGATTGTTAATTGCCATTGAAGAGATTTCCTAGACCATTTTTACTCCAAGCTCCTAACAGATTAGATGATCTCTTTGGATGGCTTACTGTTTCTAAGTGCAATCTCCATTCTCACCCCTCGAAAACCCCAACCCCCACACAAAACAGGAAAAACCTCCTTGTGTGAAAGTAGGCATCCTACTTGGTACAGCACACAACTATATATACCTCTATCATATGAAGACAAATGTAAGAGTTACTATAATACTAGCCATGCTTAATATTTTTCATCAGTAAGTCACATCTATATTTCTATTTTCAGGCAAAAGATTCCTGGCTATGACCCTACATGTAACACACTGACCTTATTTTAGGTGATAATGGATTATCTCATTTTTATAGTACTTATTTTTGTAGTACTTATTAATGCTGGCTCTTTGTTCTTTTTTTTTTTTTGGGGGGGGGGGGGGATATATGTCTGTGTTTCCTGTAGCTTTTCATTCTTTGATTTGCCGAGTATCAACGAATAGAGAAAGTCTCTTTTGTTTGTCATTGTGCTAACTTTAACAAATTGCAAAATTGGATTCAAATGTTTTTCATTTCCCCATATCCCACTATTTAATTTCTTTTTAGATCATCCTTAATTTCCTGAGTGCCCACTGTTCTGAGACATTCTACTGAAATTACATGAAGCTTCCAGAATTCCCTGGTGTGAAATATCCACCTCACTCATGAGAACTTCAAAATTATAAACGTAGAACTTACTGCGTTGTCTGTATGGTATATATCAGCAACAATGGATCATTAGTTTCCATAAACAGGCTTCATTGATTTTTCAAGTAGTCTTCAGATTTTGAAAATGCATCTGGGAGCGGGTTAGATTTGAGATCTTCCTTGACCCTTGTCCTCCCCTCCGCATATGGTTGGTTATCTGTTGAAATTATTGCCTTCACCTGTGCTTTTTGACTGGATTTATTCTGTTATAGTTTTTGTGTCATTTTCTATGCTGACCTGAATTTTATATACAGTCCTTTCCTGATGGAGTGCTTGAAAGAATTTTATTCCACATATGATGCTACACAATTGCGATGGAATGGGGCTAATCTGTTGTCAAGAGTAGGAGAAAGGTTTCTCACAAATGGGAATAATTTGGATGAACAGCCAGAGCTGAGAGTGCAACGATCTTTTCTTCTGTTCCCCATAAGCCAGCAGAATATTGCAAGGTACTTTCTACTTCTACTGAAATCCTCTCTCTCTCTTTCTATATATATGTGTGTGTGTGTGTGTGTGTGTTGACTGGTGAGTCTATCTCTCCATTAAGATTCAGCCCTACCTGGTCTGTCATGCTTCTGATTTACATTCCTAATCATTGATTTTGCATGTTTTCATTTCTTCTTCGTTCACTTGTTACCCAGACCAATGGATTGTACCTTTTATTATTGTTCCATACTGTGGGAAAAACATGTGTACATTAGATTGTTACTTTTCTGTTCAAATAAATTCCTCTGCTATTGATGATGGTCTCTGGCTGTCTTTGTATCTGTATGTGACACAAAAATCTGTGAAGTTCTGGGAAGTGTGTTTCTTTCTTCTAGCATAAACAATTTTATATGTTGATGCCAGGTAATTGGTGTCACTCCAACTATGAACTTGATCTCTGCTGTCCAATCCATTTTCAGGATTTATTATTCTGATCAGTGTCCATAAACCATGTTTTAATTGCATGGTAATTTCCATCCTAATTCTTTCCCCATCTTTTAGAGTAAAATTGTGTGTTAAAATAAAATAATACATCCTTCTAAGCAATTAGAGGTTGACATGGGGCACCAAAAAGCTACTGATAGAGCTCTGGGAATTGGATCTCCTTCCTGCATGGCTTACTGCTTGTATTGAATCGACCTGTGAGTTTGAATCTTTATGGACAGTTTGGGTGGACATGAAAGCGATGTGTTTGACATAGAGGCTCTTGTTTAGTTTTTCTCCCGAGCCCTAAATAGATTCTGACATGATTTGTTCCTCTCAAATGTTATTGTTTTGGATTTCCAATCAAAGCGGTCTATCTTGGCTCAGTTTCTGGTCTGACCAATCTATTTTTGGGGAATTTAATTTCCAAGAAGATACCTGATTTTCCAGAATTATCTGTTAACTGTTTGTTGATTTGTATGAGAGAATAATTGTATGATCAACAATGTAGCTGTCTATTGTTTTTACTTCTTAGTTATTTTATGGGATAATTACGTTAGCAGCTTTGCAATTCAGGTAGGATACTTAGGGTTAGTTTTGGTTAATTTTAAATTGTTAAGCATCCTAATATAGTTGTCTAGTTCCCCGTCATATGCTTCTCTATTCTCCTCTTCTCGTCCTTTTAATTCATTTTTCGTCTCTCCCTCATTGCCTTTTTTTTGTTTTGATTTGAGAACAGATACTTTGTTGCTCCGGCTGATGGGGCTGAAAAATCTCAACAAGATATTCTTTTTACAAGGATCCTGGATGAGTCACTCACATTTCATCTGTGGAACAGTATTACATCTGCTCTTATTCCGGAGCCTGATAGCCTTGTAGCAAGGCTTCTTAATCACTATTGCCTCCGTTGTCTTGATGTGTTATGAGTTTGTTAGAAGACATCAATTTCCCCCCCCCCTTCAGCAAGCTCAATAACATCGATGTTGGACTTCGTGTTCCAGAACTGATTTATCTAACGGAAGATCCCCATCTTTCAACATCCAATATGTTCTGTGGATTAGAAAGGAATCAACCAAGAGATCTTTTGGGTAATGTGATTTGGGACCTGACTTGGGAATATGAAGACAACATTATTCAGTGTACAACTATTATGTGTTGTAAATCGTTACATCGTAGACCAGGTGTTTACCACCTCGAAATTATACTGATGATACAAGATGGAAGCTGGTGAGTCAATGCAGCTTTGGTGTTTACTCCTGAGATGTGGAGATTGGTCAATGAGCCCTGCGCACGTTGTATTCCTACACTAAGCGGTCTTGGTTGCACAAGGATCTGGTCTGCTTGGTCAACACTCCCCATGTTAGGGTTTCCGATGCATTGTTAGAGGATCAGCACTTATTGCAGGAATTTTGTAAGAGTACTGTAATACTGGTGCAGTTTACAAACTTCTCTTTTGTGGAATTTCAGCTTCCTTACATTAAATCAAAATGTATTAGATAACAAATAGGGTTTGTCTCTTTCTTTCTAATTTTTTTTTTTTAAATGATTTCCTTCAAAATTCAAGGTGTTTGCCTAACCACATGTTAAATTTCACATTGTGGAAGAAGGTTATTAGCTCTCGATGCTGAAAACTATTGTTTGGTAATTTTTTCTTGATTCTATTTTGGCTGAAGATGCAACAATGATTTCTCTGTGGCTTGTGTGGTAAAATATCTGGGTATCCACTTGACCTCTTAAACTGCACTTTAAATAGATAAATAAAATAATACTAAATTCAGGCAGTGTGCGGCATTTCCCCAATTACAAGGCTATTTAAGATTTTTCAAATTTGAAATAAAGTTATAAATCTCAGCAGAGGATTTTCTTCCCCTAAAAAAGAAAAAAAAAAGAAAAAAGAAAAAAGTTGTTTTAGAGCTCCCTTTGATATAAAAGAGACGAATGTGAGAGAAAGGAAGTCCCTTACATGTTTTGGTAGTTTGGTTTCTAGTTACCATTCAAGAAATCTGTCATTCCCATATCTAAACTTACCTTTTATCCTCAAAAATTGTTTTAGATTTCTAGCTGTTGTGACCTTTCCAATCATAACTCTAAAGCACCCACCTAAGTTTTTAAATTTATAGCCGTTATTGCCTTCCATTTTGAGACTATATGCAGCTCCCATAGCAAACCATGGAGGCTGATGATGTTCTTTGTATATTTGAATAAATAAGAAACAAATCTATTACAAAATCTCACAGTAAGATTTGGCCTACAGAGACTAAATCCATCTCTAGATTTTCCAAAAAATCTTCCAAGAAATGTCTCATTCCACTCGCTGTTCAGCTTGCAAATCTCTAAGAAGAAGGTGCCCTCAAGATTGCATTCTGGCTCCTTATTTCCCTTCAAATGATCCTCAAAGATTTGCTTCTGTTCATAAAGTCTTTGGTGCCAGCAATGTCACTAAGATTTTACAGGTAAATCTTTACATATTTCCCCCCTATACCTATAGGCACTGAATCTTCTATCAATTGAATTTAACAAGTAGAAACCCATCTAAATCGTTTCACCTTCAATTTTCTTCTTTTTCCTTCCAAAACATTAGTAATATAACAGATTAGTTATCAGTGAATATATTTTTTTATCTCAATTCTAATCGTATTTCTCTCTGGAGAAGTTTGTGCTCCTTTTTACGTCGCTTCACCATACATTAAGGGTGGGTCCACCTCTAAGTGCGGATAAATTAATCAGAGGTGGAATTCCAATAGACCACACTTAGCCTCTCCTCTTAATATATGTGAGGGAAGCAAGACCTCTACTGTGACCGATAGAGCATCTATAACTCTCTCTATCAAGATATTTTTTTATTCAAGTTAACAAGAAGTAAGTCTTAATGCTTCATTGTTCTTGTGGAACAGCGATTACCAGTTCATCAACGAGCAGAAGCAGCAGATTGCATGTCATTTGAAGCAACTTCAAGGATTCAAGATCCAGTTTATGGTTGTGTTGGGATTATATCTAAATTACAGCAAGAGATACTTACAACTCAACGTGAACTTGCATTGACACAAGCTCAACTTTCCTTCCACCATGCACAGCAAGAAGCCCAACAAGAGAAACCAATTGTTCGATCTCTAGTTAAGGTAGATGGACCACATGTACCATCGTGGTTCAGTCCGAACCAGCAAGATTTGTTTCATTTGGATCAACCCTTACTAGATTTTCATCAGCCACCTGGCTTTCTCTAGTTATTTTCCACTTTGGCGATTGTTTAAATTATTCACATATATTCGAAAGTAATGTTCATTGACCTGTGGTGCATTGTCAATTTAAAATTCGAACCAAATTATATTGTTTGATTTTAGTTTTAAAAAATAAAATCTAATTCGATTAGGTATGATTTCAGTTTCATTTTTTCAAAGAAAAAAGGAAAAAAAAAAAAAAAAAAAAAAAAAAAAAAAAAAAAAGAAGAAGAAAAAGAATAAGGGTTTAGTTGAATGAATATATACATATATTTTGATAAACTGGTTGAATATAATTAATTATTGAAGAAAGAGTACCTATATAGTGATTTAGGTTACCGGCTAATCCTCAAATGAAGATCCTCTCAAGATCAACCCTTTGAATTTATTTTCTAAACAAAGGAATGATGTTTAAAAAGACACTTATAAATAACTAAACTCACCCCAAAAGTCAATTGTATAATTATGATTTAATTTATTTTTTTGATAATAGATTTTATTAGTTTAGTTTACAACAATATTACACAACAAAACTAAAGAAACAACTTTTGCAAATCAGGCTCATCCCCTCCTCCTTCGATTCTGTTTATGCAAAAGCGTTGGCACTGGATTCACCTTTTTATTTCTTTTGTGCTTTAAAGAAACACTTCAATTGGATTGATTTCAGTGTTTAAGAAGTTACATGATTATTTGGTGATTCGAAGAATACGTTTGAACCAACTAAAATGAACTGGCACAACTTGAAAGGGAGAAGCTAGTTAGATTAAGAAAAATAAAGTAATTTAGGTATTTAAAACTATGAAAAGAGAAGTCAATGCAAAGAGAAGTCAATGCAGAACTGTTCTAGTGGTTGAAATCAACACCTCTTAGTGAAGAGATTGTGGGCTCAATTCTCATTGAGGCAATTTCATCTACTATTGATGCAAGTAGTGATTTGTTTCACCAGTTCTGTTTCTCAAACATAGATGCCCCGTTCAACATTCAATGGTTTAAATTTAATAATTTTCGTGGTAGGAACTTGTGATTGAGAACCCCCAACAACTTCTGAGATTAAAGACTTGATTGATCCAAATTCTGAAACATGTCTGGATGATCTCTGCCTTCTCAAAAAGTCTCATACCTTTTGGTTCGCAGAAGATAAGCTCATCCATCAAATCTTTTTCTCAGGTAAATTTCCCTCTGAACCCTCTGTTCTGTTTGGCTCTCTGAGTTCTAACTGATTTCCCTCTTTGTTGCTGTTGTTGATCTGCTCGAGTTATTACAATCAATTGTTTTTATAGAACAAAAAAACTAACTGGGTTGCTTTTAATTAGTGCAGCATTTTGATGAATTATTTGGTTTTCACCATGGAGACATGCTTTTTAACTTTTTGCATTAATGTAGTGGAGAAAATAAAAATAGAAACTGAAGCCCGCTTCAATGGAATTTCTTGTCCTTCTTCGATGAAACTTTTTTTTTCTTTTCTTCTTAACGGGCGACTTCCGTCGAGTTGAATAATTCTTTTCCTTCTTTTTCTGAAATGGGTCTCAGTTTCTTCATCAAAATGAACTTGTCTTTCATCAAGAACATAATCAATTTCTTAATGGTCTGGGGAAGCAGAGGACTAGACAAGGCAGTCAATGAATTAAGTTATAGAACAAATCCTGAAAGCGTCACTATTATGGGGTCAGCCAAATTAAACATTATGAATAACATCTTTAGGTATATGAATGCATCAAAATAATCGCTAAATTGGCAGGATGTGCTTAGTTGAGGTACAATTTTAGGGTTTGAGATTAAGACTTTAAACATTATGAATAACATCTTTAGGTATATGAATGCATCAAAATAATCGCTAAATTGGCAGGATGTGCTTAGTTGAGGTACAATTTTAGGGTTTGAGATTAAGACTTTCAGTTTCCAACAGCGTTTTGTTTCTGCCTTCTAATGATTTTGCTGTACTTCTAATATTATAAGAAGAGACTCAGATGATTTGATGTCTAAATGTTTAGGGATGAGGGATAAGATTGCATCTTGATTCTTGCATCACAAGCATGTTGGTTTGTAATGATACTTGGGAGTTCATTGGGAACTTAGTCTTGTGATTTTGTTTTAGTTATTGTTCCATCGATTTGGGGAGTTATAATCTCCAGTATGGAAAGCACTCTTTCCTCTGTATCTGGTAGTACTAAATCTGTTGGTATTGTTGTTTAGGGTACTACTCAAATGGCTAAATCAGGACTGGATGAGATATCTGAAACTGGTCATTTCGACCGTAGTCCATCAACATTTCGCAATTTTATCTCCAAGCATCCGTCCTCTCCTTTTCCTGCAGAATCTGGGAGGTACCATTTGTACATATCATATGCTTGTCCCTGGGCATCAAGATGCATTGCTCATATTCAATTAAAGGGGCTTCAGAAAGCCATCAATGTCACAGTATGTTATTACTCACCATCATCTTAGGTCATGGATAGTCATGGTCTGTCACCATATTACATATGATTTGTGTGTTCATGCTTTGTGTAGTCAGTCCAACCCAAATGGGGAAGAACAAAGGAAACCGATGATCATATGGGATGGGTTTTTCCTCCTTCAAGCACAGAGGTGCCAGGTGCTGAACCTGATCCACTAAATGGAGTGAAAAGTATCAGAGAACTCTATGAGCTTGCTAGTGCAAACTATTCTGGAAAATATACTGTTCCTGTATGTAATTAAACCCTTTGTTATCTTCTTTCTAAGGTTTACTTTCTGCATTTCTGTTGTACTTTCTCAATCATGTTATATTATTTTCCTGCCCAACAGGTTTTATGGGATAAGAAATTGAAAACAATTGTGAACAATGAGAGTTCTGAGATCCTCCGTATGCTCAATACTGAATTCAATGATATAGCTGATAATGCCAGTTTGGATCTTTATCCTCCTCACTTACAATCTCAAATTGATGAGATTAATGAATTGGTATATGATGGGATAAACAATGGTGTTTATAAATGTGGATTTGCCACCACGCAAGCAGCCTATGACGAGGTAGCTCATGCTATATAGTGAGGTATCTCAGTACATAATCTTACTTAGTCCTTAACATTTGTTATCTAACATTTTCAATGCATCTCTTCTTATTTTAAAGGCTGTGACAAAATTATATGAAGCTTTGGACAAATGTGAGGAGATACTCAGTAAACAACGCTATTTATGTGGCAACACACTCACTGAAGCTGACATTCGGTTGTTTGTCACTCTGATAAGATTCGATGAGGTATTAAAATGTGTTACAGTTAGACTCAAATGCATCTTTGTAGCTTTGTTTATAGGGGCAGAGCCAAGGTTCAACATTGGCTTTGGGGGGGGGGGGGGTTGAGTTCCCCTGGCCTTGGGGAGGCTCTCCCCTACTTGTTTACCTGGTAAACATGAATTCTTTAGGTGTCCAAGTGAACTTGCTTGATCCACTTAATTTCTCATTACAATGAGATAGCTCTGTATGGTTATTACTGCACTTTCATGATTCTTTCAGTGTGTTTTGGTATCTTACTCTTCAAAAGTTTTTGAACAGGTTTATGCTGTTCACTTCAAATGCAACAAAAAGCAGCTGCGTGAATACCCAAATCTGTTTAATTACACCAAAGACATTTTTCAAATTCCTGGCATGAGCTCCACTGTCAACATGGAGCATATCAAGGGACACTACTATGGAAGTCATCCTAAGATCAATCGATATGGTTTGATTCCTATTGGTCCTAATATAGATTATACTACTCCACATGATCGAAACAAATTCTCTACCTAAAAGTATAGTGTATTTCTCTTTGTAATTTTTGAATGCAAAAGGTTTATTTTCTTTGTTATTTGTTTCCCAAGATTGTAAGAAGAGGTCTTGACATGTCGAAACTGTAATAAGCTTTGTCTTTGCTCTCTCATCCCATTCTCAAATACTTTTAATGAAGTTAGGAGTTTCAAGTTCTTGTTAAATATAAAGTGATATGTCTTATCAAGTTTAGGAAAAAGTAGAGTCACGATCAATAACATTAACAACAAGACTTGTTCTAATTCTGCAAATGGTTGCTGCTGGTTTTGAACTCGTGTAAAAAAGGGTTGGTGTATTAGGTTTAAAAAAATTCAATCAAATCGTTTTATATGAATTTTAAGGATCTTAAGTGATAAAGTTTGTATTCATGCATTATGCTTTACCTCTAAACTTGTATCGAATAATTGCATTTAAGAATCCAATAGTTACATGTTTGAACTAATAATTTTCATTTGTTACCCAAAAAATAAAGTAAAATAAAACTAATGTAGTTTGGCATTTTACCCAGAAAAATGTAACTTGATAAATTAGAAAAAAGAAAAGAAAAGAAAAGGAATTTTCTGTGCTCCCTTTGATATGATTTATATGTGTATTAATATCCTAATTTTTATTTTCACTAAGTGTTTGGTATAATTTGTATTACCATTTCCTATTCGCCATAAGATTTGGACAGATCACAGATAGCTCAAATCCATTCTTTCTATTGCTTTCTTTTTGGTAAGCCATTGTTGTTATTTATGCCTTTCTTTTTTCTCTTGGGTGTGGGGAGATTTCAACATCACCCCCTTCAGTTATCCCCTAGAATTTTTGTCATCCCTTAAATTATCTAGTGTGTCAATCAAATCCCTTATAAAGGAAAAAAATATATCAAAGAAACCTCCTACGTAATGTGAGGAAATCATAGATAAGTGTTAATGTAGGCATCAGTCTAAAGTTTGATTCTTATACCGTCCCAAGAATAATCTTAAATGAAAAACTTATGCTTGACTCATTTTCTGGTCTCGCTCTCTCAAAAATAGATCTTCACAAAGTTTGAAGATATGCATCACAAATAGCATTTTTCAATTTAATGTGGGGGTAACATTGTAAATAAATAAATAAATAAAAACTTCTAGGACCGCTGGAGCTAACAACATTAGTTGTGTTAGGCACACACAAAATATACTAATAACAAGCAATAGCAGATAATGTAAAATAACCATCTTAGCATAACTTTGTCAAGACATTGATTATTAGAACCGGTCTAAACTGAAATCAAAGATATTTGAAAATTACTTTGTTTAGTTTTTTCCTTGAATTTTTCCCACCGTCCAAATCCTCCGCGTCTATTCGCACGTGAAAAGAAGATGCCAACTTGATTTAGCACAGCTACCGCAAAGTAAGCAGTGAGTACCGCATTTACCGGATATCCCTACATTTCAAAAGTCGCCACTAAATTTGAATTGTTATTTAATACCGACTTACAAATATGGGTTCATACCTATACTTGATCATTAAACAGTGGGAATCATATACTTCAAAAATGATATGGATCCAATCAAAAGAACCCTAAATGATGTAATAACACAATCGGGATATGGGGCCATGTTGGTGCCCACGCTTATGCTGTAAGCGCAACTAACTGCCCGTTAGTTTCGGCACTTAATCACGGCCGTGGAGTAATAAATGACTTATATGGTCCATTAATGGGACACCCAACATTTAATCTTCGCAACCCAATCAGATTGTTCGTGAAAGAGCGAATTAATGCTGTTTTTTCGTCTGTGCGTCCACCGATTTTGAATGATGTATTCCAAAACCCATCGAGAGTGCTCCCGACGGACGGGGTGATGATCCGGATTCTTGATTGTTGTTGCCTTTGGGTTAAGGAACCCAGTGCTCTTGTTAAGGCCTCTCTACGAATCTAAGTGCATACGTGGATTCAGTTGGAACAAGTTTCAGAAAGAAGACGAACTTCGCACAAGGAGTGGCGTCAATCCTCCAAGGACATCTCGAAATCCAGATCTCTCAGTTTCAACCATTCAAATCACGCTCTCTGCAACAATTTCGTTCTGGTAAATCAATTTCTCACTTACCTTATTCAACTCAAATCTGTTTAGAAACCAGAATCGTTGGATTAGACATGTTCATTTCAGCTTTCTTAATTGTATGTCATCATCTCAAAACGCAAAAGGTAAGGTTGTGTGACCCAATGGATCTTACTTTGGATTAATCATATAAAGACTGGCATAATCTCTTAACTTGAGATGAATATCCAGAGCGCATAGGCAGTGGTTTGAATAAATGTCGGAATGAAATTTTGGGGATTTTGTTGTTTACGGATGTAGAATAAAAGCTTTGAGTTTAAAGAATGTATTCTTCTAATAAAAATCATAAACCTGTTTTAGTTATACAATAAATTGTACAAATTGTAAACATACGGGGATAATTTGTAGGCCATAATTTGTTGTAACAAACGATTTAAAAATAATCAGTAATTACAAATACCAAACATACCAAACATACCAAAGAGGGCCTAAATCCAAACTAAAATTAATGGTTGATTAGTAAAAGTGGTAAGGTGAATTAACAAAAAATAAATGGTTATTTAAGATGGAAATGTTTCATTCAATTGGACACCATCGTCGAAGTAGCTTTTCCAAAGTTCTAAAAATCATATAGTTCAATATTATCATGTGCTAGCCCTTATAAAATTCCATTTGAGATCCATTTACAGGAGAAAAATATGGACAGAGGACCACATCTCATTGCAAAAGAACAGCCTAAGAAAATGTGGCTGCTACTGTTAGCCATCATACTGCACCTAGGACTAAATGATCAACAGGAATGTGGTGGCCAGCAAGAGATATACTAGTTGGTAGTCCTTGATCACATGTTCTTTGTACTAATGGATGAACTTTGGGGGAGAGTCTTACCCAATCCCTTCTTCTAGAAGAAATCTTTAACTGTGTTGGCATGAGGTTTATAGGTTATTCAACAAGTAATAGGTAGACTTGACTGGGAATGCACAATTTCTTGCCATCCCCCACAATAGCCAGTTTGGGGAGGGTTCAACCCCAACTTCATTGACTTAATGGCTTTATGGCCTCAGATAGGATGAACTAGTGATTGGCATGAAGTTTATAGGTTATTCAATAAGTGACACGTAGACTTGACTGGGAATGCACAATTTCTTGCCATCCCCCACAATAGCCGTTTTAGGGAGGAGTTCAACCCCAACTTCATAGACTTGATGGCTTTATGGCCTCCAATAGGATCACCATGTTAAGGAGATCTTCATTCCTAACATTTTTTTATGATTTGGATATGAAGGGCCAGTATATAAAGGAAATCCCAGCCCAGCCAGAAGTTTTTTGGTTTTTGATTACAAATGATTATATCATTAACACCATAATTGGGAAGCCCAGTCAAAATTATTTTTAGTTTTTATGAATAGTAATTTACCCAACCCAGCTGAGGGGGAGCTTTGTCGAACTTCATGGGCTTCTCACTGTCAAGGAGTAGATTGGTCTAACCAATCACATAAGCTTAGACTTGAAACACTAAGCTGAAAACTCTTTTGAAGTTGAGAAGGCAGCAACTGGTAGAAGTCTGCTTGAGCAAAAATTTAATTAAAAGTCTGTTTTCCTCCTCTGCTCAAGCTATAAACAGTGGGGCTTAAAGCATAATTCTAACAAGGAAAGCAACTTGTAACAAATACAATAAACTGCCTTCCTTGAAATCGTGGGTGGTGTGAACAAGTCATAATTACATTCTACTTTATTATACTGCTATCTGATGACAGCTTAGATTGAACCAGCCACAAAACCTAATTGACCCACTTGAACTGTGGTTTGATCGAATTAACTAAAAATTTCTAAAAAGATGTGGAAAATTTCATACTCACCCTTCGTGCCCCTACTTTAGGCCCTTAAAAGTTGCCCACTGTGTAGGAAACTAGAAACCCATGGTATCAAGCACCCAAAACATACGTGTCCCCAGCCTAGGCTTATTCGTAGTCAGAGATGGCCAATTTAGTAGTGGATCTGGGTATCGAAACAGCCTTTTCTGTGTAAGGAATGCCCCTCCAGACTCTGCTTGTTGGAAGCCTTCGGCACCGGGTATGCCCCTTTTATCTGTATAAAATCTAGGGTGGTGGTTGACAGGATCCAAGGATCATTCTCGACGCTATACTCAAAGCAACTACTTTGTTGGCGTGTAAGTATTGGCCCCGATCTCATTGTTCCCAAATCCCACTATGAACTATCAGTGCTTGGGGAGGGGAGAAAAATGAGGTTGTCTTCAACCTCAGTCCAACGGACCAACAAGATCAACATCAAGGTTGATGGAAGGATTGCAGTCAAGTTCACCATGGGGTGGAGGTTCAAACCTATGTTTCTTCAAAAGGAGGCAAGAATGTCTGATGGCTCTACAGACATGAGGCTTAACAATAAGTCTCCTTTTACCACCAGAGGCGACTCTTGAAAAGGTTTCAGTTTATGTCACAAAAAGGGAGGTTTTGGGGATGTACTTGAATTGCACTGGGGGAGGAAGCTTATTCCCTGACTTGAAGAGAGTGAAGAAGGATTGAAGAAGGTGGATTCAGTTATGCAGACTACAAGCGTTGCCAAAAAAAAAGGTTCATAGTAAAAGAAAAACAGCAAAAAATAATGGAAGAAAGAAAGATAAGGGGAAGAAAGTAACAAACATCAGGGAAGAAGATAAAAGCAGAGATTGATGGGGAGGAAGATGGTAGAACCTTGGTTTGATACCAGATTTGTGGAGGTCCAATGAGAGAAGGGAAATAATTAAGATGGAACTTAAGAGTTCTACGGTGAAAGAGAGTCGCAGAGCCTCACCTTGAGCATTAACTCAAAATCAACTTTCCATTTTCAAAATCTGTTCATCTGGCACAGGCAAATTTCTATATTAAAATTGTAGAACTCCAAACTAGAGTGTAAGACTCAGCAGACTCAAAAACTCTTTTATCTATCAACTCTAGAACTATAATAGAATTTAAACCTAACTATCCAATCTCTTATGAGTGTCAACATGAATAAGAATATAAAAGGAAATAACTCAAAAGGACAGAACCTATGTTGGGCTCTGGGTCTGTTATGCCTGTGTTTGGCCAATTGGGTTTGCATTTCCAAACCCAATCGAGTGCTAGCTCATCACTGTTTCTCTCCTTTTCTGCCCCTGCAACTCTTCTGCAATTTCTGTCTTGGTTCTTTTGGAGGATTCTGCTTTCCCCTTAACATGTGTTCATTATGCAACATTAGATCAGCCAATCCAGATAAGGGGATTCAAAAGAGTTTGTTTGTGGGAGGGCAGGAGGGGTTGGTTTTGGGGAAATCTCTCCAATTCTGTCAATCTGTTCCCCAGTCCCAACACCTAAAACTGCATGTGTCGAGTTCAAAGTTGAACTCTTTAGTTCATTTCAGTAGTTCAAAAGACATTGTTCAAGATCTTGATTGTTCCTATATTCAGTATTATCATATTTAAAGATAAAGATTCTACTCTACCTCAACTCCATAGAATTTTTTTCCTCTTACAAGTAAAGCTTTGAAATTCAAATTGGGTGTTCTATGCTTCTGATATCTCTTTGAATTTCTATCTGTGACAGAAAAACAAAATTTGCATCTAGGATTCTTTATTCTTCTATCACATATTGTGTACCATTCACACTGAATCCTCAAAAACTTGGAGACATAAAGAACTTTTGTCTGAGATCAACAGTGAATCAAGATCAAGAACAAGATAGAGAGAGGGGGGTTATTTGACGATGGGATCAAAGGGAGGAGTAAAACTATCAGGTATGCAGAAGCAGGTGCTGTCGTTGTACAGAGGGTTTCTAAGAGCAGCTCGTACTAAATCCCCCGAAGAGCGCCATCACATCGAATTGACTGTCTCTAGTGAGTTCCGGCCAGAATGCGAAATCCGTGGATCGTAAGAACTTTGTGTACATCGAATATCTGCTTCGCCGTGGAAAGAAGCAGCTCGATCAGCTTAAGAGCCCTGCGATCGTTGGATTGTCTTCTGTTAAGATCATACCCAATTCTCAATCCAAATAGTGAAGTCTAAGCTCGGTTAAGTTCAACAACTCAATTTTTTGCCTATGTTAATTCCCCAGTTACTTTAATGTCATAGTTCAATTAAAAGTTAAATAAATAACATTTTTTTTCTTTTTCATTGCCTTCTTTTTGTAACACTGGATTTGCTCATTTCTTCTTCTGGCAAAGATGCAACATTATAAATGTAATGTCTTGTTTTGATATTTGACATTTGTGATCAGCTTGTGTATGTCTTACCTAATTCAAAACCTGATGGATGAATAATAATGGTTCTCAAGTGAGTGGTGACATAGGGGAACACACCAATGAGGAACGAGGAAACGGTTTCATAAATAGAGGGCATATAGGTCATTTCGTGTGAGGGGAGACAATGGGAGATGTTGCGGGTGTATCCTTGCAGTCGGCTTAGACAACTTTTTCCCAGAATGACAATAATGAGATTGTATTCGTCCAAAGAGAAAGAAATAATAAGAGATGGTCTATCATAATATTTGTATTGGGAAAAGGGTTCTCTCTTTCTCTGTACTCACATGAAATGACCTATTTTCCCTCTATTTATGAATCGTTCTGCCTTATGGGTTCATTTCCCTTGCATTGCTTGCTCAGAAACCCCTCTCCCTATTTTTAACATGAAAATGTTCTTCAATGGCGCTATCCTTACTGACTAGGTATTTCAATCTCTGTGCAAGGTTGAATAACCTGCTAGGAATATTACAGCTGATGTCAAAATATTATTTGACGGTGATATGCGTCCTGGTTTTTATAGTCAAAATCCGAATGGGAAAAGACAGGATATTGATGAACTGGTGTGGGTCTTTCCTGCTTCAAGCTCAGGAGAACAAGGTGCTGAACCTGACCTATTGAATGCCAGAAGTATATAAGAGAACTCTATGAGCTTTCTAATGTAGTTCTAACAGAATTAAGGGAAGGAGAAGAGACTTGTAAGCTGATAGAGTTATGAGATTTTCTGTATGCAGAATATTGAATTCAATCGCATAGTAGAGAATTCCAGTTTGGATCTTTATCCTCCTCACTTACAATTTCAATTTGATGAATTAAAGTTGCTGTATGTGATGGGATAAACAATGGTGCATCCATATGATGAGGTAACTCTTGCTATGGTGAGTATTTGTATATTTATTTATTTACAGTCTTTAGTATATGGTATATTACTAACATTTTGTATATCCTAATATTCTAATTAGGAATGCTGTGCCAAATCGTAGGAAGTTTTGGATAAATGTGAGGTCAAACTCAGTAAGCACCATTACTTATCTTGGAATATGCATACCAAGCTGGCATTCGATTGTTTGTACTTTATAAGATTTGACGAGGTATGGAAGTTTGTTATCCAAGTTAGGCTTAAGGTTTGCTTTGTTTAGCTATTTTCATCAGGTACCCATACTGTGTCTTAATTTATTTTGGTTCTGAGTGTGTTGTCTTGATCCATGAAGTCTCTTACTACAATGAGATTGCTTTGTCAATTGTTGGTACTGCTAAAATCGAGGTGCTAGCATATGCTATGCTGCCAGGCAGCATTGGTGTCCCTTGCACTTGATATCTTAAAAACTGCACTGCATCACTATTTCAATCAATCGTGTTGTTATCTTACTGTTAAAAGTTTTTGAACAACAGGCTTATACTTTTCACTTCTAGTGCAACAACTATCTATAGCATTAATACCCAAATGTAGCATTACACTAGATGCATTTTTGAAAATCTGGGCATCAGGACCGCTTTAACATGAAGCACATCAAGCACCACTAATATGGAAGTTGTGGTAATATTAACCTATATGCTATAATTCTTGTTGGTGAGGAATCAGACTCTCCCAAAAGTAGTGGTAAGGCGGCAATTCAACTATAACCTTCTCATTAAAAAAATAAGTAAGTAAAAAAAATAAATTCTACTATACCCTTTGGTTACGAGGACTTTGCTAATGCTTGCATAGTTTGGAGCCACTGGCCTGCAAGGGAAGTTATGACTTGATTCTGATATACTACCTCTGGCTAGCTCACTGATCCAGGTGAGCCATTGGTTTGGCTTATAACTTCTTAGATTTGCTAGCATTCTTCCATTTCCTTACTTGGGGGGGGGGGGGACTTTCTTGTTGGTGTAGTAACCTTAAAGCTCTGTTGTTGGATTTGAAGTTTATCCAACTTTAAGGGTGTACCTAGTGCACCAGGTTCTGACCACTGCATGATTTGCGCCACTCATAATATATGTAATATATGTAGCTTTACTTTGCTTTGTTGAAGAGGTCATTTCTAAACTTAACCTAGGAACACTTGATCACAATGAGAAGAGGTAGACACCTTCGGAATTTTTTTGGCTCTCGTTGGTCGGCCCTTTTCCGTTTGTGCCAACAAATGGAAAAGAATTCTTTGCATGCTTGAGTCTGCTGAACCCTTTTTCCTGCTAACAATATCTGAATACGGATAACCAACAAAGGGAAAAGAATTCTTTACATGCAACCCCTCTGAATTGAAACCAAACTCTGTGCACCCGCTCCAAAATCAAAACCGTATGAATACCCCCTCCAATTCTCACACAGTTAATGGCCGTTTGCAGCAAACAGTTAGAATTTATTAAAATGGCCATATTACCCTTACAGGGATAATATGACCAATTTATCCTACTACCCTTTCTTCATCTGCTAAACCAAATCCCAAATCCGTTCCATTCTGACAATCCTTTCATCTCTACCGGCATTGTCAAGGAGTCCCATGGAACTGCAGTAGAAACTCAACTCTTGCCCCATCTGAGGAAGAAGAAAACTGGAAACGGAAAGCAGAGGGACGGGGTGGTTTTTTTTTTCTTTCCCCCTTCTCTTTTTCTGCTCACAACTTTTTCCAACTGCCCTGTGCTAAAAACTGAGAGCTTCTATAGATCCCAGATGTGTTTTGAAATTATGGAGGAGCTCTTCTAACTTGTTCAGGACTCCTTTAATTAAGCTTGGAGGGAACTTTTTAAGGTTTTGGTTTTGGAGGAGATGACCCGTGTTTCCAATGGAAACAATGGGGGCTCATGTAAAAGACTCAAGCAGAAACAAAAGATAAATCATTAGGGCAACCCCGTTCTCATTTTTCCTTTCTTTCTTAGAATCAAAGTTTTGGCCAATGTCTGCAAATTCATGTACAAGACAAGGTTTTACTCAGAAAGAAAAGGTAGAAACAAAATAGCCCATGTCCATGGAACAAAATTTGTACTGCCATGCTTGGTTTTATTCTCTTGAAGTGAAATTGTGGTATTATCTTTAAAACAAATAATCCATCATCTGTTTCTACCTCTTCCTTTTTCCTTAACCATTTTAACACATTCTAGCCTCTAAAAAAATGTGCATAACATTCCAGATTTACCTTGAAGATTTTCTGTTCTGTTTCAAGATAGGTACTCTAATGAAACAGAAACTAAAATCCAAAATTTTCTGATATTTATTTATATCAGGGGAATCATTAGAACAGGTTACCATCTTAATTCTGGTGCATTGTTCAATAACAAATTGTGTTTGTGCTTTGTTAATCTTCTATTTTTTTTTAACAATTTGTATACTGAAGCCCCTAGCCTCTTATTTTACTATTACAGGGAATTTTGATTATAACTATTGATTTTTATTCCCCTACAAGTTTGTAAAACAAAAATTTAAAGAAAGATGTGTTTTTTTCTTTTGACGGGTAAGAGAAGAGGATAATTTTTTTTTAATAGAAATTTCAACCTGAGGCCCCTCCATTTCCATTGTGGTATTATCTTTAACAAATCATGCATCATCAAAGGCCACATGCTTAGCTCTGCATTTCTTTCGCATTGGTGCAATGAAGGCTCTCTGTGTCATTGACCAATAAGGAAACTGCGTTGGTCTAGTAGGGTCTTTTGCCTTTTGGTTCATTTGGGTTGTGCTAATATTGTATCTTCTGGTTTGATTGTATCGTGGTGTGCCACTTGTGCCGGTGTTATGCACTTGTTGTATTGAGCCTATCTTTGGCTTTGTGTTTTTCCATTCCCCTTTTTTCTTCTTTGGTTAATGAATTTATTTATTCATTAAAAAAAAATCATGCATCATCTGTTTCTACCTCTTCTTTTTTCTTTTCCCATTATTAACATATTGACTTGCTTAACATTTAGATTTAGCTTGAAGATTTTCTTCTATTATGTTTCAAGGTAGATAACCTGAAAAAGAAGCTAAAATTCAATTGTTGTTTGGATATTTATTTTTATATGTCAGGTGACAAGCAAGGGCCACATGGACTGCCTAATTTCTGTCCAGATGAGCAAAGAACTCAGGTACACAAGTGTGATATGTAATGACCTCATTTATGAATTGATTTCAAGTTGTGGTGGAGTTCAAATCTCCTTTCATGTTCTGGGAAATGAAAGGCAAATTGATATCAACATATACAGCTTCGTCACAAATCTTGTGTTGAGGCGGTACATACCCACTAAAGAAAGCTCCTGATTTTAATTATGGTCTGAAGAGGGTCAAATGTATGAAGTGTTAACTTTTTTCAGAGGCTATTTCTACTTTAATTATTGATAAGGTATCTAGCAGTTGAACCCTTAACTTATGTCAAGCACATTCCCCGTAGGGTATGGAGTAGGACTCTCTCTCTCTCTCTCTCTCTTTCTTTTCTAATTTCAGTTTTCTTGCATTTTAGTGCAGAAGTTCAAAGAGGCCGTTGAAGGGGTGGATCAACCCAAAGTAGGTACAATTCTTTTAGTTCATCCCATCTGCCTGGCTTAGAATTGTACATGTTGGGTTGTTGAAGATTTTCATCAAGACTTTGAGCTGATCTTCTACAAGGAGTGTTTTTTTTTTGGGAAGTAAGCAAAAGCCTCTTGTTTGCCTTCTATGCTCTTTCACTTATATAAAGTGGTGAGGGTGAAAGGTCAATACGGCTGGAGAAAGTACAAAGTGAGCTATGAGTTTGTGGAATAATATTTGATTTTGAACATCTTTAGGGAGTTTGTGAGTGTGAATTGATAGTGGATATAAAATGAGCAGATTTCTTGGCAAATTTGGTGGCCAAAAGACTAGTGTCTTCTCCTGGGTTGGACTGCTTTTGAGATGATTATTGTTGAAATGGGCAGAGATGAAGCTTGATAGCCTAAGTTAAGATCTTTCCCTTCCCTACAAACCCTTTCTATCTCTTGTGGTAGCTCAAAGAATCACTTTCTATCTAAAAATTAAAAATTGAAATCAACTTGTAGAGTTCCAAACACCATTATCAATGGAGTCACAAACACGAGTATATAAGATAATTCCATTGGGAATGACTTGCCCAGGTATACAAAACAACTCTGAATCCTAGGGTTATGCCCAGATATTAATAAATATATATAAAATAAAAGCTAAAGATGTAAGTGGGAAAAATAATTTGAATGATGGAAATTTCCAGGAAATTAAGCATGCAACATGATTCCCAGCTGTTCATCTCCTTTTTTTCTTTGCTTTTTCTTTTATGGTACAATCTACTTTTTGCTTTGCAATACTTTATTCTTATCAACTTTATTCGTTCCTTACCAGGAAAATGAGTGGAAAAAACTTGAATAAACATGTCAGATTTTCAAACACCATTATCAATAAAGCCAAAAAACGAAATTAAGGAAATAATTTGGCTGAAAAAAGTAAAATTACCATTTGCAATGATTCTAGTATTTCTCTCCTTGAAAAGATGAGATACTTTTGATTAATTCATACACCATGTTAGTGGTCCTTAAGTTTAGTTATCTTTAAACTAAAGTTGTCACAAAATGTATGTTAGCTGAAAAGAAAACTTATCAAACAAAATGTTATTCGACTTGCTAGCCAGGAGGGCCAGCCCTTCTCCTTCAACACTTTTGAATTTTTTTTTTTTTCTCGTCCAATACACTTTTGAACTTTTAATTTGCTCAATGTACTTTTTTTTTGTCAAAAAGAAAACAAATCACTTTCGGGGACAGGAAATTAAGATGTATATTTCCAACTGCTCTAATCCCATATTCTTTTGCTTAGCAATGGTTTGTTATCGAAAACTTTGTTTGTTAACTAATATCCAGTGTTTGATCAAACCTTTGTTTGGTGAACAAAGAATCTCAAGAAAGAAAATTTAAACTTAAGCCTTGAACGAGTTTGTTATCTTTCTTTTCCCTCATGATTTTAGGGCATGTTTGGTTACATGAATCCAAAGATTTCAAATCTCTGGATTCACAAATGGGAGATTTCATTGCTACTATAAAAGCGCTAAACATTTGAACCATGACTCCGTAGATTTTTTTCCGGATGAATTTATAGATTTTATTCAAAAAATTCAGACTAACTAAACATCTAATTTATGAACCATGACTCCAAAAATTTGACATCGTTAGATTTTTAAAATCTCCTGAATTAAGAAACCAAAGGAGTTTTTGCGTAAAGACTTAAAAAGACAAGTTTGTACTTGGGGTATTAAGATAGACATGACCCCTTCCATAGTTCCATGTGGGACCCCACCCACGGCTGTTAGCTGTTTAGTCTTTAAGGAAATAGCCAAAATGCAAAGGCCGTCTTCTGACGTGATTGCACGCCTAATTTGAATGGCAAATGGATCCTCCACTATTAAAGTGCAATGAAAAGTATAAGAATATAAAGACTGGACTTTAATGAGTACATGTGTGAGCCTTATCTTTTTTCCCTTTTTTTTTTTTCAACGATAACCATATCCGATTACGCGGTTTTTATATAAAATAATATAAAATGCAATGCTAAGCATAAAGCTACAAAAATAGGACTTTAATGAATCTTCAAATCTGATTAAATATTTCAAATTTGAAAGTCAGTCGTTACCCCTTGATATGTAGAGTTCATCTTTGGAGAGTTCTTTTCGTGTTAACTCCTTGTCTCTGAACCAACAAAATACTTCATGGCTTTCAAATTCTTATAATGAACAGTGACTTAATGGTCTTTTGTCGTAAATTGAACTAATGTATCTATGAAAATTCAATTTTAGAGCCTTTGTGTTTTTAAAACATAAAATAGGGTGTTTGTGCTTTAAAGGCTCCATTTTGGGGTATCAGTGTAATTTGCTTTTAAAATAATCAATGGTTTGGTGCTATCGTGTGCCATGCAGTGCTTATTCAGAGCAGCTTCTTGAGTGAGTGTCGCCGAGGATATAAACCCCTTTGGCTTTGTGTTTTTCACTTCCTCTTTTCTCCTCTTTTGTTAATGAATTTATTTATTCATTAAAAAAAAAAATCATGTATCATCTGTTCTACCTTTCCTTTTTCCTTTTCCATTTTAACATATTAACTTGCCTAACATTCAGATTTAGCTTGAAAATTTTCTTCAATTCTATTTCAGGGCAAATACCCTAATGAAACATAAGCTAAAATTCAAACTTTTTTTTTGACATTTATTTTTATATTCGGTGTCAAGCAAAGGCCACATGGACTTATATCTAATTTCAATCTGAGGAAAGAACTAAGGTACATAGGTGTTATTTGTAATGACTTAACTCGTGACATTTTTTCAAGTCGTGTTAGAATCCAAATTTCCTTTTAGAGAGATGACTAATTTTTCCTAGGTACTATTGACTGTATTTTCTATGGCGAAATCTTCTTTCATATGCAGGGGTGATGTAAAGCAAATTGATATCAATGTATACAGCTTCATCACAAATCTTGTATTGAGGCAGTACATACCGAATAAATAAAGCTCTTGATTTTAATTATGATGTGAGGAGGGTAGTCAAACGTACAAAGTTTTAACTGTTTTTTTTATAGGCTATTTCTGCTTGAATTCTTGATAAATTATCCAGCAATTGAACCCTTGACTTATATGTCAAGCACATTCCTCGTAAGGGTATGGAGTGTTTTTTCCTTCTTCTTTTTCCCCCTCTTCTGATTTCAGTTTTCTTGCATCCTACTGCGAAAGTTGAAAGTAGTTAAAGGGTTAGGTACAATTCTTTTAGTTCATGCCAGCTGCCTGGGTCAGAATTGTACAGATTGAGTTGTTGAAGATTTTTTGATAAAATAAAAACTAAAGATGCTAGTGGAGAAAAGAAATTTGAAATTTCCAGGAAATTATGCACGCAACATGACTCCCAGCTGTTCATCTCTTTTTTCTTTTTCTTTCTTTTCTTTTGTGGTACAGTTTACTTTTTGCTTTGCAACACTTTATTCGTTTCTTATCGGCAAAATGAGTGGAAAAAACTAGAATTAAGTTGTCAGATTTTCAAACACCAGAGTTTCTTATCGGCAAAATGAGTGGAAAAAATAGAAAGAAAAAAAAAAAGAAAAGAAAGAAGAAAAAAAAAAAGAAAAAAAGAAAGAAAGATGAAGGCTCACGCAGAGTTTATTATTGCTCAAATCAAGAACTTTCCAACGTCTCCTGCAACTAGATTGAGATGTCACTTTTGAACTTTCCAACACCTCCTGCTGGTCAGCTGAAATTGAACTGTGATTTCTCTTGGCTTCCCAACGAATCTCGAGGGGGCTGTGGTTGCATTGTTTGCGATTCTAGTGGTGCCCTCCTTCTGGCTCTATCAGTACCTTGTCAGTCTCAATCAGTCCTGGTGGGGTGAACCTATTGGTGTCTTAGAAGGTTTGTTAGCTGTGATGGAAGGTGGATTTAGCGAGGTGATTGTTGAGACAAACAATATGTCTCTTGCTCGCATGATTAATTAGGAGATCCTCCCGCTTCTTGAAGTGGCCCCTTATTGAAGACATTCAATATATTTGTTCTTTTCGTGTGGATTTTGTGGTTAAGTCTATTTCTAGGGAGGCTAATTCAGTTGCTCATTCCCTAGTAAGGATGGCCGTGTCTTTGGCAAACAAGATTGTTTGGCCTCTTTCCTCTCCCTGGATCCTTGGTCTTTGTAATCAGGGTGTCTAGGTGACAGTTTGCCCCTTTACTTAATAGAAATTTTCTCTTACCAAAAAAAATAAAAATAAAATAAGAGTAAGGTAATAATTTGGCTAGGGTATACCTACAACCCATAGATATACCCATAAATCAGAGGTCATGCCTGAAAAAAGTAAAATTACCATTTGCAATCACTCTAGTCTAGTATTTCTCTCCTTAAGAAGATGAGATATCTAATAATTAATTATACAAATTTATTCATAATTAATTAATGGTATTTTGGGTATTAAGACAGACATGATCACCTGATGAACCAGCAGTTAAGTTAATAGGAGTCCAGTAATTTAATTAATAACCCATCATCCGCAAATGGAATTAATATATATACATGAATCCATGTGAGAACCATATATATCCGATGACTCATCGCGGTCTTTATATAAAATAATATATGATTAATTAAAGCATAAAGATATAAAAATGCGACATTCGTTATGAGTCCAATGTCGCATCACCCATGTGAAAACTTTTTGTTGTTGGGACTTTAATGAGTGCCCCCAGCCCATCATCTCATGTGTGAACTGACGACCATGTCTTTTTCTTTTTTCTTTTTCTTTTTCTTCACACCTGATTGAATATTCTAATCCGAAAGTCAGTCGTTGCACTTGCACGTCACCTCCCTTGGTATGTAAATTGATATAATAGAGTAGCTCATCCTTGGAGAGCTCTGTTCGTGTTAATTCATTGTCTCTGAACAACAAAATTCTGTTCGTGTTAATTCCTTGTCTCTGAACCAACAAAATACTTCATGGCTTCCACTTCTTCTTCTTCCATCACAACTAGATTTTCAACCTATGAAGTGTTCCTCAGTTTTAGAGGAGAAGATACACGCAATTCATTCATTAGTTATCTTTACAGAACTCTCAAACAAAGCGGAGTCAATGTGTTCCTCGATAGTAAAAGTTTATGGACTGGAGAATCCATTGGCGAAACACTACTTGCAGCGATCCAAGGGTCTAAAATCTCGATCCCTGTCTTTTCTGAACGTTATGCCGATAGCAAATGGTGTTTAATGGAGCTTGCTGAGATTGTTAGATGCCAAAAATCCATTGGTCAATTGGTCTTGCCTATTTTCTTTAACGTTGATCCATCAAATGTTCGGAATCAGAAGGAAGGAAGTTTTGCAAAAGCATTTGAGGATCATGAGAAGAATTTCACACCCGATACTGTAAAAGGCTGGAGGGATGCTTTGAAAAAGATAGGAGGTTTGACAGGAAAAGTTGTCAATGATACCACGTGAGTCCTCTAAATTTTGTTACATCTTAAACTTCATAGTTTACATGTTTATTTGATCATCCGTCTATAATAATTTTGGTGTGATATCTATTATTGACAATATATTAGAAGTTCCCTTGGGATGTAAAGTGATTCATGATTTTTCAAGAATTAAACCCATCTTCAACTTATCATTCAAATCGTCTATATATTGTTTCAAGCCCAAGATTTGGTTGATTGAGTGTAGAGTTTTCAAATTTCTTCCTATGATTGCATCACTTTAAATTTATTTTTCCCAAAAAATTATAAATTTAATTGTTGTCAATTTTTGTTGATGTATTTTATTTTTTATATATAAAATTTGCAGGGATCAAGGGGAACTAATTGAATCGGTTGTGGAACGGGTTATGGCTGAATTGAGCAGCAAAACCCACTTGGCTGAATCTAAGTACCTGACAGGAATAGATTCTCCTGTAAATGAACTACTATCTTTATTAAATCTTGATTCTAACGATGTACAGTTGTGGGAATTTCGGGTATTGGTGGTATTGGAAAGACAACTATTGCCAAGAATGTGTACAATCGCATTAAAGCAACCTTCAAAAAGCATAGCTTTATCTCAGATGTCAGAGAACATACAACATCAAGCACAGGCCTGGTGTCTTTGCAGAGGCAACTTCTTAAAGATATCCTCAAAAGAAATGACATTGAGATACCTGATTATCATAGAGGAAAAACATTGATAGAAGAAAGATGTTGTGAAGAGAAAGTTCTTATAGTTCTTGATGATGTAGATAGCGCGAAACAGGTGGATTATTTGGTTGGTCAAACCAATTGGTTTGGTCAAGGAAGCAAGGTTATAATAACAACCAGAAATGAGGATATTTTGAATAACGCTAAAATATATAGGCATGAAGGTTTAAATCATAACCAATCTCTTGAGCTCTTTAGTATGCATGCCTTTGGAGAAAAGCTACCTCCGGACAATTATATGCAACTTTCAAATGACATGGCAAGCTATTCAAGAGGATTACCTCTAACTCTAGAGGTGCTTGGGTCTTCTCTATCAAATGCAGACATAGAAGAGTGGGAAAGTACATTACAACGTCTGAAAGAAATTCCTCCAGAGAAAGTCCAACAAAGGTTGAGAATAAGCTATGATAAGCTAGAAGAGCGTTATCAAAAAGAAATTTTTCTTGATGCTGCATGCTTTTTTATTGGATGGGAAAAAGAAGAAGTAATTTCCATATGGGAAGCATGTGGATATTATCCAAGGTCTGCAATACGCATATTAACTAAACGATCTCTCATTAAATTTGAAAATGATGCACATGGTAGATGTCAGCTGAAGATGCATGATCAAGTTCGAGACATGGGAAGAGGAATTGTCCTAGGAGAAAATTCCACCGATCCAAGTGAGCGTAGTAGGTTGTGGTCTCGTGATGATATCTTGCAAGTATTAGAAAGTAACAAGGTAATACTAAAACATTTGCCTTTTTGTTTTTGTTCATGCCATGAGTAATACTATATTTTAAATTCTACATCTGGACGTTGTTTTGATTCGACTCCACTAGTATCCACCAATTTCTATTTTCTTGGATTATTTATTTATTGTAGGGAATTAACATCTAGATTATTTTTTCATCAAAAAAAAAAAAATGTTAAAAGGCATGATCCTTCCTCATGCATCTTTTTAATTGCCAATTATTTATTTATTCATTGGTTTCCTCCAACTTCTATTTACTTTGACATTTTTTCTATTGTAGGGAACTACCAAGGTAAGAGGATTGGTCCTCTCTAATTTGGCTTCTCAGATGTTTCTCTACATCAACATCACTTCAACATGATGCCACATTTGAAATTTCTTGACATTAAATCGGGAAGTGTCAATTGAAAACTCTTTAAGCCTTCCTAGGACATTAAGGTGGTTCCATTGGAGAGGTTGTCCCCGGCAAGTTATACCTACCACTTTTTATCACAAGGGTCTAGTTCATCTCAAGCTATATGGAAGCAATATTAGACAAGCCTGGAATACCGAACCTCAAGATGAAAATAAGGTGAAACATTGGACTTTTTCCTTTTATTTTTTGATTGATTATTATATTTTATTAATGATAAGGTATATGTTTTCTTTTTGCATGACAGCAGTTCCAAAAGTTGAAAGTTCTCGATCTTAGTTATTGTGATAATCTATCTGAGTCTCCAAAATTTTCATGGTTTCCTCATTTGGAGCAATTGGATCTCTCAAAGTGTGAATATTTGAAAATTTTGGATGAATCCATTGGGCAATTGAGTCGGCTCAAAAGTCTTAGGCTTGAAGAGTGTACCAATCATGGAGTTGCCTAATTCCATTGGTAATTTGAAGTCTCTAGTCAAGCTTAACTTGTCAAGAACAAGAATAGAAGAGCTTCCACATTCCATTGGTAATTTGAAGTCTCTAGTCAAGCTTAACTTGTCAAGAACAAGAATAAAAGAGCTTCCAGATAGTTTGCGTGAGCTGAGCTTTCTGAAGAACCTCAAGCTCATTGGATGTCTTGCACTCAAGAAGTTGCCTAATTTCATTGGTGATCTAAAAAATTTGGTTGAGCTCGATTTGTGTCTTGATAGTTGGAAACACGCCGTAGGAATTGAAGAACTTCCTGAGGGTGTTGGATTTTTGGAGAATCTTGAGGTATTAAATGCTTCACATCGGGGTAGACTAGCGAAGCTACCAAGATCAATGGGGAGAATGAAGTGTTTGCATACCCTTGATTTGGTTGGAACCAATATTTCAGATTTCCTGATGATTTTTCAATGCTCTCAAATTTAGAGGTGTTGGAGAATATCTTATAATCTGAAATCTTTCCCGAGAGATCTGATCCAGTTGAAGAAGTTGAGGATATTAATGCTTGTAGATTGCAAGCTATTGGAAGAGCTCCCAGAGGTTGCTTCAAGTTTAGTTGAACTTTGTTGCAATAGTTGCAATTCATTAGAACGAACATTCGACATGTCAAGGCTGAAAAATTTGAAGGTGTTAGAGTTTTGGTCTTGTGAAAAGTTGAAGGAGATTCAAGGCCTTGAGGGTGCAGAATCCTTGGAAAGGTTTCGTGGTCGGTATATGTCCTAACATGACAAATGGAAAGAGGAATGTATATGAGCTGGTAGGTAATTATATAAGTGTCGTCATCTTTTCTTTAATAGGTATCAATTTTAATTAATTATTCTAATTAATGGGGAAATTGACTATTATAGATACTGGTGGCGGGATACTCCCATTATCTCTCTATCTCTCTCTCTATTTTGTTTTGTTTTGTAGGGAACGTTGCTATGTTTTGAAGAGGAGAGTCTTCGGCAGAAAAAGCATTATCGCTTGTGTGCTACTAGTAGTAGTAGTAGTAGTAGTAAGGGTATAATTTTGTGCTTTGTTGTTAGAGGTCGGTATGACAAGTGGCTTAGCGGGAGTCAACTACGTAAAAAATTCAATTTGGGGATTGAAGCTACAATCCACCAGAATGATAAAGCAATCAGGTGTTGGAATATGCTGGATTTTACGGGCATTGAGCGTACTAGTAGAGGAAGAGATATGATCTGCCTTCACCATTTCGAAAGCTTTGACTGGTTTGGGATTCCTTTGCAAGGTAAAGATTCCATTGTGATTCAATTCGTGAATGTGACATCCTTGGCCGTGTGTTGATGTGATATTTTGGGAGTTATTGGTTGAGGAGGAGGAGGACAGGGAAGCAGCAGCTGGCCTTCAAAAGCCGCCTATTGATCCAGCCCGAACAGTAGCAGATTTCTTCATTTGGAATGACGAGGATAACTCTGTTTCTGAAGCTGTGGGAGTGGGGGCCAGAGGAAGAGTCGATGTCAAGGCGGAGAAATAACTACGATGATGATGATGATGAACCATCAGTTTCTTCTCTTCAACAAATAACTAATTAACTAGGGATCGAGTATGAGGCAGACAACCAGGAAGAAGCAGAAGCAGAAGCAGATGAGGAGGCTGCTGGTGTTGACTTTGGACCTAGAGAGCATCATAATTCAACCAGTATTTTTTTTCTTCCAATTAATTTGTTTTCCATTTACTGATTTACATTTACATTTATTTTGCTTTCTTCTCCTTGTATTCATAATTGATAGTTGACAGGTGGGGTGGAATATCTAGGTGCCCCGGCCGGCCCCTTTACGATCTTGTTTGAAATTGAAAAAGAATTTGTAAAATCGTTCATAAAAAATCATAGCATAGTGAAGATTAAAATCATCATGCATGCTCAACAGATAGAACTCCGTGTTATAAGGATCTTAAATTAAACTATACAACTTTTCTATATTCAACACTTCAATAAATTATTTTCACCGGCTTAAAAAATCATTCTCTTAATTATGTGGAGAATTCAAGTTTGGATCTTTATCCTCCTCACTTACAATTTCAATTTCATGAATTAAAATCGCTGCATGTGATGGTGGGATAGACATTAATGGTACCAGCATATGATCGATGAGGTAACTTGAAAGATGATATAAACAAGGTTTTCGGTTTTGGATACAGGACGGGTATGGATTTAATTAAATCCCAAGCGTTTGTCACATAAAATTTTATTTTCCACCTCTACCCAATATATATATATATTGAAGGGTTTTCCACTCCTTCAATATGGGACCACCCACGGCTTCTTAGCTGTCTAGTATTTAAGGAAAAAGTCAAAAGGCAATTTGGTTTTACTCTATATTGTCCATGAATCAAGCACACATATTTTTTTTGGTTCCTTTATCTTTTTCAACGAGAACGTTATCCGATTACGTGGTTTTCATATAAAATAATCTATCATTATGCGGTTTTCACATCTGATTGATTGAAGGCTTTCCGTGTCATTCATCAATTGAGAAATTGTATCGGTTTAGTCTTTTGGGAGTGAACTTGAATGCGCAACACCTGCTGCAGACGGTCGACCGGGATTTTGATTTTGACCGTCTATTTCACAGGTGGTGAAAATTGAAACAGAAGAAATCTCGACTGTAGATAGCATAATGTTGGGCATTAAATTTGCAGCACTGAAGTTGAACCCAGTCTTTTGACCTTTTGGTCTAATTAAGTTGTATCTTCTTAGTTTGATTGTATTGTTATATGTCACTTGTGAGTTGTGCCGGTGTTATGTAATTGTTGTTTTTATCTTTTTTCTTTTCATGATTTTAAGAGTTCTGCATAAAGACTTAAAAGACAAGTTTACCATTAATCAATGGTACTTTAGGTATCAAGTATGACAACCTGATGAATCTTAAGTTAATAGGAATTTAGTAATTTGATAATTAACCCATTCGCAAATGGGATTAATGTATATGACATTTTTCTCAAAATGCATGAGAGGATGATATAAAGTATAAACCGGCTGTGTGAAACCACCCACTGCTTGTTAATTTAGTCTTTGGAGAAGAAACCAAAACGTTGTAATTTTTCTGTTTAGTTTTCCCAAGTGCTGTCGGGCAATTTGGCATTGTTAATGTGCTGCCGTGACTCAAACGCACCTAATTTAAATTGCAAATGAAAACACTGCAATGCAAAGTATAAAAATATAAAAATGGGAGTTCAATGAGTCCATGTGAGAACCATGTATATATGAATATTTTTTTAACTTCAAGTGGGTTATGGAAAATGCGAATAAAATAACTCTTAAATCGACCTTATTCAAATTAATTATTTTAAATACATCATTCACATTAGAAAATTACTCAGTCTTCAAGAGTTGCAGCATCTCTGAGTCCAAGCGGATTCCATGGAAATTCTAAATTTGCTATCATAAAAAAAAAAAGAAAAAAAAAAAAGGTGGCAAACAAACAAGATTTGATCACCAGATATTCCAAGTGCTGTGTATTAATTAATCAAATAGATTAAGCTTAGTGGACGGCACGATGATGATTATCATATATTTATGAAATTAATTATTATGAGCCAAAGTCTTCTAATAATGCGATAGCCAAGTTGATCTTGATATTCGATTCCTTATACTGAATTGTGGGATCATTCACATGGAGATAATTAGTGGCTTTTTACTGCTTTTGTGAAAATGGAGTGGCTCTCATTGAAATATTTAATGAAAATTATTATTCTATCAAGCATTTACTTCCAGAAAACGATTCTTCTAATAAATTTATGTGTAGTGAAAATGAATGGGACGAGTAATAAGGATATTTAAGTCAAACAAGGATAAATTAGTAATTTTATATCTTTTACGAGGATTTTTTTTCACCTATACAAAGTGGTAATGGTCGACAGAGTTGAAGAAAGCATTTAGTAGTGAGCTGTGAGCTTGTGGAATTGTATTTGATATAAACATCTTTTGAGGGTTTGTGAGTGTGACTTGAAAGATAATATAAACAGGATTTTCGGTTTTGGATACAAGACGGGTATGGATTTAATTAAATCCCAAGTGTTTGTCAAGTAATATTTTATTTTCCAGTCTCAATTATGCCCTTAAATACTTAGTATTTGTGAATTTGCTTTGAATATTTTTGGTTATTCATGATTACCATTCATATTATTTACAATCACTATTCACTTGTTTCGGTATTTCACCATTTTCCTTTACACGAGTAGGAGAAGAATTATTGTTTTTCCAACACCATATTACTAGCCCAGTTGCTCCTTCAAGGTAGATTCTCGTGAAGAGTCGAATATTATATTCATTCACCCGTCTAGGCTGAGGTAGCAACTAGATTTTGTAGGGAAGCGAATAAGGTAATAGCTACGTACGCTTCCCTACAAACCCTTTCTATCTCTTGTGGCCTCGTTGAAGAGTGGCCCAATCGTAGATTTGGTGTTCGTTCAAACCTTTGCTTGGTGAGCAAAAAATCTCAAGAAAGAAAGTCTAAACCTAGCTTTGAGCAGAATTTTTCAACAAAGACGAGATAACAAGAAGGAAAATCTATCCTTGGTTTTAAGCAGGGCTTCTCAATGTAGAAGGTTAGGATTTTTTTTTTTTATCTTTTTTATTTATTTATTTTTTTTAATTTATGATTTCAGGAGTTTTTGCATGAAGGTTTATTAAAACACAAATTTTCCCTTAATCAGTAGTATTCTGGGTATTAAATAAGACAGCCTGATGAATCATCAGTTAATAGGAATTCCTGAAATGAGATTAGTATATGATATTTTTTTCAAAATGCATGAGAGGATCGATGTGGGACCACCCACGGCTTGTTAGCTGTTTAGTCTTCTGACTTTATTGCAAATGAGTACTCCACGATTAAATTAAGTGCAATTTGCGTAAGAATATAAAGACGGGAGTGACTTTGTCATTGGAGTGCTCTGTTCGTGTTAACATATTATCTCTAAACCAACAAAATACTTTTCATGGCTTCGTCCTCTTCTTCTTCCACCACAACTGGATCTTCAACCTATGAAGTGTTTCTCAGTTTTAAGGGAGAAGATACTCGCAATTCATTCACTAGTTTTCTTTACAAAACTCTGAAACAGAGCGGAGTCAATGTGTTCCTTGATAGTAAGAGTTTATGGACCGGAGAATCCATTGGTGAAATGCTACTTGCAGCGATTCAAGGGTCTAAAATCTCGATTCCTGTCTTCTCTGAACATTATGCAGAAAGCAAATGGTGCTTGATGGAGCTTGTTGAGATTGTTAAATGCCGGAATTCCATTGGTCAATTGGTCTTGCCTATTTTCTTTGACATAGACCCATCACATGTTCGGAATCAAAAGGAAGGAGGTTTTGCAAAAGCATTCAAGGATCATGAGAAGAGTTTTGATCCCCATATTGTAAATGGCTGGAGAAATGCTTTGAAAGAGGTAGGAGGTTTGAAAGGAGGAGTTGTCGACGATACCACGTAAGTCTTCTAAACATTATCACATCTTAAACTTGATAGTTTACATGTTTATTTGATCATCCATCTGGTGCAATATCTGTGATTAACCATATATTAAAAGTTCCCTTTAGATCTAAAGTGGTTCATAATTTTTTAAGAATTAAACCCATCTTCAACTTATCATCCAAATATATGTTGTTTTAATCCCGAGATTTTGGTTGATTGAGTATATAGTTTTTTCAATTTTCTTCATATGATTCAATCACTTAGTGAGGTTGTGCTCTAATTTATTATTATTATTATTATTATTTTGCTTTCCAAACCATTGGAAACTTTAAATTTCTTTCACCCAAAAGGGTATAAATTTAATTGTTTTCAATTATTGTTATTGTATTTTTATTTTTATATGTGAAATTTGCAGGGATCAAGCAGAGCTAATTGAATCGGTCGTGGAAAGGGTTATAGCTGAATTGAGCAGCAAAACCCACTTGGCTGAATCTAAATACTTGCCAGGATTAGATTCTCCCGTAAATGATTTGCTATCTTTATTAGATCTTGATTCCAACGATGTTCGGTTTGTGGGAATTTCGGGCATTGGCGGTATTGGAAGACAACTATTGCCAAGATGCATACAACCACATTATTTCAACCTTCAAAAGGCATAGCTTTATTTCAGATGTTAGAGAACATGCAACGTCAACCACAGGCCTAGTGTCTTTGCAGAAGCGGCTTCTTAAAGATATATACAAAATAGACATTGACATACCGGATTATCATAGAGGAAAAAAATTGATAGAAGAAAGACTTTGTAGAGAAAAAGTTCTTATAGTTCTTGATGATGTAGATAGTGTGGAACAGGTGGATTCTTTGGTTGGTCAAACCAATTGGTTTGGCAAAGGAAGTAGGGTCATAATAACAACTAGAAATGAGGATATTTTGAATAACGCTAAAATATATAGGCCTGAAGTTTTAAATCATAACCAATCTCTTCAGCTCTTTAGTATGCATGTCTTTGGAGAAAAGCTACCTCCGGACAATTATATGCAACTTTCAAATGACATGGCAAGATATTCAGGAGGATTACCTCTAACTCTGCAGGTGCTTGGGTCTTTGCTATCAAACACAACAAGCATAGAAGAGTGGGAAGGTACTTTACTACATTTGAAACAAATTCCTCTAGGGAAAGTCCAACAAAGATTGAGAATAAGCTATGACAAGCTAGAAGAGTATTATCAAAAAGAAATTTTTCTTGATGCTGCATGCTTTTTTATTGGATGAAAAAAAGAAGAAATAATTTCCATATGGGAAGCATGTGGATATTATCCAATGTCTGCAATACGCATATTAACTAAACGATCTCTCATTAAATTTGAAGATGAATATGGAGATGGTATATTTTTGCTAAAGATGCATGATCAAGTTCGAGACATGGGAAGAGGTATTGTCCTAGGAGAAAATCGCACAGATCCAAGTGAGCGTAGTAGGTTGTGGTCTCGAGATAATATCTTGCAAGTATTAAAAAGTAACAAGGTAATTCGAAAGAATTTGCCTTTTTGTTTTTGCTCATGCCATGAGTAACATTATATTTTAAATTCAACATCTGGATGTTGTTTTGGTTTGACTACACTAGTATCCACTAATTTCTATTTTCTTGGATTATTTATTGTTGTAGGGAATTAACATCTAAGATTATTTTTTCATCCAAAAAAAAAAAAAAAAAAATTGTTAAAAGGCATGATCCTTCCTCATGCATCTTTTTATTTATTTATTCATTAGTTTCCTCCAACTTCCATTTTTCTTGACAAATTTTCTATTGTAGGGAACTAACATGGTAAAAGGCATGGTCCTTCCCAATGGCTTCTCAAATGTTTATTTATATCAACATCACTTTGAGATGATGCCAAATCTGAAATTTCTCCACATTGCTTCGGAAAGTGTCAATGGAAACTTTATAAGCCTTCCTAGGATGTTGCAATGGTTTAGTTGGGAAAAATGTCCATGGGAAGTTATACCTACCACTTTTTATCACAAGGGTCTAATTCACCTCAAGCTTTCTGGAAGCATTAGACAAGCTTGGGATACAGATCCTCGAGATGAAAATAAGGTGAAACATTGGACTTTTTTATTTTTTTTTTTATTATTATGTTTTATTAATGATAAGGTATATGTTTTCCTTTTGCATGACTGCAGTTCCAAAAGTTGAAAGTTCTCAATCTTAGTGACTGTGATTATCTATCTAAAATCTCCAAACTTTTCATGGTTTCCTTATTTGGAGCAATTGGATCTCTCAAATTGTGAAAAATTGAAAATTTTGGATGAATCCATTTGGCAATTGAGTCAGCTCAAAAGTCTTAATGTTGCATGGTGTTACCATATCATGAAATGGCCTAATTCCATTGGTAATTTGAAGTCTCTAGTCGAGCTTAACTTGTCAGGAATAGGAATACAAAAGCTTCCACATTCCATTGGTAATTTGAAGTCTCTAGTTGAGCTTAATTTGTCAAAAACAGGAATAAAAGAGCTTCCAGACAGTTTGCATAAGCTGAGTATTTTGAAGAACCTCAGGCTCAATGGTTGTTTTGCACTCAAGAAGTTGCCTGATTTCATTGGTGATCTAAAAAATTTGGTTGAGCTTGATTTGTGTTGTGATATTTATGGAGAAGTTGAAGGAATTGAAGAAATTCCTGACGGTGTCGGACTTTTGGAGAATCTTAAGGTATTAAATGCTTCAGGTCGACGTAAACTAGTGAAGCTACCAAGATCTATGGGGAGAATGAGGTGTTTGCATACCCTTAATTTGATTGGAACCAATATTTCAGAATTGCCTGATGATTTTTCAATGCTCTCAAATTTAGAGGTGTTGCAAATGTCTGGGAATCTGAAATCTTTCCCAAAAGAGATCTGATCCACTTGAAGAAGTTGAGGATATTAAGGCTTGAAGAATGCAAGCTGTTGGAAGAGCTCCCAGAGGTTTCCTCAAGTTTAGTTGAACTGAGGTGTCGCGGTTGCAATTTGTTGGAACGAATATTCCACATGTCAAGGCTGAAATATCTGAAGGTGTTAAGGCTTCAGGATTGTAAAAAGCTAGAGGAGATTGAAGGCCTTGAGGGTACAGAATCCTTGGAATGTTTTAAGATCATTAATTGTCCTAATGTGACAGATAGAAAGAGGAATGTATATGGGCAGGTAGGTAATTATAAAAGTCTCGTCATCTTTTCTTTACGTATCAATTTAATTATTCTAATTAATGGGGAACTGACTATTCTAGATATTGTGCGGGATACTCTCTCTCTCTCTGTGTTTTGTTTTGTTTTGTAGGGAACACTGCGTTTTGAAGAGGAGAGAGTCTTGGGCAGGAAAAGCATTATCGCTTATGTGCTAGTAGCAGTGGCATCAAGGGTATAATTTTGTGCATTGTTTTTAGAGGTGAGGAAAATTGCACGTGGCTTAAAGAGGGTGACCCAGTAGAAGGCTATTTTTCTACTCGTTCTACAATCCACCATAAAGATAAAGCAATTGAGTGTTGGAATACGCTGGAATTTGAGGGCGTTGAATATACTAGTGGAAAAGATACGATCTTCCTTCACCATTTCAAAGGCTTTGACTGGTTTGGGATTCCTTTGCAAGGTAAAGATTCCATTGTGATTCAAGCCGTGCATACGCCATTCTACCCTTTTGACGTGAAATTATGTGAGTTATTGTTTGAGGAGAAGGACAGGGAACCTGGCCTTCAAAAGCCTGTTGACCCAGCCCGAACAGCAGCAGATTTCTTCATTTGGGGCCAATACGGACCAACCCAAGAAGAAGAAGAAGATGATGGCGATGAAGAGAGGAGTAATACAACAATGGATTTCCTGAAATGTGTAGAATTCGATGACTATGTTTCTCAAGTGGTGGGGGCAGAGGAAGAGATGTCTAAGGCCGAGAAATAATTCAACCAGTCTTTTTTTGAATTAATTTGTTTTCAATTTACATTGCTTTCTTCACCTTGTATTGATAATTGATAATTGATAATTGATAATTGATACTTGATGGGTGGGGTGGAGGATCAAGGTGATGTAATGTGATGCTTCAAAACAAGATACCATCTTGTTTTGAAATTATTGAAAAAAAATTTGTTTCATATATTGATCAAAAAGCATAGCATGGTGAACCATATATCAAGTTATCTTTTCAGGATATTGATGATCGAACAGCTGGTGCGGGTCTTTCCTATTGAACGCTGGAAGTATATCAGAGAACTCTGAGCTTGCTAATGCAATTCTAACAGAATTAAGGGATAAAATATTTGAAAAAGAATTGGTAGCAGCTAGTATTTATATATATCTTTTATCTTACCAAGATTGTGTTTATCCTAATGTTATAATTAGGAAAAATCATATGAAGCTGTGGACAAATGTGAGGTGAAACTCAGTAAGCAGCATTACTTATCTAGGGATATATATATATATACCGAAGCTGCTCAATTCTTTGTATTTTATAAGATTTGATGAGGTATCCAAGTTAGGCTTAATAAGGTTTGATTTGTTTAGCTATTTTCATCAGGTACCCAAACTGTCTCGTAATTTATTTTGGTTCCGAGTGTGTTGCCTGGATCCACAAAATCTTTTATTACAACGAGATTGCTCTGTCAATTGTTCATACAGCTGTAACAGAGGTGCTAGCATTTGCTACACAACCAGGCAGCATTGTTTTCCCATATAGTCGATATCTTTAAAACAGCACTTCATGAATATTTCGAACAGTATGTGTTATGTTATCTTAGGGTTAAAAGTAGTTGAACAATATATAGGCTTGTACTTTTCACTTCTAATGCGACAAATATCCACAGCATTAATACCCAAAAGTAGCATTACACTAGATACATTTTTGAAAATTTGAGAAGGGTAATTGCTGTATAGTCTTAATCCTACATCTAGTAGAAGTGAGAGTTGTTATCTCACATCAAAAATAAGTGAGAGTTTGTTGAGAGTTTTAGTCCCAGTTCGAGTAGATGTGGGAGAAGGTAGGATGGAGAGAGGCTATAAAATGATGTCTCCCCTTCCACATGTAATTCATTCCAAAATTTTCCCTCATGTATATTTCTTTATCTATAGTGGAGTTTTCTCTCTTGTCCGTGATTTTTTTTCCTCTAAGGGTTTTCCACGTAAATTCTTGTTATTTTTTTTTTCTTATTTGTTGATTATTCTATTTGGTAGGTTTTTCATAATCCGATAGTGGTATCAAAGCAATGCTTTGTTTTCATTTTACGGAGGTGCTTCAGAAATTTTTTGAAGTCACTATTCAAGTATTTGTTTTCTTTCCGGTATCATGGAAAGGTATATTGGGTGATTAAGTGCATGTTTAGGAAAATTTTGTATCTAAGGAGTCTGGTATTTAAGCAGACTAGTTGTGTCCCTCCCTTTCAACAATATACCAGTTGAATTTATATATATTTATTTATTTGTTTACCATCTTTAGTATATAGAATATTACTAACATTTTGTATATCCTAATATTCTAATTAGGAATGTTGTGACAAAATCACATGAAGCTTTGGACAAATTTGACGTAGCAATTAAGCAACATTACTTATCTAGGAATATATGCATACCAAGCTGACATTCGATTGTTTGTGAAAAAAAGGAAGTTTATTATCCAAAGTTAGGGCGATTTGTTTTTTTTTTTTTTTGGTTTCCGGATTTTAAATATCTAGAGATTTCAAATCTATAGACTTCAAATCTTGGAGTATATTTATAAAATTGGTTGGTGTGGAATGAATCGTGAATTCATCCATTTATTTGCGCTGATTTTGTGTACATTGTGCTTTTTGAATCTGGATTTCCCCTTCCCATGAATCTAGATTCACCTTTTCAACGTGGGTTCTGTGCTTTTTACACCAAACGTTTGATTTGTTTAGCTTGAAATTTGATTCATCAAGCAGCCCTTAGCTATTTTCATCAAGCACCCATACTATACTGTGTCTTACTTTATTTTGGTTCTGAGTGTGTTGTCTTGATCCATGAAGTCTCCTATTACAACGAGATTGATTAGTCAATTGTTCATACTGCTAAAACATAGGTGCTAGCATATGCTATGCAGCCTGACAGCATTTTTTTGCCCATACATTTGATATCTTAAAAACTGCACTTCATGAATATTTCAATCATTATGTGTTGTTATCTTACTGTTATTTAAACGTTTTTAAACAACAGGCTTATACTTTTCACCTCTAATGCAACAACTAACTATCTATGGCATTTTTGAAAATCCTGGCATGAGGACCACTTTAACACGAAGCACCTCAAGCGACAATAATTCATTCTCATGTTAACCGATATGGTATAATTCTTGTTAGTTTATGGTATAATTCTTGTTAGTTTAGTATCCAAAATGAAAACCCTATTTATGCCCATGAATACTTAGTATTCGTGAATTTGCTTTGAACATTTTTTGTTATTCATGATTACCATTTATATTATTTACAATCACTGTGCACTTGCTTCCGTATTTCTCTATTTTCCTTTACACGAGTAGGAGAAGAACTATTGATTTTCCAACACCATATTCTACTATCCCAGTTGCTCCTTCAAGGTAGATTCTCTTGAAGAGTCAAATATCATACTCATTATCCCGTCTAAGATGATGAGGTAACAACTAGATTTTACCAATCCCTTTTCAGGTGTAATTCATTGAGGCTTGAAAGCTGTTTTTTTTGTCTCTGTTTTAAACAATATGTCAAAGCAGAACAATAGTTTTCTTTAATCTCCTTGTGAACTTTTTTAATCACATTTGAAACTAGATTTGCTTAAATAAAAAGATTTATTATTTTCTATTTAATTACAAAGTAAATTATTATTACTATTATTATTATTTCGTGAAAATTACAAGGCCGATTCTAGGAAAGGGAACTAAAAAGAATTTCAAAGTAAAATTTACCTCTTCTTTTTTCCTCAACCATTTTAACACATTCTAGCCTCTAAAAAAACGTGCATAACGTTCAGATTTACGTTGAAGATTTTCTGTTCTGTTTCAAGATAGATACTCTAATGAAACAGAAGCTAAAATTCAAATTTTTTTGATATTTATTTATATCAGGGGAATCATTAGAACAGGTTACCATCTTAATTCTAGTGCTTTGTTCAATAACAAATTGTGTTTGTACTTTGTTAATTCTTATTTTACTATTACAGGGAATTTTGATTACAACTATTTGATTTATATTCCCCTACAAGTTTGTAAAACAAAAATTAAAGAAATATGTTTTTTCTCTTTGACGGGTAAGAGAAGAGGATAAATTTTTATTTTTTTTAATAAAAATTTCATCATGAGGCGCCTCCATTTCCATTGTGGAATTGTCTTTAACAAATCATGCATCATTAAAGGCCACATGCTTAGCTCTGCATGTCTTGCAAATTGGTGCAATGAAGGCTTTCCGTCTCATTGACTTGCTTAACATTCAGATTTAGCTTGAAGATTTTCTTCTATTATATTTCAAGGGAGACACCCTTAAATAAAAGCTAAAATTCAATTTTTGTTTGGATATTTATTTTTATATGTCAGGTGACAAGCAAGGGCCACATGGACTGCCTAATTTCTGTCCAGATGAGCAAAGAACTCAGGAACACAAGTGTGATATGTAATGACCTCATTTATGAATTGATTTCAAGTTGTGGTGGAGTTCAAATCTCCTTTCATATTCAGGGGAAATGAAAGGCAAATTGATATCAACATATACAGCTTCATCACAAATCTTGTGTTGAGGTGGTACATACCCACTAAATAAAGCTCCTGATTTTAATTATGGTCTGAAGAGGGTCAAATGTATGAATTGTTCACTTTTTTCAGAGGCTATTTCTACTTTAATTATTGATAAGGTATCCAGCAGTTGGACCCTTAACTTATATCAAGCACATTCCCCGTAGGGTATGGAGTAGGACTCTCTCTCTCTCTCTTTCTTTTCTAATTTCAGTTTTCTGGCATTTTAGTGCAGAAGTTCAAAGAGGCCGTTAAAGGGGTGGATCAACCCAAAGTAGGTACAATTCTTTTAGTTCATCCCATCTGCTTGGCGTAGAATTGTACATGTTGGGTTGTTGAAGATTTTTATCTAGACTTTGAGCTGATCTTCTACAAGGAGTGTTTTTTTTTCGGGAAGTAAGCAAAAGCCTCTTGTTTGCTCTTTCACTTATATAAAGTGGTGAGGGTGAAAGGTCAATACGGCTGAAGAAAGTACAAAGTGAGCTTTGAGTTTGTGGAATAATATTTGATTAATTTTGATCATCTTTAGGGAGTTTGTGAGTGTGAATTGATAGTGGATATAAAATGAGCATATTTCTTGGCAAATTTGGAGGCCAAAAGACTAGTGTTTTCTCCGGGGTTGGACTGCTTTTGAGATGATTATTGTTGAAATGGGCAGAGATGAAGCTGGGTAGCCTAAGTTTAGATCTTTCCCTTCCCTACAACCCCTTTCTACCTCTTGTGGTAGCTCAAAGGATCACTTTCTATGTAAAATTTAAAAATTGAAATCGACCTGTAGAGTTCCAAACACCATTATCAATGGAGTCACAAACACGAGTATATAAGATAATTCCATTGGAATAACTTGCCCAGGTATACAAAACAACTCTGAATCCCAGGGTTATGCCCGGATATTAATAAATATAAAATAAAAGCTAGATATGTTAGTGGGAAAAATAATTTGAATGATGGAAATTTCCAGGAAATTAAACATGCAACATGATTCCCAGCTGTTCATCTCCTTTTTTTTCTTTGCTTTTTCTTTTATGGTACAATCTACTTTTTGCTTTGCAATACTTTATTCTTATCAACTTTATTGGGTCCTTACCAGGAAAATGAATGGAAAACACTTGAATTAACTTGTCAGATTATCAAACACCATTATCAATAAAGCCAAAAACAAAAGTAAGGTAATAATTTGGCTAGGGTATGCCAACAACCCGTAACTCAGGGGTCATGCCTGAAAAAAGTAAAATTACCATTTGCAATGATTCTAATATTTTTCTCCTTGAAAAGATGAGATATTTTTGATTAATTGTTGTTCTATTGGCCTAAAATGAAGGTGTTGTCATTGTTGGCAATTTAAGTGGGTTTTGATATGGTACAGCAACACACAAAAAGGTTCAGAGAGAAAGAATCCAATTCAAATAAAGAAAACTCAAGAATCCCGTTTTTGAGGGTCTATGTCCAGTTTTGATCAACCTCTTCATCGGATGGTCATCCAGTGTCCGATTGAGCCGATTTTTGGAGGAGAGCTTCAGGACTTCTTGATCTTCAAATCCAACGGTGGGATTGTTCATTGGAGATCTCTAAGTTAGTCCGATTGGTATGTCAAAACACTCCTTGTTTAAGTCAGATAGGAACTCTGAGTTTGATTCAAACTCTGAGTCCAGTTTTGATCAACCTCTTCATCGAATGGTCATCCAGTGTCTGATTGAGCCGATTTTTTGAGGAGAGCTTCACAACTTCTTGATTTTCAAATCCAACGGTGGGATTGTTCATTGGAGATCTCGAAGTTAGTCCAATTTGTACGTTAAAACACTCCTTGTTTAAGTCAGATAGGAACTCTGAGTTTGATTCAAACTCTGAGTTAAATTAATCTATAAAAGGAGAGCAAACTCTAGCAAAAGGAATAACGTTTTGAGGAGCTTGGGAATAGCGTGGAGGTCGAACCAGAAGACGTTGGTTGGCTATGGAGATCTGAAGCTTGGGAATAAGAAGTCTTTTGTTTTGTTGAACAAGAAAGAAAGTGAAAGAGAAGAAAAAAGAAGCAGAAAAGAAGGGAACATGGTTGTATGGCTTTTTTAAAGAGAGAAAACTGAAAAAGATTGAAAAGAGAAAAAAAAAAAAAAAAAAAGTTGGAGAAAAAGAGAAACAAGTATTGTTACCATGCATCTTACACAAGTTGAGGTAACCCGTATTCACAAGTGATTGTCTATTATTTTCTAGGTTATGTTTAGTGATGAAGAATCTAGCTCATGAATGTAATTTGGGGAACTTGAATTTTTGGTTTACATTGTGACCTAGCAAGTTGGAGCTTGTCTAGGGGGTTGGGGTTGGTGCCCTTGTCTGAATTGCATTTTAGACTATAACAGGGATTGGTGTTCCTGGACTGTTGTAGCAGTCAAAATATCTAAGAGTGTATTGAGTAATATACGAAACCCTAGGTAGGGTATTATTCCGTGGATGTAGGCAATTTGGCCAAACCACGTAAACTCTGGTGCATTGCGTTTTTGTTTATTTTTCTTTGTTGCACATATTGGAGTGCCTTGATTGCAGAGTGGTGGTACACTGTCTGGTAGACCTAGCCACATTGTGGTAAATTTTTGAAGACACTAATTTACCCCCCTCTCAGTGTCAATCTGGGAATAACATAATCTATACACCATGTTAGTGATCCTTAATTTTAGTTATCTTTAAACTAAAGTGAAATATGAGTACATGTGTGAACCATATCTTTTTCCTTTTTTTTCAACGAGAACCATATCCGATTACTCGGTTTTTATATAAAATAATATAAAATACAATGCAAAGCATAAAGATACAAAAATGGGACTTTTAATGAGTCGCATCATCCGATTATGCGGTCTTGAAGTTTGATTGAATATTTCAAATTTGAAAGTCAGTCGTTGCACCTTGATATGGTAGAGTTCATCTTTGGAGAGCTCTTTTCGTTTTAACTCTTTGTTTCTGAACCAACAAAATACTTCATGGCTTTCAAATCTTTATAATGAACATGGACTTAATGGTTTTAGTCATAAATTGGATTAATGTATCTAATGAAAATTCAATTTTGGAGTCTTTGTATTTTTAAAACATAAAATAGGGTATTTGTGCTTTAAAGGCTCCATTTTGGGGTGTCGGTGCAATTCGCTTTTAAAATAATCAATGGTTTAGGTGCTATCGTGTGCTACGCAGTGCTCATTCAGAGCAACTTCTTGAATGAGTGCCATCGAGGATATAAACCCCTTTGGCTTTGTGTTTTTCACTTCCTCTTTTCTCCTCTTTTGTTAATGAATTTATTTATTCATTAAAAAAAAAATCATGCATTATCTGTTCTACCTTTCCTTTTTTCTTTCCCATTTTAAAATATTGACTTGTATAACATTCAGATTTAGCTTGAAGATTTTCTTCTATTATGTTACAAGGTACATACCCTAAAATAGAAGTTAAAATTCAATGTTTTTGTGGACATCTTTTTTATATATCAGGTGTGAAGCAAGGGGGTCCCATGGAGATGAGCAAAGAACTCAGGTACGCATGTGTGATATGTAATGACTTAATTTATGACATAATTTCAAGTTGTGTCGAGAGTCTAAATTTCCTTTCAAAGAGATGACTAATTTTTGTTAGGTATTACTGACCTCTATTCTCTATAGCTAAATCTCCATTCATGTTCGGGGAAAATGTAAAGCAAATCAATACCAACATATACAGGTTCATCACAAAGCTTGTATAGAGGCAGTACATACGGAATAAACAAAGTTCTTGATTTTAATTATGGTCTGAGGAGGGTGGTCAAATGTACAAAGTTTGAACTGTTTTTTACATAGGCTATTTCTGCTTGAATTCTTGTAAATTATCCAGCAATTGAACCCTTGACTTACATGTCAAGCACATTCCTCGTATGGGTATGGAGTAGGACTTTCTCTCTCTCTCTTTTCTGATTTCAGTTTTATTGCATCTTAGTGCAGAAGTTCAAAGAGGCAGTTAAAAGGGTGGATCTACCCATATTAGGTTCAATTCTGTTAGTTCATACCAGCTTCTTGCCGCAGAATTGTACATGTCGGGTTGTTGAAGATTTTCATCAAGACTTTGAGCTGATCTTCTACAAGGAGTTTTTTTTTGGGGAGGCAAGTAAAAGCCTCTTATTTGCCTTCCATGCTCATTCACCTGTATAAAGTGGTGAGGGTGAAACGTCAATATGGCTGAAGAAAGTAGAAAGTGAGCTTTGAGTTTGTGGAATAATATTTGATTTTGAACATCTTTAGGGAGTTGGTGAGTGTGAATTGAAAGAAGATATAAAATGAGCAGATTTCTTGCAAATTTGGTGGCCGAAAGGCAATTTGTGTGCTTAATTTCCTGGAAATTTCCAGCTGTAAGCCTTGGAGGCAATCTCTGGAGTCTTTAAGGAAAATGCCAAAAGGCAATTTGGCATTGTCAAAGGTCTTCTGACCTTATTGCACACCTAATTTGAATGGCAAATGAATCCTCCACGATTAAAGTGCATTGCAAAGCATAAGAATATAAAGACGGGGCTTTAATGAGTCCATAGTGTGAACCATATCTTTTTCCGTTTTTCTCAACGAGAACCATATCCGATTATGCGGTTTTTATATAAAATAATATAAAGTGCAATGCAAAGCATAAAGATACAAAAATGGGACTTTAATGAGTCCCATCATCCCATGTGAGAACCATATAACCTTATTCGATTACGCGGTTTTCACATCTGAATATTGAATATTCCAAACTCAAAAGTCAGTCGTTGCACCTCCCTTGTATGTAAGGTGATATGGTAGAGTTCATCTTTGGAGAGCTTTTTCATGTTAACTACTCATGAACCAACAAAAAAAAAAAACATACTTCATCTATATGTTGTTTGTATTAGAGCTCAAGATGCACAAAAATAGTCATTAGTTAATTAATGTAAATTACAAGAATGCAATTTTCAATGGAGTAGAATTCATGACGTGGAAGGCAATTTGGAATTGTTTTACATTGCCAATTCATGTACCTAAGGTGATATGGTAGAGTTCATCTTTGGGGAGCTCTGTTCATGTTAACTCCTCGTCTCTGAACCAACAAAAAAAAAAAACACTTCATCTATATATTGTTTGTATTCGAGCTCAACATGCACAAAAATAGTCATTAGTTAACTAATGTAAATTACAAGAATGAAATTTTCAATGGAGTAGAATTCATGACATGTGTAGCATGTTAGGTAGAATTAAATTTTCCATCAAGAAAACCTCTCTTGATGTGCTATCTCAACGAAGCCTGCTCTTTTACAAGGTAGAAATTGGAGTGAGAAAATCAACGGGAATGATTGATACTATACTTAATAAGCTGAATTAAGTTATAATAAGCCAATTCAGAGCAGTGGGATCACCATGTAAACTGGAAATCACTGCCTTACAATCAGAGAAGAGCTTAATATTCTTTATCCCTATAGTAAAATTAACTTGAAGGATGTCATACATCGCTTTCAACTCCACTTGTGATGCAAATAGACAATTTCAATTTGAATTTAGACCCAAAAAACGAGTCAAGAGGGTAAGTTTCATGCCTAATGAAAATTTTGGTTGTTACATATTTAAATTGACTAACCATGTGGACCAGTCAGCAATAAATGGGGGATTGGGGCCCAGAATGCGTAGGCCCTTTCAGGCTAATAATTAAACGGGTTAAATACAACGTAATCCATTACACCCGAGCCCACCTGATTTTACCGTTAAATGCATGCTAACCAGTCATTAGCGATCAACGTCATGACTGAGCTTGGCTTGTATTATTTAATTCAGTTGTGGTCGTTAAAAGTCCATTTTCTCTCTTTCTTTTCTTTCTGTTTTCTTTTTTGCTGTGTGGATTTTTGTTGCAAGCACCAAGAAAAAGAAATGGAGTTCGGATCCTCTTCACCCAGACAGTTCATTCTATTATTCTGCTATTTCTAAGCATGACCTACTCATGGTATAAGAGTCAAGATCTTCTCCAACCAGATGGACTGTCCCCCCATCTTGCCACCTTCACAGTACAAGGGTCGATACAAGTGCAAGCTCATGTGTTAGGGTGGGGGATTGGAGGATGAGCAGTTGAGTGGAGATGATCTACATTAATGGTACATGAAAAAGCTTGTATCAGCTATGGGTGCAAGTTTTGACCTGACAACCTTGACCCGCCCTAAGCATGTCCTGAGTCTGAATAGGCGTTCAAGATTTGTCCTGAGGGCGGGTTAGGGCCAAAATATTATAGCCTTGAATAGGGCCAAAGATGGGCTTTGGATTACTCTTTGGCCCGTCAGACCTGTCCCAATCTGCTCCTGATTTTTTACCTTGAACCTAACTCTGATTTTGGCCCTAACCCTAACACTGATTTTGGTCTTAATTCTGGCCCTAATCTTAACCTTAATTTTGTCCATGGTGCTTGATTTTAATGAATTACGAATATGGACAAGGATAGGATCAATCAAGGTTAGGGTCAAGAATATGGTCAATCAGGGCTAGGGCTATAGACAATGTCAAATTTAGGGTCAATCAGGGTTAGGGACAGGGCCAGAGATAGGGCCAAGTATAGTATCAATCATTAGGGCCAAGTGAAATTGTTTCACTTGTGTTATTGTACATTATGCGTCTCTTTTGTTGCATTAGTATTTGTTAATGTTTAGTTATGACTTATAACTCATAACGACCACTCACTACCATTACTCCGGCGACAACTCCCGACTCAAACTCATACGACAACACATGACTGCAACATGACTTAGACTCATATGACAACTCATGATGACAACACCTCACAATAAGGACTCACTCGCAAAGACGACTCACCACGACAACTTTCAACAGAAGACTCAACTCAAAACTCATACACATACCCAATAACTTAAAATCGACAACTTAACTCTAACCATGACTACAACCCAAGTACAAGTCATAAACTTTAATTATTGTGCATTATTCAAACATGGTATATTATGCTTTGTTTGTTCAAATTTCTAATCCAAGTTTTCTATTATTCACTTCTAAGAAAGTTTGAGTCACTTCTTGATCTATGACTCAAGAATGCTTTCATTACTGTGTTCTATGGTTATGATTATCCGAAAACTTAGGGCTCTAATACCATTCTGTCACATCCTCCCAGCCGGTACCCTAACTGGCATACCCGAGAGTGTGATCCACAGCCCAAAAGATCAAGTTTAGGAACGATCATATCCATTTCGCACAATAACATAATCAAAAGCAATAATGTTCAAGTAATTTATAATAAAAGTCAAGAAAGGATCTCAGAATGATCACTAAGAATATCAGAGTGCGAAAACATGATACAAAATCAAAAGACAACTGTAGAGTATAGCGGAAATATACTCCACAAACATATGCGGAAAGTAAATCGAAATCTAAGTAAACCTCTAAGCTAATACATGTAAGGTAAAAGATAAGTCTAAAAGAAACAAGAGAAATCTAATCCACATCTTCAGTCAGCTCTTCTTCATCTTCAGTCTTCATCTTCTTCACCTTGCACTTCCTCACATGTACCGTCATAGTAATCTGAACCTGTAGAGAAGTCTAACAAAAGATATGGTACAAAAGGAGTGAGTTTCGAAAGAAACCCAGTAAGACAGTTAAATCCATAATAACATAAATGGCAGGATTTCAAAACAAACATAAATGCAATATGGTATGAGACAAACAATGAATGTATGAATCTAACTCTATGTATGCTGGTCTCTATTGGCAGACATGCTTTAAGTCATAGCACCGTACTTCTTTAGGAAAGTCTCATTCACTCATCATCAGTTGGTAATGGGTCATTCATCCCTCGGGACATTCCATGGCTGGGGGTATAGGTCACCGCTCTCTCACATCACCATTGGTCTAAGTACTGACGCATGTCAGGGTTAAGCCTAGCCAAATGCAAGTCTTCTACTTAGTTATATCAAGTCGATCCGGATACGTCCATTCCTCGCCCCCGGCGATCCTTTCCGTATCCTTCACACTAGAGTCCTCATAGTCCCTGACTACGGACTCATCAACCCTATTGGTCATCCACATATGGTAAACGGGAAGCTCTCACGTCCTCTCACGGGTTGGTTATCGGTCTTGAGCGCCCGTGAGCCCAAGTCTATCCATATGCAACCCTACCAATAAATGGCCCCCACAATGTGATTCTTGTCCTCTCACGGGTTGGTTACCGGTTTTGAGCGCCCACAAATCCCCATTGCTACCACGGGTCGTTCGGTCTCAATACCCCTCCGATTAGGGTCTGACATAACGGGACATCCTAGCCAAACACTACTAGACAGTCCTAAATATGTCATCCAACAGTTTAGGAAGGTGTCCAGAGGGCATCTCCGAAAACATCCCATAATATTCCCGTAGTTGTCCAAGGACAGAAGTGTCAAAAGGACACCTCTCCTTCCCGAACCATACTTAATCAATCACAATCACAAATCAATCATATCATACACATTTACAGTATATAGAAAATATACCATAATAAGATTCATCTCATATACTGTTGACAAATAAAGACTTTCATAAACTAAAGAAAGCAAGTAAATAATGCTACTGTAATTGAAGTAAATACAACAGTAATATATTCATAAAAGAATCTAATTATGGTAACAAATCCGAAAGATTCTAATATAGAAACTAAAATCACACAATCTATGCTATTATAAAAGTAACCATCCTTACCTTATATAACTTGAAGAGAATCTCCAAGGATCAAGGAGAATCTTCCCAAACTTGGCAAGAAGGTCCTAAACAAGTATATATATCATATTAGGAAAGAAACCTAGAAGGAAAGATATCAAAACATCCAAAACAGACCAAATCTGGAGTTGCTGTACTCATTGGTCGATTGGATTGGTCTACTGTCCCAGTCGACCAATCAGTCGACCAATGGAGACAGTGGCCTACAAAATCAGAGTTTTAAGAATAAAGAACCAAATTTGATGGTTCAAAAGGTTACTAAACAAGGGGTAACCTACATTGGTAGTATCCTAACATATAGAGGACCTCAAAACACTAATCGAATCAAGTTTTCAAGTTACAAATTAGGAAACAAAAGTTACCATAATTAGATCAATCATGGTTTTTTGAAGAATTCATGGTAACAATCATGGACAAGAACGATAGGATGATGGATCATTGATTGTGATAAAGAAATCATGAAAAGCATGCATAGATCTTCAAGAAAAATAGATCTAAGACTGAAGAACATAAATCTAAATAAGGAAACAAAACTTACCATAAATGTATCAGTTATGGTTTTCGAAGAAAGCATGGTATGATCAAGAAGAAAGAACTAAAGATTGACAGGTTACAACTCTTGTAAAGAAAACACAGCGATTAACTACTAATATGATCAATAAAACAGATCTAAGAAGATCAGAATTTGAATCAAAAGATGAACAAAGACAAGATCATGATTTAGATCATGATTCCTTCAAAAGCTTGCAATGATCATGGTTAAGATCATCGCATTAACCATTAATCCTTAGGAAGATCATGAGGGATGAGTAGAGAGATGTTTGCAACAGAGAATGCAACATCTTCTCTACTATGTCAGCCCAAAAAGGAAAGAAAAACAAAAATGGAGAAGAAGAAGAGAGTGTAGACATACCTTTGATGCAAGAGGAAGAAGATTACTTGAGTTCTTGCAAGGGATCAACCAAGGATGCAAGGAAATTGATTAAAATGGAGTTCTAACTCGTTCCAAAGGCTTAGGAGGCAGAGGAGACGAACTAATCCCGAGATTGGACTTAAATAGAGCAACAAAGACCTAAATCTGAAAAACAGATCTCATTGGTCGATTGGATTGGTCTCTCGGCCCGATCGACCAATCGATCGACCAATGGAGACAAAGAAGGTACAGATTGCCTTTGTTTTGGTCATAACTTCTTCGTTTGAAGTCCGATTGATCCGAAATTCGAAAGGGAACTTCACACAAACATACTAAGACTATATAGCATGAATTGGGCATCATCCATGGTCCAAAAATCAGTACTTTATAATTTGGGAACATGAGTTTCTAAATTGGAAACAACATGGTTCTCATAGCAAACTCACCATGGATTCAAGGGAAGAATTAGAGAGAACAAGGCTTCTCTCTAATGGAATATCAAGAACATATCAGAGGCAAGAATAACTAAATAGAAAATCAAAAGAATACTAATCCTAGAATGAGAGGAATCAAAAATAAAAACTTACTAGAATGCTTATATCAATGGTCAACATAGAAGGCTAAAATGGCTAGAAAGAAAGGGGAATTGATTCAAGGATATGAAACACATTGGAACAGCAGTAAAGGCTAAGATCAAACATGTTAAACATTAATGAGAAAAGAAGCTACAATAGAATGATCATGCTGTCCAAAACTCAATCAAAATCAGTGAAGAATTGAGGAGATTCACCATGTGGTTTCAAGGAATGCATAGAGTGATTGGGGTTCACTCTAAGACATAAGGAGATTAGAGAATAGGTAGTTATAGTAGTGTAACACCTTCTCCATAATCAAAACATCAAGATAGAACATAAGAAGAAGAAAAGAGAGAAGAAGGAGATAGAAAACTGAAATCAAGGTCCAACTTCAAGATGTAACATTAAAATAACCTTTCTTCATCCAAAATAGATAGGGTGTCCTGGCTAGGTTTGGGCTGGATTTCACATTCTCCCCCCCCCCTAAAATAATTTTCGTCCTCGAAATTGGGAGAGTTCCTGGATTCCGAAAGACAGGGGTACTTTCCTATTACCTTGGCTTCCTTCTCTCAAAGTCCACGGAAAACAAATAACAATAAGTCTTATGTAAGGAAACAAGGAACATATCTGACATGCTTTGAAATCAAATCGAAAGTATGATCATGGCTTCATGAAGATTTCACAAGGATCATGGCGAAGATTAATATGAAGATCATAAAACTTTAAGAATGAAAGGAGATTGTAGAAGAGATGGTTGCAAGGATCAATATGTTGCAAGGATGCGGCATCTTCTTCATAATCTCAATCTCAAAGAATAAATCATAGTAAGAGTAGATCAATACAACACAAGAGAGATTACTAATCTTTGATTGAAGAATAGGAGATGAAAAGCTTGAAGTCTTGAAACAGTTAGAAGGAATAAGAAATCATGAAGATCACACTTGATTTCTCTTCGAAATCATCATGTGGAGAATTCACAAGGTTATAGAGTGTATGGAGATCCACTCTAGAATAGAAGGGATAGAAGGATCAATCATGGGAATGATTTAAGATCATCCTCCTATCAAAGGGAATGTAAGACATAAGAAGAAATCGTGGAGAGAATAGATCAGCTTTGGGATAAACTTCTACCAACGAAACTAGGCATTCGTACAATAGAGAATAAATCGAACAATGCATATGGTATGCATATGGTATGTATGCATTTGGCACAACAGCAAGGTTAGGGTTAGGTGGGATCTCACAATCTCCCCCCCTTAAAAAATTTCGTCCTCGAAATTGAAAGCATACTTGGGCTCCCACTAAGATGAGGAAAGTTCTTCAGGGGTGTGATTCTTCCACCGAAACTTTACCAGGGGATGGAAGGTACAACGAGAAATAGATCTAATAGGTAAAGAATATTGGACTCTTGGCTGACTTCTCAAACAGCTAAGAGGAATTCAAAACAATACTGACAAGCACTTCATAGAGACTAGGAAAACTCACATGGTAAGAATAAATCAAAACAATGCATATGGCCTATATGCAATGCATCAGTAAGGATTAAATCAAGCAACGCATATGATATGTATGTAATGCATAAATAAAGAATAAATCAAGGCAATGCATGTGGTATTCATACAATGCGCAAGCAAAGATAAATCAAGGTAGTGCATATGGTATTTATACAACGCATAAGTAAAGAATAGATCAATAGCAGAAGTTAAAGGATAAGAGCAACGTACCGGTTACGAGATCTTGGTTTGGTTCTATCTCACTTCCAACTACGCCACACTTTACCAGCAGGAGGGGCTTGAATCGACGTCGCAGCTAAAGCGGCTTGACGACTTGGTTTATGAGGGACAACGAATAGCCAAATGTCCTTTTTTACGGCAGTAAAAACAAACAAGTTCTCTCTGTCCTACAGGTCGCACTGGCTCTAGAGGTCTTCAATTCACTGGTCTCAGGTCTGCAGAAATTTGATTGAGGTTTGCATTCCCAACACTTTGTCCCACAGTCCGGGTTTGATAAGTCAAGGTGGAATACGGTGTAGGCATAATGAACTTTCTGCTGGGTCTTTTAACATAGCTAGGACTTCTACTGGGTAGGGACTTCTGGTGACCAAAATTCTTTCTTCCAACATCAGGCATAGTAGCGAGATTAGGGTTTGTCTGGGCAGCAGCACGAGTCTCATTGTGCATGGCCAAAATCCCAGTCAAGATTCGATTGAACTGTGCACTCTGCTGTTGTAACATATCCCCCATAAGATTAATGATTTCTTGGTAGTTGACCACTGGAGGAGCACCGGATGGGTTACCGATCGCTTGACCTGTCGGAGGGTTCTGGACTTCAACACTGCCAGAGGACACTCCAGCTCTAGGAACAACTCTCTTTCCATTCCGACTTGAGGAAGCACCACAGTTCCTTCTTCCGGTCATTCTGACAAACAAATCGAAAGTCAAAAATCTACGAGAATATGTCCAAATTCAAAATCACACTCCCAACATGTCAAACATACTTGATTTCAACTGCACATGCCATTAAAAATCCAAACAATGCATCAAAATCAATATTTTCCCAAAACTGCCATAACAACAAAATCCTGCGCCTGTTTGAGAAAACAGCCTTAAAGGGACCACTTTCTCTATTTCAATCCCATTTCAAACACTTCCAACTTCAAGTTTGGCTCAGGGGAAAAGGTTATCTAGGGCTCCTAAGGTTCCAAGATTCTCAAGAGGCTTCAACGACAACTTACAACCTTCATTGATCAACAACACAAGTAAGACCTTCTCTTTCTTCTCTTTTCTTTCAAACTTCATTTTCCATTGGTATGTTTTTTTCTTTAAAACTGAGAAATACTTGAGGCTGAAGGTTAGAATAGTGCCTAGGGATGTTTAGAAACATGATCCCATTATTTTCCAAACAAAACCAAACTTCAACCAAAAAGATTTCTCACACTTTGGTTCAAAAACACTATTCACTTTACAAAATCCCAACTTTACAAACGCTTGTCCCATTTTCAAACCAAATTGAATTTTAACATCAAACCAATTCCCACAAGACTGATTTACTATGGGGAAGATGCTCCCACTCTCCGTTCGTCAAAATCCGACTTTCCAAAAATCACAACACCTTGTCCATAAGAGGATTCCTTCTTCCAAAGTTGTTGAATTTTCATGTCCATAAAGCAAAATTGATGGGTTTTCTTCAAACAAATCATCCCAGCATGTTTATCCAAGTCTTATGAACACACTAGAATGTTCAAATCGAAATTTTGACAAAATCAAAATTTTCAAAAATTTACGAAAATGCCCTTCTTGCAGAATTTTTCCATACTCCATGGGTTTCAATGGATCTTCTCCAAACAAACCTTCTTATCATGTTAAACCAACTCTTATACACATGCTAACATGTCCAAATCGCAGTTTCCATAAAAAAACAAACTTTTCCAAAAATTTACCAAAATGCCCCTCTTCACCAAAGATTAATGATTTCTTGGTAGTTGACCACTGGAGGAGCACCGGATGGGATTTCACAAGTAACCTCTCTTTTGGGCTGGATTTCACAAGTATCCTCATCTAGTATTTCTCTCCTTAAGAAGATGAGATAGCTTATCCATATTTTTATGGTATTTTGGGTATTAAGACAGACATGATCACCTGATGAATCACCAGTTAAGTTAATTGGAGTCAAGTAATTTAATAACCTGTTTACCAAAAATAATAATAATAATAATTTAATAACCCATCTGCAAACGGGATCAGAATATGATATTTTCTTAAACATAATGCACGACAGAGGATGTAAATATTGTATTAATCTATCTATCTTATTACTGTAAAAATTAAACTCCCTTTAATTAGTTGGGAAAGACTTTTCTACCTTCCGTGTGGGACCCCCACGGCTTGTTAGCTGTTTAATGGCAATTTGCTGGCACTGTCTATGTCCTGCTGGCTTTAATTAATCTCAAATGGAACCTCTACGATTAATTAATTAAAGCATAAAAATACAAAATTAAGTGAGACTTTAATGAGTACCATCATCCCATGTGAGAACTCACAACCGTGTCTTTTTATTTCTCTTTTTCTTTTTCAACGGAAGCTTCTTATCCGATTACGCGGTCTTCACGCCAGATTGAATATTCTAAACCTGTAAGTCATTCGTTGCACCTTCCTTGGTATGTAAAGTGATATAATAGAGTAGTTCATCCTTGGAGATCGAGCTCTGTTCGTGTTAATTCCTTGTCTCTGAACTTTGAACCAACAAAATACTTCATGGCTTCCACTCCTTCTTTTTCAACCTATGAAGTGTTCCTCAGTTTTAGAGGAGAAGATACACGCAATTCATTCATTAGTTATCTTTACAGAACTCTGAAACAGAGCGGAGTCAATGTGTTCCTCGATAGTAAAAGTCTATGGACAGGAGAATCCATTGGCGAAACGCTACTCGCAGCGATCCGAGGGTCTAAAATATCGATCCCTGTCTTTTCTGAACGTTATGCCGATAGCAAATGGTGTTTGATGGAGCTTGCTGAGATTGTTGAATGCCAGAATTCCATTGGTCAATTGGTCTTGCCTATTTTCTTTAACGTTGATCCATCAAATGTTCGGAATCAGAAGGAAGGAAGCTTTGCAAAAGCATTTGAGGATCATGAGAAGAATTTCAAAATCGATATCGTAAAAGGCTGGAGGGATGCTTTAAAAAAGGTAGGAGGTTTGAAAGGAGAAGTTGTAAACGATACCACGTAAGTCTTCTAAACTTTATCCAGTCTTAAAATTGATAGTTTACATGTTTGTTTGACCATCCGTCTAAAAATATACTAGTGCAATATATCTGTTATTGATCATATATTGGAAGTTCCCTTTGGATCTAAAGTGGTTCATGATTTTTCAAGAATTAAACCCATCTTCAACTTATCATTCAAATCGTCGATATATTGTTTCAAGCTCAAGATTTGGTTGATTGAGTGTAGAGTTTTCAATTTTCTTCCTATGATTGCATCACTTAGTAACTGATGTTGTGCTCTATTTTTTTTTTTTTTTAATTGCTTTCAAAGCCATTGGAAGCTTTAAATTTTTTCTGCAAAAGAAGTATAAATTTAATTGTTGTCAATTTTTATTTTTTTATTTTTTTATTTTTATATAAAAATTGCAGGGACCAAGGAGAGCTAATTGAATCGGTTTTGGAAAGGGTTATGGTTGAATTGAGCAGCAAAACCCACTTGGCTGAAACTAAATACCTAACAGGAATAGATTCTTCCATAAATATTCTGCTCTCTTTGTTAGATCTTAATTCTAACGATGTTCAGTTTGTGGGAATTTCGGGTATTGGTGGTATTGGAAAAACAACTATTGCCAAGAATGTGTACAATTGCATTATGTCAACCTTCGAAGGGCATAGTTTTATCTCAGATGTCAGAGAACATGCAGCGCAAAGCATGTGCATGGTGTCTTTGCAGAAGCAGCTTCTTAAAGATATCCTCAAAATAGACATTGACATATCTAATCATTATAGAGGAAAAACATTGATAGAACAAAGACTTTGTACAAAAAGAGTTCTTATAGTTCTTGATGATGTAGATAGCCCGGAACAGGTGGGTTCTTTGGTTGGTCAAGCCAATTGGCTTGGTCAAGGAAGTAGGGTTATATTAACAACCAGAGATGAGGATATTTTGAATGATGCTAAAATATATAGGCCTGAAGTTTTAAATCATAACCAATCTCTTCAGCTCTTTAGCTTGCATGCCTTTGGAGAAAAGCTACCTCCGGACAATTATATGCAACTTTCAAATGACATGGCAAGCTATTCAGGAGGATTACCTCTAACTCTAAAGGTGCTTGGGTCTTCTCTATCAAATGCAGACATAGAAGAGTGGGAAAGTACATTGCAACGTCTGAAAGAAATTCCTCCAAAGAAAGTCCAACAAAGGTTGAGAATAAGCTATGACAAGCTAGAAGAGCATTATCAAAAAGAAATTTTTCTTGATGCTGCATGCTTTTTTATTGGATGGGAAAAAGAAGAAGTAATTTCCGTATGGGAAGCGTGTGGATATTATCCAAGGTCTGCAATACGCATATTAACTAAACGATCTCTCATTAAATTTGAAAATGATGCACATGGTAGATGTCAGCTGAAGATGCATGATCAAGTTCGAGACATGGGAAGAGGAATTGTCCTAGGAGAAAATCGCACCGATCCAAGTGAGCGTAGTAGGTTGTGGTCTCGTGATGATATCTTGGAAGTATTAGAAAGTAACCAGGTAATACTAAAACATTTGCCTTTTTGTTTTTGCTCATGCCATTAGTAACATTATATTTTAAATTCTACATTTGGACGTTGTTTTGATTCGACTCCACTAGCGTCCACCAATTTCTATTTTCTTGGATTATTTATTTATCGTAGCGAATTAACATCTAGATTATTTTTTCATCCAAAAAAAAAATTGTTAAAAGGCATGATCCTTCTTCATGCATCTTTTTAATTGCCAATTATTTATTTATTCATTGGTTTCCTCCAACTTCTATTTACTTGACATTTTTTCTATTGTAGGGAACTACCAAGGTAACACGATTGGTCTCTAAATTTGGCTTCTCAGATGTTTATCTACATCAACATCACTTCAACATGATGCCAAAATTGAAATTTGTTGCCATTAAATTGGAAAGTGCCGTTGAAAACTTTTCAAGCCTTCCTAGGGAACTGAGGTGGTTCCATTGGTTGGATTGTTCCTGGGAAGTTATACCTACCACTTTTTATCACAAGGGTCTAGTTCATCTCAAGCTATCTGAAAACAGTATTAGGCAAGCCTGGAATACCGAACCTCAAGATGAAAATAAGGTGAAACATTGGACTTTTTCCTTTTATTTTTTGATTGATTATTATGTTTTATTAATGATAACGTATATGTTTTCTTTTTGCATGACAACAGTTCCCAAAGTTGAAAGTTCTCGATCTTAATAGTTGTCGTTTTCTATCTGAGTCTCCAAACTTTTCATGGTTTCCTTATTTGGAGCAATTGGATCTCTCAAAGTGTGAATATTTGAAATTTTTGGATGAATCCATTGGGCAATTGAGTCGGCTCAAAAGTCTTAGGCTTGAAGGGTGTTACCGAATCATGGAGTTGCCTAATTCCATTGGTAATTTGAAGTCTCTAGTCAAGCTTAACTTGTCAAAAACAAGAATAAAAGAGGTTCCACATTATTTGCGTGAGCTGAGCTGTCTGAAGACCCTCAAGCTCATTGGATGGCCTACACTCAAGAAGTTGCCTGATTTCATTAATGATCTAAAAAATTTGGTTGAGCTCGGTTTGTGTCTTGATGGTTTGAAACATGCTAAAGAAATTGAAGAACTTCTTGAGGGTGTTGGACTTTTGGAGAATGTTGAGGTATTAAATGCTTTACGTCAGGGTAGACTAGTGAAGCTACCAAGATCAATGGGGAGAATGAAGTGTTTGCATACCCTTATTTTGGATGAAACCAATATTTCAGAATTGCCTAATGATTTTTCAATGCTCTCAAATTTAGAGGTGTTGAAAATATCTTATAATCTGAAATCTTTCGATCTAATACAGTTGAAGAAGCTGAGGGAATTAACGCTTGTAGATTGCAAGCTAATGGAAGAGCTTCCAGAAGTTGTTTCAAGTTTAGTTGAACTTAGTTGCAAGAGTTGCAATTCATTAGAACGAACATTCGACATGTCAAGGCTGAAAAATTTGAAAATGTTAGAGTTTTGGTGTTGTGAAAAGTTGAAGGAGATTCAAGGCCTTGCGGGTGCAGAATCCTTGGAAAGTTTTGGGGTCATTAGATGTCCTAACATGACAAATGGAAAGAAGACTGTATATGGGCCGGTAGGTAATTATCTAAGTGTATGGCATCTTTTCTTTAGGTATCAATTTTAATTAATTATTCTAATTATTCGAATACGCTTTATCTAATTGACTCTCTCTCTTTCTCTGTTTTGTTTTGTAGGGAAGGCTGTATTTTAAAAACATGAGTCTTCAGAAAAAAAAGCATTATCGCTTGTGTGCTAGTAGTGGTAGTAAGGGTATAATTTTGGGCATTGGTTTTAGACACCGCGAGGATTGCCATTGGAATCAAGGGGCTGGACAACCTAGAAGCTTGTCTAGTGGTATGGTCCATCACCAGAGTAAACCACGTGAAGTCTATTTGTCGATTTTCGCTACGATCCACCAGAAAGATAAAGCAATCGAGTGTTCGAATACGCTGGATTTTACGGGCATTGAGCGTACTAGGAGAGGAAGAGATATGATCTGCCTTCACCATTTCGAAGGCTTTGACTGGTTTGGGATTCCTTTGCAAGGAAAAGATTCTATTGTGATTCAATCCGTGAATGCGACATGCAGCGATTTTGAGGTGATATTGTGGGAGTTATTGCTTGATGAGGAGGAGGACTGGGAAGCAGCAGCTGGCCTTCAAAAGCCTATCGATCCAGCCCGAACACTAGCAGATTTCTTCATTTGGAACGACTCTGTTTCTGAAGCAGAGGAAGAGTCGATGTCAAGGCCGAGAAATAACTACAATGATGATGAACCATCAGTTTCTTCTCTTCGCCAAAAAACCACGGGTGCTCGAGTATTTCTCCTAGGAAGTATTTCTCAAGTCTCAGAAAGAGTCCGAGGCCCTGATAATTCGTGGTCAGACCAGGAAGAAGAAGCAGCAGCAACAGAAGCAGATGAGGTGTCGATGGCTGTGGAGAGACAATTGCTTCTTCTTAATTGACAAGAATGATGATGATCTGATGATGATGATGAGGTTGCTGATGTTGACTCTGGACCCATACAGCTTCATAATTCAACCGCTACTTTCTTAGAATTAATTTGTTTTCCATTTACACTGCTTTTTTTCACCTTGTGTTAGATATTTTAATTAAGAATGCTGTGGCAAAATCACATGAAGCTTTGGACAAATTTGAGGTGAAACTCGGTAATTAATTAAGCAGCATTACTTAATCATCTAGGAAGGAATATATGCATACCAAGCTGAGATTAATTCGATTGTATTGTATGGAAGTTTATTATCCAAGTTAGGCTGCTTAAGGTTTGATTTCTTTAGCTATTTTCATCAGGCACCCATACATACTATACTGTGTCTTAATTTATTCTGCTTCTGATTGTGTTGTCTTGATCCATCAAGTCTCCTATTACAAACGACATTGCTTTGTCAATTGTTCATACTGCTAAAACAGAGGTGCTAGCATATGCTACGCAGTCTGACAGCATTAATGTTTCCCCATACATTTGATATCTTAAAAACTGCACTTCATGAATAGAAGTTTCAATCAATATGTGTGTGTTATCTTACTGTTATATAAACGTTTTTGAACAACAGGCTTATACTTTTTCACCTCTAATGCAACAACTAACTATCTATGGCATTTTTGAAAATCCAGGCATGAGGATGGACCACTTTAACATGAAACACCTCAAGCGACAATAATTCATACTCATATTAACCGGTATGGGTATAATTTTCTTGTTAGTCAAAAATCAGACTCTTCCAAAAGCATTGGTATGGCAGCAATTCAAGCAGTATAACCTTTTCATAAAAAATTAAAAAAGAAATCAACTATACCTTTCTGTTACAGGAAGTTTGCTTATGCTGAATAGTTGGAGCCACTGGCCCGCAAGGGAAGTCATGACCTGATTTTGATATACTACCACTGGCTATAGTTCACTAATCCAGATGAGCCATTCAGGTTTGGCTTATAACTTCTTAGATTTGCTAGTATTCTTCCATTTCCCTTAAAACTCTGTAGTTAGACATGAAATCTATCTAATTTTAAAGATGTAATCAATGCTCAAGGCTCTGAACACTAACTCCTCAAGAACACTTTGTGCTAATGAGAAATGAGTCAAATGACCCAATATTTAGAAAATCCAACCTAAGATACTGGTGCTGGTTCAATGTAAAATGAACCGAAGCAATCCAGATGAAATGAGCCAATTAACCCACGCATAGAAATGTGTGCTTGGACATTTCGATTAGCTCCCTCACAGGATTAATTAGTATATGATATTGTCTCAAAATGCATGAGAGGATGTAAAACATTATATTAATCTATCTGATATTGTAATTAAGTAGCATAGAAATTAAACTATAATTTTTAAGTTGAGAAAAGCTAGACCCCTAGCTTCCATGTGTAACCACTAGGCCTGTAAATGGACCGGATTCAGCTCGAATATACCAGTATCCGAATCCGAAACTTTATCGGATATCCGATAATAATCCGATCCGATAAAATATCCGATTATTGATTGATAATTGTCACTTTTTTACATTTTTTATTATAAATTTCTAATTTTCGATTACCAAATACTGCTATCCGAATCCGATTATCATATATTTTTAAAGAAAAAATGTTAAATACTTTACTCTATTCGGATAAAAATTTATCTGGATATTATCCGATCCGATAAGCAAATATCTGAATCCGAATCCGGTTGCTTAACGGACGGATACGGATATTTTCCGGTAAGAAAATTTTCGGATATGGATACCCTTAAACGAATACGAATGCGAATTCGGAGGCGGATTTCGACTATCCATTTACAGGTCTAGTAACCACACCACCCAGTGCTTGTTTAGTCTTTTGAGAAAAAGCCAAAAAGGTTGTAATTTTCCAGTTTAGTTCTCCCAAAAAGTGCTGTCGGGCAATTTGGTATTGTTAATGAGCTGCCATGACTACTCAAACGCCCCTAGTTTGAATTGCAAATTATTGAAACCACTGCAATTAAACTTTGCAATGAAAAGGATAAAAAGTATACAAATGGGCCGGAGTTCAATGAGTCCATGTGAGAACCATATATATATGAATATTTTAAAAATTCAAATGGATTATGGAAAATGCGAATAAAGAAAATCATTAACTTCCAGAAACGATTCTTCTAACAGATTTATTTTTTTCGGATTCGAGGTTTCATCTGGATGAGCTTACGCACACCTCGACTAATCTTCATGGGAGTTTTATATAATTAATATAAGCAGAACTTCGGCCCCGGCCTCAAAGAGATTCAAACTCTGACCTCCTATGTAAAAGCATTGGTCTTTTGCCAACTTAGCCACCCCTGGGGATTCAAAAACATCTTATTTGCCTTCTATATCTTTTCACCTATATAAAGTGGTAAAGGTCGACACAGTTAAAAAAAGCACTAAGTGAGTTGTAAGCTTGTGGAATCACATTTGATTTTGAACATATTTAGGGGGTTTGTGAGCGTGACTTGAAAGATGATAAAAATAGGGTTTTTGGTTTTGGATATAGGACGGATATGGATTTAATTAAAGCCCAAGATTACCATTCATATTGTTTACAATCACCGTTCACTTGTTTTAGTATTTCTCCATTTTCCATTACACGAGTAGGAGAAGAACTATGATTTTCCAACACCTTATTCTAGCCCATTGCTCCTTCAAGGTAGATTTTCATGAAGAGTCAAATACCATATTCATTATTCTGTCTAGGATAAGGTTACAACTAGATTATCACATGGCAAATAACGCAATGTTTTAGGGACAACTGTATTGGCAGATTCCTTGGCAAATAACTGTTATAGAAACTTTAAATTTCTTTTGCCCAAAAAAGTATAAATTTAATTGCTGTCAATTTCTGTAGCTGGATTTTTATTTTTCATATATAAAATTTGCAGGGATCAAGGAGAGCTAAATGAATCAGTTGTGGAAATGCTTATGGGTGAATTGAGCAGCAAAACCCACTTGGCTGAATCTAAATATTTGATAGGAATAGATTCTACCGTAAATGAGCTACTATCACTGTTAGATCTTAATTCTGGTGATGTTCGATTCATGGGAATTTTGGGTATTGGTGGTATTAGAAAGACGACCATTGCCAAGAATGTGTACAACTACATTATTTCGACGTTCAAAAAGCATAGCTTTATCTCAGATGTCAGAGAACATGCAATGCAAAGCACGGGCCTAGTGTCTTTGCAAAAGCGGCTTCGTAAAGATATCTTCAAACTAGACATTGACATACCTAATTGTCATAGAGGAAAAACATTGATAGAAGAAAGACGTTGTGAAGAGAAAGTTCTTATAGTTCTTGATGATGTAGATAGCGCGGAACAGGTGGATTCTTTGGTTGGTCAAGCCAATTGGCTTGGTCAAGGAAGCAGGCTTATAATTACAACCAGAGATGAGGATGTTTTGAATAACGCTAAAATATATAGGCCTGAAGTTTTAAATCATGACCAATCTTTTCAGCTCTTTAGCTTGCATGCCTTCAGAAAAAAAAACTACCTCCAGACGATTATATGCAACTTTCAAATCATATGGTAAGCTATTCAGGAGGATTACCTCTAACTCTAGAGGTTCTTGGGTCTTTGCTATCAAACACAAGCATAGAAGAGTGGGAAAGTACATTACAATATTTGAAAGAAATTCCTCCAAAAGAAGTCCAGCAAAGGTTGAGGATAAGCTATGATAAGCTAGAATAGGATTATCAAGAAATTTTTCTTGATGCTGCATGCTTTTTTATTGGATGGGAAAAAGAAACAGTAATTTCCCTATGGGAAGCATGTGGATATTATCCAAGATGTGCATTACGCATATTAGTTAAACGATCTCTCATTGAATTTGAAGAAAAAAGTGTATATGACGATGAAGATACATATCTGGTCTTGAAGATGCATGATCAAATCCGAGATATGGGAAGAGGAATTGTCTTGGGAGAAAATCTCAGAAACCCAAGCAAGCGTAGTAGATTTGTGGTCTCGTGATGATATCTTGCAAGTATTAGAAAGTAACAAGGTAATACTAAAGCCTTTTTTTTATTTTTTATTATGCTCATGCCAAGAGTAACTCCATATTTTAAAATCCACATCTGGATATTGTTTCGGTTCGACTCCACTAGTATCCACCAATTTCTATTTTCCTGAATTGTTTATCTAGTCTAGGGAATTAACATGTTAAAAGGCATGATTTGTCCTTAAGCATCTTTTAAAAGGCCAAGTATTTATTTATTTATTTGTTGGTATCCACCAATTTCTATTTACTTGGACAATTTTTCTATTGTAGGAACTAACATGGTAAAAGGCATGGTCTTTCCTGATGACTTCCCATATGATTATTTACACCAACATCACTTTGAGATGGTGCCAAATCTAAAATTCCTCAACATTGCTTCAGCAAGTGTCAATGAAAACCTTTTAAGCCTTCCTCGGATGCTGCGATGGTTCGGCTGGGAAGACTGTTCTTGGGAATTATACCTACCACTTTTTATCACAAGGGTCTAGTTCATCTCAATTTATCTAGAAGCAATATTAGACAAGCCTGGAATACCGAACCTCAAGATGAAAATAAGGTGAAACATTGGACTTTTTCCTTTTCTTTTTTAATTGATTATTAATTTTTATTAATGATAAGGTATATGTTTTCTTTTTGCATGACAACAGTTCCAAAAGTTGAAAGTTCTCAATCTTTGTCATTGTGATAATCTATCTGAATCTCCAATCTTTTCATGGTTTCCTTATTTGGAGCAATTGGATCTCTCATATTGTGAGAAATTGAAAATTTTGGATGAATCCATTGGGCAATTGAGTCAGCTCAAAAGTCTTAATGTTGCAAGGTGTTACCATATCAGGGAGTTGCTTAATTCCATTGGTAATTTGAAGTCTCTAGTTGAGCTTAACTTGTCAGGAACAAGAATAGAAGAGCTTCCACATTCCATTGGTATTTTGAAGTCTCTAGTCGAGCTTAACTTGTCAGGAACAAGAATAAAAGAGCTTCCACATTCCATTGGTAATTTGAAGTCTCTAGTCGAGCTTAACTTGTCAGGAACAAGAATAAAAGAGCTTCCACATTCCATTGGTAATTTGAAGTCTCTAGTCAAGCTTAACCTGTCAGAAACAAGAATACAAGAGCTTCCAAACAGTTTGTGTAAGCTGAGCTTTTTGAAGAACCTCAGGCTCATTGATTGTTTTGCACTCAAGAAGTTGCCTGATTTCATTGGTGGTCTAAAAAATTTGGTTGAGCTCGATTTGCATATTGATGTTACTATTTATGAAGGAATTGAAGAAATTCCTGATGGTGTTGGACTTCTGGAGAATCTTGAAGTATTAAGTACTTTTGGTCGGCAATCACTGGTGAAGCTACCAAGATCAATGGGGAGAATGAGGCGTTTGCATACCCTTAATCTGCAGGGCTCCAATATTTCAAAATTGTCTAAGGATTTTTCAATGCTCTCAAATTTAGAGGTGCTGAAAATATCTGGCAATTTGAAATCTTTCCCAAGAGATCTGATCCAGTTGAAGAAGTTGAGAAAATTAATGATTGTAAATTGCGTTCTGTTGAGAGAGCTTCCAAAGGTTTCGTCAAGTTTAGTTAAACTTATGTATCGGTTGCAATTCATTGGAACGAATATTCGACATGTCAAGGCTGAAATATTTGAAGGTGTACAAGGTTTGACAAATGTGAAAAGTTAAAGGAGGTTCGAGGCCTTGAGGGTGTAGAATCCTTGAAAAGGTTTCAGGTCGTTGGCTGTCCTAACATGATAAATAGAGAGAGGAATGTTTATGGGCAGGTAGGTAATTATATTAGTCTCGTCATCTTCACGTATTCTAATTAATGGGCAGGATACTTCATTATCTCTCTATATCTCTCTATTTTGTTTTGTAGGGAACGCTACGTTTTGTAGAGAAGAGTCTTGGGCAGGAAAAGCATTATCGCTTGTGTGCTAGCAACAGTAGTAGTAAGGGAATAATTTTGTGCATTGTTTTTAGAGGCGATGAGAAGTTCTTGCGTCTTGAAGAGGGTGACCAAGTGAGAGGCTGGTTTATTATTGACGCTACGATCCACCAGAAAAATGAAGCAATCGAGTGTTTTAATATGGGGGATTTTGGTACCTTTGAGCATACATTTAGACGAGATACAATCTTCCTTCAGCATTTCAAAGGCTTTGACTGGTTTATGATTCCATTGCAAGGTAAAGATTCCATTGTGATTAAATCAGTTGAGAGCATCACTTTTGAAGTCATATTTTGGGAGTAATTGTTCGTGGAGGAGGACAGGGAACCTGGCCTTCGAAAGCCTAGTGATCCAGCCCGAACAGTAGCAGATTTCTTCATTTGGGACCAGTACGGACCAACCCAGGAAGAAGAAGATGGCAATGATAACACTGTTCCTGAAGCTGTGGTGGTAGGGGCAGAGGAAGAGATGTCAAGGCTGAGCAAGAGGCCTCATCTACATGCCGAGGATGATTATGATGATGAAGCATCAGTTATTTCTCTTTACCAAATAACCACGGGTGCTAATGGAAGTAGTTGCCCCTCGCAGCACGAGGACGAGGCGTTGATAATTCTTGACAACCAGGAAGCAGGTGAGGTGTCGATGGCCATGGAAAGACAAGTGGTTCTTTACAAGTCAGGACCAAGACAGCATCATAATTCAACCAGTAGTTTCTTAGAATTAATTTGTTTTCCATTTAGATTGCTTTTTTCACCTTGCATGGATACTTGATAGCTAGGGTGGAGGTGATGTTGATGCTTCAAAACCCCTCATTACGAATTTACGATCCTGTTTGAAATTAAAATAAAATTTGTTTCATTCGTCAAAGAGCAAAGTGTAGATTACATATGTCTATTTGATCGTCCGTCTACGTATTCCGGTGTGACATACTAGCCATGCATGTATTACAAGTTCCTTTTGAATCTATAGTGGTTCATGTATGAGTTTAGTTGTAGCCAATTATTGTTATTATGTTTCTATTTTTGATACATAAATTTGGCTGAGCTAGCTAATTGAATCTGTTGCAAAAGAGATCAAATAACAGGTGCATGCTAATGGGAGTAATGGTCATTCACAGAACAGAGGATCAGGCAGAGGCGGTGTTAAGTGCCATTTGAAGAATTGGTCTTGAAAACCAGGAATTACCATTTTTTATATTATCTTTGTATTTAAATCTCAGATTTTGCATCGGGGTTATTTGATGTATGTTTCTATTAAATTCGTTGATACATTTTCCTCTCTTAGGGGTTTTGATTAATATAACTTAGGGGTGATATTAATTTTAAAAGGTAATCCAATTCAAATGTGTCAGTCCTAAATTTCCTAAAATTTAACTATTAATTTAAGGATAACTGGTTGTCGAGAGTAAAGACATAACAGATTATCAAATGAGTAAAAGTAAATAAAAATTGAGGCTTTGAAAATCTCTATATCCTTTATTGACTACAGCTTTGAAACCAATATATTATTAATTCAGTTTATTCAAATAATGAAATAAAGGCAAAGAAGTGTAAGCGGGGATTTTTAGTCTAAAACAATGAAATGGAATGAACCTTTTTATTATTCAGTTTGTTTGATGAAGCGAATATATTAGAAAGGTTTAAAGAGAGACTGAATGTTTAAAATAATCAACGGTTGATGTTCTATCGTGTGCCGCTTGTTTAAAGCGGCTTCTTGAACAAGTGCCGGAGGATGTAAACCCCTTTGGCTTTGTGTTTTTTGATTACTTCCTCTTTTCTCCTCTTTCGTTAATGAATTTTGTTATTCCCAGATTGACACTGAGGGGGGGGTGAATCAGTGTCTTCAAAAATTCACCACAATGTGGCTGGGTCTACCAGACAATGTACCACCACTTTACAATCAAAGCACTCCAATATGTGCAACAAAGAAAAATAAACAAAAACGCAATGCACCAGAGTTTACGTGGTTCAGCCAAATTGCCTACATCCACGGAATAATACCCAACATAGGGTTTCGTATATTACTCAATATACTCTTAGATATTTTGACTGCTACAACAAGTCCAGGAACACCAATCCCCGTTATAGTCTAAAATGCAATTCGACAGAAAGGGCACCAACCCCAACCCCTAGACAAGGTCCAACTTGCTAGGTCACATTATTTTGACGCACAACAGTCCAGGAACACCAATCCCCTGTATAGTCTAAAATGCAATTCAGACAAGGGCACCAACCCCAACCCCTTAGACAAGCTCCAACTTGCTAGGTCACATTATTTTGATCACTACAACACCCAGAACACCAATCCCTCCCTATAGTCTAAAATGCAATTCAGACAAGGGCACCAACCCCAACCCCTAGACAAGCTCCAACTTGCTAGGTCACAATGTAAACCAATAATTCAAGTTCCCAAAATTACATTCATGAGATAGATTCTTCATCACTAAACATAACCTCGAAAATAATAGACAATCACTTGTGAATACGGGTTACCTCAACTTGTGTAAGATGCATGGTAACAATACTTGTTTCTCTTTTTCTCCAACTCTTTTTTTTTCTCTTTTCAATATTTTTCAGTTTTCTCTCTTTAAAAAAGCCATACAACCATGTTCCCTTCTTTTCTTCTGCTGCTTCTCTTTTCTTCTCTTTCACTTTCTTTCTTGTTCAGCAAAACAAAAGATTTCTTATTCCCATGCTTCAGATCTCCATAACCAACCAACGTCTTCTGGTTCGACCTCCACGCTATTCCCAAGCTCCTCAAAACGTCCTCCCTTTTGCTGGAGTTTGCTCTCCTTTTATAGATTAATTTAACTCAGAGTTTGAATCAAACTCAGAGTTCCTATCTGACTTAAACAAAGAGTGTTTTAACGTACAAATCGGACTAACTTTTAGATCTCCAATGAACAATCCCACCGTTGGATTTGAAGATCAAGAAGTCGTGAAGCTCTCCTCCAAAAATCGGCTCAATCGGACACTGGATGACCATCCGATGAAGAGGTTGATCAAAACTGGACTCAGAGTTTGAGTCAAACTCAGAGTTCCTATCTGACTTAAACAAGGAGTGTTTTGACGTACCAATCGGACTAACTTAGAGATCTCCAATGAACAATCCCACCGTTGGATTTGAAGATCAAGAAGTCTTGAAGCTCTCCTCCAAAAATCAGCTCAATCGGACACTGGATGACCATCCGATGAAAAGGTTGATCAAAACTGGACAGAGACCCTCAAAAACGGGATTCTTGAGTTTTCTTTATTTGAATTGGATTCTTTCTCTCGGAACCTTTTTGTGTGTTGCTGTACCATATCAAAACCCACTTAAGTTGCCAACAATGACAACACCTTCATTTTAGGCCAATGGAACAACAATATATGGTGTCAAGCAAATGCCACATGGACTCTGTCTAATTTCAGTCCAGGTGAGTAAAGAACTAAGGTACATAGGTATGATTTGTAATGACTTAACTCATGACATCTTCTTTTCAAGCTGAGGTAGAATTCAAATTAATTTCCATTTAGAGAGATGAATAATTTTTCTTAGTTACTACTGACTGTATTTTTTATGGCAAATCTTGTATTGAAGCGATACATCCTTTATAAACAAAGCTCTGATTTTAATTTGATCTACGAATATTCAAATGTACGAAGTGTTAATTTTTTTTTTCCTTTCTTTTCTTTCGGGGGCTATTTTTACTTGAATTCTTGATCAAGTGTCCAGCAATTGAACGCTTGACTAATATATGTCAAGCGTATCCTCTTAAGGCTATGGGATAGTTGTTTTGGTTTTTTTCATCTTCTGATCTCAATTTTCTTGCATCTGGAGTTCAAAGACGCAGTTAAAGGGGGCAGATAAAATAATTATGAGTCAAAGTCTTCTAATAATGCGATAGCCAAGTTGATCTTGGAATTCGATTCCTTATACTGAATTGTGGGATCATTCCATGGAGATAATTAGTGGCTTTTTACTGTTTTTGTGAAAATTGAGTGGCTCTCATTGAAATATTTAATGAAAATTATTATTCTATCAAGCATTAACTTCCAGAAAACGATTCTTCTAATAGATTTATGTATAGTGAAAATGGAGCAGAAAATGAATGGGAGGAGTAATAAGGATATTTAAGTCAAACAAGGATACATTAATATTTCTCTCCTTTAGAAGATGAGATATCTATTAATATATAATTAATTATACAAGTTTATCCATAATTAATTAATTAATGGTATTTTGGGTATTAAGACAGACATGATCACCTGATGAATCACCAGTTAAGTTAATAGGAGTCAAGTAATTTACTTAATAACCCATCATCCGCAAATGGGATTAATATATATACATGACATTTTCCCAAACATAATGAATGCATGATGAGAGGATATGTAAATATTGTATTAATCTCTCTATGTATTAATACTGTAGCTAGTTTCCATAAAAATTAAACTCTCTTTTAAGTTGAGAAAGACTTGACCACCCCTTTCATGTGAGACCCCCACGGCTTGTTAGCTGTTTAATGGCAATTTGGCACTTTCAATTTCCTGCTGGTTTTAAATGGCAAATGGAACTTCTACGATTAGATTAATTAAAAGCATAAAGATATAAAAATGGGACATTAATGAGTGCCCACCATCACAACGGTGTCTTTTTGTTGTTGGAACTTGGAACTTTAATGAGTCCCATCATCCCATGTGTGAACTGACGACAATGTTTTTTGTATTTTTCTTTTTCAACCGGAAGCTTATCTGATTTCGTGGTCTTCACACCTGATTGAATATTTTAAATTCGAAAGTCAGTCGTTGCACTTGCACTTCCCTTGGTATGGTATGTATAATAGAGTAATTCATCCTTTTTTTGATAGCTCTATTCGTGTTAATTCCTTAGTCTCTGAAGTCTGAACCATCAAGATACTTCATGGCTTCCATTTCTTCTTCTTCCATCATAACTAGCTTTTCAACCTATGAAGTGTTCCTCAGTTTTAGAGGAGAAGATACACGCAATTCATTCATTAGTCATCTTTACAAAAATCTGAAACAGAGCGGAGTCAATGTGTTCCTTGATAGTAAAAGTTTATGGATCGGAGAATCCATTGGAGAAAAGCTACCTGTAGCAATCAAAGGGTCTAAAATATCGATCCCCTGTCTTTTCGAACGTTATGCAGATAGCAAATGGTGCTTGATGGAGCTTGCTGAGATTGTTAGATGCCAGAAATCCATTGGTCAATTGGTCTTGCCTATTTTTTTTTACGTTGATCCATCAAATGTTCGGAGTCAGAAGGAAGGAAGCTTTGCAAAAGCATTTGAGGATCATGAGAAGAATTTCAAGCCCGATATCATAAAAGGCTGGAGGGATGCTTTGAAAGAGGTAGGAGGTTTGACAGGAAAAGTTGTCAATGATACCACGTAAGTCTTCTAAACTTTATTATGTCTTAAACTTGACAGTTTACATGTTTGTTTGATCATCTGTCTACAATTATTTTGGTGTGATATCTATTATTGACAATATATTAGAAGTTCCCTTGGGATGTAAATTGGTTCATGATTTTTCAAGAATTAAAACCATCTTCAACTTATCATTCAAATCGTCTATATATTGTTTCAAGCCCAAGATTTGGTTGATTGAGTGTAGAGTTTTCAATTTTCTTCCTATGATTGCATCACTTAGTAACTGAGGTTGTGCTTTATTTTTTTATTTTTAATTGCTTTCAAAGCCATTGGAAGCTTTAAATTTCTTTTGCCAAAAAAGTATAAATTTAATTGTTGTCAAATTTATTTTTTTTTAACATAAAAATTGCAGGGACCAAGGAGAGCTAATTGAATCGGTTGTGGAAAGGGTTATGGATGTATTGAGCAGCAAAACCCACTTGGCTGAATCTAAGTACCTGACAGGAATAGATTCTCCAGTAAATGAACTGCTATCTTTGTTAGATCTTAATTCTAATGATGTTCAGTTTGTGGGAATATCGGGTATTGGTGGTATTGGAAAGACAACTATTGCCAAGAATGTGTACAACCACCTTATTTCAACCTTCAAAAAGCATAGCTTTATCTCAGATGTTAAAGAACATGCAACATCAAGCATGGGCTTGGTGTCTTTGCAGAGGCAACTTCTTCAAGACATCTTCAAAAGAAATGACATTGAGATACCTGATTATCATAGAGGGAAAACATTGATAGAAGAAAGACGTTGTGAAGAGAAAGTTCTTATAGTTCTTGATGATGTACATAACGCGGAACAAGTGGATTATTTGGTTGGTCAAACCAATTGGTTTGGGCAAGGAAGCAGGGTTATCATAACAACCAGAAATGAAGATATTTTGAATAACGCTAAAATATATAGGCCTAAAGTTTTAAATCATAACCAATCTCTTGAGCTCTTCAGCTTGCATGCCTTTGGAGAAAAGCTACCTACGAACAATTATATGCAACTTTCAAATGACATGGCAAGCTATTCAGGAGGATTACCTCTAACTCTAGAGGTGCTTGGGTCTTCTCTATCAAATGCAGATATAGAAGAGTGGGAAAGTACATTACAACGTTTGAAAGAAATTCCTCCAGAGAAAGTCCAACAAAGGTTAAGAATAAGCTATGATAATCTAGAAGAGCATGATCAAAAAGAAATTTTTCTTGATGCTGCATTCTTTTTTATTGGATGTGAAAAAAAGGTAGTAATTTCCATATGGGAAGCATGTGGATATTATCCAAGGTCTGCAATACGCATATTAAGTAAACGATCTCTCATTAAATTTGAAGATTCTTACGGTGAATGTTTGCTGAAGATGCATGATCAAGTTCGAGACATGGGAAGAGGAATTGTCCTAGGAGAAAATCGCACCGATCCAAGTGAGCGTAGTAGGTTGTGGTCTTGTGATGATATCTTGCAAGTATTAGAAAGTAACGAGGTAATACTAAAACATTTCTTTTTGTTTTTGTTCATGCCATGAGTAATAGTAATACTATATTTTAAATTCTACACCTGGACGTTGTTTTGATTCGACTCCACTAGTATCCACCAATTTCTATTTTCTTGGATTATTTATTTATTGTAGGGAATTAACATCTAGATTATTTTTTCATCAAAAAAAAAAAAATGTTAAAAGTCATGATCCCTCCTCATGCATCTTTTTAAATGCCAATTATTTACTTATTCATTGGTTTCCTCCAACTTCTATTTACTTGACATTTTTTCTATTGCAGAGAACTAGCAAGGTAAGAGGACTGGTCCTCTCTAAATTTGACTTCTCAGATGTTTCTCTACACCAACAACGCTTCAACATGATGCCACATCTGAAATTTCTTGACATTGAATTAGGAAGTGTCGTTGAAAACTCTTTAAGCCTTCCTAGGACATTAAGGTGGTTCCAATGGAGAGATTGTCCCTGGGAAGTTATACCTACCACTTTTATTCACAAGGGTCTAGTTCATCTCAACCTATATGGAAGCAATATTAGACAAGCCTGGAATACCGAACCTCAAGATGAAAATAAGGTGAAATATATATTGGACTTTTTCCTTTTCTTTTTTGATTGATTATTATATTTTATTAATGATAAGGTATATGTTTTCTTTTTGCATGATGGCAGTTCCAAAAGTTGAAAGTTCTTGATCTTAGTGGGTGTGAGAATCTATCTGAGTCTCCAAACTTTTCATGGTTTCCTCATTTGGAGCAATTGGATCTCTCAAAGTGTAAAAATTTGAAAATTTTGGATGAATCCATTGGGCAATTGAGTAAGCTCAAAAGTCTTAGTCTTGAAGAGTGTGACCAATTCATGGAGTTGCCTAAGTCTATTGGTAATTTGAAGTCTCTAGTCGAGCTTAACTTGTTTGCAACAGAATTAAAAGAGGTTCCACATTCCATTGGTAATTTGAAGTCTCTAGTCGAGCTTGACTTGTCAAAAACAAGAATAAAAGAGCTTCCAGACAGTTTGTGTAACCTGAGCTTTCTGAAGAACCTCTCGCTCTGGGATTGTTTTTCACTCAAGAAGTTGCCTAATTTCATTGGTGATCTAAAAAATTTGGTTAAACTCGATTTGTGTTATGATACATATTCAGACGTTGAAGAAATTGAAGAACTTGAAGAACTTCCTGAGGGTGTTGGACTTTTGGAGAATCTTGAGGTATTAGATGCTTCACGTCGGGGTAGACTAGCGAAGCTACCAAGATCAATGGGGAGAATGAAGTGTTTGCGTACCCTTGATTTGGTTGGAACCAATATTTCAGAATTGCCTGATGATTTTTCAATGCTCTCAAATTTAGAGGTGTTGAAAATATCTTATAATTTGAAATCTTTCCCGAGAGATCTGATCCAGTTGAAGAAGCTGAGGAAGTTAAAGCTTGTAGATTGCAAGCTATTGGAAGAGCTCCCAGAGGTTGTTTCAAGTTTAGTTGAACTTCGTTGCCACAGTTGCAATTCATTAGAACTAACATTCGACATATCAAGGCTGAATAATTTGAAGGTGTTAGAGTTTATGTCTTGTGAAGAGTTGAAGGAGATTAAAGGCCTTGAGGGTGTTGCCGAATCCTTGGAACTTTTTCGGGTCATGTACTGTCCTAACATGACAAAAAAGATGAATGTATATGAGCCGGTAGGTAATTATCTAAGTCTCGTAATCTTTAGGTATCAATTTTAATTATTTTAATTAATGGGGAATTGACAATTATAGATACTGGTGGCGGGATACTCCCCATTATCTCTCTCTCTCTCTCTCTCTCTCTCTCTTTTTTGTTTTGTAGGGAACGCTGCGTTTTGAAGAGGAGAGTCTTTCGCAGAAAAAGCATTATCGTTTGTGTGCTACTAGTAGTAGTAGTAAGAGTATAATTTTGGGCATTGCTTTTAGAGGTTGTGAGGATCAGGGTCACCAAACTAAAGGTTATAGCCTCTATAAGCATGGCATGTGGCTTGACGAGGGTGAACAACGTAAAGGCATTTTGTCGATTGAAGCTGAGATCCACCAGAAAGATAAAGCAATCGAGTGTTTGAATACGCTGGATTTTACAGGCGTTGAGCGTACTAGTAGAGGAAGAGATATGATCTGCTTTCTCCATTTCGAATGCTTTGACTGGTTTGGGATTCCTTTGCAAGGTAAAGATTCCATTGTGATTAAAGACGTGAATACGACATTCTTTGATGTTGAGGTGATATTTTGGGAGTTATTGGTTGAGGAGGAGGAGGAGGAGGAGGAGGAGGAGGAAGCAGCAGCTGGGCTTCAAAAGCCGCCTATTGATCCAGCCCGAACAGTAGCAGATTTCCTGAAATGTTTGGAATTCGATAACAACTCTGTTTCTGAAGAGATGTCAGGGCCGAGCAAGAGGCCTCGTCTCCTCCGTGCCAAAGATGATGAAGATGGCGATGAAGAGAGGTAATAAAACAAGGGATTTCCGGAGATGTATAGAATTTGGTAACTCTGTTTCTGAAGCTGTGATGGGGCCAGAGGAAGAGATGTCAAGGCCGAGAAATAACTTCGATGATGAACCATCACAGTTTCTTCTCTTTACCAAATTACCATGGGTGCTAATAATGGGAGTGTTTTTCAGTCGCAGAAAGACTGCAAGGCGCTGATAATTCTTGACGACCAGGAAGAAGAAGAAGCGGAAGCCGAAGCAGAAGCAGATGAGATGTCGATGGCAATGAAGAGACAAGTGGTTCTTCTTGACAAGGATCAAATCTTGTCAAATCAGCGCTTGGAATATCTGGTGATCAAATCTTGTTTGTTTGCCTAGGAGAGTAATCACACTTCTTTTTTTTTGTAATGCTGCAAGTCTTGAACACTGAGTAATTTTATAATTTTAATGACTTATTATTTAAATAATTAATTTGAATAAGGTCGATTAAGAGTTATTTTATTCGCATTTTCCATAACCCACTTCATATATGGTTCTCACATAACCTCATTGAACTCCGGCCCATTTTTATATTTTTTGCTTTGCATTTGCATTTGCATTTGCATTGCAGTTTAATTGCAGTGGTTTCATTTGCAATTCAAATTAGGGGCGTTTGAGTCATGGCTCATTAACAATGCCAAATTGCCGGACAGCACACAGGAGAAGTAAACAGAAAATGGCAACCTTTTGTCTTTTTCTCTAAAATTAGATAGATTTCAAGTCCAACTACAGAGTTTTAAGGGTTACTACATGAATGAGACAATTAAATACTTTTTTTCTTCTTTCAAAGTAAAGGAAATGAAAGAATGCTATCAAAATCTAAGAAGTTGTAACCCAAACCTGAATGGCTCACCTGGATTAGTGAGCTAGCCAGTGGTAGTACGTCAAAATCAGGTCATGACTTCCCTTACAGGCCAATGACTCCAACTATTCAAGCATCAGCAAAGTTCCTGTAACATAAAGGTATAGTCCATTTTTTTTTTAATTTTTCTATGAGAAGATTATAGTTGAATTGCCACCTTACCAATACTTTTGGAAGAGTTTGATTTCTGACTAATAAGAATTATACCCATACCGGTTAATATGAGAATGAATTATTGTCGCTTGAGGTGTTTTATGTTAAAGTGGTCCTCACGCCTGGATTTTCAAAAATATATCTAGTGTAATATTACTACTTTTGGGTATAATGCCATAGATATATAGTTGTTGCATTAGAAGTGAAAAGTATAAGCCTATTGGTCAAAAACTTTTAACAGTAAGATAACAACACATATTTGATTGAAATATCTATTCATGAAGTGCAGTTTTTAAGATATCAAATGTATGGGAAAACAATGCTCTCAGGCTGCGTGAGCACCTCTGCTTTAGCAATACAAACAATTGACAAAGCAATCTCATTGTAATAAGAGACTTCATGGATCAAGACAACACACTCAGAACCAAAATATATAAACTAAGACACAGTATGCATATATGGGTGGGTACCTGATGACTCAAAATATATAGCTAAACAAATCAAACCTTATTAAGCAGCCTAACTTGGATAACAAACTTCCATACCTCCTCTAATCTTATAAAGTACAAACAATCGAATTAATCTCAGCTTAATTGGTATGCATATTATTCCTAGATAAGTAATGCTGCTTAATTGCTGTGTTTCACCTCAAATTTGTCCAAAGCTTCATGTGGTTTTGCCACAGCAATATTCCTAATTAGAATATTAGTAATATATATCATATACTATAGGAAAAATAATATCACTACCAGATTACCTCATCTCGATCTATGGTGGTACTTGTTTATCCCATCTATCCTGGCGTTTATTCTAATTAATTGTGTGGGAGGATAGTCTTTTGTGTTTTTTTAGCTTATTGAGTGTTGTATGTTGTATCTTTGTGAGTGTGGTTGTGGTTTTTGTTTTGGTTTGGGGGTTGTTTTGTGAGTGTGATTTAGATGATATATGGTGATGTTTTTTTTTTTTTTTTTTTTTTTTTTTTTTTATAAAAAATGTTAGTAAATATATCATATACTAATTAAGATTGTAAATAAATATATAAATAGTCACTATAGCAAAGATGAAGCTAGATAGCCTAGGTCAAGCTTTAAAGTATAGATAGAGTATATTATCGGTCAAGTGATTTTAAGAGACGTAACATCTTTTACTGGCTAGTATATTCTAGTACAATCCAATAGAGAGATGTGTTGATATCTAGTGTGTCAATTGCAACCAATATGGATATATATAGGTTAGAATCATACCATATTTTATGGTATACTTAAACCTTGGCCCAGGTTTGTATCTTGTTTTCACTCATGAGTTTTGAATATGTGTTCGATGTTATTAAAAAAAAAAAAAAAAATGTGCCATAGGCAGCTACGCTTCCTTCGCTTCCCTACAAACACTTTCTATCTCCTGTGTCCTCATTGAATAGTGGCCCAATCCTAGATCCGGTGCTTGTTCAAACCTTTGCATGGTGAACGAAAAATTTCAAAGAAGATCTAAACCTAATTTTGAGCAGGATTTCTCAACAAAGATGATAACAAAAAGAAAAATCTAACCCTAGTCCTAAGCAGGGCTTCTCAATGTAAAAGGTAACAATTTTTTAATTTTTTTTTCATGATTTTAGGAGTTTTTGCATAAAGGCTTAAAAGACAAGTTTACCCTTAATTAATAGTATTCTGGGTATTAAATAAGAAAACCTGATGAATCATCAGTTAATAGGAATTAAAGAATTTGATAACCATCCGCAAATGGGCAAATGGGATATTTTCTCAAATGCATGCGAGGGTGTAAACATTATGTTAATCTATGTGTTATTGTAGTTACCATAGAAACTAAACTTTGTTAAAGTTGGGAAAGACTTAAGAGCCTTAGACCCCTTCCATATGGGGCCACCACGGCTTGTAAGCTATCTAGTCTTTAAGGAAAAAGCCAAAAGCCAATTTGGTTCAAATTACTCAAGCACACCTATTTTTTTGTTCTTTTCTCTTTTTTCAACGACAACGTTATCCGATTACGTGGTTTGCATATAAAATAATATATGATTATGCGGTTTTTACATCTTGATTGAAGGCTTTCCGTGTCATTCGTCAATTGAAAAATTGTATTGGTCTAGTTTTTTGGGAGTGAACTTGAATGTGCAACACCTACAGTCAACGGTCGACTGAGATTTTTATCTTGACCCGTCTATTTTACATGTGGTGAAAATTGAAATAGACAAAATCTCGACCGTAGACAGCATAATATTGTGCATTAAATTTACAGCATTGAAGTTGAACTCAGTCTTTTAACCTTGGGTAATTTTCATCTGGACCCCTGAGGTTTGGTCTATGTCATTTTTAGTCCAAAAACACTGAAACTTTGCATCTACCTCCCCTGTACTATAGAAAAAGTCAATTTAAGGACAAATTATCACTTTCATGACAAATTTACCCCTTTTTTTTTTATTTAAACAAAAAACATAGGAAATCAAAATGAAAAAAAAAAAAAGAAAGTTAATATTCATTTGTGATTCTCAAAATCCTGTTCTTCAGAACTATAGCGAAACACCACAACTGCTCTAAGAACATCAAACACATGAATGTTTCTTCATTCAACTCATTTAACTTTGAATCCCTAGCTTAAACTCTCTTGCTTCACGGGGCTACTTTGGAAAACTCTGGTAAGTGGAAACAAGATTCAAGAATTTGAAAAAAGTAAATTTTCATTAAGTGACGAGAAATCTGAAGAGAAATAAAATGGGAAAAAACCCTAGGAAAAAATATAATCTCCTTATTTCAACCTTCAAAAAGTATAGCTTTATCTCAGATGTTAGAGAACGTGCAACGTCAAGCATGGGCTTGGTGTTTTTGCAAAGACAACTTCTTAAAGATATATTCAAAATAGAAATTGACATATCTAATAATTGTGATAGAGGAAGAAAAATCATAGAAGAAAGACTTCGTAAAGAAAAAGTTCTTATAGTTCTTGATGATGTTGATAACGTGGAACAGGTGGGTTCTTTGGTTGGTCAAGCCAATTGGCTTGGTCAAGGAAGTAGGATTATAATAACAACTAGAGATGAGGATGTTTTGAATAATGCTAAAATATATAGGCCTGAAGTTTTAAATCATGACCAATCTCTTTAGCTCTTTAGTATGCATGCCTTTGGAGAAAAGCTACTTCCGAACAATTATATGCAATTTTCAAATAACATGGCAAGCTATTTGGGAGGATTACCTCTAACTCTACAGGTGCTTGGGTCATTGCTATCAAGCACAACAAGCATAGAAGAGTGGGAAAGTACATTACAACGTTTGAAAGAAATTCCTCCAAAAGAAGTCCAGCAAAGGTTGAGGATAAGCTATGATACGCTAGAAGAGGATTATCAATAAATTTTTCTTGATTTTGCATGCTTTTTTATTGGATGGGGAAAAGAAGAAGTAATTTCCCTATGGGAAGCATGTGGATATCATCCAAGGTGTGCATTACTCATATTAGTTAAACGATCTCTCATTGAATTTGAAGTAGGAGGTTTTAACATCGAAGGTGCATATGTGATCTTGAAGATGCATGATCAACTCCGAGATATGGGAAGAGGGATTGTTCTGGGAGAAAATCACAAAGACCCAAGCAAGCGTAGTAGATTGTGGTCTCATGATGATATCTTGCAAGTATTAGAAAGTAACAAGGTAATACTGAAGCAGTCGCTTCTTCTTCTTATTATTATTTTTTTCTTTTTTTCCCCCCTATTTTTGTTGTTGTTGTTGTTGTTGTTGTTGTTGTTATTGTTTATGCCCATGCCATGAGTAACACCATATTTTAAAATCCACATCCGGATATTGTTTCGGTTCGGCTCCACTAGTATCCACCGGTTTCTATTTTCCTGGATTATTTATCTATTATAGGGAATTAACAGGTTAAAAGGCATGATCCGTCCTTATGCATCCTTTAAAAGGCCAATTATATATTTATTTATTTGCTGGTATCCACCAATTTCTATTTACTTGGACGAATTTTCTATTGTAGGGAACTAACATGGTAAAGGGCATGGTCTTTCCTAATGGCTTCTCAGATGTTTATTTACATCAACATCACTTTAAGATGATGCCAAATCTGAAATTTCTCCATATTGCTTGGGAAAGTGTCAATGGAAACTTTTTAAGCCTTCCTAGGATGTTGCGATGGTTCAGTTGGGAAGCATGTCTCTGGGAAGTTATACCTACCACTTTTTATCACAAGGGTCTAGTTCATCTCGGGCTATTTTGAAGCTTAATTAGACAAGCTTGGAATACTGAACCTCGAGATGAAAATAAGGTGAAACATTGGACTTTTTCCTTTTTCCTTTTTTGATTATTATGTTTTATTAATAATAAGGTATATGTTTTCTTTTTGCATGACAGCAGTTCCAAAAGTTGAAAGTTCTCAATCTTCCTTCTTGTCATAATCTATCTGAGTCTCCAAACTTTTCATGGTTTCCTTATTTGGAGCAATTGGATCTCACAAATTGTGAGAAATTGAAAATTTTGGATGAATCCATTGCGCAATTGAGTCAGCTCAAAAGTCTTAATGTTGAACGGTGTTTCCATATCATGGAGTTGCCTAATTCCATAGGTAATTTGAAGTCTCTAGTCAAGCTTAACTTATCGGAAACAAGAATAGAAGAGCTTCCACATTCGATTGGTAATTTGAAGTCTTTAGTCAACCTTAACTTGTCAAAAACAAGAATAAAAGAGCTTCCACATTCCATTGGTAATCTGAAGTCTCTAGTCAAGCTTGACTTGTCAGAAACAAAAATAGAAGAGCTTCCAGACAATTTGTGTAAGCTAAGCTTTCAAACCTCAATCTCTTTCGTTGTTATGCACTCAAGAAGTTGCCTGATTCCACTGGTGATCTAAAAAATTTGGTTGAGCTCAATTTGTGTAGTGCTATTTTTAGACTTCGAGGAGGAACCGAAGAAATTCTGACAGGTGTCGGACTTCTGGAGAATCTTAAGGTATTAGATGCTTCATGTTGGACTAAACTAGTGAAGCTACCAAAATCGATGAGGAGAATGAGGTGTTTGCATACCCTTAATTTGGATTACACCAATATTTCAGAATTGCATGATGATTTTTCAATGCTCTCAAATTTAGAGTTGTTGAAAATGAGGTGGAATTTGAAATCTTTCCCAAGGGATCTGATCCACTTGAAGAAGTTGAGGATATTATGGCTTAAATATTACCAGCTGTTGGAAGAGCTCCCAGAAATTTCCTCAAGTTTAATTGAACTTCAGTGTCACAGTTGCAATTCATTGGAACGAATATTCGACATGTCAAGGCTGAAAAATTTGAAGGAGTTACAAATTTATCATTGTGAAAAGTTGAAGGAGATTCAAGGCCTTGAGGGTGCAGAATCCTTGGAACGTTTTGAGGTCTGCCATAACTGTCCTAACATGACGGATGGAAAGAGGAATGTATATGGGCAGGTAGGTAATTATAAAAGTCTCGTCATCTTTTTTTTACGTGTCAATTTAATTATTTTAATACCACCGGGGGTGGTGGTCTAGTGGTCCCAAGCTCACTCCCAAGTGGTTTGGTAAACCTCATGTCCCAGGTTCGAATCCCCTCTGGTTTCTTGCATTGGACAGTTGTGTGCTCTTTGGCCTGGGCATGAGTGCTACCGGCTTCTGTGGACTATACTAGGCCTCCGGTGGGGCTCCGTTGACGGGGCCAATGCTTGCATAGGTCGCACTCGATAAAAAGTCCGAACATTGCGTAGCGGGGGGCGCTAGATCACCGCTACTGCATCCCCTCTTTTTCGTTTACCAAAAAAAAAAAAAAAATTAATTATTTTAATTAATGGGGAACTGACTATTATAGTTATTGGGCGGGATACTCCCGTTATCTCTCTCTCTCTCAAGGGAACACTACGTTTTGAAGAGGAGAGTCGTGGGCAGAAAAAGCATTATTGCTTGTGTACTGCTAGTAGTATTAGTAAGGTATAATTTTGTGCATTGTTTTCAGACGCAATGAGGATTACACTAGGCTTAAAGAGGGTGACCTAACAGAAGGCTGTTTTATTATTAACGCTATGATCCACCAGAAAGATAAAGCAATCGAGTGTTCGCATAGGCTGCGTTTTAAGGGCGTTGAGTATACTAGAGGAAGAGATACAACCTGGCTTCACCATTTCAAAGGCTTTGACTGGTTTGAGATTCCTTTGCAAGGTAAAGATTCCATTGTGATTAACTCCCGTATCAGCTTCAATTTTAAAGTGATATTTTGCGAGTTATTGGTTGAGGAGGACGGGGAACCTGGCCTTCAAAAGCCTATTGATCCAGCCCGAAGAGTAGCATATTTTTTCATTTGGGACTCTGTTTATGAACCTTTGGTGGGGGCAGAGGAAGAGATGTCAAAGGCCGAGAAATAACCAGAAAACCACGGCTGTTACTCAGGAAGAAGAAGAAGAAGCAGATGAGGTGTCGATGGCAATGGAGAGACAAGCGTTTCTTCTTGACAGGGATGATGATGAGGCAGCTGGTGTTGACTCGGGACCCAGACAGCATCATAATTCACCCACTACTTTCTTAAAATTTTTGTCTTCCATTTACGTTGCTTTTTTCACGTTGTATCGATAATTGATAATTGATACTTGATAGCTAGTGGGGTGGAGGATCCAGTGATGCTTCAAACCCCCCCCCCCCCCCCCAATTAAGATCTTTGAAATAGAATTTGTTTCATTGATGAAAAATCGAATTTCTTAAAAACTGCACTTCATGAGTATTTCGATCATAATGTGTTGTTATCTTACTGTAAAAGTTTTTGAACAACAGCCCTAATACTTTTCACTTCTAAGATGCACCAGATATCTGCGTTTAGCTGCCTATGGAAAAGACTTATTAGCCCGTTCCATGTGAAACCACGGACGGTTTGTTAATGAATAAGCAAGATTGAAATCTTTTTATTCATCTGACTTGGCCATGACTCTTTTTAACACAAACGTAATCGAGTTTACCCTAAATTATATAAAACAGGTTATTACTAGGAAAAAAAAATATATATAATTTTTATAATATTATATATGACCTGGTCGTTCCACCTCCCTTCTATGTAAAGGTGATATATATAGTGAGTTCGTTCATCCTTATTGTCAACTTATTGTTTTCGAATCAACAAAATACTCAATGGTTTTCTGTTCTTCTTCCACCACAACTGGATTTTCAACCTATGAAGTGTTCTTAGTTTTAGGGGTGAAGATACTCGCAATACACTCATTAGTTTACTTCACAAAACTCTAAAAAACACCTGAATCAATGTTTTCTTTCGATAGTAAAAGTTTATAGACTAGAGAATCCATTGGCGGAAAGCTATTGCAGGTACAAATTATTGATCTTTGTTTTCTTTGAACCTTATGCGGATAGCAAATGGTGCTTGATGGAGCTTGCTAAGATTGTTAAATGCCGAAATTCCATTGGTCAATTGGTTTTGCCTATATTCTTTAAAGTTGACAAATCAAATGTTTGGAAACAGAATGAATGAAGTTTTGCAAAAGAATTTAAGGATCATCAAGACTGCCGTTGCATCGAATTGACCGTCTCGAGTGAGCTTTGCCAAAATGCAAAATCCATGGATTACAAGAACTTTGTGTACATTAAATATCTGCTTCGCCATGAAAAGAAGCAGCTCGATCAACTTAAGAACCCTGCAACTGTTGGATTATCTTCTGTTAAAGATCACACCCTATTCTCAATCCAAACAGTAAAGCCTAAGCTCTGTTAAGTTCAATAACTCAATATTTTGCCTATGTTAATTTCCCGAACATAGGAGGCAAAACTGATGGATGCAGTTATAATCTTAAACTAACCGCTGAGAATCTATAATAGACATTTCAGCTTGATATTTTGTTTAATCATTTCAAGGCAAATGGTCATATTAAAAATACACACACATCTACAATCACTCAATTTTTTGCCTATGCTAATTTTTTTCAATAGCATGCTTTTTGTTTTCTCTAATATAATTTATCTAACGTATAATTTAATATTCAAAAACACACAATTTAATTAAAATAAATATATTATTTCTTGGGAGTGATTTTTGACTATTTAAAGATGTCTAGCATGCTTCTTCATCAATCCAGTTGAAAGTGAGACAGCAAAAGAAAAAGGAATGGGGGGGGGGGGGGGGGAATTCAAATGAAGTTTCAAACCTTGTTTTAATTGGATCGACATCTCAAACCGTTTGAATTGAATATTGCTCAGTAAGCATAGTTTTGTAACATTCAAATTGAAATGATCCAAAAAATCAAACCTAAATAGAAGAATTATTTATTTTAAAATATCAAGGAGAGAGGACAGAGGAATCCCAATAACAGTACAACAGCCACACAGGCATGATCCTCATGAGGGGGGCTGCTCCTGGTTTAGTCTCTCCTGATGTACACATTGGATTTCAGGGACTTGGTTGTCAACAGCTGAGAATTGACACAATATTTGAAATTTATATTCCAATCCAACCTAAGAGACTGGTGCCGATTCAATGTGAAATGAACCGAGGCAATCCGGATGAAATGAGCCAAATAACCCACGCATAAACGGACAGATTAGCCCCCTCACAGGATTAGTGTATGATATTGTTTCAAAATGCATGGGAAGGATGTAGACATTATATTAATCTATCTAATATTGTAGCTGTAAGTACCATTGAAATTAAACTATTTTTTAAGTTGGGAAAAACTATATCACTTCTACTGGGGTGGTTTAACCTTTGGAGAAAAAGCCAATTATATGCAACCTTCAATTGACATAGCAAGCTATTCAGGAGGATTACCTCTTACTCTGGCTGTGCTTGGGTCTTTGCAATCAAACACGACAAGCATAGAAGAGTGGGAAAGTACATTACAACATTTGAAAGAAATTCCTCCAAAAGAAGTCCAACAAAAATTGAAGATAAGCTATGATAAGCTAGAAGAGGATTATCAAGAAATTTTTCATGATGCTGCATGTTTTTTTATTGAATGGGAAAAAGAAGTAGTAATTTATGTATGGGAAGCATGTGGATATCATCCAAGGTGTGCAATACGCATATTAACTAAAAGATCTCTCATCAGATTTGAAGATGAAGATGGAGTAGATGAATGTCTGAAGATGCATGATCATGTTTGTGATATTGGAAGAGGCATTGTCCTAGGAGAAAATCGCACAGATCCAAGTAATCGCAGTAGACTATGGTCTCACAGTGATATCTTGCAAGTATTAGAAAATAACAAGGTAATACTGAAGCATTTGCCTTTTTTTTTTTGTTTATGCTCATGCCATGAATAATATTATATTTTAAATTTCAAATTGGATGTTATATTTTAGTTTCACATCTAGATGTTGTTTTGATTCGACTCCACTAATATCCACCAATTTCTATTTTCTTGGATTATTCATCTATTATAGGGAATTAACATGTTAAAAGGCATGATCCTTCCAATGCATCCTTCTAATGGCCAATTATTTATCTACTTATTTATGTAAATGATAAGTCTCTTCAAATTCAAATCCACCATAACTAACTCTATTCTTGATTGATCTTATCTCCATCCGATCAAGAAGAGTTTTGAGTTATAGTTAAAATACCAACAAGTTGTAGAGTTTGATTGTAAACAAGTTGTAGTTCAAACTCAAATATTTGAATTCATTGATGCTTGAAAGCTATATTTTGTCTCTGATTTAGACAATATGCCAAAGCAGATCACTCGCTTTGTGAAATTTTCTGATCACATTTGAAACTAGATTTTGCTTAAATAATTATGTTTAATTACAAAATAAATTATACTATTATTATTTCATAAAAATTGCAAGTATTCTAGGAAAGGAATATATTTTTTTAGTAAATATATGGTAATATCATGATGAACAAAGTTTAGATTGACTGTGATTTAGTGGCAACAGTGATCTCAATACAAATCCAAAGAATTCCATGGTAGACAATGGAAAGCCCTATAGTCTTACTTAAAGATTATCACATGGAAAATAGTGCATTGGTTTAGGAACAAATGTATTGGCAAATTTGTCAGCAAACTTAGTGACTAAACGACAAGTAGGTTCTCCGAGATTGGATTTTTTGAGATGAAAATCCTTGAAATGGGCATAGATGAAGCTGGATGTATAACCAAGGTCAAGGTTAAAAGTATCAGTATCGAATATCGTATCGGTCAAATGATTATAAGAGAAGCATCATCTTGTGTTGTACTGGCTAGTATATTATAGTGCAATCCAATAGAAAGATGTATCGATATCTATTGTATCGATTACAACCAATATGGATATATATTGGTCAATATCATACCGTATTGTGGGATACTTAAAAACCTTGGCCCAGGTGGGTTTTTCTGTTTTCGGTAAGAGGGGGGGGAGGGATGTTGTGCTATAGGCAGCTATGCTTCCCTTGCTTCCCTACAAACCATTTTTATCTCTTGTGGCCTCATTGAAAGGTGGCCCAATCCTAGATCAGGTGCTCCTTCAAACCTTTGCTTGGTGAACGAAAAATCTCAAAAGAAGGAAAATCTAAACCTAGTTTTGAGCAGGATTTCTCAATAAAGATTATAACAACAAAGAAAATCTAACCCTATTCCTAAGCAGGGCTTCCCAAGAAAGAAGGCAAGAATTTAATTTTATTTTTATTTTTTTCTCATGATTTAAGAGTTTTTGGATAAAGGCTTACAAAACAACTTTACCCTTAATCAATGGCATTTTGGGTATTGAGACAACCTGATGGAGTATCAGTTAATAGGAATTAAGTAATTTGATAATCCATCCACAAATGGGATTAGTAATCGAAATACATGTGAGGACGTAAACATTATATTAATCTATCTATTATTGTAGGCACCGTAGTAACCATGGAAGGTAATTTCGGCGAATTTCGGCGAAATATCGCCGAAATTCGCTGATGTCGGTACTCAGCGAACCGAAAGTGTGGGGCGAAACGAGATTGGCCGGATATCGCCGATTTCTCGGCGATATCTCGGCTTTTCTCGCCGAATTGGCGAGATCCGGCCGATTTCTCGAACATTCGGTCCCTCTGCTTCTCCCTGGTTGCGGTGTTCGTCATTTTCTAATGGAAAACCAGAGAATCCAGCCCCATTAACAGAAGAAATAAACCCTAAAAATTCCCAAAATCTCAAACCCTAACCTTAAAAACCCAATCTTGAATGAAATCCCTACATTTGAAGGGAAGAAATGCAAAAAAAAACAAGAGAATCGAACAAGGAATTGACAGTGTTGGCGATGGTTTGTGATTTTTCTCCTCGCTTTCGAACTCGTTACTCGTTTGTTCTTATTTCTTCTTGTAAGCTCCAGGTGTTGTCGTCGTCGGAGAAGGAACATAGAATTTCAGGGAAGAAGAGAAGCCTAAAAACGATCTACCTCCATCAGCAACTAATCGTCTGAAACCTCCATCTGCAACGAACACCGCTCCACTCCATCGCTTCACCTCCATGACTGCATCTGCAAAGATGAAGTTCACGGTTCTCGAAACCTAAAGTGATTTGGGCAGTTTTGAGTTTTATAATTTATTATCCCAATTCCCAAATTCCCACTCAGTTTTGATTTTTATATTATCCCACGATTCCCACTTTCCCATTCTCCTCAGTTTTGATTTTTATATTATCCCACGATTCCCACTTTCCCATTCTCCCAAGCAATGTGATGTCACTATGTCAGGTCACATGTGATTGTTTTTTTTTGTTTTTTTTTATTTTCAATTGTGCAGGCGTGCAGCTCCCATATCCGCGCCAGCGAAAATTATAATTTTTCGCCGAAGTTTCGGCGAAACTTCGCCGGTTCGCTAGGTTCGCTGGCTGGCGAACCGGCGAATTTTTCCGAAACTTCGTTCCTTGGTAGTAACCACGGCTTGTATTGTCGTTAAGGAAAAAACCAAAAGGCAATTTGAATGGCATATCAGCGAATGAAACCTCTACAATTAATGTGCAGTGCAAACGCAAAGCGTAAAAATATAAAAATAGGGCTTTTAATGAGTCCATGTGAGAACTTTTTTATTTTTCATCGAAAACCATATCCGATTACGCGGTCTTCATATAAATTAATATATGATCATTACGCCTGATTCTTAATGAATGCTTTTAAAATTCAATTGGGTTATGGGAAATGCGAATAAATTAACTTCTAATCGAGCATACCCAAATTAATTATTTTAAACACGTCATTAACATTAGGAAATTACAAAGTCTTCAAGACTTACAGCATCTGAGTCCCAAAGGAATTGTGAAAATCTGAATTTGGTATTAAAAACAAGATGTATGATTACTCCACAAGGCAAAACAAACAAGAATTGGTGACCAGATATCCCATCCGCTGTGTATTATATATAAAGCAGGTCAAAGAATTGAGGTCACATCTGATTTGAAAATTTCAAGCCTGAAAGTCAGTCGTTGCACCTCCCTTGTATGTAAGGTGATCTTGTGAGTTCATCCCCGGAGAGCTCTGTGGTGTTAACATCTTGTTTGTGAACCAACAAAATACTTCATGGCTTCATCTTCTTCTTTTTCTTCCACCACATCTGGATCTTCAACCTATGAAGTTTTCCTCAATTTTAGAGGTGATGATGTTCGCAATAACTTCATTAGTTTTCTTCACAAAGTTCTAAAAGATAGTGGAGTCAATGTCTTTATCGACAGTGAAAGTTTATGGACTGGAGAATCCATTGGCAAAACGCTACTTGCAGCAATCCAAGGGTCCAAAATCTCTATCCCTGTCTTCTCTGAACATTATGCAGACAGCAAATGGTGCTTGATGGAGCTTGCTGAGATTGTTATATGCCAGAAATCCATTGGTCAATTGGTCTTGCCTATTTTCTTTAATGTTGATCCATCAAATGTTCGGAATCAGAAGGAAGGAAGCTTTGCAAAAGCATTTGAGGATCATGAAAATAATTTCAAGACAGATATCGTAAAAGGCTGGAGGGATGCTTTGAAAGAGGTAGGAGGTTTGAAAGGAGAAGTTGTTGAAGATACTACGTAAGTCTTCTAAATTTTATCACGTCTTAAACTTGACGTTTTACATGTTTATTTGATCATTCGTCCAAAAAAATTCTGGTGCAGTATCCGTTACTGACCATATATTAGAGGCTTCCTTTGGAGAATTAAAACGGTTCATGACTTTTCAAGAATTAAACCCATCTTCAACTTATCATTCAAATCGTCCATATAATGTTTCAAGCCCGAGATTTGTTTGATTGAATGTGGAGTTTTCAATTTTCTTCTTATGATTGCATCACTTAGTAACTGAGGTTGTGCTGCATTTTTTTTTTTTATTGCTTTCCAAACCATTGGAAACATTAAATTTCTTTTGCCTAAAAAAGTATAAATTTAATAGTTGCTACTTATTGTTATTGTGTTTTTGTTTTTTGTATATGAAATTTGCAGGGATCAAGCAGAGCTAATTGAATCGGTTGTCGAAAGGGTTATGGGTGAATTGAGCAGCAAAACCCACTTGGCTGAATCAAAATACTTGATAGGAATAAAATCTCACAGAAAAAAACTATTGTCTTTGTTAGATCTTAATTCTGACAATGTTCAGTTTGTGGGAATTTCGGGTATTGGTGGTATTGGAAAGACAACTATTGCCAAGAATGTGTACAACCACATTATTTCAAACTTTGAAAGGGATAGCTTTATCTCAGATGTTAGAGAACATACAACTCAAAGCACAGGCCTAGTGTCTTTGCAGAAACGGCTTCTTAAAGACATCCTCAAAAGAGACATTGACATACCTAATCATCATAGAGGAAAAACATTGATAGAACAAAGACTCCATAAGAAAAAAGTTCTTATAGTTCTTGATGATGTAGATAGCGCAGAACAAGTGGATTCTTTGGTAGGTCAAACCAAATGGCTTGGTCAAGGAAGCAGGGTTATAATAACAACCAGAGATGAGGATATTTTGAATAAGGCTGAAGTAAATGAAAATAAAATATACAGGCCTGAAGGGTTAGATCATGACCAATCTCTTCAACTCTTTAGTTTGCATGCCTTTAAAAAAAGCTACCCCCAGACAATTATATGCAACCTTCAATTGACATAGCAAGCTATTCAGGAGGATTACCTCTTACTCTGGCGGTGCTTGGGTCTTTGCTATCAAACACGACAAGCATAGAAGAGTGGGAAAGTACATTACAACGTTTGAAAGAAATTCCTCCAAAAGAAGTCCAGCAAAAGTTGAGGATAAGCTATGATAAGCTAGAAGAGGATTATCAAGAAATTTTTCGTGATGCTGCATGTTTTTTTATTGGATGGGAAAAAGAAGTAGTAATTTCTGTATGGGAAGCATGTGGATATTATCCAAGGTGTGCAATACGCATATTAACTAAAAGATCTCTCATCAGATTTGAAGATGAAGATGGAGTTGGTGAATGTTTGAAGATGCATGATCAAGTTCGTGATATGGGAAGAGGCATTGTCCTAGGAGAAAATCACACAGATCCAAGTAAGCGCAGTAGACTATGGTCTCGCAGTGATATCTTGCAAGTATTAGAAAATAACAAGGTAATACTGAAGCATTTACTTTTTTGTTTATGCTTATGCCATGAATAATATTATATTTTAAATTTCAAATTGGATGTTATATTTTAACTTCACATCTATATGTTGTTTTGGTTCGACTCCACGAGTATCCACCAATTTCTATTTTCTTAGATTATTCATCTATTATAGGGAATTAACATGTTAAAAGGCTTGATCCTTCCTTGTGCATCCTTCTAACCGCCAATTATTTATCTATTTATTTATTTTCTTGTATCCATTAATTTCTATTTACTTGGACAAATTTTCTATTGTAGGGAACTAACATGGTAAAAAGCATGGTCCTTCCTGATGACTTGTCAGATGTTTATTTACATCAACATCACTTTGAGATGATGCCAAATCTGAAATTTCTCCATATTGCTTCGGAAAGTGTCAATGGAAACTTTTTAAGCCTTCCTGGGACGTTGCGATGGTTCAGTTGGGAAGAATGTCCGTGGGAAATTATACCTAACACTTTTTATCACAAGGGTCTAGTTCATCTCAAACTATGGGGAAGCAGGATCATACAAGCCTTTAATACTGAACCGCGAGATGAAACTAAGGTGAAACATTGGACTTGGACTTCTCTTTTTCCTTATTTGATTGATTATTTTGTTTTACTAATAAGGTATACGTTTTCTTTTTGCATGACAACGGTTCCAAAAGTTGAAAGTTCTCAATCTTAGCCATTGTTGGGATCTGTCCGAGTGTCCAAACTTTTCATGGTTTCCTCATTTGGAGCAATTGGATCTCCTAGGGTGTGAGGAGTTGAAAATTTTACATGAATCCATTGGGCAATTGAGTCAGCTCAAAAGTCTAAATCTTGCAGGGTGTCACCAAATCATGGAGTTGCCTAATTCCATTGGTAATCTAAAATCTCTAGCCAAGCTTGACTTGTCAGAAACAGGAATAAGAGAGCTTCCTAACAATTTGTGTAAGCTGAGCTCTCTGAAGAAACTTGACCTCAGTAATTGCATTTCACTCAACAAATTGCCCAACTTCAATGTTGATCTAAAGAATTTGGTTGAGCTCTATTTGTGTAATTATATGTATAAGCATCAAGATGATGAAGGAATTCAAGAAGTTCCTGACAATGTTGGACTTCTGGAGAATCTTGAGGTCTTAAGTACTTTCGGTTGGCGTTCACTATTGAAGCTACCAAGATCAATGGGGAGAATGAGATGTTTGCATACCCTTAATCTGCGGGGCACCAATCTTTCGGAATTGCCTAATGATTTTTCAATGCTCTCAAATTTAGAGGTGTTGGTAATGTCTTGCAATATGAAATCTTTACCAAGAGATCTGATACACTTGAATAAGTTGAGGATATTAATGCTTGAAGATTGCACGCTGTTGGAAGAGCTCCCAGAGGTTTCATCAAGTGTAGTCGAACTCCATTGTCTTGATTGCAGTTCATTGAAACGAATATGCAACATGTCAAGGCTGAAATATTTGAAGGTGTTAATGCTTCGGGATTGTAAAAAGCTGGAGGAGATTCAAGGCCTTGAGGGTATAGAATCCTTGGAACATCTTCAGGTCATTAATTGTCCTAACATGACAGAAAGAAAGAGGAATGTATATGGGCAGGTAGGTAATTATATACGTCTTGTCATCTTTACTTATCAATTTAATTATTCTAAATAATGGGGAACTATTTTATATTGGGCGGGATACTCCCATTTATTTGATTTGTGTTTCTTTTCCTACCCCCCTTAATTCTCTCTCTCTCTCTATTTTGTTTTGTAGGGAACGAGTTTGAAAGAGGATCTTTGGCAGGAAAAGCAATATGACTTGTGTGCTAGTAGCAAGAGTATAATTTTGTGCATTGTTTTAAGAGGTACGAGGCTTAAAACAAAAAAATGGGTCAGCCTAAAAAAAGGCTATCTTGACATTGAAGCTTCGATCCACCAGAAAGAAAAAGTAATCAAGTGTCATAATACGGTGAATTTCAATACCTTTGAGCGTACAAGTAGACGAGATACAATCTGCATTCACCATTTCAAAGGCTTTGACTGGTTTGGGATTCCTTTACAAGGTAAAGATTCCATTGTGATTAGAGTCAGGAAACTCCACGTTGATGACTTGATATTTTGGGAGTTATTGTTTGAGGACAGGGAACCTGGCCTTCGAAAGCCAACTGATCTAGCCCCAGTGGTAGCAGATTTCTTCAGTTGGTACCAGTATGGATCAACCCAGGAAGAAGAAGAAGAAGATGAAGAAGAAGATGATGAAGAAGAAGAAGATGAAGAAGATGATGAAGAAGAAGAAGATGAAGAAGATGATGATGAAGAAGAAGATGATGATGATGGTGATGAGGTAGAAGAAGAAGAAGAAGAAGAAGATGATGATGATGATGATGATGGTGATGATGAAGAAGAAGAAGAAGATGGCAAAGAAATGTCAAGGCCGAGCAAGAGGACTCGCCTCCATGCCCTCAGCGATGATGATGCAGCTGGTATTGACTCAGGAACTAGACAGCATCATAATTCAACCAGTAGTTTCTTAGAATTAATTTGTTTTCCCTTTAGATTGCTTTTTTCACCTTGCTTTGATACTTGATAGGTAGGGTGGAGGATTTAGGCGATGTGATGCTTCAAAAATCCCCCATTAGCATCTTGTTTGAAATTGAAATAAAATTTGTTTCATTTGTCAAAGAGCATAGGAGAGATTACATGTTTATTTGATCGTCCGTCTACACATTCTGGTGTGACATACTAACCATGTAGGGTATAATTTTGTGCATTGTTTTAAGAGGCATGTGGCTTAAAGCAAAAAAAGGCCCAGCCTAAAAAAAGACTATTTTGAGATTGAGGCTACGATCCACCAGAAAGATAAACCAATCAAATGTCATAATACGGTGAATTTTGATACCTTTGAGCATACACTTAGATATTTTGGGAGTTATTGTTTGAGGACAGGAACCTGGCCTTTAAAAGCCTATATTGATCAAGCTCTAATGGTAGCAAATTTGAATTGGAACGACTGTTGAAACCCATGAACAATGATGTTATACAAATTTAAAGAGGTATGAATTTGGCAGGAGAAAACCTCAAACCAAAATGAAAAAAGAAATTGAAAAAGGATTAGTTAGATAAAGAGATACCACGGCTGAAGATCTTCTTCAGAGCCTAAAATAGGATATCAACTTAACTCCTAACTAGACACATTGGAGGTCTATAGCCAACACCAATAACTGAAACATCAATATTTAGCTGAGGATAGGGATGCAAATGAGTCGAATTCAGCTCGGATATGGTAATATCTAATTTTGAATCTAATTATTAAACACGTTGTCCAAATTCAAATTTCTAAATTTATAACAGAATTCGAATTTATTTAGTTCATCGGATTTTGGATAATATCCAATCCGAATTGAAAGTAGTCCAATTGATAAAAATATTCAAATCCAAATGGGTTTTAAGCTCATTCTTGATTGTTGGGCCTAATTAATGTAATGATGTATTGATAGTTTAATGTAATTAGTCACTATTAATGAATATTAATGAAGACATGATGTATTCCTAAAATGAAACTTTAATCAAATACGGATAGTATCATCAAATATTTAATCGAATTGGGTAGTATCTAGCTTAAAATTGGCATATCTGAATTCAAATTTAATTATTTAACAGCCATACGAATTCGAATCCGAAAAAATCAAATTTGAATGCTCTTAAACAGATACATATACAAATACATATCGAATTCATATTTTAACCATCCATTTACATCCACACTGAGGCTGTTTCATCTCATACTTGGGGAGTCAAATATTTTTCAATTTTTATTTTTGTGCACCAGCATTAAGCAAGAAAACTGGCTATGGGAGCGCACTACATCAAAAGGAATCATTAGAACCGGTTGGGTCCTTAATTAAGGTGCATTATTCAATAAAAATTTGTGTTCGTGCTTTGTTATAAAAAAAATTGTGTTTGGTTGGGTTTTTTTTTTTTTTATTTTTTATTTTTTTCTTATATAAAATACTTGTAGACTGAAGCCCTCGCCTGTTATTTTACCATTAGAGGGAATTTTGATTTTTAAAACTATTTGATTCTTATTCCCATATAAAATTTGAATTTTTTTTTTTTAAAGAGAGATGGCTTTATTTTGTCTTTGACAGTGACAGGTAAGAGAAGAGGATTTTTTTTTTTTTTTTTTTTTCATTTTTATGGAAATTTTAGCATGACATTCCTCTGTTTCCATTGTGGTATTATCTTAAACATATTATGCATTGTCAAAGCTGTGTCTATCTTTGCAAGTCCACACATTGGTGTAATGAAGGCTCTCTTTGTCAATGACCAATTGAAAAACTAGTCTAGCAGGGTCTTTTACTCTTTTGATCAATTTGGTTGTGCTAATATTTATATCTTCTGGTTTGATTGTATTGCTGTGAGCCACTTGTTCTGGTTATGCACTTCTTGTTTTGAGTCCATCTTTAACTTTTGTTGTGCAATCGTTGTATTGAGCCTATCTTTGGCTTTGTGTTTTTCACTTCTTCTTTTCTTCTCTTTGGTCAATGAATTTATTATTATATATAAAAAATTTTGTTTGCCAACCCCGGTTTTTTATAAACCGGTGTTCGACCCGCGTCACACACCTGGCTGTGGTGGGTGAGTCTCCCAACGAGGATCTTTTGCATCCACAAGGATTCAATACTGGTTAATGAATTTATTTATTCAAAAGAAATAAAAATCATGTATCATTTCCTACAATAAAAAAAAATCATGTATCATTTGTTTCTACTCTTCCTTTTACCTTTCCCATTTTAACATATTAACTTGGCATAACATTCAGATTTAGCTTGATGATTTTATTCTGTTCTGTTTCAAGGTAGATGCACTAATGAAACACAAGCAAAAACAATTGGTATTTATTTTTATATCAGGGGTCATTCTATCTAATTTCGGTCCAGATGAGAAAAGAACTCAGGTATGCAGGTGTGAATCATGTGATTAGTAATGACTTGACTTATGACATCTTCTCAAGTTGTGGTGGAATCTAAATTTCCTTTTCAAGAGATGACTAAGTTTTTTAGGTACTATTGACTCTATTCTTTTAAGGCAAAATTTTCTTTCATGTTCAGGAGTGATTTAAGGCAAATTGATTTCAACATTTACAGTTTCATCACAAATCTTGTATTGAGACACGGTCAACTGTATGAAGTGTTAATAATTTTCCCCTTTTCCAGAGGCTATTTCTACTTGAATTCTTGATCAAGTATCTAGCAAGTGAACACTCGAGTTATTTATATGTCAAGCACATTCCTCGTAAGGATATGGAATTGCATTTTTTTTCTCTTTTTTCTGATTTCAGTTTTCTTGCATTGTAGTGCTGAAGTTCAAAGATGCAGTTAATGGGGGTGGATCAACCCATATTAGGCATAATTCTTTAGTTCCTACTAGCCATCCGGGTCATATTGTATAGGTTGTTGTTGAAGATTTTGATCACCTTGAGCTGATCTTCTACAAGGATTTTTATTTTTTAGGAAGCAAGCAAAAGCCTCCTATTTGCCTTCTATGCTCTTTCACCTATATAAAGTGGTGAGGGTGAAAGGTTGATACAGTTGAAGAAAGCACAAGTGTGAGCTATGAGCTTGTAGAATAGTATTTGATTTTGAACATCTGTATGGGCTTGTGACTGTCAATTGAAAGGTGTAGTAGACTAGTGAAGCTACCAAGATCAATGGGAATGAGGTGTTTGCATACCCTTAATCTGATTGGGACAAATATTTCAGAATTCGGTGATGATTTTTCAATGCTTTCAAATTTAGAGGTGTTGGAAATGTCTTAAAACATGAAATCAATCCCAATAGATCTGAGCCACTTGAAGAAGTTGAGGAAATTAAAGCTTGAAGATTGCTAGCTGTTGGAAGATCTCCCAGAAGCTTCCTCAAGTTTATTTGAACTTCAATGTGTCTGAGGTAATTCACTGGAAGGAATATTTGACATCTCAGGGCTGAAATATTTGAAGGTGTTAATGCTTGGGGATTGTGAAAAGCAGTGGATATGCCATTGCTCCATGTTGAGGTGAAATTGTGTGAGTTATTCTTTGAGCAGGACAGGGGAACCAGCTGGCCTTCAAAAGCCTATCGATCCAGCCCTAACGGTAGCAGATTTCTTCACTTGGTGATGTGTCTGCTTAAAGAACCCATCGTGATCCTGTTTGAAATTCAAATAAAATTTGTTTCAGTCTTCAAAGAGCATAGTGAAGATTAAAAATCATGATAACAGAATCCTTGTAAGGATCTTCAATTGAAAATTTTGTGACTCTTAACATAAACAGAGAAAGATTACATAGCATTATTACCCTGCCTAACTGCTTCTAAAGCCTGCTTCTGAACAAAATTCGAGGTGACCTGAACTGGGCAAACCTCAAGCCGAAGCAGGGTGCAATAGATATAATAAGGCCAACATAATGAACAAGCCAGGGGTTTTGGGGGAGGGGTTAAAATTACACAAACCCTGATCCTTCATCCATAAACTAGAAAGCTGTTAATTAAGTTATTTTCCAAATTAAACATCTTTAAAAAGAACACGAAGTCTGATGATCTTATGTACATCATCTTCTTTGGCTGGTGCTCCTTCCTTTATGGATCAGCAAAAGTAAACACCTATTCTTGATGCCTTGCATTCTTACATGATGTCCCTGCAACAACGAGAGTGGGATTAGTAGTGTAGGGCCAAATATGCAAATTTAAATTCATTTTTTGATATATTTTGATAGGCGACCCGAATGATCTGTTTGCGAAGATATGTGGTGGAAACGGAGGGGCCAAGCTTGTAACTCATCACTAGTCTTAGTCTGTAATGGGGGTGCATGGGCTGAGGCATGACGGTATGGTACAACACGATTTGATGGGTTGACCCGCTTAAGATGCATGATCAAATCCGAGATATGGGAAGAGTGAATTGTCCTGAGAGAAAATCAAAGAGACCCGAACAAGTGCAGTAGATTGTGGTCTCGTGATGATATCTTACAAGTATTTGAAAGTAACAAGGTAATATTGAAGCATTTTTGTTTTCTTTTATTATTTTTTTTCATACTATGAGTAACACCATATTCTGAATCCACATCTGGATATTGTTTCGATTTGACTCCACTAGTATCCACGAGTTTCTATTTTCGAAGATTATTTAGTTGTTATAGGGAATTAACATGTCAAAAGGCATGATCCGTCCTTACACATCCTTTAAAAGGCCAATTATTTATTTATTTATTTTTGCTGGTATCCACCAATTTCTATTTACTTTGACAATTTTTCTATTGTAGGGAACTAACATGATAAAAGGCATGGTCCTTTCTGATGTCTTCTCAGATGTTTATTGACATCAACATCACTTTGAGACGATGCCAAATCTGAAATTTCTCCACATTGCTTCGGAAAGTGTTAGTGGAGACTTTTTGAGCCTTCCTTGGACGTTGCGATTAGGCCTGTAAACGGACCGGATTTGGTTCGAATACACCAGTATCCGAATCCGAATCCGATTAGCAAATATGCTATCCGAATCCGGCAAAAATTTAGAGAAATCATCCGAATCCGAATCCGAAACTGAAACTTTATTGGATATCCGATAATAATCCGATCCGATAAAATATCCGATTATTGATTGATAATTGTCACTTTTTTACATTTTTATTATAGATTTCTAATTTCCGATTACCGAATACCGCTATCCGAATCCGATTATCATCTATTTTTAAAGAAAAAATGTTAAATACTTTATTCTATCCGAATAAAAATTTATCCGGACATTATCCGATCCGATAAACAATTATCCGAATCCGAATCCAGTGCTTAGCGGACGGATACGGATATTTTCCGGTAAGAAAATTTTCGGATACGGATACCTTTAAACGAATACGAATGCGAATTTGGAGGCGAATTTTGGCTATCCATTTACAGGTCTAGCTGCGATGGTTCTAGTGGGAAAATTGCCATTGGGAAGTTAAACTTACCACTTTTTATCACAAGGGTCTAGTTCATCTCAAGCTATATGGAATTAATATTACACAAGCCTAGAATACTGAACCTCAAGATGAAAATAAGGTGAAACATTGGACTTTTTCCTTTTCTTTTTTTTGATTATTATGTTTTATTAATGGTAAGTGATATGTTTTCTTTTTGCATGATAGCAGTTCCAAAAGTTGAAGGTTCTCGATCTTGGTCTTTGTTTTAATCTATCTAAGTCTCCAAACTTTTTATGGTTTCCTTATTTGGAGCGATTGGATCTCTCACATTGTAATCAATTGAAAATTTTGGATGAATCCATTGGACAATTGAGTCAGCTCAAAAGTCTTAATGTTGAAGGGTGTTACTATATCAAGGAGTTGCCTAATTCCATTGGTAATTTGAAGTCTCTAGTCGAGCTTAACTTGTCAAGAATAGGAATAGAGGAGCTTCCACATTCCATTGGAAATTTGAAGTCTCTAGTCGAGCTTAACTTGTCAGGAACGACAATAGCAGAGCTTCCACATTTCATTCGTAATTTGAAATCTCTAGTCAAGCTTAACTTGTCAAAAACAAGAATAGAAGAGCTTCCAGACAGTTTGTGTAAGCTGAGCTTTCTGAAGAACCTCAGGCTCATTGATTTATTGCACTCAAGAAGTTGCCGGATTTCATTGGTGATCTAAAAAATTTGGTTGAGCTTGATTTGTGTCATGATATGTATCAAGACGTTGAAGGAATTGAAGAAATTCCTGACGATGTTGGACTTCTAGAGAATCTTAAGGTATTAAATGCTTCAAGTCAATGTAAACTAGTGAAGTTATCAAGATCAATGGGGAGAATGAGGTGTTTGCATACCCTTAATCTGAATTTCACCCATATTTCAGAATTGCCTGATGATTTTTCAATGCTCTCAAATTAAAAGGAGTTGAAAATGTCTGGCAATCTAAAATCTTTCCCAAGAGATCGTAAATTGCAAGCTTATGAAAGAGCTCCCAGAGGTTTCGTCAAGTTTATTTGAACTTGAGTGTATCTATTGCGATTCATTGGAACGAATATTTGACATATCAAGGCTGGAAATTTTGAAGGTGTTAAATCTTCATCATTGTGAAAAGTTGAAGGAGATTCAAGGCCTTGAGGGTGCGGAATCCTTGGAAAGTTTTATAGTCATTGACTGTCCTAACATGACAGATAGTAAAAGGAATGTATTTGGGCCTGTAGGTAATTATATAAAGTCTCATCATTTTTAGTTCTTTACGTATCAATTTAATTAATAATTCTAATTAATGGGGGGGACCGCCTTTTTTTCATTTGGGACCGTCTGAAGCGGGAGATGACTAATGGGGGGGCGCCGGGGGGGGGCCAGTATTCTCGTGGCCTGCTTTAGTCCCGCGTGATGTGAAAGAGATTCTCAGGTGGTAATGCAATTGTGGTCTTTCGTGACGAGGGCGTTGGCCGAGTAACGGAAGCAAATTCTTCTCTTGCCCCCCCCTGGTGCGGGTTTCCTCAGTCGCAGAAATAATTCTTGACGACCAGTAAGAAGCAAATTAGATGCCGATGGCAATGGAGAGACAAGCGGTTCTTCTTCAACCACTACTTTCTTAGAATTAATTTGTTTTCCATTTAATTAAATAGCTTTTTTCACCTTGTATTGATAACTGATAATTGATAATTGATACTTGACACTTGATATATAGGTGGGGTGGAGGATCTACGTGATGTAATGTGATGCTTCAAAAAACCCCAATTAAGATCTTGTTTGAAATTGAAATAGAATTTCTTAAAAACTGCATTTCATGAATATTTCGATCAGTATGTAAGTTGTTATCTTACTGTTAAAAGTTTACGGGAAAGACTTCGAAACCACGGACGATTTGTGCATACCCAGTCACACAACGCTCTCTATGTGACACTATATATCATGCCACCAAGGGGCACATATTGTAGGTGCAAAGCACACAAAGCCCCTCATGCATACCAGAAATCCTGCACCATCTGAGATTTGATACCATACTGGAATTGCTTATCCCAAAGTCACAATTAGGTTGTCATGTATTTTAAAACTGAGTTTAGAAAGCATAATCAAATTGTATGACAGCTCCTGTCCAGTCCGGCCCCAATGCCTTCGCCACATTAGTGGTTAACTGATGTACCAGAATGAACATCTTTCATTCGTGCAGCCTCGGAAACTTTGGTTTGGGCAGCAGAACGGCTGCAGTACTGCTGTGTAAGAGCAGAGAAATAGGAAGTTTCTGCTTAGGTTGGAGCACTTGAGGATCAGAAATATTGACTAGAGAAGTGAGAAAGAGGTGGATTAATGTGGGAAATGGCTGAGGTGGGAGTTGAAGGGGTTTGAAGATGAGAAAGAGAAAGAGAAGGGTCGACAAGTTCAGTAATGGTGATATTGACTGAAGAAGAGAAAAACTTGGAATGTGGTGAGAATAGCTGAGCAAATAATATTCAGGACTCAGAAATGGCTGAAAGACTCCATGAAGTACCCATTATCCATCTGGGAAAATCACTGTTCCATCGCTTATAAACTGCTCATTTGCAAATAAAAGGGCCTAGTGAGATGAGACGGCACTAGCCTTGGATTTTGCTAAGCCAATCACTTCCATATCAGCTAGTCATTAATCATTATAATAAAACCCCAGCTTGGCTTCTTACCATCAGTTTTATTTTACGTTCTTCCCTTTGTCTTATTCATCAATTCCTCTGACAAGCATTAAATTTTTAAGTATCAAAGAGAGAGGACAGAGGAATCCCAATAACAGTACAACAGCCACAGGCATGAACCTCATGAGGGGGCTGCTCCTGGTTTAGTCTCTCCTGATGTGCACATTGGATTTCAGGGATTTGGTTGTCAACAGCTGAGGCCGGCATTATGTGGTAGAGTGGTTCAGATTTGGTCAATAAAGAATATGGTGCAGTAGGTTTGGTGGTCATTAGATTGTATTGTAGTCTACCTCAACATCTACCGTTGGGGTTTTAGAAGAGGGATACGGGGTTAGCGGGAGTAGAAATGACAGGACTTCATTAGTTTTATCTGACTTATAAACGCTTAATCAATTGTCACAGATGATCTCAGACAATAGGCAATTTTTGTGTTGGCTGAGTCATGACTGTTGACTATGTTATGCAATTTTTTTTACTTGACATGGGCCATTTGCCCCAGTCAAATCCTGACTATCAAACTATGGACAGAGAGTATGAATCCTTCGAATAACATAGTAAAATTCTTTGAATAGAAGATGGATTGTAATACTTTCTAAATTATTGTAAAATAATAATGGTTCTCAAGTACTGAGTGACATAGGGGAACACACGAATGAGGGACGTGGAAATGGTTTCATAAATAGAGGGTATAAGAGGTCATTTCGTGTGAGGGGAGACATAGGGAGATGTTGCTGGTGTATCCCTGCAGTTGGCTTAGACAATTTTTTCCCAATAATGAGATGGTATTCATCCAAATAGAAAGAAATAATAAGAGATGGTCTATCCTAATATTTGTATGGGGGAAAGGGTTCTCTTTTTCTCTTTACTCACATGAAATAATCTATTTGGCCTCTATTTATAAATCATTTTGCCTTATGGGCTCATTTCCCTTGCATCGCTTGCTCAGAAAACCCTCTCCCTATTGTTAACACGAAAATGTTCTTCAATGGAGTTATCCTTTCTGACTGGGTATTTCAATCTCTGTGCAAGAGGTTGAATAACCTGCCAGGAATATTAAAGCTGATGTCAAAATATTACTTGACGGTGATATGTGTCCTGGTTTTGTAGTCAAATCCGAATGGGAAAAGACAGGATATTGATGAACAACTGGTGTGGGTCTTTCCTGCTTCAAGCTCAGGAGAACAAGGTGCTGAACCTGACCTATTGAATGCCAGAAGTATATAAGAGAACGCTATGAGCTTTCTAATGTAGTTCTAACGGAATTAAGGGAAGGAAAAATTGAAGAGACTGTTAAGCTGATAGAGTTATGAGATTTTCTATATGCAGAATTTTGAATTCAATCACATAGTAGAGAATTCGAGTTTGGATCTTTATCCTCCTCACTGCTTACAATTTCGATTTGATGAATTAAAGTTGCTGTATAAACAATGGTGTATTACTAACATTTTGTATATCCTAATATTCTAATTAGGAATGCTGTGGCAAACTATATGAAGCTTTGGATAAATGTGAGGTCAAACTCAGTAAGCACCATTACTTATCTAGGAATATGCATACCCGTGGTAATGTGAGTAGTGGTCATTCACAGAATGAGGAGGACTTCATGGCCGAGAAATAACTACGATGATGAAGCATCGTTTCTTCTCTTGACCAAATAACCACGGATGCTAATGGGAGTATTTTTCACTCGCAGAAAGAAGAAGAAGATGGCGATGAAGAGAGGAGTAATACAACAAGAGATTTCCTGATCAGATGCATAGAATTTGGTAACTCTGTTTCTGAAATTGAAACAGAAAATGTTTTATTGATCAAAAATCATCACATTACTTCACCTACATTTGATGAGGTATCCAAGTTAAGCTTAAGGTTTGATTTGTTTAGCTATTTTCATCAGGTACCCATGCATACCGTGTCTTAAGAACAAGTAGCTTCTCAGATTGGTCTTTTTGAGATGAAGATTCTTGATATGGGTAGAGATGAAGCTAGATAGCCTAGGTCAAGCTTTGAAGTATAGTACAGCGTATTTTATCAGCCATTGATTTTAAGAGATGTAACATCTTTTACTGGCTAGTATATTCTAGTGCAATCTGTTATTCCCAGATTGACACTGAGAGGGGGGTGAATCAGTGTCTTCAAAAATTTACCACAATGTGGTTGGGGCTACAAGACAGTGTACCACCACTCTGCAATCAAGGCACTCTAATATGTGCAACAAAGAAAAATAAACAAAAAACGCAATGCACCAGAGTTTACGTGGTTCGGCCAAATTGTCTACATCCACGGAATAATACCCATACCTAGGGTTTCGTATATTATTCAATACACTCTTAGATATTTTGACTGCTACAACAGTCCAGGAACACCAATCCCTGCTATAGTCTAAAATGCAATTCAAACAAGGGCATCAATCCCAACCCCCTAGATAAGCTCCAATTTGCTAGGTCACAATGTAAACCAATAATTCAAGTTCCCCAAATTACATTCATGAGCTAGATTCTTCATCATTAAACATAACCTAGAAAATAATAGACAATAACTTGTGAATACGGGTTACCTCAACTTGTGTGAGATACATGGTAACAATACTTGTTTCTCTTGGGTTATGGGCCCACCACGCTTCTGCTGCACTTTTCAGACAGGCTAACAACAGCCATTTATCTTTCTTGAAAGCAAGCAACTACAACCATGTTCCTTTCTTTTCTTCTGCTGCTTCTTCTTCCTTCTCTTTCACTTTCTTTCTTGTTCAGCAAAAAAAAAGACTTCCTTCAACAGCAACTTTTATTCCCAAGCTTCAGATCTCCATAGCCAACCAACGTCTTCTAGTTCGACCTCCACACTATTCCCAAGCTCCTCAAAACGTCCTCTCTTCTGCTGGAGTTTGCTCTCCTTTTATAGATTAATTTAACTCAGAGTTTGAATAAACTTAGAGATCTCCAATGAACAATCCCACCGTTTGATTTGAAGTTCAAGAAGTCTTGAAGCTCTCCTTCAAAAATCGGCTCAATCGGACACTGGATGACCATCCGATGAAGTGGTTGATCAAAACTGGACTCAGAGTTTGAATCAAACTCAGAGTTCCTATTTGACTTAAACAATGAGTGTTTTGACGTATAAATCGGACTAACTTAGAGATCTCAAATGAACAATCCCACCGTTGGATTTGAAGATCAAGAAGTCGTGAAGCTCTCCTCCAAAAATAGGCTCAATCGGACACTGGATGACCATCCGATGAAGATGTTGATCAAAACTGGACAGAGACCCTCAAAAACGGGATTCTTGAGTTTTCTTTATTTGAATTGGATTCTTTCTCTCGGAACCTTTTTGTGTGTTGCTGTACCAAATCAAAACCCACTTAAGTTGCCAACAATGACAACACCTTCATTTTAGGCCAATGGAACAACACAATCCAATAAAGAGACGTGTCAAACCTTGGCCCAGGTTTGTATTCTATTTTCACTCATGCGTTTTGAATATGTGTTTGATGTTTAAAAAAAAAAAAAAAAAAAAAAAGGTGCTATAGGCAGCTACGCATCCTTCGCTTCCCTACAAACCCTTTCTATCTCTTGTGGCCTCATTGAAGAGTGACCCAATCCTAGATCCATTGCTTGTTCAAGTCTTTTCTTGGTGAGGGAAAAATATCAAGGAAAATCTAAACTTAGTTTTGAGCAGGAATAAAAGACAACTTTACCCTTAATTAATAGTATTCTGGGCAAGGTTTAAAGTATCTCTCGATACCATGCGATACTAGCCAATACATATCCATATTTGACCCAACCGATACGATACATTTCGATACGTCTCTCCATTGAATTACATTAAAATACATTAGTCAGAGCGATACAATACTCGATACAGGACGATACGTCTCTTAAAATCACTTGACCGATACGATACTCGAGACCGATACTTTAAACCTTGATTCTGGGTATTAAATAAGACAACCTGATGAATCATCGGTTAATACTTAATAGGAATTAAAGAATATGATATTTTCTCAAATGCATGCGAGGGTGTAAACATTTTGTTAATCTATCTGTTATTGTAGGTACGATAGAAACTAAACTTTTTTTTTAAAGTTGGGAAAGACTTTAGAGCCTTAGACCCCTTCTATGTGGGGCCACCGGCGGCTTGTAAGCTATCTAGTCTTTAAGGAAAAAGCCAAAAGGCAATTTGGTTTTACTCTATATTGTCCATGATTAAAGCTCACCTATTTTTTTTTGTTCTTTTCTCTTTTTTCAACACGAACGTTATCCAATTACGTGATTTTTATATAAAATAATTTATGATTATGCGGTTTTCACATCTGATTGAAGGTTTTTTATTATTATTACATTATTATTATTATTATTATTATTATTATTATTATTATTATTATTCATCCATTACTTATTATTATTTTTTCTGGGGTTCATCTTGCTTCTTGTCTTTTCTTGTCTTTCCTTCATTCTCTTTTTTTTTTTTTTTTTTGTATCTGAGGTTCATCCTGACCGGCTTGTGCGCACCTCGATTATTAAAATTTCAAACTTTAGTAAAGGTTGCTGATAAAGATTTTCTTCTATTATGTTACAATGTAAATATCCTGAAATTGGAGCTAAAATTCAATGTTTTGTTGGATATCTATTTTTATATATATCAGGTGTTAATCAGGGGGCCTCATGGATTGTCCAACTTCTGATCTAGATGAACAAAGAACTCAAGTACACACGTGTGATATGTAATGATTTAATTTATGACATAATTTCAAGTTTTGTCGGGAGTCTAAATTTCTTATTAAGGAGATGACTAATTTTTGTTAGTATCACTGACTCTATTCTCTATAGCTGAATCTCCTTTCATGTTCGGGGAAAATGTAAGGTAAATCGATACCAACATATACAGTTTCATCACAAATCTTGTATAGAGGCAAGGCAGTACATACTGAATAAAGAAAGCTCTTGATTTTAATTATGGTCTAAGGAGGATGGTCAAATATACAAAGTTTTAACCTTTTTTTTCATAGGCTATTTCTGCTTGAATTCTTGATTAATTATCCTGCAATTGAATCATGTCAAGCACATTCCTTGTAAGGGTGTGGAGGTTGGAGCGATTTTGTTTTATTTTTTGCCCCCCTCTTTTGATTTCAGTTTTCTTGCATCTCAGTGCTGAAGTTCAAAGCAGTTAAAGGGGAAAAGTAATTTGAACCATTGTACATGTTGAGTTGTTGGGGAAGACTTTGAGTTTTTCATAAAATAAAAACTAAAGATGTTAGTGGTAAAAGAAATTTGAACGATGGGAAATTTTCAGGAAATTATGCACGCAACGTGATTCCCAGCTGTTCATCTCCTTTGTTTTTTCTTTGCTTTTTCTTTTCTGGTATAATTTACTTTTTGCGTTGCAATACTTTATTCTTATCAATTTTATTTGCTCCATACCAGCAAAATGAATGGAAAAAACTTGAATTAACTTGTAAGATTTTCAAACACCATTATCAATAAAGCTAAAAATAAGAGTAAGGTAATAATTTGGCTAGGGTATACCTACAACCCATATGAAAAAAGTAAAATTCCCATTTGCAATCACTCTAGTATTTCTCTCCTTAAGAAGATGAGATATCTAATAATTAATTGTATAAGTTTATCCATAATTAATGGTATTTTGGGCATTAAGACAGACATGACCTAATGAATCACCAGTTAATTAAGAATAATCTAACATAATGCATGAGATTTTCTCTAAATGGGATTAATTTATGATATTTTCCCAAACATAATGCATGAGAGGATGTAAATATTGTATTAATCTATCTTATTACTGTAGGTACCATAAAAATTAAACTCCAACTGAAAAGACTTGACCCCTTTCATGTGGGACCCCTGGCTTCTTAGCTATTTTAATGGCAATTTGGCACCGTCAAGGCTTATTGTTGTTGTTGTTGTTGTAATGTCCTGCTGCTTTAATGGCAAATGGAACCTCTACGATTAGATTAATTAAAGCATAACCATATAAAATGGGACATTAATGAGTCCCATCATCCCATGTCTTTTTATTATTCTTTTCAACCGGAAGCTTATCCAATTATGCGGTCTTCACACCTGATTGAATATTCCAAACTCGAAAGTCAATCGTTGCAACTCCCTTGGTATGTAAAGTGATATGATAGAGTAGTTCTTCCTTGGAGAGCTTTGTTCCTGTTAATTCCTTGTCTCAATACTTCATGGCTTCCACTTCTTCTTCTTCTTCCATCACAACTAGATCTTCAACCTATGAAGTGTTCCTCAGTTTTAGAGGAGAAGATACACGCAATTCATTCATTAGTCATCTTTACAGAAATCTGAAACAGAGCGGAGTCAATGTGTTCCTCGATAGTAAAAGTTTATGGACTGGAGAATCCATTGGCGAAAAGCTACTTGCAGCAATCCAAGGGTCTAAAATCTCGATCCCTGTCTTTTCTAAATGTTATGCTGATAGCAAATGGTGTTTGATGGAGCTTGCTGAGATTGTTGAATGCCATAATTCCATTGGTCAATTGGTCTTGCCTATTTTCTTTTACGTTGATCCATCAAATGTTGGGAATCAGAAGAAAGGAAGCTTTGCAAAAGCATTTGAAGATCATGACAAGAATTTCAAGACCGATATAGTAAAAGGCTGGAGGGATGCTTTAAAAAAGGTAGGAGGTTTGAAAGGAGAAGTTGTAAACGATACCACGTAAGTCTTCTAAACTTTATCAAGTCTTAAACTTGAAAGTTTACATGTTTATTTGACCATTCGTCTAAAAATATTCTGGTGCAATATATCTGTTATTGACCATATATTGGAAGTTTCCTTTGGATCTAAAGTGGTTCATGATTTTTAAAGAATTAAACCCATCTTCAACTTATCATCCAAATCATCTATATGTTGTTTTAAGCCCAAGATTTGGCTGATTAAGTATAGAGTTTTTAATTTTCTTCCTATGATTCAATCACTTAGTAACTGAGGTTGTACTCAATTTTTTTTTACTTTTTATTTTTGCTTTCCAAACCATTGGAATCTTTAAATTTCTTTCGCCCAAAAATGTATAAATTTAATTGTTGTTGTATTTTATTTTTTATATGTAAAATTTGCAGGGATCAAGGAGAGCTAATTGAATCGGTTTTGGAAAGGGTTATGGTTGAATTGAGCAGTAAAACCCACTTGGCTGAATCTAAATACCTGACAGGAATAGATTCTCCTGTAAACATTCTGCTATCTTTGTTAGATCTTAATTCTAACAATGTTCAGTTTGTGGGAATTTCGGGTATTGGTGGTATTGGAAAGACAACCATTGCCAAGAATGTGTACAATCACATTATTTCAACCTTCAAAGGGCATAGCTTTATCTCAGATGTCAAAGAACATGCAACACACAGCACGGGCCTGATATCGTTGCAGAAGCGGGTTCTTAAAGATATCCTCAAAATAGATATTGACATACCTAATCATCATACGGGAAAAACATTGATAGAACAAAATTTTGTGAAAAAAAAGTTCTTATAGTTCTTGATGATGTAGATAGCGCGGAACAAGTGGATTCTTTGGTTGGTCAAACCAATTGGTTTGGGCAAGGAAGCAGAGTTATAATAACAACTAGAAATGAGGATATTTTGAATAATGCTAAAATATATAGGCCTAAAGCTTTAGAGCATGATCAATCTCTTGAGCTCTTTAGTATGCATGCCTTTGGAGAAAAGCTACCTCCGAACAATTATATGAAACTTTCAAATGACATGGCAAGCTATTCAGGAGGATTACCTCTAACTCTAGAGGTGCTTGGGTCTTCTCTATCAAATGCAGACATAGAAGAGTGGGAAAGTACATTACAACGTTTGAAAGAAATTCCTCCAGAGAAAGTCCAACAAAGGTTGAGAATAAGCTATGATAAGCTAGAAGAGTATTATCAAAAAGAAATTTTTCTTGATGCTGCATGCTTTTTTATTGAATGGAAAAAAAGAAGAAGTAATTTCCGTGTGGGAAGCATGTGGATATTATCCAAGGTCTGCAATACGCATATTAACTAAACGATCTCCCATTAAATTTGAAGATAAATATGGAGATGGTAGATGTGTATTGAAGATGCATGATCAAGTTCGAGACATGGGAAGAGGAATTGTCCTAAGAGAAAATCACACAGATCCAAGTAAGCGTAGTAGGTTGTGGTCTCGTGATGATATCTTGCAAGTATTAGAAAGTAACAAGGTAATACTAAAACATTTGCCTTTTTGCTTTTGCTCATGCCATGAGTAACATTATATTTTAAATTCTACATCTGGGCGTTGTTTTGATTCGACTCCACTAGTATCTACCAATTTCTATTTTCTTGAATTATTTATTTATTGTAGGGAATTAACATCTAGATTATTTTTTCATCCAAAAAATAAATAAATAAAATGATAGAAGACATGATCCTTCTTCATGCATCCTTTTAGTTGCCAATTATTTATTATTATTATTTTTTTACCGGTATCCTCCGACTTTAATTTACTTGACAAATTTTCTATTGTAGGGAACTTGCATGTTAAAAGGAATGGACTACTTCCATGGTACCTTCAAAGATATTTGTCTACATCAACATCACTTTAATATGATGTCCAATTTGAAATTTCTCGCCATTATACGGCGAAATGTGGCTAGAAAAGTTTTTAGCCTTCCTAGGACACTAAGGTGGTTTCATTGGATGGATTGTCCTTGGGAAGTTATACCTACCAATTTTTATCCCAAGGGTCTAGTTCATCTCAATATATCTGAAAGCAATATTAGACAAGCTTGGAATACTGAACCTCAAGATGAAAATAAGGTGAAACATTGGACTTTTTCCTTTTCCTTTTTGACTAATTATTATGTTTTATTAATGATAGGGTATATGTTTTCTTTTTGCATGACAACAGTTCCAAAAGATAAAAGTTCTCAAGCTTAGATATTGTGATAAGCTATTTGCGTCTCCAAACTTTTCATGGTTTCCTTATTTGGAGCACTTGGATCTCTCACAGTGCTGGAATTTGAAAATTTTGGATGAATCAATTGGGCAATTGAGTCAACTCAAAAGCCTTAATTTGATTGGAACAAATATTTTAAAATTGCCTCATGATTTTTCAATGCTCTCAAATTTAGAGGTGTTGGAAATGTCTAGCAATCTGAAATCTTTCCCAAGAGATCTGATCCACTTGAAGAAGTTGAGGATATTAAGGCTTCAAGATTGCAAGCTGTTGGAAGAGCTCCCAGGGGTTTCCCCAAGTTTAGTTAAACTTGAGTGTGTTCGTTGCAATTCATTGGAACAAATCAACATGTCTAGGCTGAAAAAATTGAAGGTGTTAAAGCTTTGTCGCTGTGAAAAGTTGAAGGAGATTCAAGGCCTTGAGGGTATTGTAGAATCCTTGGAATGTTTTGAGGGCCTTAACTGTCCTAATATGACAGATCGAAAGAGGAATGTATTTAGGCAAGTAGGTAATTAAATAAGTCTCGACATCTTTTCTTTAGGTATGAATTTAATTATTCTAATTAATGGGGAACTAACTATTATAGATACTGGGCGGGATACTCCCATTATCTCTCTCTCTCTGTGTTTTGTTTTCTAGGGAAGGCTACGTTTTGAAGAGGAGAGTCTTTGGCGGAAAATACATTTTCGCTTGTGTGCTACTATTAGTAGTAGTAGTAAGGGTATAATTTTGTGCATTGTTTTTAGAACCATTAGGCAAACGTCTCTTGACTTACTAGGACGCTTGTTTACCATTGAAGCTACGATCCGCCAGAAAGATAAAGCAATAAAGTGTACTAATACGCTGCATTTTGAGGGCGTTGAGTACACTAGAGGAAGAGATATGATCTGGCTTCACCATTTCAAAGGCTTTGATTGGTTTGGGATTCCTTTGCAAGGTAAAGATTTCATTGTGATTGAGAACGTGATTGGCTCCAAATCTAGAGTGATATATTGGGAGTTATTGTTTGAGGAGGAGGACAGGGAAGCCAGCTGGCCTTCAAAAGCCTATTGATCCAGCCCGAACAGTATCAGATTTCTTCATTTGGGGCCAGTATCGACCAATCCAGGAAGATGATGATGATGATGAAGAAGAAGAAAAAGATGATGGCGAAGAGATGTCAAGGCCAAGCAAGAGGCCTCATATCCGTGCCAAAGATGATGATGATGAAGCAGAAGAAGAAGAAGAAGAAGAAGATTATGATGATGATGATGATTTTGAAGAAGAAGAAGAAGATGGCTATGAACAGAGGAGTAATAGAACAAGGGATTTCTTGAAATCTTTAGACTTCGATAACTCTGTTTCTGAAGCTGTGGTGGTGGGGGCAGAGGAAGAGATGTCAAGGCCGAGCAAGAGGCCTCATCTCCATGCCAAGGATGATGATGATGATGATGATGAAGCACCAGTTCTTTCTCTTGACCTTGCTTTTAACACCAGGTGATGTGAAAGAGATCAAATAACGGGTGCTAATGGGAGTAATGGTCATTCACAGAACAGACGATTGGTCTTGAAAACCAGGAATTACCATTTTTTTTATATTATCTTTGTATTTAAATCCCAGGTTTTGCATTAGGTTATGAGATGCATGTCTCAATTAAATTCGTTGATACATTTTCTTCTGTTACGGGGGGTCTGATTAATATAACCAGGGGTGGTATTAATTTTAAAGGATAATTCAAGGCCGGAGGAGTCAATTCTTTGTTGGTCCAACAAAAAGGAAGTTCTTTACCCTGCACTGCTTCCCCGCTCAATTCATCCACACATTAAAGCTTATAGATGGCATACGTGTTTCCAGGGGTTAATGAAAAAACTGGAATTGTGGAATTGCCTCCGGACTTTGTTGAACAGAGTTTTACAAATTCCTCTTCCAAGCTTTATAGGAGATGGTCGATCGCATACCTCAGACAGGTGTTTTTACTGTATCCTCAGCAGAGCTCCAGCTTGTGAAAAATGAAAAAAATTAAAAAAAAAATCTCTATATCCTCTCTTGACTACAGCTTTGAAACCAATAGATTATTATTAACTCAGTTTATTCAAATAATGAAATAAAGGCAAAGAAGTATAAGCGGGAATTTTTAGTGTAAAACAATGAAACGGAATGGAGCATTGGGCAAAATCCAACCTTTTTATTATTCAGTTTGTTTGATGAAGCGAGAATATATTAGAAAGGTTTAAAGAGAGATTGAATGTCTAAAATAATCAACGGTTGATGTTCTATCATGTGCCACGCAATGCTCGTTCAGAGCGGCTTTTTGAACAAGTGCCGCGGCGGAGGATGTAAACCCCTTTGGCTTTGTGTTTTTTGATTACTTCCTCTTTTCTCCTCTTTCCAAAATGAATTTATTTATTGATTAAAAAAAAAAAAAAAACCATGCATCATCTTTTCTACCCTTTCCTTTCCCATTTTATCATGTTAACTTGCCTAACATTCAAAATTAGCTTGAAAATTTTCTTCAATTTTATTTCAAGGTAGATACCCCCTTATGAAATAAAAGCTAAAAAAAAAAAAAAAAAAAAAAAGACATTTATTTTTATTTATGGTGTCAAGCAAATGCCACATGGACTCTTTCTAATTTCGGTCCAGATGAATAAAGAACTAAGGCACATAGGTATGATTTGTAATAACTTAACTCATGACATCTTTCCAAGTTGAAGTAGAATTCAAATTTAGAGAGAAGACAAATTTTTCTTAGATACTACTGACTGTATCCCTCTTAAGGCTATGGGATAGTTGTTTTGTTTTTTACCTTCTTCTGATGTCAATTTTCTTGAATTACAGTGCATCTGTAATTCAGGAGCTCAAAGAGACAGTTAAAGCGGGGGCAAATAAACCCATATTAATTAGGTACATCTCTTTTAGTTCATACCAGCTGCCTGGGTCAGAATTGTATATGTAGGGTTGCTGAAGATTTTGATCAAGACCAGCTACAGATACAAAAAGCATCAAAAGCAGGGAGAAAGAAGAAGAAAATAAAACCTAGAAACCTAACTCCTCAAGAACCCTTTTAAAATTCAAGTAGGTTATGGAAAATGCGAATAAAATTGCTCTTAATCGACCTTATTACAAATTAATTATTTTAAATACATCATTCACATTAGAAAATTACTCAGTCTTCAAGAATTGCAGCATCTCTGAGTCCAAGCGAATTCCATGGAAATTCTAAATTTGCTATCATAAAAAAAAAAAAAAAAAAAGTGTGATTACTCCCCAAGGCAAAGTGGCAAACAAACAAGATTTGATCACCAGATATTCCAAGTGCTGTGTATTAATTAATCAAATAGATTAAGCTTAGTGGAGGGCACGATGATGATTATCATATATTTATGAAATTAATTATTATGAGTCAAAGTCTTCTAATGCGATTGCCAAGTTGATCTTGGAATTCGATTCCTCATACTGAATTGTGGGATCATTCACTTGGAGATAATTAGTGGCTTTTTACTGCTTTTGTGAAAATGGAGTGGCTCTCATTGAAATATTTAATGAAAATTATTATTCTATCAAGCATTTACTTCCAGAAAACGATTCTTCTAATAAATTTATGTATAGTGAAAATGGAGCAGAAAATGAATGGGACGAGTAATAAGGATATTTAAGTCAAATAAGGATACATTAGTAATTTTAAAATAAAATATTTATTATTTTCTATTTAATTACAAAGTAAATTATTATTACTATTATTATTTCGTGAAAATTGCAAGGCCGATTCTAGGAAAGGGAACTAAAAAAAAAATTCATAGTAAATATAATGGTAATCTCATGTTGGACAAAGTTTAGATTGAGTGTGATTTAGTGGCAACAGTGATCTCAATACAAACTCAAAAATTTCCATGGTTTGCAATACGACAATCGAATTATGGAAAACCCTGCAGCCCTACTTAAAGATTATCACATGGAAAATAGTGCATTGTTTTAGGGACAAATGTATTGCCAGTGGCAAACTTGGTGACAAAAGAATAAATAGCTTAACTGAGATTGGTCTTTTTGATATGAAGACGATTCTTGAAATGGGCAGAGATGAAGCTAGATAGCCTAGGTCAAGCTTTAAAGTATAGTATAGAGTATTTTATCAGTCAAG